>NC_134356.1:564541542-565145289 GCF_048569485.1 Anomaloglossus baeobatrachus
TTTGGAGGTGTGCTTTGCTGTCATTGTCATGTTGTAGGATGAAATTGGCTCCAATCAAGCGCTGTCCACAGGGTATGGCATGGCGATGCAATATGGAGTGATAGCCTTCCTTATTCAAAATCCCTTTTACCTTGTACAAATCTCCCACTTTACCAGCACCAAAGCAACCTCAGACCATCACATTACCTCCACCATGCTTGCCAGATGGCGTCAGGCACTCTTCCAGCATCTTTTCAGTTGTTCTGCATCTCACAAATGTTCTTCTGTGTGATCCAAACACCTCAAACTTCGATTCGTTTGTCCATAACACTTTTTTCCAATCTTCCTCTGTCCAATGTCTGTGTTCTTTTGCCCATATTAATCTTTTCCTTTTATTAGCCAGTCTCAGATATGTCTTTTTCTTTGCCACTCTGCCTTGAAGGCCAGAATCCCGGAGTCGCCTCTTCACTGTAGACGTTGACACTGGCGTTTTGCGGGTACTATTTAATGAAGCTGCCAGTTGAGGACCTGTGAGGCGTCGATTTCTCAAACTAAAGACTCTAATGTACTTGTTTTGTTGCTCAGTTGTACAGCGCGGCCTCACACATCACTTTGTACTCTGGTTAGAGCCTGTTTGTGCTCTCTACTGAAAGGAGTAGTACACACGGTTGTAGGAAATCTTCAGTTTCTTCACAATTTCTCGCATGGAATATCCTTCACTTCTAAGAACAAGAATAGACTGTTGAGTTTCACATGAAAGTTTTCATTTTCTGGACATTTTGAGAGTTTAATGGAACCAACAAATGTAATGCTCCAGATATTCAACTAGGTAAAAGGAAGGTGAGTTTTATAGCTTCTCTAATCAGCAAAACTGTTTTCAGCTGTGCTAACATACTTGCACAAGAGTTTTCAATCGATTTCTAAACATCCATTAGCCTTTTAACACAGTTAGCAAACACAATGTACTATTAGAACACTAGAGTGGTGGTTGTTGGAAATTGGCCTCTATACACCTATGTAGATATTGCAAACAGACGTTTGAAGCTAGAATAGTCATTTACCACATTAACAATGTATAGTGTATTTCTGTTTAATTTAATGTTAGCTTCATTGAAAAAATATGTACTTTCCTTTCAAAAATAAGGAAATATCTAAGTGACCCTAAACTTTTGAGCTGTAGTGTATATACTGTATATGCACACGGTGTGTATATATATATATATATATATATATATATATATATAAAAATAAAATAACTAACCAAAAATCATGTCATGCCTTACAACTAATGTATTAATGTTATTTAGCAGTTCTAAGCAATATATTAACATAGTATCCGTTAAAGTAATATTCATTTGTAATTTATTTCTTATTACAATGACAACAATGACTTACAGCTTGTATTATGTAACCCAGAGCTGCATTCACAATTCTGCTGGTTGTCATTGAATTAGATTGTAGACCGTCAGCTGTAACAGCTGAGCTATGCTCCTAAAATGTAATGTTCATTGCTATGTTTTTTGGGATAGGTATTCCTACAAAGGTAACTACTGTGAAGATCACACATTCTAGTAGAAAACATGTCACAAGGGCAAGCAAGGAAGTTGAACGCGCCAGTGGAATTGGCAAAGCAGTGTATAATGGGAGCCAGCTATATGTTCTCTATGAATTTACAGAACAAGTTCCACAAATTTGTTTGTAGGTTTTATCTATGTAAACTAAAATGTTTTCGGTTCGAACCAATTCTTAAGCTCAATTGACATCAAGTGAGGAGGAAAAAAAGAAAAAGTGGTATTTTGAGGTGTATTATGTATGCCCTCGCCTAGCATCAATGTGCTGCACATGGTCACAACTCCACACAATATGTAAGCTTTGAGATAGAGTCCTCCTGTGTACTAGTGGACATGGACAGAAGAGGGCGCCTGATCAAGAACAGTATATGGTCCTTTTTCAGTCCAATAACTCATCAAAATTCACAATTCCACCTGTTTTGGAAGTAGAAATGGGCCCTCCGACCTCTTTGGCCCCTGTGCGGCTACACTGGTTGCACCAAACACATGTCCACCCCTGCTTCCTGTGATCGATAACCTTTCTACCCAGATAGCAGAAACTAAATCCTTAGCTTTCAAAACACCGGATGGACTCCTCTGGTAATGCTGATATAAAAGTTATATTTCCCAAAGAAATGTATGTGGTCAGAAATAGTTTATTTAAATGGAATCTTTACGACGCGTTTTGGCAGTAACAACCTTCTCCAGGCAAAACAGGAACATACCTGACGATCTGTTGCAGCCAAAACGCGTTGTTCAGATGACATTCAAATGAACTACTGCCGATAGCGCATATAGCTTCTATGGGAAATTCTTCTTTAAAATCAACATCTTCAGAGGAGTCAGTCTGGTGTTTTGAGAAGTATAAACTGTAAAATGGTGTTTGACGATGGATGTGCTCTGCATAATGTGTCGCATATTAAAAATAATTGACTTGAATAGATGTATTAGTCTGCAATGCAATATACACAGCTATGATTATCCATTGTAGGAACCTTACATAGCCTGTTTTCACACACCATAATGCTCACATTTTAACATCCCCATTTTGGCTACAAGATCCAATCACAGACCCCCCCTCCCAAATGTAGATCATCATACGGTGTATAGTGATTATGTTCAGTTCAGGTAGGATCACTGGTGGTCTGGGTTATGTGGCCAAGAAATGGACGTTAAATTGGGGCCATATTATGGCTTGGTATCTAATATCTACGCCGGCTGTAGGTGTCAATATGTGCAGTGTTTCCTGGCTGTCCGATCAAAATACTAAATATCCAAGATTGTGAACACTGACCACCCATGTGAGTGTGTAGGATCCAATACATATATGATATCTTACAGAGCATACTCAAGGATAATATTCTGTATTTTCCAAAATATGTCACGGCTCATTACAACATTGACAGTAATTCATTAGGAAACACCTGCTAATGTTACCCATGTTATGGCGAAATATTACACTATTCTTACAGGTGGTTAAAGGCAAAAAAGGTAAAGAAGCATTATTCAACCCGAATATGGTGGGGACGGGACGTCATCTCCATGTTATTCCAAGGCTGTAAGGGTTAGAGGTGATGGGGCTGTCAGATCTCATCATCACTCAATGTTGAAGAAGTGCTTGTCAATTCTCAGCATAGTCTAGTCTCTTGGTTTGATAGAGCAGCATGTATTTTAATGTGGTATTGCTATTTCATTGCTTCCCTTATGTGCAGTTGTCCTTTACTTAACTTGTCATTATGGGGTATTCTATGCTAAAAATCATATGGTAATCGTTACCCATCAAATTAAGTTTATTGTCTGCCATTCTAAGCTGCGGTTCTCATTGTCTAGGCTTCACGTACATTGAGACTCCACGGGAATGAATATTCTGGATGACGTCCCAGTTAAATTGTATGATGGATTCACCCTTGTTCCCTCTCCTGAAGAAAATATAGCCAACCTCTCAAATATTAATGTTCCAGACTGCAGCGATACGTTAATGTGTACTGTGGTGAGTCATGGAGTTCAGCTACTATGACCTGCGTAGACTGACTATACTATATACGTATTTAAAGGGACTCTGTCAACCTTGAATGACTGTTCGAACCAAGCAGAGGTCCTCGTTACATCAAGGCGTGGCCAAGTATTTAATGCACCTCCCCACATGCTTGTTATCCCTCTCCTCCCCCCCTTCAATGACAGTTCTTGCTTTATAGAACAGAGAAGGGCGAAGACAGATAGAAGAAAACAGGTGGGAAGGTGCACTTAAATGTTTAGTCACACTATCACACTATGATACACCAAGCGCCTGTACTTGGTCGCTTTGTGCTGAGAGTCCCTTTAAATCACTTTTATTAATATTATTATATTTATTGATTTGCTTAAAGGGAATTTGTCAGTAGGTTTTTGCTACCTCATCTGAGAGCAGCATGATGTAGGCAAAGATGATCTGAGTTCAACAATGTATCACTTAGATTACGGTGAGCAGCCATTTTGACACAAGCCAATATATTAGATTTTGCATGTACCAGTGCTGAGAGAGCTGCCCCCGCCCACACCAGGCTTTCAATGTACATTTCCATAGACAGAAGTTGCTAATCACAGAAGGGGTTGGAGTCGGACTACAGCTCATGTGCTGTTGAGACCCACTAATGATAATGATAAGAGGCTTAAACTAACATTGCAGGTAAACAAAAACAGACTTTGAAATAGGAGACTCAGGGCTGAATTCTCTGTTTCAACTCTTACAGCATGCTGTCTTCAGATTACATTGCAGAAACCTGCTGACAGATTCTCTTTAAATATATTTGACCAAAAAGGCAATATCTTCTAGGTATCTTGCGCATGATGCTGTATTATGGAGTAATTCCTCTAAGGAAAAAGCTATGATTGATCATGACATATTTTTAATAGAATCTGAGACTTAAAGAAAATACTGTATATGATTTAACAGTATGACCCATACACTTCTATGTACACCAAATTATGGCTCCATACACTTTGGACTTTGTACAGAGCCATAAAATAGGAGTATTCTTGAGATCCTACTGACCTTAGATGACCAGTTTGAATACCAGTGTGTTTTTTATCAAGGTGAGGAAAATGTGTATCGGGTTGAGCAAACTCTCATCCAAGATATGTTGTCAGGAGAAAGAAGGATCGGACACTTGAAATTTAATTGGGAAGATAAGTCACTGCCAAAGGTGTCTGCCAGCAGCTTTCTCCTCTCTCCTTGTTGAAAACACATTGATTGCCAGCCAAGCCGAGCCCTCATGTTTATGAAAGAGCCAGGAGAGATAGCTGTCTGCTGACCAAGGTTCATCTAACAGATCTCTGATGTGTCTGACCAGCTAATCTGATAATAGAGCTACAATGTTGCCTGGCCACCTTGGCCCCCTTCACACGTCCATGTTTCCGGTATGTATGGCATCCGTACGTTTGATATTTTTTTATCACGGATGCCACACATACCCATTATAACCCCTCTATAAATCTCTTGTAAGGCCACATCTGGAATATGGGATCCAGTTTTGGACTCCACATTTTAAAAAGGACATTCAGAAGTTAGAGTCAGTTCAAAGGCAGGCAACTAGACTATTACAAGGAATGGAGGCCTCCCATATGATGGCAGATTGAAAAAGTTAGATATGTTTAGCTTAGAAAAAAGACGTCTCAGAGGAGATCTCATTTATATGTATAAATACATGTGTGGTCAATATAAAGGACTGGCACATGACTTATTTCTTCCGAAGACAATACTAAGGACCAGGGGGCACTCACTGCGAGTGGAAGAAAAGCGATTCCGACAGCTAAATCGGAAAGTGTTCTTTACAGTTAGAGCAGTCAGACTGTGGAATGCCCTACCACAAGAGGTAGTAATGGCAGATACTATAACAGCTTTTAAAAAAGGGATGGATGATTTCCTCAGTACACACAACATTGTTGGTTATAAATGACTTAGTGACCAAATGTAGAACTGGTGGAGGAAGGTTGAACTAGATGGACCTAGGTCTTTTTTCAACCTTAGTAACTATGTAACTATGTAACCAATGGTATTGCTCACATGTCCTTGTTTTCACACAAAGACATGTCCATTTTTTCCAGCAGCACGGCCCACAAGAGCCGGTAGCTTCCGTGTGCCATCTGTGTGATGTACATGATTAACATTGAAAGTATAGGAGAAAGTTTGGAATTTAATTTTCTAGATTCATATAGAAAAACAAGGATGACATATCGATGGTACATGTTTTAAAAAACTAGAAACGGATGGGTAATAATAAAAATGGATGGTCAAAATAGACAGTGTATGTGTTTTTATATGGACGTGTGAAGAGGGCCTTACTGAAACTTATTTCCTTCTGGGAGTGGTTACAGCCACCGCTCACAGCACTGTTCACTATAGTGTGAGTGGTGGCCCTAAGCAGACCCAACACTTTGACTGAAAGTCTGCTCTGGATGGATGCACTGCAGAGTGATCTGTCAATGAAAGTGCCAGAGAGTGGTTAGAGCCACTGCTCACAGTGTAGTGGGAATGGTGCTATGAATGGTGCTATGAATAGCCGCCCCATGCACACCCCATGACTGAAAGCCGGTGGCTCCCAGGAGGAAATAAGCACTTTGGAAATCACTAAATTTAGCCATCGATAGCTGACGCAATAGACAATAGATTGTTGTCATTATGACTGAGCCTCCATTTTCAGTGGAGTCTGAGAACATACTGATGTACAGTATATGAGGTCTGGCAGTGACATGGCCATGTGTTGAATTTATTTTTTCACCCTTAGATCAGCGGTAAACATACTTTTCTTTATCAACAGCATGATTTCTCCATAGAGAGAAAGATCCTAGACTGGGTTGAAGAAATGTACAGTCGAAAAGCACCTGTGTATGATGTCAGACCCACTGCTCCTCCACACTGGATGATACATGAACGGAAGGGCTTTTGCTCACACAGGCGAAACAGTCCCCAGCGGCCTTCTTTACCCATGAGAAGGTGTAGAAGTTTGAGCTCATCAGATGTTCATTCCAGTCGATCGCGAAATAGCTGGGGTGGAGCAGAAAACATGGAGAAAAAGGAGAACATTTTTGAGGAAGATGGATACTCTGAGGATGATGAGTACTCTTCATCGGGGGAAAGTGAAAAGGAAGCTCGACAAAGGGAAGCAAGGATGCGTCTGAGTAAGAGCCCACAGCCACAGTGGCCTAACAGACCACGAACTGCTCCGTTTGTGCCAAGCCCACCCCCCACATGTCGCTGTTCTCATCCTGAATCACCTTCATCCCACCTGAAAAGGAGAAAGTCAGTTACTCCAACACATTTGTCTAAGAATGAGTTGGAGTCTGCAAATAAAAGAATTGCATCTCTAGTACACCCACAAAAAGGAAATTTGGAGTCCAGAGGCAACCCCCAAGGTCAGCCCCACAGGAGCAACTGCTGTGGACACATTTTGAGCCCAGTGCCCCCTACATGTTCTAACTGCTGCTGCTGCTCCAAAAGACCTTACAGTGCTGGCAGCATTCCTCCAATACGCTGCCACCAACCCACCCATATGGTAAAATATACGCCTATGTTAACCTTATTTACTAATTTTAACAGCTAGCTAAGCAAAATGATCATCACACTATACATTTGGTTCATTGATAATTGATTTGATAAATTAGTGTTTGGCTTGTGTCTGTTGAGTTGATCAGGTGAATGCAGGGGCTGTGGTGCCACTTATCCTTCATATACCAGCACAAATGAGTCGACCAGGTGAATGTAGGGGTTGTGGTGCCACATAGCCTTCATATACCAGCAGAAACTCTTCTTCAATCTATAAGAAAACAATCTCTGTATAAAACTACCTCATACAATACAGATCCATACCTAAAGAGTTGTTAATCCTAAAGGCCCCGTCACACCCAGAGATAAATCTTTGGCAGATCTGTGGTTGTAGTGAAATCATGGACATATTTTTCCATTTGTACACAGCCACAAACCTGGCACTGATTGTCCACAAATTCACTGCAACCACAGATCTGCCGCAGATTTATCTCTGTGTGTGACAGGGCCTTAAACGTTAAAGGAGTTGGACCACTATAACAACTTATCTACTATTTAATTGCTAGAGTTCTTACTGCTGGTACCACCTCCGATCTTGAAGACAGGGCTCAGAAATTCCCCATTTATAGGCAGCGATGGTCACAGATGTGCACTTTTACTTAATTTATTGTCTATGAAACTAATGGAACAGCTAAAACCTGTTCTTGGCTATCTGTATATCACATAGACCAGAGGTCCCCAACCGCCGGTCCGCGGACCAGGACCGGGCCATTGGGGGTTTTCAGCCGGTCCGCGGCGCCGCTGACAGCTAGCTCTGCGGCCCTGCGCCTGGTCAGAGCACGCTCTGTGTGGATTGATAATGTTCTCTGCCATAGCCGTGACAGCTCGCAGCTCCCGGCAGAGAACATTATGCAGGATGGGGCGGGGCATCGGGCGGGTCTTTGTGACGCAGCCCTCCACAGCACAGCATGGTACCTGTTGCATGGGATGGGGCGGGGCATCGGGCGGGTCTTAGTGACGCGGCCCTCCAGCACAGCATGGTATGTACTTGACGGGGTGGGGCGGCAGGCTCTCCTCACTGACTCGCCCCTGGCAGAACATGTTATGTGGGGCGTGCCGGGGCGGGGCAGCAGACTGGCCTCATTGACGCGGCTCCTGGTACCGGTGTTCAGTGTGTAGCGCTGCTAAGCAGCAGTGCTGTATACACTGACGCTCATAAGGAACACACTTCGGGTTTCATTGTCTCCTATAAACTACACCTGATGAAGGCTTTTGTTAGCTGAAACGCGTTGTCCGTAATTGTCCGTTTTTTATTGAACCCTTAATAAACCCTTGTTCTTGAAGTTTTTGCAAACTTGCACTGATAATCCAATTATCCTCCGGAAGCGCCGAAAGGGATTTTGTCTTTACTCCACCTATCCTGTGGATAAGTGCTAAGGCTTCATATTGTGCCAGCCAGTTTAAAGATATCTCATTATTTTATGCTTACAAGTTAGAAACCTCCAAGTACAGAACCGTTTTGTAATTTGCAGATTTTCTTTGTTTTTTATCTTCAGTCTCTGAATCCGTACTCCTGCCTCCCACCTATGAGAAAGAAACATTCTGACAGCTCAGGTGATGTCTTCTTAGCTCTTAGCCAAGAAGAGCGTGATACAATTGAGGGGGTGACGTCTATGGGGTACCCACTTCGCAGAGCCTTGATCGCAATGCAGAAAATGGGAGGGCAAACCCTGGAACAGGTAATTGGCAAGGTTTACTGACAATTAAACCTTTTCTTTATTTTGCAATGCTCTTCTGACCATATATGTGCAGGACCTGGAAGACCTTTATGTGCATCCTCCAAGATCTGAATTAATGACTGTAAATGGAGCTGCCTTCAAAAAAAGTTCTCACAATTGCATCTTTCTATACCGGTGGTCTGTTTCTCAATGGTTGTGATATGCAAGTAGCCTCTTCAGAGAGGAAGATGAGTTCAACTCTGCACCACCGGTTGGATGTAGCAATCCTAAAAGTCAATATCGGCCCTTTAAAGCATCACACCAGTGTTTTGATTTTTCTTCAGCGTTGGAGTGGCTCTTTAAATCTAAATCCCCTGTTCTTTGTCATATACTGACCATCCAGCGGTTTCACCTTTTACTGACACTGCTCCTTTCCTGCAGCGCCATTTTGTGACTGCAATTTCTGACTGGCGGTAAGTGAGAATTTATGTAACGAGCTCAATGTGCTTTATGAAAGCCGGAATGAGGTTCTCATAGAGATGCACTGAGTTCTGATTTCGGGCACACTCCAAACACTGGAGCTGCTGGCAGGTCACAAATAACAGGAGACCGACCAGAGCAACGCTGGAAAAATATGAAGCTGCCTGAAGGTGAGTATATTACAGGGGTCAGGGGACATAGATTTAAAGCACCAATCCATGCTGGAGTGGTGCTTTAACTAGCCTAGCTACATGACAGGATAAAAAGCCAAACAAGAAACGCAATCGGACCACAGCTGCGGGGGGGTGGGCCGACTCTGAGGAGGGGCGGGCACGTGCGGAGGAGGGAAGGGAGGGATTTATCTCCCTCTCTCCTCCGTTGCCGGCGATTGCCATTCTCGCTCTGCACTCGCGGTACACCGGTGTACTGCGAGTGCAGTGCAATTTTTTTCTCGCCCCATAGACTTGAATGGGTGCGAGAGAAACCTGGATCGCATTACAGTCACAGCATTGCGCGATTGTTTTCCCGGTCCGATTAGGTCTGAGAAAATAATCGCTCATGGGTGCTGGCACTTTAGGCTAATATTGGTCCGAGTGGAATGCGATGTTTTATCACGTCCCACTCGCTCCTATTTTCACGCTGTGTGTCTTAGGCCTTAGAGATACATTAGGAGCTTGTGACATAACTTCTGATTTCCAGCCAGTCACAAGATGGCTCCGCAGGTCTGCAGCGGCGGAGAAAAAGAAGGATCGATTTGCATCACCAGGTATGGCCTGCTCCACTCCATTGTATCTCTGTGCAGCTGCACACTCCTGTCCGGAGCCAGGTGATGAGATGCGATCCTTGCATAAATCATGAAGGAGTCACTCCGGCTTTAGTCTAATTTACCCATCTTAAAAACACACAAGGGCAAATCTCATAGGAAGCCAGTTAAACTACTATGCATGGTACATTTTTTTGGAGTATTGGATAAAAGCAGGTACCCAGTGAATAATTGATCTTCATATTTTTTGCTTCAATAGGTTCTGAGTTACCTCGGAGCCACAGATCGCCTCTGTAAACTGGGGTATGAGGAAGCACAAGTGGAAGAAGCAATGGAAATATTCCAGAATTCTGAGATAAAGGTAGTTACAATAATGTGTGGTGGAAGGGCCAAACAGGATTTGTCTGAGCAGCCTCTGTACATTATAGTGGTGGGTTACATGTGCAGAAAGTAGAAAAATGACGTATGGCTGAGCATCCGTCCGTCCATCTACCGTATATATCTTTTTGCTTATTCTTTATCCTCCGTCACTTCATTTCTCCTTTGGTTGGAAATTTCTTTTCATTTGCTGATGTATTTTAACCCTTTTAAAGACCAAGGAATTTTCCATTTTTGCACTTTGAATGTCTTCTATCCTTCTTCCAAGAGCCGTAACGTTTTTATTTATCCATCGACATGGTTTTGAATTAGTCGATTCATTTTGCCATACAATATACTGAAACATGGGAATAAAAAAATTACACATGTAATGCAATAGTGAAAAAAATGCAATTTTGCCTTTGGTTTTTGGGGGAGATTGTTCATTGAAAATGATCTGAAATCATGATTTTCCCGGTCAGTGTGATTACAGTGATACTGCTCTTGTATTGATTTTTTTCTATTTAAGTACTGAAAAAAAAATCAGACTTTTGTACATTTTTTTTTTGCTTTGTGTGGCCTATTTCTCTGGGTCATATAACAATTTTATTTCTCCATTTATGGAGCTAAGTGAGGGCTTGTTTTTTGAATAATAAGACAATGTTTTTGATTACAATTTGGGGTTCAGATCACTTTTTATTGCATTTTTTTAAAGAGGTGTGGTGACCAAAAAACACAATCCTGGTGTTTAGATTTTTTTTCTTTATACAGTGTTTACCATAAGGGTTAATTCATTTTATATTTTGATAGGTTGGACTTTTTTTATGGACTCAGTGTTAAAAAAAAGAAAGGATTTTTTTTTCTTTCCTTTTTGTATGAAAAAATGGGCCCATTTGAGTATATACTGTATAATAACATGAGAAAAAAATGAAAAATGAAAGCAAAAAAAAAAAAAAAATATATATATATATATATATATATATATATATATATAAAAAAAGATAAATTAATATTCTTTTATTTTTAACTTTTTTTTCTTCATTTTTTAGTTTTTTTATTTAGTTCCCCATAGGGTATTTGAATATGCAGTTCATTCCAGAAAAAGCCATAGCCTCCTAAAGAGCTAATCAGTGTCTGGGCTACACAGCAGTTCCACGATGGCAGCGACGGGAGGATTCAGAAAGCCTCCAGCTGCCATGGTATCCCATTGGTGCCCTATAAATGCTTTGTGGAGTGCCACTGGTGGCCGGTGTGCCCACGCTCTGGCGGCTGCTCCATTTGAATTCTGCTGTCATTGGTGTGCAATCCGTTATTTTAGGGTAGCAGTTATTATAGATCAATAGAAAAAAAACACAAAAATAATTATTTTATTTATTTATGAAAACACCCCCTGACAAAAGCCCTCATTCACCAACTTATTATAAAAAATAAAAAGCTTTTAAGTTCCTCTGTAATCCACAAGGAGATCCCACAAAAGTGCCCCTGAAAGACGTAAAAACAGAGAATTAGTAAAGAAATGAAGACAAGAGACACCATCATTTATCAATTTATTCCCCATCCTAATCCAAATCAGGTCCGCCGTAATCCGCATGGAGGTCCCACCATGTTGCCAGACTCACAGTTTCAGCCTATGAAGAACACTCCTAGAACAAACTTCATAGGCTGGGACAGCAGCCGCTGCCGGCTCTCACGCTGTGCTGTGTGAAAACAGCCGCTGGCAGTGAGCTGTGCTCACCTCATGATGTCACCGCAGGTCATAGCAAATGGGTCACACAGTAGCGTGAGAAGACCAGTTTTTACACAATGTCGTCATGAAAAAAAATCAGCTAGCACTATTCTCTTCCATGTTTTGGATCAGACTCGATTATTCAAGTCTATGGCTGTGCAAAAAAAATGCATCCCTTACATATCAATTATAAAGCATTTGCTTTTTATAGATACATTGCTTTTATTACAATAGGAAACCGTATTTAGTCTTATAAATTTTATTCAGTGCTGATGTATCAAAATTGATGCAATACAGATGAAAAATCATCTGTATTTTCTGTATAAAAATCAAACAATTTATTATCTCTCGTGTGAACTTAGCCTAAAGGGGGCTTTACACGCAGCGATATCGCTTGCGATATTGCTAACGAGCATACCCACCCCTGTCGATTGTGCGTCACGGGCAAATCGCTGCCCGTGGCGCACAGTATCGTTAGGAGCCATCACACGGACTTACCTGCCTAGCGACGTCGCTGTGGCCGGCGAACTGCCTCCTTTCTATGGGGGCGGTTCGTGCGGCGTCACAGCGGCGTCACTAAGCAGCAGCCCAATAGAAGCGGAGGGGAGGAGATGAGCGGCCGTAACATCCCGCCCACCTCCTTCCTTCCTCATTGCCGGCGGCCGCAGGTAAGCTGTAGTTCGTCGTTCCCGAGGTGTCACACAGAGCGATGTGTGCTGCCTCGGGATCAACAAAATACCTGCGTCCTCAACAATCAATGATTTTTTTAAAAGGAACGACGTGTCAACGATGCACGATTTGGTGAGTATTTTCCATCGTTAACGGTCGCTCGTTGGTGTCACACGCAACGCCGTCGCTAACGATGTCAGATGTGCGTCACGGATATATATCGTTAGATACGTCGTTGCGTGTAACGGGGCCTTTAGGCTGGAGTCACAATTGCGTGTGACTTGCATAAGGATCGCATCTCATCGCTCGGACCGGCCGCCGGCTCTCCTGACAGGAGTGGGTCAGCTTGATGTATTTCTATGCAGATGACACGCTCCTGTCAGGAGAACTGGCAGCCAATCTCAGCAATGCAATGAGATCCTAGCGCGAGTCACATGCAAGTGACTCCAGCCTTATACTGTGTTGCTGTGATTGTGCCAGGGGCCTAAATCATTGGGTTTTGGTGGTGGTTCCAGGTTCAACATTCTCTGGCCCTGTGCCAGTATTTGATCAGTGCTGTGTGTGAACGGGGCTGGCTGACCGCTCATTTCAATAGCTAAGCCAGCTGTGAGAGATAAGGGTGGTCGCTTAAGCTGGTGTCACACACAGCGACAACGACAACGACGTCACTGCTACGTCACCATTTTCTGTGACGTTGCAGCGACGTCCCGTCGCTGTCGCTGTGTGTGACATCCAGCAACGACCTGGCCCCTGCTGTGAGGTCGCCGGTCGTTGCTGAATGTCCAGCTTCATTTTTTGGTCGTCACTCTCCCGCTGTGACACACACATCGCTGTGTATGACAGCGAGAGAGCGACGAAATGAAGCGAGCAGGGAGCAGGAGCCGGCGTCTGGCAGCTGCGGTAAGCTGTAACCAGCGTAAACATCGGGTAACCAAGGGAAGACCTTTCCCTGGTTACCCGATATTTACCTTCGTTACCAGCCTCCGCCCTCGCTGCCAGTGCCGGCTCCTGCTCTGTGCACATGTAGCTGCAGTACACATCGGGTTAATTAACCCGATGTGTACTGTACCTAGGAGAGCAAGGAGCCAGCGCTAAGCGCGGCTCCCTGCTCTCTGCACATGTAGCACAGCGACGTTATGATCGCTGCTGCGTCGCTGTGTTTGACAGCTAAGCAGCGATCATAACAGCGACTTACAAGGTCGCTGTTACGTCACAGAAAATGGTGACGTAACAGCGACGTCGTTGTCGCTGTCGCTTAGTGTGAACCCAGCTTTAGCTATTAAAATGATCAGCCATTACCTTCACACAGCACTGATGGCATGTTACCACTAGCTGGAAGTGGAGCTGGTGAACCTGTCAGGGCACCTGTCATGATCGCAGCATAATAAGTTATATAACTTATATAATTTAATACAACTTCCTTTTAAGCATATTTGTAGCGCCCCTGACTACATCAGGGTGCTACAGGGAACTGCATCCTGTACCCCAGGATGCAGGGCCTACCCCCCATGGTTCCAGGTTCCCATCAACAGTGTCACTGACATCCGCACTACAAATCCCAACCACAACTCACACCAGGGCTGGACAGACACACCAGTGGCTTGGTGAAGTTGGAGCACAGCCGTCCACCTAGGGGTCAGGCAGACTGGTGGGAGGGGAGACAAGGAGTTGAGAGTTAGTCCTCAAAGAGTGAGGAGCAGGGGAACACTGGAGAGGAGTGTAACAGACGCAGTCTAGGAGGACTGTTTGCACCAGAAAGCCCAGCCACCTTACCGGTACCGAGCATGGCGGGGTACAGGACCCTAGATCGGGGAAGAACTTCAAGCGCCTTGGTAATTAACCTGTGGAGGATAGTCTCTTTATGAACTTTCCCCAAGAGCTCAGAAATTGGAGGCATCAGCACAACGCGGGTGATAGGCTTCTCCAAAATACACAACCCACTGAAATCACAAGTGCCAGCCACCAAGAGCACAGCTTCCATACACATGGGTAGTGGGGCCCCGAAAGCTTCAAGCCAAGGGGCCACAACTGTCAATCAATTTGTGCACGGAGGCGGGGCTCCAAACTTACCAAGTGGCACTGGTGGGAGCGGGACCTGGTCAGGCTCCCCCCGTAGAGACTGCGGTGCCTAGAGACTTTGGTTTACCATCTGTGTGAGTGTCTGCTTATTCCACCTGGTCCAGCACCACGACCACCGCAGTCAGTAATCTGACCCCTGCACCCTGCTTCCCAAGGCCAAGCCACCCGTTCACCAAATCCCCACTATCCGGGGCCTTCCCTACCTGTGGAGGGACTGACACCTGGCTGCCACACACCATCTGCCCCAGTACTCCCTTCGGCAGTGGCGGTACTCCCCTTTACCGGAGACCCTCGAGCCACAGCAACCCCGGATCCGAGCAGTTCGACTGCTGGTGGGGCGGCACATATTTATTTTTTTTATCTTGTCAACTCCTTTAATAATTATTTTAATAAGCCCTTTCATCCATAAGATGGATAACTTAATGCTGCAGGAAAAATCCTTCCTTGAATAATATAGGAATATGCAGATAGACCTTAAAAAGATGGGAAAATATTAAAACCTATATAGAATAAATTGGACTCTGAGATAATAATCATTTTTCTTGACGCATCTATAAGGGATAAGCAGGTTATCCTGTAAAACACACCCCCCGTACCATATCTACCTAAATGAAGACGAGAACCACGACTTTATTGCAGGAATGGCCACAGTTTTATTTTACCGCATATATGTATACCAAACTTGTGGCCCAACATGCCACTCAATTGTTAAACTTAACCTTATACATATATACCCGTATAACCAGAAACACCGATAGATCCGTCCGAGAGGCAAACCATCATTCCTAACCCCCCGGCCGTAACCTCCAAACCGGCCCAGAGGACCACCTCGGCCGTGACCACCCGGCCCGAGGTGAGGGGTAACAACGTTCCATCGTTAATTACCCCTACCCAGAACCTGCGGGACCTCCGCCCACAAGTTCCCATCCACTCCGAAGCCACTCCCCTTGAGCGACTTCGTACCAACAAGCCGACTGTCGGTACTCCCAACCTCTCAGACGGACCTATCACCCCGCTGTGACAACAATAAATTAGCAACTCAACCTTGTATTCTCCTTTATTCCTCTTTTTTTTTTTTTTTTTTTAAAGTTCTTTTTTTTTTTTTTTTTTTAAAACCATCACCTTTTCACCTTTTTATTTTTTTATTTTTTTTTTTTTTTTTTTTAACATATACATATAATTATATATCAGGGCGGGCGGGTGGGACACAAAGATCAATCGACGAAAGGGGAGGTAAACAGCACACCCCCCTCTCTTATACCTCTCCCAACACCCCACCCCTTCCTTGCTCCCCCCCAATCCCCTTACAGCTCCCTACTACCAATCCTGTACTCCCACACATCCCCCATCCCATGCAAACCTATTAACCCTTTCCTAACCTTGCACCCTCCCGATCGTCATGGGGTCCATTCACCCCTATGGGGCTCACTGCCCTTCTTGACGCATCTATAAGGGATAAGCAGGTTATCCTGTAAAACACACCCCCCGTACCATATCTACCTAAATGAAGACGAGAACCACGACTTTATTGCAGGAATGGCCACAGTTTTATTTTACCGCATATATGTATACCAAACTTGTGGCCCAACATGCCACTCAATTGTTAAACTTAACCTTATACATATATACCCGTATAACCAGAAACACCGATAGATCCGTCCGAGAGGCAAACCATCATTCCTAACCCCCCGGCCGTAACCTCCAAACCGGCCCAGAGGACCACCTCGGCCGTGACCACCCGGCCCGAGGTGAGGGGTAACAACGTTCCATCGTTAATTACCCCTACCCAGAACCTGCGGGACCTCCGCCCACAAGTTCCCATCCACTCCGAAGCCACTCCCCTTGAGCGACTTCGTACCAACAAGCCGACTGTCGGTACTCCCAACCTCTCAGACGGACCTATCACCCCGCCACAGGCCGGCCAAGTGACACCCTTACTTGGCCCGGGCCCCCCACACCCCCAGTGCTTGCTCTAGGCCATCCCTCAAACCCAACATCCATAAATCCAGACCCACATCAGTCAGGTGAACCCCATCTCTCCTTAGATACTGCTCCGTGGACTCCTCCAATTCTCTATGCCGCACCACCAACCCACCATTTCTCGCCACAAACCTGCCAATAGCCCGGTTCAGCTTGCTCCGAGCCCTATTAATACGGTCCACCGACCTCCCAAAACGCCACTGCGTCCGAGCTATAATGTCCGACCAAACGATAACTATGCCCGGGAACGCCCTCCACAAATGTAACAGGTCCAGCTTTATATCCCTTTTCAATTCCCTCGCCGACCTTACTCCCAAGTCGTTCCCTCCCACATGCAAAATTAACACATCAGGGACACGATCCATACGGCTATAATAAGCCACCTCAGGGCGCACCCTACCCCAGGTCATGCCCCGAATTCCGAGCCACTTTACTCGAGCTTCCGACACCGACACTCCGAGCTGCCGACCGTCACGCCGCACATCCGCCCGTAACGCTCCCCAATACACATAGGAGTGCCCGAGGATCCACACAAGGCATGGACCTATAAAATACAAAGACCACGAATAAAAACAGCAACAGCACAAGAAATTGCCCACAAACCGGCATCTAACACCAACCTTGAATCCCCCACCCCTGACCATCACCTGACCAAGTGAGGCCTAATGTACAAACGGAACCTGGAAGACTCCCACCTCCCAATCCGCCGGATACAATCCTCACTCAAACCCCACCTGGCGGCCTCCGTTGCCGCCCCAATCCGGAAGGAGTGAGACCCGTACTCACGTGGCTCCTCCCCCACCCTTGCTAGAGCCATCTTCAGCACCGCATTGAATTGATACCGCGACAAAGCCAATCCGTCCGTATGCCTAAGAAAAACACCAGGGTAACCGCCGCGCACCTTTAAAAACTCTGACACATGTAACACTGGGCACAACTGGTGCCCCGGTAAAGCGTACAACACTACTAAGCGCCCCCGGCCCCTCTGATCCGTCTTAGAAAAACGAAGCCGACATTCCACTCTATCCTCCCCCAGCATCACATCACCCAACAGCAAACCACCCATCGCTTGCTTAGTCGGGCTGACCAATTCGCCAATACGAAAGGCCCCAAAAAACGCCAGTACAAAAGCTACCGAGAACAACACCCGCTCATAAGGAGACGAACACAACTCCCCTAAACACCCCACCAAACGCACCAACAATGGCAATGACACCGGCCGCCTACAGTCACGCGACTGAGCCCCTTTTCGAAAACCCTTCATCGCCTGTCGCACCAGAAAATCCTTAGTCGCGTCCCGAACCCCTTGCATCTGGAACAAAAAGGCCAACGCCGCCAACTTGCAACCAATCACCGAAACAGACCTGCCTTCCGAAAAATCCCCACTTATTAACATCAGTACCCCCAACACTCGACCCTGGTAATCCGACTCCATGAACTCCCTACTTTCCAACTCTGCCCATTCCTGCCACACCGCCTGATATCGGCACCAAGTAGCCTCAGACACCGATCTCCGAATTCCCTCAAAAGCTACACCGATGCCAGGTCCCACAGCCAGTTCGGGCAAGGTTCCCCCTCCGCGTCCGCTTCCGGCACCAGCTTCCTGAACCTGCAAAACTGAAACCGTGATAGCGCATCAGCCACCTCGTTGCGAATCCCAGGCACATGCCGAGCCACCACGCAAATGTTTAACTCCAAACAACGCAACACTAGATGCCTTAAATACCCCACAACCGGCGGGGATTTTGCCGACAGTGCGTTGATGGAATGCACCACCGCCATGTTGTCACAATGCATGCAAACCCTTCTTCCAGCAAAAACAGGGCCCCACAACTCCACCGCCACAATAATGGGAAACAATTCCAACAGCGCCAAATTCCTCACCAAACCTGCTTCCACCCACCGCCGCGGCCACTTTCCCACGCACCAGCGCGTTTGAAAAATTGCTCCAAAACCTGTCGCCCCAGCCGCATCCGTGTACAATTCCAGCTGGCTATTGGACACCGCCTCGCTCATCCAAAGGGTCCGACCGTTGTACCGGTCCAAGAACTCCTCCCACACCAACAAATCCCCTTTCATCATTTTTGTCACTCTGACAAAGTGATTTGGAGCTTTTACCCCTGCGGTTGCGCTCGCCAGTCTCCTATTAAATATCCGCCCCATCGGCATAATGCGACAAGCGAAATTCAATTTTCCGAGCACTGACTGCAACTCGCGCAACCGCACCTTCTTGGCCTGAGACAAAAACCGCACCGACGCCTTCAAATCCAACAGCTTTCCCTCCGGCAACCGGCATTCCATTGCCAGTGTATCAATTTCGATACCTAAGAAACATAATACCGTCACCGGCCCTTCTGTTTTGTCTTTTGCCAACGGAATACCCAGGCTCCGCGCGATCCGCTCTAACGTAAACAACAACAAGGAGCAAACCGAAGAGCCCGCCGGACCCACGCAAAAGAAGTCATCCAAATAGTGAATCACCGAATGGACTCCTGCCACCTCCTTGACTACCCATTCCACAAACGTACTGAATGCCTCAAAATAAGCACACGAAATGGAACAGCCCATCGGCAGGCAACGATCCACATAGTATTCACCATCCCACATACACCCTAAGAGATGAAAGCTCTCTGGATGCACCGGGAGTAAACGAAAAGCTGCTTCCACATCCGCCTTTGCCATCAGGGCCCCCCGCCCCGCTACCCTTACCAGCTCCAAGGCCCTATCGAACGATACATAACATACCGCCGACAATTCCGGTGATATCCCATCATTCACCGACAATCCCGCCGGATAAGATAAATGATGAATGAGCCGAAATTTGTTCGGCTCCTTCTTAGGTACCACCCCAAGGGGGGAAATCCGTAAATTAGAGAATGGCGGGTCCTGGAATGGGCCCGCCATCCTCCCCAACTCCACCTCCTTCTGCAGCTTTTCCTTCACCACCGCCGGATGTTCTTTTGCGGACCTCAAGTTTCCCGGGCGAAACACCGGCGCCTCAGATTCAAACGGAATCCGAAAGCCCTCTGTAAAACCACGTTCCAACAACTCCGCCGCCCGCCCATCCGGGTATCTACTTAAATAGGGAAGCATCGCCTCTACCCTCACTGGCGTCCTCCCTTTTTCCAGACCCCTCCCCCGCCTTTCCTTTGCCTTTCTTGAAGCACCTGGCCAGAGGGTGGGACCCTCCACATCCGGAACACTTGTGTCTGAACCGACAAGAGGCCCCGAACTTACACTGTCCCTCGTTATACTGCCAACAAGCTCCCTTTTTCTGTCCAGCCGAGGACCCGCCACTCGCACCCGGGCTCCCGGCACCCCCTCGAAAGGGCTGAGCCGGCGCCGTCATTAACCGCATCCACAAAGAAATATCCTTGTGGCCCCACTGGACTCCCGGCCGCAGAGCCTTCCGCTGCCGGAACTGCTCATCATATCTCAACCACCCCAAACCGCCGTATACTCTATACGCTTCCCCTATCGCATCCATATATCCAAATAGGGCGGAACAATGCTCCGGCTCCTTTTCCCCGATCACACTGGCTAAGATAGCAAAGGCCTGCAACCAATTGGTAAACGTCCTCGGGATCAACCTATACCGCCGTTTTTCCTCATCCTCCTTCTCCTTTTTTGTATCACTGGGTTTCACCTTATCCAAATTAAACTTTTCCAAGGGAAGCAGGGAAAAAATTTCCACATACTCCCCCTTCCAAATCTTTTCCCTCACCTCCTTTTTCAAATGAACCCCTAACTGCCCTTCAAAGCACACATAAATTTCACTCCGTGCCCTATCATCCAAACGCACTACCTCATCCTCCTTTTCTTTTTCCTTTTCCGCCTCCTTACTCGCACCCACGGAAGCCGCCCCACCAGCCTCCTGTCCCGTACCTGCCGCCGAGGTCGTGTCCCCCGCCGCAACATCGCGCACCGGCGCTTCTGTCCGCACCACCTCCGTGGGGCCCACCCACGCCCCCACCGGAGCCCCAGGCCCAGTCCGACTACCCCGTTCCGCAGACAACCCCTGCAACACCCCCAAAAGCTGCCCCCAAAACTCTGGACCCGGTAAACCAGACTGCCCGACCGCACTCGCCCCCAGCGCAACGCGTCCCGCGACGGAACCCCCGCCCTCGCCCGCGCTACCCACAGCATGTAACATTTCTGTTGTCTGCTCACCAGGCTGCCGTTGAGCCGACGCCGGAACAGCCGTGCCACGATCTTCCAGCTGCCGCTCCGTCCGACCTGCCGCTGCTCCTTCTTCCTCGCTGGAGTCTGATGCGCTGCCGAAATCCTCAGGGGGGACCAGCGAGGGGACAGCCCGCACCTGGCGGCCGTCGACCCCCACGGTCACCGCACCCCGCTCGTCCGGGCGACTCCTGCTTGACCTCTTCCTTTTCTCCCGCCGTGGCGCCCTGCCGCCGTCTCTTCCCGCTGTAATCGTGATATCCTGCTGCGCCGCCCCTTCCCCTGTCGTCCTCAATGGGCTCCCTCCCTGCCGACTGCCGGAAGGCCGTGCCGAGCTTGCTCCTCGCCGGGACCCACCCCCAGCACGCTCCTCGCCGGGGGGGACCGTGACTACCGATCTCCTCTGTGCCTGCGGGCCACCGTACCCCTCCTCCGATCTCCTGACCTCGCCGCTCACATCCGCTCCCGTCCCCCGTCCTGTTGTTCTCCCCTGCGGCCTGCAGGGAGTCTCCTCTGGCAATCCGGCACGCCGAGCGCCACCCCCAGCCGGCACATCACTGGGGGCTGCCGTCATCCATGCTCCGGTCTGGTACTGCGCAGGCCGCGGACCGGAAGTGGGCCTCGCAGAGGCTCCGCCCACCCCCGACGCACGGGATCTCCGTCGCGGATTCCTCCCGGTGGCCGGCTGCTCCCCTAGGTTAGTTGGAGGGCTCCGCCGCTGCTCCGGAGGGTCCCCGCAGGGGCTCCTTGATCTGATTCTTCCCCTCCAGCTGGGGGAGTAGCGCTCCGGCGGTCGCGCCCGCCGAGCACGTAGCCACGGCCCGGGCGCTGGAACAGCAGGCGGCGCCGCTCCAGCCCCACAGACCGCTGCCAGCTGCTGCCTCAGGGCATCCACTCCCATGACCTCGGATGCCCCCCGCACCATCTCCAGGAGTTCAGCAAGGGCAGCCATGGCAGGAAGCAGCAGCAGCAGCACTACGTCCTGGGACACAAAGATCAATCGACGAAAGGGGAGGTAAACAGCACACCCCCCTCTCTTATACCTCTCCCAACACCCCACCCCTTCCTTGCTCCCCCCCAATCCCCTTACAGCTCCCTACTACCAATCCTGTACTCCCACACATCCCCCATCCCATGCAAACCTATTAACCCTTTCCTAACCTTGCACCCTCCCGATCGTCATGGGGTCCATTCACCCCTATGGGGCTCACTGCCCTTCTTTTCATCAGCGTCAATGGACTGTGGTATCCCAACCGTGCATAGCATTTTGCATCCTGGCATGTCTGGGAAAACTGTTCATTTCCTGTTTGTATGAAGCAAATCAGAGATCAGACAGAGACTGTGAGAAAGTCCCCAGTCAGCTCCTGAGAGTCCTCGTCACAGGGTCAGAGAGGATCATATGGGCCTCACTATATAGCATCAACGCCCAGGGTGTAACACTGTGTGATATATACTGACTGCTCCGTACAGCTTGTGCCTGATCACATAGGATGGCAATATATTATATACCGATATGTTTTTCGCATGGACATGTGAAGGGGGCCTTAAAAGGATAATCCATGACAAGCTTCAATAAAACTGGATTCTGCTAAGAAAATTGCTTGCAATAGTAGTCACTGCCAGCAAGTAGAAATCTTAAAAATAATTAGTAATTGAAAGGTCATATTCAACTCTTTCCACATTTTTGTCACTAAATCATCTATAACTGAAAATGTTGTGTGTACTGAGGAAATCATCCAGCCCTTTTTTAAAAGTTGTTATCGTGTCAGCCATTACTACCTCTTGTGGTAGATTATTCCACAGTCTGACTACTGCTCTAACTGTAAAGAACCCTTTCCTATTTAGCTGCTGGAATTGTCTTTCTTCCACTCACAGTGAATGCCCCCTGGTCCTTAGTATTGTTTTTGGAGGGAATAAGTCATGTGCCAGTCCTTTATATTGACCACACATGCAGTGGCGTACCTAGAGTTTGAAGGGCCCCGGTGCAAAGTTCAGACCTGGGCCCCCCTCCCTCTCCACGTTCACCGACACTTGGGGTATGGGATAATAACACTGACACTTGGGCTACTGGATAATGACGCTGACACTTGGCTCTTACCCTCAGCACCCAGGTTTCCCATGATCTGAAATCCCTCTATCAGCACACAGCTTTCCTATTTTCTGATATCCATCTTGTCCTCGGCACCCAGCTTCCCCATGCTCTGCTATACATCTTTCCCTCAGCACCCAGCTTTCCCATATCAGAGCATGGGAAAGCTGGGTGCTGAGACATGATGTATATCAGAGCATGGGAAAGCTGGGTGCTGAGACATGATGTATATCAGAGCATGGGAAAGCTGGGTGCTGAGAGAAGATGTATAGCAGAGCATGGGAAAGCTGGGTGCTGAGGGAAAGATACTTTTTCTCTCAGCACAAAATGTTCCCATCCCCTGCTTGTATCTTTGTCCCCCTTGTATATAGTTCTCCAAATACTGTAATGGCCCCCACATAGCCTTCCATATAGTATAAGGGTGCCACATAACCCTTCATATATTAGAATGCACCTCCATAGTCCTCATGTATTATAATGCATTTCCCATAGTTGTCCATGTATTATAATTCACCCCATAGTCCTCCATATATTATAATGAACCCCATAGTCCTCCATGTATAAAGTAGCCCTTATAGCCCTCCAATTATTATAATGAATTTCTCATAGTTCTCCATGTATTATAATTCACCCCATAGTACTCCATATATTATACACATAGGCCTCCATGTTTTAAAATGAACCCCCATAGTCCATGTATAAGATAGGCTCCATAGTCCTCCATATATTATAATGTACCCCCCATAGTCCTATATGTATTATAATGCAGCCCCATAAACTTTATATTGTATTATGCAGCCCCATACTCCTCCATGTATAATGCACCCCTAGCCCATGTATAAGGTGTCCTTCATTTTGTATTATGCAGCCCCATACTCCTCCATGAATAATGCAACCCTAGTCCATGTATAAGGTGTCCTTCATGTTGTATAATGCATCCCCATAGACCTCCATGTATAATGCAGCCCCCTAGACCTCCATGTATAATACACCCCTATAGTCCATGTATAAGGTGTCCTTCATGTTTATTATGCAGCCATATAGAGATCTCCATATATAATGCAGCCCCCCCAGGCCTCCATGTATAATAATGCAGCCAGCCTCCCAAGGCCTCGATGTATAATAATGCAGCCAGCCTCCCCAGGCCTCCATGTATAATAATGCAGCCAGCCTTCCCACGCCTCCATGTATAATAATGCAGCCAGCCTCCCCAGTCCTCAATGTATAATAATGCAGCCAGCCTCCCCAGGCCTCCATGTATAATAATGCAGCTAGCCTCCCCAGGCCTCCATTCCTCCATGTATAATGCGGCCCCCCCGGCCTCTGGCTACTGTGTATTCACTAATTTATATAAAAAAACAACAACAACAACAAGTACTCACCTCTCTCCTTGTTCCCCCGCTGCTCTGTCCTCACCTCTCTTCTCCTTCCACCGCTGCTTCGTCCTCACCTCTGTCCTCGTTCCCACGCTGCTGCTCCAGTCAGCGTTCTCCTGTCCTGCGCTCTATGCTCTCAGCACAGCAGTCGCACAGGAGTGACGTCACCCCGAAGGCACAGCAGGAGAATTATGATGCATAGAGCGGCGCCGGACGCTCTATGCTTCATCATTGCTGTGCGCGATGACAGAGGAAGGGGGCCCTGTGCTGCCGATGCCACTGACAGCGGGCAGGGGGCCCGATGTCAGCGGTGGCGGCACCGGGTCATATAGCGGCCGCGTGGTCTGTGACAGATTAGTGCAGTTCCTCTCTCACTGAATGGAGCTAGCTGCTGATCTGCAGGGCGGCTGCGGGCCCCTAACCTGCCGGGCCCGGTTGCAATGGCGACCTCTGCAACCGCGGTAGTTACACCCCTGCACACATCATGTATTTATACATATAAGTGAGATCTCCTCTGAGATGTCTTTTTTTCTAAGCTAAACAAATCCAACTTTTTCAACTTCTCATGATATGTGAGGCCTTCCATTCCTTGTAATAATCTAGTTACTTACTTTTGAACTGACTCTAATTTCTACATATTCTTTTTAAAATGTGGAGCCCAAAACTGGATCCCATATTCTAGATGTGGCCTTACAAGCGATTTGTATAGGGGTAACAATACGTTGGGATCACGGGATCTAATCTCTTTTTTTTATACACCTTGAAGACCTTCAAAAATTTGACAGCTACTTATCCCGTTTCATTACCACATTAACTTTTTGATGAGTTTTTGATGCTGTGTATTCTCAAAAACACAGTGTTCTATGGTTCCAACACAGTGGGTGGATGTATAGAAATCTCCTGCCCACTGTGATTTCTTTACTCTGTGTATTCTGCGTGTTTCAAATGCGTAACATGTCAATTTCTCTTGCGGGTACGTTGAGTTTTATGTGCAGGTTTTCCCCAGGTAAAAAACGCATGTAAGCCACACATGACTGAATTAATAACATGACTGAATAAGGTTTTGTCAAAGTTAAATACCAAGAAGTTTCAAAAATAAAGCAGCTTGTTAAATAATAACAAGGACAAAAACTGCACCAATAAAAACAAAAAAAATGCAGTAAAACATAAAGAGAAAAAAAAAACAAAAAACGCAGATGGCCTAGTTTATATAATAGGTGCAGAAATGCAACAACATCAAAAACTTATCAAAATCTCACCATGGAAACTTAGGCGGGCTTTACACGCTGCGACATCGCTAGCAATTGCTAGTGATGACGAGCGCGATAGCACCAGCCCCCGTTGCACATGCGATATGTGGTGATTGCTGCCATAGCGAACATTATCGCTACGGCAGCGTGACACGCACATACCTAGTCGGCGATGTTGCTGTGACCGCTGAACAATCCCTCCTTCAAGGGGGAGGTGCGTTCGGCGTCACAGTGACATCACCGCGACGTCACTAAGCGGCCGACAAATAGAAGCGGAGGGGCAGAGATGAGTGGGACGTAACATCCCGCCCACCTCCTTCCTTCCGCATTGTCGGTGGACGCAAGTAAAGAGAGGTTTGTCGTTCCTGCGGTGTCACACATAGCGATGTGTGGTGCTGCAGGAACGACAAACAACATCGTACCGGCAGCAGCAGCGATATTATGAAAAGGAGCGACGTGTCACCTATCAACGATTTTTGACGTTTTTGCGATCGGTGATCGTCGCTTCTAGGGTTTACATGCTGCAATGTCGATAACGGTGCCGGATATGCGTCACTAACGACGTGACCCCGATGATATATCGTTACCGATGTCGCAACGTGTAAAGCCCACCTTAAGGCCCCGTCACACACAGAGATAAGTCTTTGGCAGATCTGTGGTTGCAGTGAAATCATGGACATATTGTTCCATTTGTACACAACCACAAACCTGGCACTGATTGTCCACAATTTCACTGCAACCACAGATCTGCCAAAGATTTATCTCAGTGTGTGACGGGGCCTTTAGTCTAAGGCGGGCTTTGCACACTACGACATCGCAGGTGCGATGTCGGTGGGGTCAAATTGAAAATGACGTACTTCCGGCATCGCATGCGACATCGTAGTGTGTAAAGGCTCGATGATATGATTAACGAGCGCAAAAGCGTCGTAATCGTATCATTGGTGCAGCGTCGGCGTAATCCATAATTACGCTGACGCGACGGTCCGATGTTGTTCCTCGCTCCTGCGGCAGCACACATCGCTGTGTGTGAAGCCGCAGGAGCGAGGAACATCTCCTACCGGCGTCACCGCGGCTTCCGTAGAATATGCGGAAGGAAGGAGGTGGGCGGGATGTTTACATCCCACTCATCTCCGCCCCTCCGCTCCGATTGGCCGCCTGCCGTGTGACGTCGCAGTGACGCCGCACGACCCGCCCCCTTAATAAGGAGGCGGGTCGCCGGCTAGAGCGACGGTCGCAGGGCAGGTGAGTGCATGTGAAGCTGGCGTAGCGATATTTTTCGCTACGCCAGCTTTCACAAGATATTGTACCTGCGACGGGGGTGGGGACTATCGCGTGCGACATCGCAGCATCGGCTTGCGATGTCGCAAGGTGCAAAGCCCGCCTAAAGCTAGGTTCACACCACATTATAAAAAAATCGGTCCCATTCTCATCCGGAAAACTAGAGTGATTTTTTTCTCATTTATCATCTGTGTTCAATGCTATTTTTTTCCTCAGCAGCCATTAATCATTTATAGGAGCATTTACCGTTTCCTACATTACAGAATTCAAGTTGTCCATAAAAATCGGGTACTGTATTGTAGCTCCGTAAGGCATCCGATTTTTTTCTTACTCTCATAGACTTGAATTGCATGCTTCAATTTTTTTTCATGACAAATTGGTATGAACAAAACAATATTCATCTGTACGGCCTCATTGAATCACACTGGTCCGAGTGCAATACCTTTTTTTACCGGATTGCATTTGTCCAATTTATAATGTGCTGTATAAGTGAGACTTAGGGCGCTTTCACACTTGCGTTGTGCGGCATCCGTTATAATGCGTTGTGTGACGCATGTGACGGATCCTTTGCAAATAGTGTGATAATAAAGGCAACGGATTCCTGGGAAATAACGTGATGCGTTAAGTTTTCTAGCCGCGCGAGAGAGAGAGACCCCACCATCACCGCACACGCACTCATCGTCATCACACACATCCCGGCACTACCACCTTCATCATCATCACCGCACATGCAGGCACTACCGCACTCATCATCATCACACACATTCTGGCACTACTGCACCCATCATCACCGCACACACCCCGGCACTACTGCACCCATCATCACCGCACACACAGGCACTACTGCAGTTATCATCACCGCACACGCAGGCACTACCGCACCCATCATCAACGCACACACACAGGCATTACCTCAGTGACGTCCCTGCTGACAGCGCGGCTCCCATCAGTTGCTGCATGGAGCTCACAGCGAGCGGCGGTGTTCCACTGCCGCTCCTGCCAGCTTCATGTAGCAGAGCTGGATGCGTCACGGGACCTCGTGTGGATTACGCCGGACCTGGAGGGGTATTTGGGGATTTTTATAAAGTGGTGAAGGAGGGTGTTTTTTTGTCTTTTATTCCAAATATAGTATTTTTTCGGGTGCATGTGTTTATTTACTTTCACTTACAGGTTAATCATGGAATCTGTCTCATAGATGCCTACTATGATTAACCTAGGACTTAGTGGCAGCTATGGGCTGCTGCCGTTAGCTCCTTATTACCTCGATTACCACCGCACCAGGGCAATTCGGGATGAGCTAGGTAGAGTCCCAGGACTGTCGCATCTAATGGATACGGCAATTATGGGCGACTGCTGATTGATATTTTTAGACTGGGGGGCTCCCCATAACGTGGGGCTCCCCATCCTGAGAATACCAGCCTTCAGCCGTGTGGCTTTACCTTGGCTGGTATCAAAATTTGGGGGGACCGCACGTCGTTTTTTAAAATTATTTATTTATTTATTGTACTGCACGATATAGACCCGCCCACCGGCGGCTGTGATCGGTTGCAGTGAGACAGCTGTCACTCAACGTGGGGGCGTGTCTGACTGCAACCAATCATAGGTATCGGTGGGCGGGGAAAGCAGTGAATACTAGATGGAATAATGAGCGGCCGGCATTTTCAAAAGCAGGAGAAGCCGCCAGAGGAGTGTGACAGCCGTGTAACGCTGCATCGGTGATCGGTGAATATGAGAGAGGGGGGAGAGAGACCAGGAGTGAATTTAAATGATTTAGATCGTTCTGCTGGACATGCTGAGCATGCTCAGTAGAATGTGATGGAATCCGTCAGCGGATTCCGCCGATTAGTGCATTGCGGCGGAATCCGCCCCCATAGACAATCATTAGACACCTTGGCGGATTCTAACGGAATCCGTCAAAGTGTGTTATTTTAATGACCCAAAAAACGCTACATGCAGCGTTCCCCCCACCCGATGCTGCGTCAAAATAACAACGCAGTGTCGTCCAGCGGATGCAACGCAGACACTTGCATTACGGTGCGTCGTCAATACAAGTCTATGGAGAATAGCACAGTGCGTTAATGGACTGCGCTATTCTCCATAGTGGCGGATTGCGCTGAACGCAAGTGTGAAAGCGCCCTTAAATGTGTTTTCCACTCATAATGTTTTAGGACCTTGATTGACTATAAAACAATGAACATCGGGAGACCTTGGGGTGTGAATGTGGAGTCTCTCACCCGTTGAAGTGAATGTGGTCACATAGGTATAGCCAACTGTCCCGGACCATAATGTTCTCGGGACTATTGGACTCTCATTAATCAATGCATCATGTAAAATCAATATATCAATATGCCATTTTGCAATAGGGTGGGACGACAAATTTATAGAGTTAGTTTCAGAAGACATACTGGAAATCATTGGATTTCTATATTATAAAGTGATGTGGAAATGTTACATAACTAGTCAATGAGTGCATGTGTCGCACCCTGGACTAGCCAGGTCGTCACAGGTACTGCAACAACACACCCCACACCCCGAGATAGGCACACCAGTCACACACAAATCCTTGTTGCCTCCCTCCAGGGGCTGATGTCCACACCAGGTGGGGTGGGGCCAGGCGGTTGGCCCCACCCACTGAGGAGTTCACAGTCCTGGAGGCGGGAAAGGAAGTCAGTACAGTTAGGGAGAGTGAAGGAGAAGGAGTAAGAAGTGGTAGTAGAGGAGCAGACTGACCGTGTCCGGGTACGTGGCCCGGGCACCGAGAGCAAGGTTGGCAGACGGTGGTGGCCGTCTGCAGGAGAGGCTGATTGACGCGGAACCGTAGGACCGGGGACGGGCGGTGGCCCGCCGGTACCGAACCATGGAGTGACGATACGGACCCAGACCAGGCTTGGAGTCACCGTTAAACTGGTCAAATCCGTTAGCGACCGTAACCTCCGGGGTTTCCTAGCAGCAAAGACCCGACTGAAGGCAACCGTCCAAACCGAGAAAGGGAAATACAACTACCGCCACAGTTAGAATTCCCAAGGCCAGAGCCTGCAGGCAAAAGGGGCTCCTCCGGCCCATATCCAAGCTGGGGAGCGGGTTACCGGTGGGAAGCCATCGGGACCGAAGATACACAACAGGTGCAGGGAAAGGCAGCCACCACCAACCTACCGGGAGTAACTACCACAGCCGGCTGCGGGACCCGTCCATCCAGCCGTTTGTTTTACCGGAGACTCTGTATCCATCATTGGCTGAGTGAGTACCACCGTGCCGTCTGGCACCGCGCTGCCCCCGCGACCCTACACCTTGCCAACCCTGCCTCCCCGTCCCACCTCACCGGGCCCCGGGACCACCAACCCCCTACCCACGAAGGGGAGAGAAACATCTCGGCTGCTCCCTGTCATCACTCCCGGGATCCCCGTCCAGAGCAGCGGTGGTGTCCCAACCTCACCACAAACCGTGGGTGGCGTCACGGAACTCCCCAAACCCAAATCACCCCTTTCATTGCACGGGCGAGGAGCGCCGCTCGAGTCCCCGGGTCCGGCCCACCGCTCGAGCCACCGAACAGCAGCAGCAGAGCCGGACCCGAGCGCTAGCGAGGGCGCAGCGGCGGCGGCATCCTCCCCGCCCGCGACACACATGAGCAACCAAACCACCATGCACATCATCTTCCCATTTTCTTTATGTGGGATGAAGAATCTGCTGATCACGACCAAATATTTCACATTGACAGCATAAAATGACATGCGTTGGCTTTAAGTAAGACATGCAGTACAGTTTAACCCCTCTGTTTCTGGAGCTCTGGTGTAGATCCTTCATCGAAGAATTTTTCCCATCTAGACATCAAGGGACCCCCTCTGTAACTCGCAGTGAAGAGGTACAATGTAAGAGCCCCTCGGTGTTGTTGAACCTAAACAATCTATGCATTACATCAAAGACCATTCATTTTTCATTATCAGCCTGGCCAGTAGTGGCTTCCTCCATCCATCAGACGGCCCGGTGAGATGCAACTGATTGGGGTCCAGCTTTTGTTTTCAAGGGGGTTGTCTTCATGAGACAGAGCCTTAAGATGGTTGTGTCATGAGGTTCATATTTTCAGTTGGGGTTTCCCTAGGCATTGCGTTACTTCTCATCCCAATGTACCATTGTATTCCTGCGCTCAGACATGGACACCTACTAGCATGGATGATCTATAAGACAATATAAAGGCTACAATATTGATGTCCCAATACCCTATATAAATGTAGCTTTGTGGGAACATGCACTTGAATTACTTGCTTGCATATAAAGTGTGAGATAATTGGAATTTGTAGGCTCCAAGTAAGGAAGTGAACTGCACATATGTGGTATCTTTCAGTCTGGGCTGTTACTTAAAGGAAGTCTGTCACATCAGGAAACATTATTTACTCTATTTACTTGCAGATAAAGTGTAGGGTATGTGCTCACGATCAGGACTCACTGCATCCTGGACGCAGCCGGTCTTTCGCTTGTGTTCTCCCTATGGACGACGCATGTGAATCTGCAGCAAACAATTGACATGCTACGGTCTGGAAAGCCGCACCGCAGGTCAGTGTTTGCTGTGGAAAAAACAAGCACAGTGGGTATGGGATTTCTCTAAATCCCTCCACTATGCTTGTACTGTATAACGCAGCATTAACACACTACATCCAAAACGCAGCAAACACTGATCGTGGGCACGCAACCTTATTAATCTTCAGTTCTGGTACGTGCAAACAGAATGAATATAATGTACAGCAATGTCTAAAGGAAAGCGCTGTGCACATGTTCTATCTTATGCCACTTCTTTTAACCATTTCAGGGCTCAAAGACCATGAAGAGTTTAAAGGGGCTATTTGAGTGCAGTATGAATATTCACACCAAGTACAGGCCCTTGTGCATCATATCAGGGCTGATCATTTAAGTGTACCTTCCCCAATGATTATTTTCCCTTTCCGGCTCTGGCTTCATAGAGCCAGAGAATGGCAGAGATAGATGGAAAACCAGCATTTGGGAAAGTGCACTTAAATGATCAGCCCCCGCCATCATACACCGAGCGCCTGCACTTAGCCTAAACAGTCATTCTCTGATGATAGAGTCCCTTTAAAAGAAGTGGCATGCTAATTCTCTGCTGGCAAACCGCCCGCTCTTTTTAATGAACAGTATAGTGTAAAAGATGCCGCCTGAGAAAACTTGGCAGCTACGCTGACAGCTAAAAGATACATAGCCTAAAAAACCTCTGTAGTCCGTTTACTGGTGCAACAGCTGCAGGGAGAAAATAAAGTTATGTTCCTACTGCAGCTGCTCGCTTACAGTCATTGGGATTGTGCAGGGAACTATGAGATTAAGTTCCCAAGATGAGTTTTTTGACTTTGTGTATTTTTTTTAAAACTCAGTGTTTTACAGTTCCAGCAAAGTGGATGGGATTTATAGAAATCTTGTCCCCACTGTGCTTTTATTTTTACGCAGCATAAACTGACTTGCTGTGCTTTTTTGACATCCCTAACATGTCAATTTTATGGATGTCACTGAGTTTTATGTATGGATTGTCCTCATAGAATTATATTAGATATGGGACATTTTGAAAGTGGAGTTACCCTTTATATCATAATAAAATAGTTAAGCCATAAATACATACAACCATGTGAAATGCCAAATTCATGTTCAGGAAGGTCTGTGAACGCCCACAAACTGATCACGAACACCCACTTTCGGGTGAGGTCTTTCTAAAACCCACCCTTCTTGTGATCCAGTTCCAGGGATTGTCCCGGCACAAGTACAGTTGACATGTAAGCCCTTAGCGGGACATAATGGCAGCTTTTGTCTACAATACACTTTTGATACTTTTGCTTCGAAGGAGTTAATACTCAAATTCTATGTCCTCATCTTGATTTAATAAGTTGAACAAGAAAGCGGATAATCTCTCTGAAGTGAAATCCTTCCAGACCAGGCTTTTAACAGGGTGCCTTAAAATAGTGTGCGGTGGAGGGGGTAGGTTGGGCCATGTTCAAATATGAGACAAAGCTTCCATCTAAGAATTTAATGTCTTAAGATGGAAATAACTGAATGCAGTTACAGCTCTAGAAAAATGTACAATCTAGACATTGCTGAAAACGGTGGAAGACCCTTATCAAAAGCAAGCTGCCCGAGCTTACGGCTGCGGGTCAGAGAAGGTGTGAGGTGCTTCACATTTCAGACATGGTCGCTGCTGATCTTGAAATCATGGCACATTTTCAAATGGAAAAGACATATATTAACAAAAGCACTTAAGCCCGACAACAGATCCACTGCTCTGCAAACCTTCAAAGGGAATTGGAAACTTACATCATCACAGATACAGTATTTCATTTTGTTATAGCTTTTAACGTGGTAGTTCTACCTCAAGGCTTAAAGAGGTTGTCCAATACTCTCACATTGATGGCTTATCCTTAGGATAGGTCATCAATGTAGGATAGGCCAGGGTCTGTCATTCTGCACCCCCGCTGATGAGCTGTTTTTGGTGCCAGCGGCGGTAGCAGGCGGTTAGAAATGCTCAATTCCAGAACTGACCCAGTCAACTGATAGCAGCCATTGCCGGATACTGTACATCCACCTCCCATTCAAATCAATAGGAGGTGGATGTGCAGTACCCAGCTGCGGCCTCTATCAGTTGACGGTGCAGCTCCAGACTTGAGCATTTCCGGCCGACTGCTGCCACTACCGGCATCGAAAACAGCTGATCGACGAGTGTCAGGTGTCAGACCCTGGTCGATCAGACATTGATGACTTATCCTAAGGATAGGCCATCACTGTTATAGTAGTGGACACGCACTTTAATGCAGTTTATGTAACACTGACCCATTCCCTTTAAATTGTAAACCTGTATAGTCATGGCTCTCATATTTATCTTATTACCATTAAAGGGGTTGCCAAAATAAAAAAATATATATATACATAAATTTACCTAAAACCAGTAAGATATAACTTACTGATAGGCATCCATTGTGCCAGGTGCCCAGATTGTCCATTATACCCTCCGGTCCCAGGCTTCAGCAGCTTTACTTCTAGTCCTGTTCTCGACACGAGAGATTCTTGTACAAGTTTACGTCCAGTGCTTTGTGCAAAGAGTTCTGCCAGACTACCTTTTTCAAGAGCTAAACCAGCCCCCTTTTCTGTCTGTACATCAGCTATAGAAATGAGACTGGCCTAACTATTGAATTGAGCAGTCAACCAGCCAGCCCTCTTGACACAGCACTGAGAACATAGGTACAAAGGTAATTCTTATTACAAAGGTAATTCTTTTCGGCATTGAGCGCAGGACTCGACTGGAGGGAGCACCTAATACGGTTAAACCAATTGTGAACGTGGCATTTACCTGTTCCCATATCATACATATTACTGAATATGAGTGCCATTTGTGAGAATGTATCTGACCCATCCTGACCTCTGTTTTATTTCTTGTGCAGGCTGCAGAATATCTCCGTCTCTTACTTCAGTTCAACGACATGGGGTTCCAACAAGATGACATCAAAGAAGTTCTCCTAATTTATGACAATCACAGGGATCAGTGTTTGGAGGAACTCATGATGAGAGCTCAATAATGGCAGAACATCCCACTCATTGACTGCAGACCATGATCTGACCGAATAGAATCAGAATCACCCTAATACACCATTTACAATCAATAGATGTCTACTAGTTTCATATTAGTGGTTGTGCTTTTATTTGCAGACATACCAGAATATGGTGATATGGAGCAGATGCACTGCATATTCCCTGTACAGGTTTTCCGAGTGAAAAATCTGCTGCATATAACAGTAGCAGATTAGATTTTACCAAATCTAATGTGGATTTTCGTCAATGATTTCACTTTTTACAATGTAAAAGCAACTTCTTAACAAAATCTTCAGCAAATCCTCATAAAACACTTGCAAATTTTTGCTGCTGGTTTGACACAGATTTTTTCCTGCTCAATTTATTTCTCCTATAGGCCTCTTTTACACGTCAGTGATTCTGGTACGTATGTGACAGTTTTTATACGTACCAGAATCATGGACATACGCAGACCCATTAAAATCAATGAGTCTGTGCACACATCAGTGATTTTTCACTGACCGTGTCTCCGTATGGTGTACACACGTGTCTGTGATTTCCGCACGGAGACATGTTTGTTTTTTTCTGATATCACTGATGTGCCACGACCCACAATATGGTGTGTTCCGTGAAACAAGTACCAGAAAAACACGGACATTTAAAATAAAAAAACTTTTTAAACTCACCTGTCTTCACGATGCTGTCTCCGATCGCTGCTGTCTCCGATCGCTGCTGTCTCCTGCTTCCAGCCTGGCTAATTATGCTCATTAACATTCATTGCACAGCCGACTCGGAAGTAACTGCAGAGGGGAGACAGCGGCGGCTGGACACAGTAGAGATTCAGCACCACGGACAGCAGCAGCGGGGACAGGTAAGTTTGGAGTACCTGATCTCCATGTGCTATCACGGATAGCACATGGAAAACAAACGTGTGCTGTGAAATCACAGCACATGGAGGGACCTATGCGTTTTTAACGCGTCAGTGAAAAATAGGGGTGAGCAGACCACAATAGCGCCACTCACAGGCAGAATTGGCTGAACAAGGTATTTAGAAAAAGCCTTCCCTATCAGTTTTACAGGGATGTTGCCACTATTGCAGAGTAGTGAACCACCCCTTTAATTCATGCACAGCCGGGCACCTTAAAAATTGGAATACATAGAGCCTGGCACCCTGATTAACCCAGTACGGAAATAATAGATGATGGTGATAAAAGGCCTTTTTAGAAAATTGTAAGTCTAGCATTGAATGCTAGGGTAAAATGACGGACCAGCTGCTATTTATCAGGGATACTTGTCTGCTTTGAGTGTTGTGTCTGGTGTCATGGTAAAAGTGACAATCGTATTATACGCTTGATATGTTTGTTGGCTAACTAGAAAACTTATATTTAGAAGCTTTCGGGCACGGTATTGGGTGTGAAATCTTTTATTTAAACTTACCACTATCCTGAGGTGATTATTATGACAGTTTCTCTTTGGAAAAAGAAAATCAATTATAGATTTATTATTCATTTATTACTTTCAGATGTGAGGGATTTTTTTATTATGAGCATTTATTTTTGGGTTAAGACAAACTTTTATGAGCTTTCCAAATTCAAAACAGATGTCCGTAGGAAAAACTGGAGAGCAACTAGTGACAATGAAGTTTATGGGAATGAACGTATTGTTATACATTGTGTCATATGAAGCGTGTGTCGTCGTAGGAAAAAGGATTCTCAACTGACTAATGTAGAACTGAAGCGGGTTTGGGATGTTTTACAGTTACCACATGAAGGCAACTCCTTTCCATATACCATGTTGGGGTCTATAGTTATCATACAGGAGGGTATTATTCTATTCAGAGCTGAAACCCCCCTCTTAAAAAAAAAGCATCTTACTTTAGAGGACCCGACTCAATTAACTGGCAGCAAGTTTTCTTAAAAAGGGGTTGACTTCATTAGTGGAGTGTTGCTCTTATGCCACGTGCACTCGTTGAGTATTTAGTGAGTTTTTACCTCAGTATTTGTAGTCAAAACCAGAAGTGGAACAATCAGAGGAAAAGTATAATAGAAACACGTCACCACTTCTGTATTTCTTACCCACTCCTGGTTTTGTCTTCCATGTACTGAGGTAAAAAAGTCACCAAATACTCAACGTGTGCACGTGGCCTTAGGGATCCAGGAAACATGTATAATTGTTTGGCTGGGCACCAGTATAGGACACTTGACGGCCACTAATGCTTCTCTTTTACTAAAAAAAAATAACCATTTTTAGGACAAAGCCTTGTATTTTCCTAGGAAAGGAAAATTCTGATGAATTCTAGCTACTTGTTATGAGGAAGCTGCCACACAACTCCCGATATCGCTTCTCCTGGGTTTGAAGTGTCTTTATTTTTCCTGTTGTTGTAGGAGAGGACAGAGTGCTTCTGACAATGATGTTTCCTGGGTTGGAATGCATTTATATCTGAATATTCATGGCAAGAATGTATAATTGCATCCTATCTGTCCTATTTATTTTTTTCTTTGTCGCTCCTAATTGGGAGACCCAGACAATTGGGTGTATAGCTACTGCCTCCGGAGGCCACACAAAGTATTACACTTAAAAGTGTAAGGCCCCTCCCCTTCTGGCTATACACCCCCCCGTGGGATCACGGGCTCCTCAGTTTTATGCTTTGTGCGAAGGAGGTCAGACATGCACGCATAGCTCCACTGTTTAGTCAGCAGCAGCTGCTGACTATGTCGGATGGAAGAAAAGAGGGCCCATACGGGGGCCCCCAGCATGCTCCCTTCTCACCCCACTTGCGGTCGGCGGTGTTTGTTAAGGTTGAGGTACCCATTGCGGGTACGAAGGCTGGAGCCCACATGCTGATTCCTTCCCCATCCCCATTAGGGCTCTGGGTGAAGTGGGACTTGACCGGTCTCCGGGCACTGAGACCGTGCTCCATCCACAGCCCCTGGAGGATCTGCTGGATACGGAGCGGAGTTTCCTCAGGGACAGGACCCTGCTTCATTAAGGTACTCCGTGTCCCCGTGCTTACCGCACGCACACTGCAGCATTGCTGGGTGTGTTAGTGCGCCGGGGTAAACAGCGCTGCTTCGCTTGTGCCGTTACTCACTACAGCTCTGCTGAGTGAGGAGACTTAGTACGATCGGCCGATCCGGCCGCTGGGGTCAGTGTTTACTGCGTCGCGGCTGGGATTTGTGGTGCGCCGGGGACTTCCGCGCTGGCCGTGCATATATGACGGCCGCGCTAGATTACTACAGTCCCCGGCTTTTGCGGCCTAGTTCGTATCGTTCCCGCCCCCAGACCTGCCAGTCAGGAGGAGGGCGGGACGCTGTACAGACCAGCAGCGCTAAGAGCTGGAGTCTGTTTTACATACTCCAGCCCTCACACTAGGCACAGTGGGATGCAGTTTCCCGCACTTTTGTTTGTGGCACGCCCACGGTCCGCCCCTCTTCACAGGACGCCGGCAGCCATTCCTGCCTGCACGCTGAGCTGCAGAGGGGAGGCTGGGAGACCCAGACAAGGGATTCTACGACCTCACACCCGCTTTTCAGCGGGCGGTAAGCAGCCCTCAAGGGCTCTCCCCCACTTGTGCCATAGTGTACTTTGTATTTTGTGCTGGCAATACTTTACACTGTACGGTCGCTGGTGATTTTCTGCTAAGTACCCTCCTTAGATTTCTCAAGGAGACAACAGCATGTCGTCCGCAAAAAGCAAAAGTGCCAAGGCACGGACTTTATGTGCTGCCTGTACCGCATGTGGGGCTGCTCTACCGGCAGGTTCCACTGACCCCCATTGTGTGCAGTGCTCGGCCCCTGTGGCAATTGCTCAGCCGGGGCCTCTGCTAGAGGTGACCCAGGGAGAACCACCTGTGAATGCTGTCCAGGTGACAGGGACGGAGTTTGCAGCTTTTGCTGACAGATTGTCTATGACTATGTCTAAAATTCTTGAAACATTGCAGTCTAGACCAGTAACTCAGACCATGGGCACTGTTGGTACATTGCCCCCTGGTCCCCCTCAGCTGGAACACTTCCTAGCTCCGGGGGTGTCACATGCACCCCAGGGTGACGGCTCTGACTCGGACGACAGTCCCAGACAACCTAAGCGGGCTCGCTATGAGCGACCCTCAACTTCATCACACTGGTCAGGGTCCCAGCGGGACGACTCTCTGTGTGATGAGGCGGATGTAACTGATCAGGAGTCTGATACTGGGGCCGCTCTCAATCTAGATACCCCGGATGGTGACGCCATAGTGAATGATCTTATAGCGTCCATCAATAAGATGTTAGATATTTCTCCACAAGCTCCTCCTGCGGAGGAGGCAGCTTCACAGCAGGAGAAATTCCATTTCAGGTATCCCAAGCGTAAATTAAGCACTTTTCTGGACCACTCTGACTTTAGAGACGCAATCCAGAAACACCACGCTTATCCAGATAAGCGTTTCTCCAAACGGCTTAAAGATACGCGCTATCCTTTTCCCCCTGACGTGGTCAAGGGCTGGACACAGTGTCCCAAGGTGGACCCTCCAATCTCCAGGCTTGCAGCCAGATCTCTAGTTGCAGTGGAAGATGGGGCGGCACTTAAAGATGCCACTGACAGACAGATGGAGCTCTGGTTAAAATCCATCTATGAAGCTATTGGAGCGTCGTTGGCGCCAGCATTCGCAGCCGTATGGGCACTCCAAGCTATTTCAGCTGGCCTTACACAGGTCGACACGGTCACACGTACATCTGCTCCGCAGGTGGCACCATTGACCTCTCAAATGTCTGCATTCGCGTCTTACGCGATTAATGCTGTCCTAGACTCTACGAGCCGTACGGCGGTGGCGTCAGCCAACTCCGTGGTTTTACGCAGAGCCCTGTGGTTGAGAGAATGGAAGGCAGATTCTTCTTCCAAGAAGTGCTTAACCAGTTTGCCTTTTTCTCGTGACCGATTGTTTGGTGAGCGTTTGGATGAAATCATTAAACACTCCAAGGGTAAGGATTCAGCCTTACCGCAACCCAGACAAAACAAACCCCAACAGAGGAGGGGACAGTCTGGTTTTCGGTCCTTTCGAGGCTCAGGCAGGTCCCAATTCTACTCGTCCAAAAGGACTCAAAAGGATCAGAGGAGCTCAGATTCTTGGCGGACTCAATCACGCCCAAAAAAGCCAGCCGGAAGAACCGTTACCAAGACGGCTTCCTCATGACTTTCAGTCTCCTCTCTCCGCATCCTCGGTCGGTGGCAGGCTCTCCCGCTTTGGCGACATTTGGCTGTCACAGGTCAAAGACCGTTGGGTGAGAGACATTCTGTCTCACGGGTACAGGATAGAGTTCAGCTCTCGTCCTCCAACTCGTTTCTTCAGAACTTCTCCACCGCCCGACCGAGCCGATGCTCTGCTGCAAGCGGTGTCCGCTCTAAAGGCGGAAGGAGTGGTGACTTCCGTTCCTCTTCAGGAACAAGGCCACGGTTTTTACTCCAATTTGTTTGTGGTGCCAAAGAAAGACGGGTCGTTCCGTCCCGTCCTGGATCTAAAGCTGCTCAACAAACACGTAAAAACCAGGAGGTTCCGGATGGAATCTCTCCGCTCCGTTATCGCCTCAATGTCTCAAGGAGATTTCCTAGCATCAATAGACATCAAGGATGCTTATCTCCACGTGCCGATTGCACCAGAGCATCAGCGTTTTCTACGCTTCGTTATAGGAAGCGAACACCTGCAGTTCGTAGCTCTACCTTTCGGGCTGGCGACAGCCCCTCGGGTCTTCACCAAGGTCATGGCAGCAGTAGTAGCAGTCCTGCACTCGCAAGGTCACTCTGTGATCCCGTATTTAGACGATCTACTTATCAAGGCACCCTCTCAAGAGGCATGCCAACACAGCCTGAACGTGGCACTGAAGACTCTCCAGAGTTTCGGGTGGATCATCAACTTTTCAAAGTCAAATCTAACCCCGACCCAATCACTAATATATCTTGGCATGGAGTTTCATACTCTCTCAGCGATAGTGAAACTTCCACTGGACAAACAGTGCTCGCTACAGACAGGGGTGCAATCTCTCCTGCAGGGCCAGTCGCACCCCTTGAGGCGCCTCATGCACTTCCTAGGGAAGATGGTAGCAGCAATGGAAGCAGTTCCTTTTGCGCAGTTTCATCTGCGTCCATTACAATGGGACATTCTCCGCCAATGGGACGGGAAGTCGACGTCCCTCGACAGGGACGTCTCCCTCTCTCAGGCAGCCAAGGAATCTCTCCGGTGGTGGCTTCTTCCCACCTCATTGTCAAAAGGAAAGTCGTTCCTACCCCCATCCTGGGCGGTGGTCACGACAGATGCGAGTCTATCAGGGTGGGGAGCAGTGTTTCTCCACCACAGGGCTCAAGGTACGTGGACTCGGAAAGAGTCCACCCTTCAGATCAATGTTCTGGAAATCAGAGCAGTCTATCTTGCTCTACAAGCCTTCCAACAGTGGCTGGAAGGCAAGCAGATCCGAATTCAGTCGGACAACTCCACAGCGGTGGCATACATCAACCACCAAGGGGGAACACGCAGTCGGCAAGCCTTCCAGGAAGTCCGGCGGATTCTGACGTGGGTGGAAGACACGGCATCCACCATATCCGCAGTCCACATCCCAGGCGTAGAAAACTGGGAAGCAGACTTTCTCAGTCGCCAGGGCATGGACGCAGGGGAATGGTCCCTTCACCCGGACGTGTTTCAGGAGATCTGTCGCTGCTGGGGGATGCCGGACGTCGACCTGATGGCGTCACGGCACAACAACAAAGTCCCGGTTTTCATGGCACGGTCTCACGATCACCGAGCTCTGGCGGCAGACGCCTTAGTTCAAGATTGGTCGCAGTTCCGGCTACCGTATGTGTTCCCACCTCTGGCATTGTTGCCCAGAGTGCTCCGCAAAATCAGGTCCGACTGCCGCCGCGCCATTCTCGTCGCTCCAGACTGGCCAAGGAGGTCGTGGTACCCGGATCTGTGGCACCTCACGGTAGGCCATCCGTGGGCACTACCAGACCGTCCAGACTTGCTGTCTCAAGGGCCGTTTTTCCATCTGAATTCTGCGGCCCTGAACCTGACTGTGTGGCCATTGAGTCCTGGATCCTAGCGGCCTCAGGTTTATCTCATGAAGTGGTTGCCACCATGAGACAGGCTAGGAAGCCATCCTCCGCCAAGATCTACCACAGGACGTGGAGGATATTCCTATCTTGGTGCTCTGCTCAGGGAGTTTCTCCCTGGCCTTTTGCATTGCCTACTTTTCTTTCCTTCCTGCAGTCTGGGTTGGAAAAAGGTTTGTCGCTTGGCTCCCTTAAAGGTCAAGTCTCCGCGCTATCCGTATTTTTTCAGAAATGCCTGGCGCGACTTCCTCAGGTACGCACGTTCCTGCAAGGGGTTTGTCATATCGTCCCCCCTTACAAGCGGCCGTTGGAGCCCTGGGACCTGAACAAGGTTCTAATTGCTCTCCAGAAGCCGCCTTTCGAGCCTATGAAGGAGGTTTCCCTTTCTCGTCTTTCACAGAAAGTGGCCTTTCTAGTGGCGGTCACGTCTCTTCGGAGAGTGTCCGAGCTGGCGGCGTTATCATGCAGATCTCCATTCCTGGTGTTTCACCAGGACAAGGTAGTTCTGCGTCCAATTCCAGAATTTCTTCCCAAGGTGGTATCTTCCTTTCATCTCAATCAAGATATCACTTTACCGTCTTTGTGTCCGCATCCAGTTCACCAATTTGAAAAAGGTTTGCATTTATTGGATCTGGTGAGAGCACTCAGGATCTACATTTCCCGCACGGCGTCTCTGCGCCGCTCGGATGCACTCTTTGTCCTTGTCGCTGGTCAGCGTAAAGGGTCGCAAGCTTCCAAATCCACCCTTGCGCGGTGGATCAAGGAACCAATTCTTCACACCTACCGTTCGGCTGGGCTTCCGATTCCATCAGGGCTGAAGGCCCATTCTACCAGAGCCGTGGGTGCGTCCTGGGCATTACGGCACCAGGCTACGGCTCAGCAGGTGTGCCAGGCGGCTACCTGGTCGAGTCTGCACACTTTTACCAAGCATTATCAGGTGCATACCTACGCTTCGGCGGATGCCGGCCTAGGTAGACAAGTCCTTCAGGCGGCGGTGGCTCACCTGTAGGAAAGGGCTGTTTGACGGCCCTATCACGAGGTATTCTTTTACCCACCCAGGGACTGCTTTTGGACGTCCCAATTGTCTGGGTCTCCCAATTAGGAGCGACAAAGAAGAAGGGAATTTTGTTTACTTACCGTAAATTCCTTTTCTTCTAGCTCCAATTGGGAGACCCAGCACCCGCCCTGTTTTCTTAGGAAGTTTGTTTTTTTCGGGTGCACATGTTGTTCATGTTGAACAGTTCAGTTCTCCGAGGCTGTTTCTCGGGTTGAATTTGTATTTAAAACAGTTATTGGCTTTCCTCCTTCTTGCTTTTGCACTAAAACTGAGGAGCCCGTGATCCCACGGGGGGGTGTATAGCCAGAAGGGGAGGGGCCTTACACTTTTAAGTGTAATACTTTGTGTGGCCTCCGGAGGCAGTAGCTATACACCCAATTGTCTGGGTCTCCCAATTGGAGCTAGAAGAAAAGGAATTTACGGTAAGTAAACAAAATTCCCTTCTTTATTTAGGCATTAGTGATGAGTGAGCACTACCATGCTTGATACTTGTAAAGTGCAGTTGGACGCTCAGACGGACTCGACTCGTGTACTGAGTATAATGGAAATCAATGGGGAACTTGAGAATTTTTCTGGAAAATTTTCTGGAAAAATGTTCAATTTCCCCATTGACTTCCATTATACTCAGTACACGAGTCGAGCCCGTCTGAGCGTCCGACTGCTCGTTATGTGTACCAAGCACCTGAGCATGGTAGTGATCGCTCATCACTTATGGGCATACATAATATCACATTGCTTCAGGTACCTATTTTGTGCAATATGTTCTTAGCCAGATTAATAAATCTAAATGTATAAAAGTGTATTTCTGTAGTTCTTTTTTGTGTATCTTATTTCTACAATAAAACTGCAGCATTGCTCCATACCTCTGGTTTCATATAGGCTACTTAAATCAATTGTTGGACCCAAATTTAGCTTTTCCATACCTCGCTGATGTCATCTTAAAACAAAACAAAACACTTTTCTACTGTCTTTTTTTTCTTAAAACCATTGACAGTAAAATAGCATTAGTATTCCTATGGAAGTACTGTATATTATGTCCTGGTCAGTGATGGTCATCAATACCAGATCATGTTTCTCACACTACAGAGATGAATTAGAGGAATGGGCATTAGATGAAGCCGCTCAGTAATTGCCTGATTATGTTTATGGAGAAAGACGCCTTTAAAGGGAAGGTGTCATCAAAAAAAACAAACGTCATTAACTGAAAAAATGTAAAGTATTAATGTTTTAATGTTATGTTTAAATATTTTCATTTGTTTTTAATTGAGCAAAATATAAAAAAAAATATTTTATAAGTTTGTTATTTTACACTTAAACACTAGGGGGAGCAGCTGCTGAAATCCTACTGTAGAGCTAGCTCACATTACAGCTGCAGTAAAAGTGGGCAGAATCTGCTCTCATGTGTGGGATGTCACAGCTCCCCCTCCCATTCTGGGTGTTTCCAAAAGGATAAGGGAAGATCTAGTTTAGGCCCGTTTCACACGTCAGTGAAAAACACTGACGTTTTTCACTGGCGTGTAAAACACGCACATGTCCCTGCGTGTGCCGTGAATCACGGCACACGTGGGTTGTCTAAGTGCAATCCGGGCTCCGTTCTCCGTGGCCCGTGATTGCACTAAGTAATCAACTCACCTGTGCGCGCTCCCGCTGTCCATGGTGCTGATCGCTCCCGCGGTGCAGCATCCGGCCGGCGCTGACCCCCGCAGCAGCTGCTTCCGGGTCAGCGGTGTCGCGCATCATGAATATGCGCGACAATAATAAGCCGGCTCAGAAGCAGCAGGGAGAACGGGCTGCAGAGAGTGTCGCTGGACGCCGGGTGAGTTAAAATGTTTTTTTATTTTAAAAGCACGTTTTTTTTCTGGCACGTGTTTCACGGATCACACCACTGCGTGGTCCGTGGGACATCAGTGATGCCAGAAAAAAATGGACATGTCTCCGTGCGGCAATCACGCACACGCGGGTACGCCGCACGGAGACACGTGCAGTGAAAAATCACTGACGTGTGAGCAGACCCATTCATTATAATGGGTCTGCGTATGTCAGTGATTCTGGTACGTTTAAAAAAAAGCACAAACGTACCAGAATCACTGACGTGTGAAAGAGGCCTTAAGATCAGAGTGCAGAGCCATTTTATTGGTGACCGCAAAGTGATCCTAATATATCTAAAGTATCACCGAGGACCACTGGCATAGTGCCCCACTGTATACTATGTCCCAATGTATACTGCGCTTCGCTGTATACTGTGCCCCCGCTGTATACCGCACCCCCTGCTGTATTCCATGCTCCGCTGTATACTGCGCTCCACTGTACACCACGCTCCTCAGAATATTGTGCTCCACTTTATTCCGTGCACTGCTGTATTCTGTGCGCCACTGTATTCTGCGCCCCGCTGTATACTGCGCTCCACGGTATACCGCGCCCCACTGTACACCGCTCTCCGCTGTATACCACGCTCCTCAGTATACTGTGCTCCGCTGTATTCCATGCTCCACTGTATACCGCGCTCTGCTGTATACTGCGCTCCTCAGTATACTGTGCCCCACTGAACTGCTAGGAGCGGAGACCCGAGGTGAGCACACGAAAGCGGGGTGAGAGGAGCAGCGGCAGGGGAGAGGGGGGGCAGCGGCGGCGGGGGGGGCGGCTACAGGGGGGAAGTGGTGGCAGGGAGAGCGGCAGCGGGGGAGGGGGTACTGACGGGGGGGAGGGAGTAGCGGCGGTGGCCCGGTGCTCACATATCCCAAGTGGGTGACAGGGGGAAAGTGCAGCTCACAGCATATGCTATGAGCTCCACAAAGATGGCGGCGATCTCCTCCCTCTGCTGTGATCTGTGTCCAGCTCACATCAGAAGCTGTCTCTGTGTTAGGCCTGAAACACACTTCCGTTAAAAACACGCACGTGCCGCGAGACACGTATTTACCCTGCGTGTTGCGTGTGGTAAGTACGCGTCTCGGGTACGTGTGGTCCACGTGTGCTATCCGCGATGACCTGAACAAGGTTCTAATTGCTCTCCAGAAGCCGCCTTTCGAGCCTATGAAGGAGGTTTCCCTTTCTCGTCTTTCACAGAAAGTGGCCTTTCTAGTGGCGGTCACGTCTCTTCGGAGAGTGTCCGAGCTGGCGGCGTTATCATGCAGATCTCCATTCCTGGTGTTTCACCAGGACAAGGTAGTTCTGCGTCCAATTCCAGAATTTCTTCCCAAGGTGGTATCTTCCTTTCATCTCAATCAAGATATCACTTTACCGTCTTTGTGTCCGCATCCAGTTCACCAATTTGAAAAAGGTTTGCATTTATTGGATCTGGTGAGAGCACTCAGGATCTACATTTCCCGCACGGCGTCTCTGCGCCGCTCGGATGCACTCTTTGTCCTTGTCGCTGGTCAGCGTAAAGGGTCGCAAGCTTCCAAATCCAGCCTTGCGCGGTGGATCAAGGAACCAATTCTTCACACCTACCGTTCGGCTGGGCTTCCGATTCCATCAGGGCTGAAGGCCCATTCTACCAGAGCCGTGGGTGCGTCCTGGGCATTACGGCACCAGGCTACGGCTCAGCAGGTGTGCCAGGCGGCTACCTGGTCGAGTCTGCACACTTTTACCAAGCATTATCAGGTGCATACCTACGCTTCGGCGGATGCCGGCCTAGGTAGACAAGTCCTTCAGGCGGCGGTGGCTCACCTGTAGGAAAGGGCTGTTTGACGGCCCTATCACGAGGTATTCTTTTACCCACCCAGGGACTGCTTTTGGACGTCCCAATTGTCTGGGTCTCCCAATTAGGAGCGACAAAGAAGAAGGGAATTTTGTTTACTTACCGTAAATTCCTTTTCTTCTAGCTCCAATTGGGAGACCCAGCACCCGCCCTGTTTTCTTAGGAAGTTTGTTTTTTTCGGGTGCACATGTTGTTCATGTTGAACAGTTCAGTTCTCCGAGGCTGTTTCTCGGGTTGAATTTGTATTTAAAACAGTTATTGGCTTTCCTCCTTCTTGCTTTTGCACTAAAACTGAGGAGCCCGTGATCCCACGGGGGGGTGTATAGCCAGAAGGGGAGGGGCCTTACACTTTTAAGTGTAATACTTTGTGTGGCCTCCGGAGGCAGTAGCTATACACCCAATTGTCTGGGTCTCCCAATTGGAGCTAGAAGAAAAGGAATTTACGGTAAGTAAACAAAATTCCCTTCTTTATTTAGGCATTAGTGATGAGTGAGCACTACCATGCTTGATACTTGTAAAGTGCAGTTGGACGCTCAGACGGACTCGACTCGTGTACTGAGTATAATGGAAATCAATGGGGAACTTGAGAATTTTTCTGGAAAATTTTCTGGAAAAATGTTCAATTTCCCCATTGACTTCCATTATACTCAGTACACGAGTCGAGCCCGTCTGAGCGTCCGACTGCTCGTTATGTGTACCAAGCACCTGAGCATGGTAGTGATCGCTCATCACTTATGGGCATACATAATATCACATTGCTTCAGGTACCTATTTTGTGCAATATCTTCTTAGCCAGATTAATAAATCTGCCGCCCCACCACCGTGCGGAGCTGCCGCCCCACCACCGTGCGGAGCTGCCGCCCCACCACCGTGCGGAGCTGCCGCCCCACCACCGTGCGGAGCTGCCGCCCCACCACCGTGCGGAGCTGCCGCCCCACCACCGTGCGGAGCTGCCGCCCCACCACCGTGCGGAGCTGCCGCCCCACCACCGTGCGGAGCTGCCGCCCCACCACCGTGCGGAGCTGCCGCCCCACCTACACCCCACCTACTGTCTCCTCCCCAAAATCCTTTAGGATGTAAGCCCGCAAGGGCAGGGCCCTCTTCCCCCTGTGCTAGTCTGTCTATTGTAACGTGTACATGTATTCTGTATGTAACCCCCTCATGTACAGCACCATGGAATCAATGGTGCTCTATAAATAAACAATAATAATAATAATAATAAATGTATAAAAGTGTATTTCTGTAGTTCTTTTTTGTGTATCTTATTTCTACAATAAAACTGCAGCATTGCTCCATACCTCTGGTTTCATATAGGCTACTTAAATCAATTGTTGGACCCAAATTTAGCTTTTCCATACCTCGCTGATGTCATCTTAAAACAAAACAAAACACTTTTCTACTGTCTTTTTTTTCTTAAAACCATTGACAGTAAAATAGCATTAGTATTCCTATGGAAGTACTGTATATTATGTCCTGGTCAGTGATGGTCATCAATACCAGATCATGTTTCTCACACTACAGAGATGAATTAGAGGAATGGGCATTAGATGAAGCCGCTCAGTAATTGCCTGATTATGTTTATGGAGAAAGACGCCTTTAAAGGGAAGGTGTCATCAAAAAAAACAAACGTCATTAACTGAAAAAATGTAAAGTATTAATGTTTTAATGTTATGTTTAAATATTTTCATTTGTTTTTAATTGAGCAAAATATAAAAAAAAATATTTTATAAGTTTGTTATTTTACACTTAAACACTAGGGGGAGCAGCTGCTGAAATCCTACTGTAGAGCTAGCTCACATTACAGCTGCAGTAAAAGTGGGCAGAATCTGCTCTCATGTGTGGGATGTCACAGCTCCCCCTCCCATTCTGGGTGTTTCCAAAAGGATAAGGGAAGATCTAGTTTAGGCCCGTTTCACACGTCAGTGAAAAACACTGACGTTTTTCACTGGCGTGTAAAACACGCACATGTCCCTGCGTGTGCCGTGAATCACGGCACACGTGGGTTGTCTAAGTGCAATCCGGGCTCCGTTCTCCGTGGCCCGTGATTGCACTAAGTAATCAACTCACCTGTGCGCGCTCCCGCTGTCCATGGTGCTGATCGCTCCCGCGGTGCAGCATCCGGCCGGCGCTGACCCCCGCAGCAGCTGCTTCCGGGTCAGCGGTGTCGCGCATCATGAATATGCGCGACAATAATAAGCCGGCTCAGAAGCAGCAGGGAGAACGGGCTGCAGAGAGTGTCGCTGGACGCCGGGTGAGTTAAAATGTTTTTTTATTTTAAAAGCACGTTTTTTTTCTGGCACGTGTTTCACGGATCACACCACTGCGTGGTCCGTGGGACATCAGTGATGCCAGAAAAAAATGGACATGTCTCCGTGCGGCAATCACGCACACGCGGGTACGCCGCACGGAGACACGTGCAGTGAAAAATCACTGACGTGTGAGCAGACCCATTCATTATAATGGGTCTGCGTATGTCAGTGATTCTGGTACGTTTAAAAAAAAGCACAAACGTACCAGAATCACTGACGTGTGAAAGAGGCCTTAAGATCAGAGTGCAGAGCCATTTTATTGGTGACCGCAAAGTGATCCTAATATATCTAAAGTATCACCGAGGACCACTGGCATAGTGCCCCACTGTATACTATGTCCCAATGTATACTGCGCTTCGCTGTATACTGTGCCCCCGCTGTATACCGCACCCCCTGCTGTATTCCATGCTCCGCTGTATACTGCGCTCCACTGTACACCACGCTCCTCAGAATATTGTGCTCCACTTTATTCCGTGCACTGCTGTATTCTGTGCGCCACTGTATTCTGCGCCCCGCTGTATACTGCGCTCCACGGTATACCGCGCCCCACTGTACACCGCTCTCCGCTGTATACCACGCTCCTCAGTATACTGTGCTCCGCTGTATTCCATGCTCCACTGTATACCGCGCTCTGCTGTATACTGCGCTCCTCAGTATACTGTGCCCCACTGAACTGCTAGGAGCGGAGACCCGAGGTGAGCACACGAAAGCGGGGTGAGAGGAGCAGCGGCAGGGGAGAGGGGGGGCAGCGGCGGCGGGGGGGCGGCTACAGGGGGGAAGTGGTGGCAGGGAGAGCGGCAGCGGGGGAGGGGGGTACTGACGGGGGGGAGGGAGTAGCGGCGGTGGCCCGGTGCTCACATATCCCAAGTGGGTGACAGGGGGAAAGTGCAGCTCACAGCATATGCTATGAGCTCCACAAAGATGGCGGCGATCTCCTCCCTCTGCTGTGATCTGTGTCCAGCTCACATCAGAAGCTGTCTCTGTGTTAGGCCTGAAACACACTTCCGTTAAAAACACGCACGTGCCGCGAGACACGTATTTACCCTGCGTGTTGCGTGTGGTAAGTACGCGTCTCGGGTACGTGTGGTCCACGTGTGCTATCCGCGATAGCACACGTAGAACCGGTAATTTGCATACTCACGTGGTCCGCGCTGCTGTCCGTGGTGCTGATCTTCGGTCTACAGCCCTGCCGTCTCCCCGCTGCTGCTGCTGCCGGCCGCAGTGAAGTGAATATTAAATGAGCATAATGAGCGGCAGTCGGCAGCAAGTGACAGCAGCGGCAGAGACAGGAGGGCTAGAGAAGGTGAGTAAATGTTTTGTTTTTTTTTCACTGACACGTGTGTTTTCTCCGGCGCGTGTCACACGGGACCGCATCCACACTACATCCGTGTGGTACGGGTGCGGGCCGTCTGACACCTGTGCTGCCGGAGAAAACGTGGACATGTCAGCGTGTAGAAAAACGCACACACGTACAAACGCACACGGACACACGTTCCGTGTGGTTTTATGTGTGTGCCTGCTACAATAGGGTAGCATTGCTGAACGTGTCTCTGTGCCGCCACGCCGGTATGTGCAAAAAATGGCAAACACGTACCGGCGGCACGGATGTGTGTCGGAGGCCTTAAGTATACGGGTCGGAACCCGACAACTGTCTCTTATGCACAGAGAGCTGCCATAAATGAGGTGAGTAACTGTTCTTACTCCAAGATGACAGCCCCCTGTGTTTCAGTCAAAATAGAATTAAATAAAAACTAAATAAATAATTAATTTAATTTTGTATTAAAAATACTTGATTCCATAATCACTATTATTAATACAAAAATAAAAAAAGCGACACCTTCCCTTTAATTGTAAAGTACTGCGGAATATGTTGGTGCTATAAATAAAGACGTCAGCAGACAGGAGGCGGTACTCCCTCTCCCATTCCAGTGGCCATAGAGCATTGTCGCAGTCAATGGAATGGGGCAAACAAATCTGCACAAATTTTACGGGATAACAAGTTACAGAATTTGAAAATGTGGGCAGCTCCTAAACATTTTAGGCTGAGTTCACATGTCCTGTAATCATCTGTTAGAACGGATCCTGCAGAGATTCCCTGGGAAACTGATTTCTGTTGGGTCCGTTATTTTAACATTGGTGTCTATGGAGGACGGATCCGTTATCGGATTGCTATTAATCTTCCATTTGTAACGGATCCGGTAAGAAAACAACAGATTTATTACAAATGCAAGTACAGCGGATGGCTATAAAGCAATCTGTTAATGATCTGTCCTCCATTGACTCTTAGGGGTACTTTGCACGTTGCGACATTGCTACTGCGATATCGTCGAGGGTCAAATCGAAAGTGACGCACATCCGGCGCCAGTAACGACGTCGCAACGTGTAAAGCCTAGAAGCACCGATAAACGATCGCAAAAGCGTCGTAAATCGGTGATCTGTGTAGTGTCGGTCATTTCCATAATTTCGCTGCAGCGACAGGTATGATGTTGTGCCTTGATCCTGCGGCAGCACACATCGCTGTGTATAAAGCCGCAGGAGCGAGGAACATCTCCTTACCTGCGTCCACCGGCTATGCGGAAGGAAGGAGGTGGGAGGGATGTTTACGTCCCGCTCATCTCCGCCCCTCCGCTTCTATTGGCCGCCTGCCGTGTGACGTCGCTGTGACGCCGCACGACACGCCCCCTTAGGAAGGAGGCGGGTTGCCGGCCAGAGCGACGTCGCAGGGCAGATAAGTGCGTGTGAAGCTGCCGTAGCGATAATGTTCGCTACAGCAGCTATCACAAGATATCGCATGTGCGATGGGGGCGGGGACTATCGCGCTCAGCATCACCATCATCGGCTAGCGATGTCGCAGTGTGCAAAGTACCGCTTATGTAAAAAACGGATCCTTCAGACATTTTGCATCTCCGACGTATCCGTGTTAACAGATGCCTAGGACGTGTGAACTCAGCCTCACACTAGTATGTGAAACAAAAACAACTTCATCTTGTTGGGGATGAATGAATCAGGACCATATTTTTTTTACAAGTGTGAAAGGAAGGCTTTAGAAAAAAAAAAGAGATCATACACAGGGCACATAAAACAGGAAACTCCATATGAAGACTGCCATAAGGCATGAGGACTATAGTGGGTCATCACCAGAGCTGTTACATTACACTGTACTATCCAAAATTAGAGTGTTTATCTTCCTTCATGTCTGGATTAAATGGAGCCTTATATGGCCAGTAAATCCTCCAAATCCCTCATGCCAAGATGAGGTCAGTGCGTTATAGCTTTAGTACAGTATGTGAACTCGTAACAAAAGGCACCGGCAGGTTGGCTGTGGGCACAGTCTGACCTCCCGCTTACCTGCAGCTTACTTCTTCCCCACAGCCTGCACACCCTAACATCTCGTGCATATACTTACATGCCAAACACAAAGTGGGAATGTGACAATCTGAAGGCAGATGTCTGCTAATATTACTGTGCTGGCAGAAAGGAACTTCAATGTGGGTATACAGTCAGGGCCAGAAATATTTGGACAGTGACACAAGTTTTGTTATTTTAGCTGTTTACAAAAACATGTTCAGAAATACAATTATATATAATATGGGCTGAAAGTGCACACTCCCAGCTGCAATATGAGAGTTTTCACATCCAAATCGGAGAAAGGGTTTAGGAATCATAGCTCTGTAATGCATAGCCTCCTCTTTTTCAAGGGACCAAAAGTAATTGGACAAGGGACTCTAAGGGCTGCAATTAACTCTGAAGGCGTCTCCCTCGTTAACCTGTAATCAATGAAGTAGTTAAAAGGTCTGGGGTTGATTACAGGTGTGTGGTTTTGCATTTGGAAGCTGTTGCTGTGACCAGACAACATGCGGTCTAAGGAACTCTCAATTGAGGTGAAGCAGAACATCCTGAGGCTGAAAAAAAAGAAAAAATCCATCAGAGAGATAGCAGACATGCTTGGAGTAGCAAAATCAACAGTCTGAGAACATTCTGAGAAAAAAGGCATTGACTGGTGAGCTTGGGAACTCAAAAAGGCCTGGGCGTCCACGGATGACAACAGTGGTGGATGATCGCCGCATACTTTCTTTGGAGAAGAAGAACCCGTTCACAACATCAACTGAAGTCCAGAACACTCTCAGTGAAGTAGGTGTATCTGTCTCTAAGCCAACTGTAAAGAGAAGACTCCATGAAAGTAAATACAAAGGGTTCACATCTAGTTGCAAACCATTAATCAATTCCAAAAATAGACAGGCCAGAGTTAAATTTGCTGAAAAACACCTCATGAAGCCAGCTCAGTTCTGGAAAAGTATTCTATGGACAGATGAGACAAAGATCAACCTGTACCAGAATGATGGGAAGAAAAAAGTTTGGAGAAGAAAGGGAACGGCACAAGATCCAAGGCACACCACATCCTCTGTAAAACATGGCGGAGGCAACGTGATGGCATGGGCATGCATGGCTTTCAATGGCACTGGGTCACTTGTGTTTATTGATGACATAACAGCAGACAAGAGTAGCCGGATGAATTCTGAAGTGTACCGGGATATACTTTCAGCCCAGATTCAGCCAAATGCCGCAAAGTTGATCGGACGGCGCTTCATAGTACAGATGGACAATGACCCCAAGCATACAGCCAAAGCTACCCAGGAGTTCATGAGTGCAAAAAAGTGGAACATTCTGCAATGGCCAAGTCAATCACCAGATCTTAACCCAATTGAGCATGCATTTCACTTGCTCAAATCCAGACTTAAGACGGAAAGACCCACAAACAAGCAAGACCTGAAGGCTGCGGCTGTAAAGGCCTGGCAAAGCATTAAGAAGGAGGAAACCCAGCGTTTGGTGATGTCCATGGGTTCCAGACTTAAGGCAGTGATTGCCTCCAAAGGATTCGCAACAAAATATTGAAAATAAAAATATTTTGTTTGGGTTTGGTTTATTTGTCCAATTACTTTTGACCTCCTAAAATGTGGAGTGTTTGTAAAGAAATGTGTACAATTCCTACAATTTCTATCAGATATTTTTGTTCAAACTTTCAAATTAAACGTTACAATCTGCACTTGAATTCTGTTGTAGAGGTTTCATTTCAAATCCAATGTGGTGGCATGCAGAGCCCAACTCGCGAAAATTGTGTCACTGTCCAAATATTTCTGGACCTAACTGTATGTGCCTGCATTAAAAAAAATACATAACTATGCACATTTATAAGAACTGATGTTATAGCAATGGCTTTGAATTTTATTGACATACTCAATGTAGTACCCAGCGTTGCCCGGGATAGTAACAAAGTCCCTCTCTCCCCACTCTACCTCTGTCGCTCTCCCTCTCTGTGTCTGACACTCTCCCACTCTCTCTCTCCCATTCTCCATCTGTCTCTCTCCCACTCCCCCTCTCATCACTGAAATCATATTAAGGGTACAGTTCCACTTGCATATAACTCCTGATACGAGAGACCCTTTGCTGCGAGCATCAGTCAAAGGTCATGCGACTGTGATGCAATGTTGCGATCGCATCACAGGTGCGGAGAAGAAGGAGCACTTTATCCCCATCTCCTCCGCTGCCTGTCTCTGTCGGATGACATGCGAGTGCAGTGCGATGTTTCACGCACTCCCATAGACTTGTATGGGGGCGCGTGAGCCGAGAATTGATGCCAAACGCAGCATGCTGCGATTCATTCTGCATGCCGCTATGGCATGAGAAATCAATCGCAGATGGACACTGCTTCATAGTTTTGCACTGGTGCGAGTGCAATCCAATGTTTTATCGGATTGTACTCATCCGTGCAAAACACAAGTGGAACCGTACCCTAACTGACACATAAGCTTATTCTAAGAATGTCCTTTGTTGCCTAGAGCAACCAATCAGAGCTATTAATGACCAGTAGCAAAACAGAAGCAGAGCTGTGATTGGTTGCTATAGACCACCTGATAAATATCCAGGGTAACTGTCAAAACAGACAAGATATTACCTTACACATCCAAACAGTAAGTGAATCTATTTTTTTTTGTCGAATAACTGTAAAGTGCGGGGTTAAAATTTCCCCTCAAAACAGTCTATGGCCTTGTGCGCACTAGGCGTTTTTGCCGCGTTTTTAGCGGCGTTTTTTTACCGCGTTTTTGTGCTGAAAACGCAGTGACATTGCTTCCCCAGCAATGTCAATGGGTTTTCATAAGTGCTGTCCGCACACAGCGTTTTTTTTTAGCTGCGTTTTTGTTGTGACCACAAAAACGCAGCATGTCAATTATTTCTGCGTTTTTCACTGCGTTTTTCACCCATTGAGTTCAATGAGATGTTCAAAAACGCAATGAAAAAGGCACATTGCAAATATAGCTGCGTTTCTATGACTAAAAACGCAGCTATAAACGCAAGGGGTGGGTACTACAGTGACGTGTACAGGAAGAGGATTCCTTCTGTTGGTAAACACAGAAGCATGAATCCTCCCGGTACCGCCACCGCTGCGTCCACAACCCGTCCGGTGCCATGTCAGCTCCGTGCGGCGCCATGTCTGGGCGGGAGGTGGAGGCAGCGGCGAAAACCAAAGTGAACAGTATAAAAAAAAAAATGTCATATATACTCACCTGTCTGCAGCGTCCCGGTGCCATGTCCGCTCCTGTCCCGGTCCCGCCGCTCTGGCTGTGTGCAGTCTCCCCGGGGCAGGACCTTGCTTGCAGGACCTGGCGGTGGATCACCTGATGCAGTCACCTGATGCATCAGCTGATTGTAGTCTCGCCGGCTTTTTCGCGACCGGCCGGCTATCAGCTGATCCTGCCGTCAGGGGACTTCATCAGCTGATTACCGGCAGCTCCTGCAGCGATCGGACGGGATCAGACTCCTGTCCAATCGATCGCTCTAGGAGCTGCCGGTAATCAGCACAGCACATAAGTGAGTATTATTTTTTTTTTTCTACTGATGCATCAGCTGATTGTATAACCGGCTTTTATACAATCAGCTGATGTGTGATGGGATTCAGGCACTTGATCCTGACAGATCATCTGATCGGTATGCCTTCCAGCAAACCGATCAGATGATATTGGATCCGGATTGGACGGCGCGGGACCCAGACCCAGGATTACTGCGGAGGGGGGTTTATTTCAATAAAGATGGAGTCACTAATTGTGTTGTGTTTTTATTTCTAATAAAAATATTTGTCTGTGTTGTGTTTTTTTTTTTTATCATTACTAGAAATTCATGGTGGCCATGTCTAATATTGGCGTGACACCATGAATTTCGGACTTAGGGCTAGCTGATAATATACAGCTAGCCCTAACTCCATTATTACCTAGCTAGCCACCCGGCTTCAGGGCAGCTGGAAGAGTTGGATACAGCGCCAGAAGATGGCGCTTCTATGAAAGCGCCATTTTCTGGGGTGGCTGCGGGACTGCAATTCGCAGTGGGGGTGCCCAGAAAGCTTGGGCACCCTGCACTGTGGATTCCAATCCCCAGCTGCCTAGTTGTACCCGGCTGGACTCAAAAATTGGGCGAAGCTCACGTCATTTTTTTTTTTTAATTATTTCATGAAATTCATGAAATAATTAAAAAAAAGGGCTTCTCTATATTTTTGGTTCCCAGCCGGGTACAAATAGGCAGCTGGGGGTTGGGGGCAGCCCGTACCTGCCTGCTGTACCCGGCTAGCATACAAAAATATGGCGAAGCCCATGTCATTTTTTTTTTCTTTTTGGGCAAAAAACTGCATACAGTCCTGGATGGAGGATGCTGAGCCTTGTAGTTCTACAGCTGCTGTCTGCTCTCCTGCATACACTAGTGAATGGAGGATGCTGAGCCTTGTAGTTCTGCAGCTGCTGTCTGCTCTCCTGCATACACTAGTGAATGGAGGATGCTGAGCCTTGTAGTTCTCCAGCTGCTGTCTGCTCTCCTGCATACAATGAACATTTTGAAGAAGGAAATGACATCAGACCTTTTTTTTTTTCTTTTTTTTCATCAACAATCTTTAATGGCATTGTGCACTGATTAAAAACGCAGTGAGCAAAAACGCAGCAAAAAACGCACCAAATCGCGGCAAAAACGCATGCGTTTTTGTCGCGTTTTTTAGCCGCGGGTGCGTTTTTTGAGACAAAAACGCACATAAAAACGCAGCGTGAAAAAAACGCCTAGTGCGCTCATACCCTATGATGTTCCCTGAGTTAATTGAGGTGCAAAATTTCATGATTGTAAATGCGACGGTGTGTATTCCTTTAGCGGACATACATACATACACACACACATACATACTGTACACACATAGAAACACACATACATACACACATATACAGTACATACCAAACGTTTGGACACACCTTCTCATTCAAAGAGTTTTCTTTATTTTCAGGACTCTGAAAATTGTAGATTCACATTGAAGGCATCAAAACTATGAATTAAAACATGTGGAATGAAATACTTAAAAAAGTGTGAAACAACTGAAAATATGTCTTATATTCTAGGTTCCTCAAAGTAGCCACCTTTTGCTTTCATTACTACTTTGCACACTCTTGGCATTCTCTTGATGAGCTTCAACAGGTAGTCACCGGAAATGGTTTTCCAACAGTCTTGAAGGAGTTCCCAGAGATACTTAGCACTTGTTGGCCCTTTTGCCTTCTCTCTGCGGTCCAGCTCACCCGAAACCATCTTGATTGGGTTCAGGTCTGGTGACTGTGGAGACCAGGTCATCTGGCGTAGCACACCATCACTCTCCTTTTTAGTCAAATAGCCCTTACACAGCCTGGAGGTGTGTTTGGGGTCATTGTCCTGTTGAAAAATAAATGATGGTCCAACTAAACGCAAACCGGATGGAATAGCATGCCGCTGCAAGATGCTGTGGTAGGCATGCTGGTTCTGTATGCCTTCAATTTTGAATAAATCCCCAACAGTGTCACCAGCAAAGCACCCCTACACCATTACACCTCCTCCTCCATGCTTCACGGTGGGAACCAGGCATGTAGAGTCCATCCGTTCACCTTTTCTACAAAGACACAGTGGTTGGATCCAAAGATCTCAAATTTGGACTCATCAGACCAAAGCACAGATTTCCACTGGTCTAATGTCCATTCCTTGTGTTTTTTAGCCCAAATAAGTCTCTTCTACTTGTTGCCTGTCCTTAGCAGTGGTTTCCTAGCAGCTATTTTACCATGAAGGCCTACTGCACAAAGTCTCCTCTTCACAGTTGTTCTAGAGATGAGAAGATGTGTCCAAACTTTTGGTCTGTACTGTACATACACACATATATACATACACACATACATGCATACACACATACATACACACATACATACATACATACATACATTACACACACACACATACTTATATACACACATACATACATACATACATTACACACACACATACACACATACATACATACATACATACATTACACACACACACATACATACATACACACATACACTTAGCTTTATATATTAGATTAAAATGTATATGAAATATCAAAATTCTCCTACAATGTTTGCCACGACCGACCTGCTAAAATCTGTTCAACAGTTTTGCAACGTCTTCATTATCCTTTGAATATTATTACCTAATTGATCTCTGAACCAACTCTTTTGTTGCTGAAATTGGTCGTTGACAACTCTGATGAATGAAAGCTGATAAAGTCTCCAACATCCGATGTTAAGGTAAATCTAGTTCATAGAGGTTGGTGTTCTCTGGATACAGGTGGTGCAGAAGTGTTTGGCCCATCTTGTCTGTTTCCTTTGTAATAACATGCGCTCTCAGCCAAGCAGAACTGGAACTTATAAAGTTGTCTATGGACATGTGGCGCCCCTGAGGCTTCCGTCGCCACAGGAACATTGCACCCCAGCCAGAGGTGTGATGCCCCATCCTGGGTAAGGAAAGGAGTAAACGCCGGTCCACAGGCAAATCTGCACTACACCCATTGTTAGGCATATTTTGGGACCGGGGATAGTGGTAGCCACCCCCATGCTGTATGATGGGGGGGCATAAGACCCATCCCTTCTCCCATTGGGTGGGGCCTAGCAACTGGGTGGGTAGGAGGAGCCAGCCGAGAGTAGAGTAGAAAGAGGAAGATCAAGTTTAGTCAGTGAGAGTTTGGAGTGTGAAGAGAGAGAGAGAGAGTGTTAGTTGAGAGGAGCTGAAGTAAGGAGGAGAGCTGAGAGGAGTGAGAAGAGTAGTGCTCTAGTCAGTCAGGAGCACGAAGGAGAAAGTGACGCTTTCTGGTGAAGACCCTGGGACCCAGCTAGGTCCAGGTGACACCACAACCGAGAAATACAGAAGGGATTCCAGGGCCACTGAACTGCTTTTGACTCGCCCACCCCAGGGCTATGGGACACCCGGTGCCGGACTAGTCCGGTGGTAGTCAGTGGTGGCTGGGCCCGGCTCCGTGGCCCTGGTGGGTGTCAGTTGAATATGTGGCTTGAATTAAAGTTTGTGTTCGTGACGCCACCTGTGGTATGCGGCTACTAAGCCGCCGCTGCTGTGTGAGGCCTCCGGGATGATGTTATGGCAGCAATGGTAGTACTGCTCCCCACAGGTGGAGCAATGCCCGGGGCACGGTTGGTGTTTGTGGAAGTCTATGGTGCTGCGTGACTAACACGGTGCAGGGCCGACCAGCAATGAAAGAAACAGGCACAAACAGTAGTCTCTTTACCTTCTCCTCTTTTACTCGGCAGAAACTTAGTCCAGGGAGACCGTCACAGATGGTAAAGATGATCCGGCCGGCCTGGAAGTGCCTGGGGTGATCTTTGGCCAGTTGAGTATGAGGCCTACTCCTTAATCTTTCTCTGCTGTGTTAGGACACTGCACTTTGGGTTTGCAATTGCCCTCTTGCTGCTGGGACTTGTTGTTCGTCCCCTTTTCTGTGTGGTAGACTGCGCAGGCCCTCTCTGGTGCTTCTCTGCTGGAGTCTACACCGGGCCCTTGGGATGCAGCTGTACCTTCAGATTGCTTCTGGGACAGGGGGCTTACAGCTCTCCTGCCCTCCGGATTCAGCTACCAGGGATGGATTTTATGCCCTGGCAACTACAGACTCCGATGTCCGAGTCCCTGCTGTGCCTCTCTGCTCCCCTTGCTTCACTGGGCCAAGCTATCCCAGCTCTAGGCCCCAGTTTACAAGGCAGCACTACTCTGCGTCTGCACTCTTTCACTCCTGTCTCCAGACTAACTACCACTTCCTCCTTCCAGCCAGACTTAAGGAATGCTTCCTGAAGTTCCAGGTTCAGAGCTCCCCCTGCTGGCCGGAGGGAGAACTGTGTTGAGTGTTAACTTACTGGCCAATAGATCTCCCCATTACCTCCAGGCTCAGCATTAACCCTTTTGGGAGGGCAATGCTGTTGTGGCGACCAGGTCCTGGGGTGCCACACTCCCCCTTAGTTAAATTCAGTACTCCCGGACTGTAGAAACAAACATGACATGTTAGAACATTTCATCCCATTATGGGAGGCGCAAATACTTTAACGTTACAACCTTAAACATTACTATAAGAGTCCAGTGTGGCTCCCTGCCGGGTGTCCATTACACTGCTCCATGGGGGACCCGCCGCGTTCAAACCCCCAACGTAGGCTCTGGGCGTGCGTCAGAGCATTGATGACCCCACTCTATGCACGCCGGACGGGTTTTTCTTCAGGGGTGTTGAGCACACTGGTGCTAACTATGAACAATTTAGGTGTTGGCCACCCATAGTCCAGTGGCCCAATTGTCCATTTTCGCAATCAAAGAAAAAGAAAACATTTTGTACACAACATGACAGACATTTTGCATAACTATTTACATTCTAATAAGTACTCTTTCCCTTATACAGTTGACTCCCTATACCTTAGAGGGGGTTGTCCCCGAGTGCTGCGCTGGGACCTACGTAGCTCTGGTGTTTGCCCCTGACTACGTGGTGCGTCTTCTATCTCAGCACTACAGGTGGGCCTAACCCCCATAGGTAAGCGTGATGGTTGCCTTTGTGATCTAAGAGTCGCCAAGGGTATGACAGGTTCACCACTGACAGGGGGTTGATCCTCCTGTTCCACTGCTGGCGTGTCATCTCGTGCTGGAGCGGACGATTCTTTAGGTGGATCCGGAACCTTTTCTGTTTCTGGCTCGACCAACTGCGGAAACGTCAAAACTGGTACCACTATGGCATTGTTTATTCGGGTCCAAGTTTTGGGGAACTTTCCAAGGATGGTTTGAATCATCTCCCCTTCTTTCTCTTGACTTTGGGGACTTCCTTGTACTCCTTCCATTTCTCTTTGGATTCTGCACCGTTCAGGGCACGCTTTCAGGCGGTCTCGGGAAATTGCTTGATAGGTCTTGCCTTCATCTTTGCTTATGAGGCATACCTTACTATTGTCAAAGTTGGAGGGGATAATGGTGTAGGGCTCGCTTTCCCACTGATCATCCAATTTATGCGCCTTCCGCTTCTTCTTGAGGACTTGTTCTCCAGGTGCTAAGGGAGTTGCTGGGGCTGTTTGATTGTAATGCTGTTCTTGTCTCGTTCTTGCTTGAGACAGGCTCCTCTCTACGCACTCCTGGACCTTACGGTACCGCTGCTGCCGTTCTGTATCCCAATCCTCTATTTCTTGAACCGCCTCAGGCGACACAGTCCCCATCTCAAAGTCTACAGGCAACTTGCCTGGTCTGGCTCGCATCAGGTAAGCGGGGCTGCAGTTGGTCGAATTCACTGGGATGTGGTTGTACAGGTCTACCAGATCTGGCAACTTTTCTGGCCATTGGTTCCTTTCCTCCAGCGGTAGGGTCTTCAGCATATCAATAACCACATGGTTCATTTTCTCGCACAGTCCATTGGTTTGGGGGTGGTACGGTGTGGTTCGGATTTTCTTACAACCGTACATGTTACAGAACTCTTGGAACACTTCAGCCTCGAATGCAGGACCCTGATCAGTCAGTACCCTTTCCGGATAGCCGTGAGGTCGGCAAAAGGATGCCTGGAACGCTCTAGCTGCTGTCCTGGCTGTCTGGTCCTTCACAGGCACTACTACCAGGAAACGAGAGTAATGGTCCACAATGGTGAGGGCGTACACATAGCCTGACCGGCTTGGTGTTAACTTCACGTGGTCCAGGGCCACCAACTCCAGGGGCTGCTTTGTGACAATTGGCTGCAAGGGAGACCTTTGGCTGGCATCGTCTTTCCGCCTCAGGTTACACGGGCCACAGTCTCGGCACCACTTCTCGATCATCTTTCTCATGTGCACCCAATAGAACCGATCACGGAGTAGGGCCTCCAACTTCTTCCACCCGAAGTGTCCTGCGTTATCATGATTTGCTGCTAGGACCATTGGAGCATCTCTCTGCGGAACCACTATCTGCCAGACAAGTTCATTTGTTCGATAGTTGACATATCTCTTGCAGAGCTTGCCTTGGTAGGTGAACAGTCGTCCCCTCTCCTTCCACAGCTGCTGGGCTTCCTCTGGAGCGTCTGGGCCAAGATGGGTCTCAGCTTGCGCTAGCTTCTCTTTGACCAATCGCACGGCCGGGTCACCGTTCTGTGTTTCTTCCCAATTATGGTGGAGTAAGGGGTTGACCGAGACCCCGTGCTGGCTTGAGCGCTTCACTCCCACAGCATGCTCACACTGGGACACACCTTGGTGATGGAAAGCCGGTAACTCTATCTCTTCGAGTTCATCCATGTCTTCTCCAGACTCGGGCAAGTGAGGCATTCTGGACAGCGCATCAGCATTGTTATTCTTCTTGCCAGCCCGATACTTGATGGTAAAGTCAAAGTTAGACAGCCGGGCCATCCATCGCTGTTCCATCGCACCTAACTTGGCTGTTGCCAGGTGTGTCAACGGATTGTTGTCCGTGAAGATGGTGAACTTGGCCGATGCCAGATAGTGCTTGAAGCGTTCAGTCACTGCCCAAACAATAGCGAGGAACTCCAGCTTGAAGGAACTGTAGTTTTCTGGATTCCTTTCTGTGGGCCGAAGCTTCCTACTGGCGTACGCTATCACCCTCTCTCTGCCTCCCTGTACCTGGGACAGAACTGCTCCCAGTCCCACGTTGCTGGCATCTGTATACAGTACAAACGGTTGGCTGTAGTCAGGGTAGGCCAGAATTTCTTCTCCCGTGAGAGCCCCTTTCAGCCGGACAAAGGATGTTTCCAGTTGGCTGCTCCATTCAAATGGAGGGCTCTGCTTCTTAGCCTGCTTTGGCTGGCCCACCAGGAGATCTTGAAGGGGCGCTGCTATCTTGGTGAAACCATCAATGAACCTTCGGTAGTAGCCCACCAGTCCAAGGAACTGCCGCACCTCCTTCACTGTGGTGGGTCTTGGCCAGTCCTTGATTACAGTGACTTTCTCCGGATCAGGTGCCACACCTTCTGCGCTGACCACATGACCCAGGTACTGTACCTTTGGCTTCAAGAGGTGACATTTGGACGGCTTGATCTTCAGGCCATATTTCGACAAGGATTCAAACACTTCTGCTAAGTGCTTCAGGTGGTCCTCATAAGTCTTGGAGTAGACTATTACGTCATCCAGGTACAACAGCACGGTTTCAAAGTTGTGGTGGCCCAAGCAGCACTCCATCAACCTTTGGAATGTCCCTGGGGCGTTGCAGAGCCCGAATGGCATACAATTGAACTCACAGAGGCCCATTGGTGTCGTGAATGCAGTCTTCTCCTTGTCCGCCTCTGCCACGGGAACCTGCCAATACCCACTGGTGAGATCCAAGGTGGAGAAATAGTTAGCTGACTTTAAGGCTGTTAGTGACTCCTCTATTCTGGGCAGTGGATAAGCATCTTTATGTGTAATGCGGTTAATTTGCCTGTAATCTACACACATTCTCATTGTACCATCTTTTTTCTTTACGAGCACTAGTGGAGCTGCCCAGGGGCTACAACTATCTCTGATAACCCCAGCCTCCTTCATTTCCCGTAACATTTCCTTGGCACACTGATACTGTGCGGGGGGTACAGGGCGGTATCTCTCTTTAATGGGATGATGATCACCCGTGGGGATTTGATGTTTAACCCCTTTCACCTGCCCAAAATCTAGGGGGTGTTTGCTGAAGACCCGCTCGTACTCCTGTACCACCCGGTAAACCCCATGCTTTTGGTGCGAGGGGGTGGAGTCGGTGCCTACATGTAATTTTTGGCACCAGTCTTCCGGCTGCCCCTTGGAGCCATTGTCTTCCGCCTGGTCGGACGGGATCAAGGGTTCCACTGCTTTAATGGTATTGTTACTGACAGTGTACAGTTTTGCTACAGTGGCGTACCGGGGCAATTTGGCCTCCTCCTCCCCACAATTCAGGACACGGACGGGCACTCTCCCCTTGCGGACGTCCGCTACCCCTCTGGCTATCAGGACTCCAGGCCTACTGTCTGAATACACTGGTTCTACCAAGGCATGGTAATCCTGACCCTTGAGGCCTATTGCTGCCCGACACCATATCAACATTTCACTTCTTGGGGGTATTACAATGGGGAGGGGGTCACTTACCCTCACACTGCCAATTTCTCCTCCGGCTAGCTCTACTTGCTGCCTCCTCATCAGGGCTCTGATCTCCCTCTGTAGGACACGCTGCTGCCCGGAGCTGGCAGTTTCAGACGCCTGTTGCAACAAAATTATCACTTCGGCAATACAATTTTCTATCACATTTGTACCAAGGGTTAGCAGTGGGTCAGATTCTTTGCGATCTATATCTACAATTATCATCCCCTGACATGGCAATTCCACCCACCCCACTTTAATGGTTACTTCTTTGTACCCAATTTGAGGTAAGGGCTGACCATTACTGGCCACAATCGTTAAATCATCATCTGGGCCATGGTCAATGTCTGAATCAGCCCAATATCTTTTGTACAGTTTGTGGGGGATGGTTGTTACCTGGGACCCCGTATCCAGGAGGGCATTCAAAGGGATCCCATCCAGCACAATGGGAAGGACCGGGCGTCCTCCCACATACTTGCTGCGGCTGGGGTTTGAGCCGGGCTTCCTCACACCTGGGGGTTGGCTCCTGGCCCCAGGCTCGGCCCGTTTAAAGGACAGCGTCGTGCAATGTGGCCCGCCTGGTTGCAGTGGCGGCAGATCGGTTGTCCTGTTGAATCATACCGGTCTGTGTCTCTGCCTCGGGTCAGCGGAATCCTCCTCTGTCGTATCCATGGGACGTCTTCTGGGCTGGAGGCCAACTCGATTTTTGCAGGCGAGGGGGTCATTTGTAGAGACTGCACGGTCTTGGCAAGGGCAGCCACAGTCTTGGTCAGCTCCTGGAACTGCTGTCTGAGCTCTGCAGTGGGATCCTTATCCAGGGACTGCGCCTCAGCCCCTGCAGTGGCTCGTGTTGCAGGCACCACCCCGGGGTACGTGATAGCAAGAGGCCGGAGGGGTACTGGGTCATTCGGTGTAGATTCTCTCAGTACCCTGATGGCCTGGTCCTTAAACTTGGCAAAGTCCAGAGCAGGGTTCTGCAGGACCAGGATACGCAGCTGGGTCCTGTGGGCATCTGACAGGAGCCCCTCTATGAACTGCTCAGTTAGGAGTTTGTCTTCTTCACGTACACTCTCTGGGTCCACCTGTTTAACTGCTTTCAGGGCCTCCTGCAAGTTTAAGGCATAGTCCCTTATGCTGTCCGTGGCCCGTTGCTTGCACCCAAAGAATCTCATCTTTATCTCTGCTGCGGTGCGGGTGTCAAAAGTACTCTTTAGCTTGGCCAGTATCTGGGCTGCTGTCCCTTTATCTGTATCAGGCCAGGACTTCGCTTCACGCTGGGCTGCGCCGGCTAGCTGTCCCATTACTATGCCCACCTTCTGGCTCTCAGTCAGAGGATACACCCGGAACAAGCTGTGCAGGCTTTCTCTGAAGTCACTCAAGGTATGGGACTCCCCGGAGTACTGCGGCAGCCATTCTGCTCCTGGTATGTACGGCATGGTGATCGGCATTACCGGCGCTACAGTGGGGGCTGGGGCGACGGCGACTGGGATTACTTCGGCCGGTGCTGCGGCGCCCTGGGCGATGGCAGCCACCTGCTCTCCCTCGGAGTCGGACATCTTCCTCCCCCTTAGTGAACCTTACCAGGCTCCGTTCACTTTTCAAATTTTCTTCCGGGTCGCGCGGGGTTAACAGCGCTCTGCTCTGATGGCGCGCTCCCTTCGCGCTCTTTGTCAGGCACGCCCCCCTTCTTCCTGCGCTCGGCGCGGCTAATGGCGGCGGCAATTTACAACCAGTACACAGTCTTTTACACAGTTCTTCAGGCGCACAGTACCAGGTGTGACCGGGCACGAAATCCTGTTCGTGACGCCAAAAGTTGACTCGCCCACCCCAGGGCTATGGGACACCCGGTGCCGGACTAGTCCGGTGGTAGTCAGTGGTGGCTGGGCCCGGCTCCGTGGCCCTGGTGGGTGTCAGTTGAATATGTGGCTTGAATTAAAGTTTGTGTTCGTGACGCCACCTGTGGTATGCGGCTACTAAGCCGCCGCTGCTGTGTGAGGCCTCCGGGATGATGTTATGGCAGCAATGGTAGTACTGCTCCCCACAGGTGGAGCAATGCCCGGGGCACGGTTGGTGTTTGTGGAAGTCTATGGTGCTGCGTGACTAACACGGTGCAGGGCCGACCAGCAATGAAAGAAACAGGCACAAACAGTAGTCTCTTTACCTTCTCCTCTTTTACTCGGCAGAAACTTAGTCCAGGGAGACCGTCACAGATGGTAAAGATGATCCGGCCGGCCTGGAAGTGCCTGGGGTGATCTTTGGCCAGTTGAGTATGAGGCCTACTCCTTAATCTTTCTCTGCTGTGTTAGGACACTGCACTTTGGGTTTGCAATTGCCCTCTTGCTGCTGGGACTTGTTGTTCGTCCCCTTTTCTGTGTGGTAGACTGCGCAGGCCCTCTCTGGTGCTTCTCTGCTGGAGTCTACACCGGGCCCTTGGGATGCAGCTGTACCTTCAGATTGCTTCTGGGACAGGGGGCTTACAGCTCTCCTGCCCTCCGGATTCAGCTACCAGGGATGGATTTTATGCCCTGGCAACTACAGACTCCGATGTCCGAGTCCCTGCTGTGCCTCTCTGCTCCCCTTGCTTCACTGGGCCAAGCTATCCCAGCTCTAGGCCCCAGTTTACAAGGCAGCACTACTCTGCGTCTGCACTCTTTCACTCCTGTCTCCAGACTAACTACCACTTCCTCCTTCCAGCCAGACTTAAGGAATGCTCCCTGAAGTTCCAGGTTCAGAGCTCCCCCTGCTGGCCGGAGGGAGAACTGTGTTGAGTGTTAACTTACTGGCCAATAGATCTCCCCATTACCTCCAGGCTCAGCATTAACCCTTTTGGGAGGGCAATGCTGTTGTGGCGACCAGGTCCTGGGGCGCCACACTTTCAAGCACAGGGCCTGTTCCACAGGAAGATCAGGTGGAGGGATCAAGCTGCAGACAGGGGACTGGCCCTAGAAACTGGAGGAAGAGAAGTCATTTTCAAAGGTAAAAACCGAGGCCCAGGGTGGTTGCAAGCGCCCAGGGCCACGGCCCACAGCAGAACCTCTGGGAAGAGGGTGAAGTTCCAGCTAGGCAAGCCCCTTATCCGGAGGCTGTAGTGGAGGCCAAGACAGGTTCATCCAGCAAAGGCGAGGCTTAGAAGACAGCTGAAGAGAGGAACACAATAGAAGGGTGCACCGGCTTTTATTCCCAGATCTACCCGGGATCAGCGGAGGTCCCTGACAGTGGGTTCCAGCCGTCCAAAGGCACCAGTGCACTACGAACCAGGAATTGTGAGTAAACAACTTGAAACTGCACCCTTGGTGTTGCCTCTGTTATTTCATCTGCACTGCACCATCTACAACACCCTCATAGACTCTTATGAGCACCAACTGTTGCCCCGGGGTACCGCTCCACCTGTGGGGAGCAGGACCATCCAAGCTGCCATTCCATCACCCCCGGATGCCCCATACAGCAGCGGCGGCTTAATAGTCGCAAACCACAGGTAGCGTCACGAATATAAACTTTAAGCACCCCCACTGAAGCCATATTAATTGACCCCACCAGGGCCACGGAGTCGGGCCCCACCACCACTGACTACCCCTGGACTAGTCCGGCCCGACACCGGGTGTCCCATAGCCTTGGGGTGGGCGAGTCAGACACATTTATTAAAGTAATCATTTCCCACAAACCATCTGTGGTCAGATATTAAGCACTTTTAACATAGGCAGATATTATAGGATCGGATGCTGATTATTATTAACCAGCTGTAGCTTGAGGTAGAAAATACAGGATAAACTGATATACCATGTTATGCCTCATGCAGGACTTGACTTTTAGCTTTTATTGGCTCTGAAGAACTGAGTTAGGTTATGCAGCCTTAGGCCCTTCATTAGGCATAACAACAATGCAGATTAGTTTTACCTGGCGTCTTTCTTTATTGAGTTTGCACAATTTGTGGGTGTATAAATTCACAAGACTATATACTCTGTGAACTTGGCATAAATATTTGCCAGTAAAAGCTCTGGTATGAGCTGGTATCAGGACTTTGGATTCATTAAGATTGACGTTTTATACGCCAGTCTTAAGGCTGCTTTACACGCAATGACATCGCTAACGAGATGTCGTTGGGGTCACGGAATTCATGACGCACATCCGGCCTCGTTAGCAACGTCGTTGCGTTGGAAACGCAGGAACGACCGTTAACAATCAAAATTACTTACCTTATCGTTGATCGTTGACACGTCGTTCTATTCCCGATTATCGTTGCTGCTGCAGGACGCAGGTTGTTCGTCGTTCTTGCGGCAGCACACATCGCTATGTGTGACACCGCAGGAACGAGGAACATCACCGTCCCTGCGGCCACCCGCAATGAAGAAGGAAGGAAGTGGGCTGGATGTTCGTCCCGCTCATCTCCGCCCCTCTGCTTCTATTGGGCGGCCGCTTAGTGACATCGCTATGACGCCGAACGAACCGCCCCCTTAGAAAGTAGGCGGTTCGCCGGTCACAGTGACGTCGCTAGGCAGGTAAGTATGTGTGACTCTTCCTAGCGATGTGCGCCACGGGCACACGCCACGCTAGCGAGATCGCAGTGTGTAAAGTGGCCTTTAGTCAAGGAGAGTGGTAGAGTAGGATGTGTCAAATTTAGTAAGTGCACACGCCAGTTAATAAATTCAACACAACTTCTCAGTGGCGTGTGGCTCCCCAGAGATGCTACCTCCAGTAATAGTTTAATAGTTTTTGAGGTTGAAAGTAGACTTAAGTCCATCGAGTTCAACCTATAGCCGGACATGTTGATCCTGAAGAAGGCAAAAACCTCATGGGGCAGACAGTAAACTCCATATTAGGGGAAAATTTCCTCCCGAATCCACATACAACAATCAGACTAGTTCCCTAGAGCAAAACTTATAATCTACTGAACATAACAGGCAATACATTTTTCAACAAAAGACATCCAGGCCCCTCTTGAATTTTAGTAGTGAGTCAACCATTACAACATCATGTGGCACAGAGTTCCATAGTCTCACTGCTCTTACAGTAAACATTTGTGATAATGATTAAACCATCTTTCCTCTAGACATAGTGGATACCCCTTGTTCTCAGCACAGGTCTAGGAGTATAAAGATTAATTAGAAATAGCTCATTACTATCCCCTCATATATTTGTACATTGTTATAAAATTGCCCGTAAGCCTTTGTTTTTCCAAACTTAATAACCCCAAGATTAATAACCTCTCTTGGCATTGCATCTGTTCTAGTTCAGCTATGTCCTTCTTATACACAGGAGACCAAAAATGAACACAGTCTTGTAAGTTTGGTTGCACTAGTGGCTTAGAATCATAGAATGTTAAGAGTTGTATAGAGGCAAAACAATGCATCCCATTATTTTATTAGCCTTGGCAGCAGCTGTTCTTGCACCGGTCAGTAAAGTTGAGTTAGCCATCCACTAATACTCACAAGTCTTTTTCGGTGAGTTTCACTCAATGTTTTACAACTTGGTACATAATTATACATTTTATTTCCTCTGCCCAAGTGCATGACCTTACATTTATCCACATTAAACTTCAATTGCCATTTCTCAACTCAAGCTTCCAACTTACATAAATCCTTTTGTAATATTATATTATCCTGCTCTGTATTGATTACCCTGCAGAGTTTAATTTCATCTGCAAATATTGAAATTCTACTCTGTATGCAGCATATAATGTCATTAATAAATATGTTAAAAAGAAAAGGGCCCAGTACTGACCCCATGTTATGCCCCCATTGTTAACTGTGACCCAGTACAAGTGTATTCCATTAACCCCTTAACGACCGTTTATACACGTAAAACCACCAGTACTTATGGGGCCTTATTACCTCATTGCTGTTTTTAAACGTCGATCAGGAATAAGTGAATAGTGCTCCTCCGTGGCCGAAAATGCTGTGTGTGGCAACCGTACATGACAACTGGCACCCGCAGACATTGTCCCTCACCAGTTTGGGAACTGATCAGGGACGATTAACCCCTTAAATACTACTGTAAATTGCAACAGCAGTATGTATGTCATTAAAAAGGGGTTAAACGACCCCTTGAACACAATTCCCCCCCTGTAACTGTAATTGCCATGGTACCCTGATGTCATGTGATGACCCCAGGGTACGTTGGCCTGCTAGATCGTTCTATAAGCAAGGTCTAACAAGATGTCAGTGAGACACTGACAGGTTTCCTTCATTGCTGTACACTAGTACAGCCTTATATGAGATCAGTGATCAAACTAAATAATATTCATATGCTACAGTGGGACTAAGTCAGAAAATAAAAAAGGTTAAATAGCATATGTAAAAAAATTAAACAAACACACAAAAAAAAGCACACAAAAATCATGAAAAACCCGTTTGGCACTAAAAACACAGCCTTTACGTTAAAACAAAAATAAACAAAAAAACACTCACATAATTAGTATTGCCACATTCGGAATGATCGGATCTACACTGTCATGTTATTTATTCCATAAGCTCAACACCGTAAAAAAAAAAATACCATGCTATAAATTTAGCTTTTTCATCATACTTACACACAAAAAACTGAATACAAAGCGATTAAAAAAGTCATGTTAAAAAATAGTATAAATGATTCCAGCAAACCGTCCCACATAAAACAATCCTTAACTTGGTTTATTCAGCAAAATAATAAAAATCTTACAGCTCTTACAACATGGCAATACAAAAACAATTTTTGTCAAATATTGTTTTTAGTGTGTAAGAGTACAGAAAAGCATAAAAAAACAATATAATTCTGGATCTTTAGCTTGTCGCACAAAAAAAAAGTCCTCATACAGTTTTTTCGCGAAAACATAAAAAAGCTAAAGCTCTCAGAGTATGGCAACAAAAAAAATATTTTTTTTTAAAAAGCATTTTTACTGTGTGATAACAGCAACACATAAAAAACCCAATATAAATCTTCGTTCACATACATTTATCCTGCGCTCCCCGCTGAGCATTTACGTAGGGGTTTCTGTGTAAATTCTAGAAACCACTATTCAGACAAAAGCCACTCACTCTAATGAGGCAGATGGAGACACTTTGGACTCGGTCAGGTCTCTGTTCCGGCCTGGCAATGTCCCATCATTTTAGGTGTGTATTTAGGACACAAGTGTGGCCAACAAAAGAGTTGTGCCCACCTAAAAAGATGGACATCACCGGAACAGATACAGTCATATGAAAAAGTTTGGGCACCCCTATTAATGTTAACCTTTTTTCTTTATAACAATTTGGGTTTTTGCAAAAGCTATTTCAGTTTCATACATCTAATAACTGATGGACTCAGTAATATTTCTGGATTGAAATGAGGTTTATTATATTAACAGAAAATGTGCAATCCGCAGTTAAACAAAATTTGACCAGTGCAAAAGTATGGGCACCCTTATCAATTCCTTGATTTGAACACTCCTAACTACTTTTTACTGACTTACTAAAGCACTAAATTGGCTTTGTAACCTCATTGAGCTTTTAACTTCATAGGCAGATGTATCCAATCATGAGAAAAGGTATTTAAGATGGCCACTTGCAAGTTGTTCTCCTATTTGAATCTCCTATGAAGAGTGGCATCATGGGCTCCTCAAAACAACTGTCAAATGATCAGAACACAAAGATTATTCAACATAGTTGTTCAGGGGAAGGATACAAAAAGTTGTCTCAGAGATTTAAACTGTCAGTTTCTACTGTGAGGAACATAGTAAGGAAATGGAAGAACACAGGTACAGTTCTTGTTAAGCCCAGAAGTGGCAGGCCAAGAAAAATATCAGAAAGGTAGAGAAGAAGAATGGTGGGAACAGTCAAGGACAATCCACAGACCACCTCCAAAGACCTGCAGCATCATCTTGCTGCAGATGGTGTCAATGTGCATCGGTCAACAATACAGCGCACGTTGCACAAGGAGAAGCTGTATGGAAGAGTGATGCGAAAGAAGCCATTTCTGCAAGCACGCCACAAACAGAGTTGCCTGAGGTATGCAAAAGCACATTTGTACAAGCCAGTTACATTTTGGAAGAAGGTCCTGTGGACTGATGAAACAAAGATTGAGTTGTTTGGTCATACAAAAAGGCGTTATGCATGGAGGCAAAAAAACACGGCATTCCAAGAAAAGCACTTGCTACCCACAGTAAAATTTGGTGGAGGTTCCATCATGCTTTGGGGCTGTGTGGCCAATGCCGGCACCGGGAATCTTGTTAAAGTTGAGGGTCAACTCAGTATCAGCAGATTCTTGACAATAATGTGCAAGAATCAGTGATGAAGTTGAAGTTATGCAGGGGATGGATATTTCAGCAAGACAATGATCCAAAACACCGCTCCAAATCTACTCAGGCATTCATGCAGAGGAACAATTACAATGTTCTAGAATGGCCATCCCAGTCCCCAGACCTGAATATCATTGAACACCTGTGGGATGATTTGAAGCGTGCTGTCCATGCTCGGCGACCATCAAACTTAACTGCACTGGAATTGTTTTGTAAACAGGAATGGTCAAATATACCTTCATCCAGGATCCAGGAACTCATTAAAAGCTACAGGAAGCGACTAGAGGCTATTATTTTTGCAAAAGGAGAATCTACAAAATATTAATGTCACTTTTATGTTGAGGTGCCCATACTTTTGCACCGGTCAAATTTTGTTTAAATGCGGATTGCACATTTTCTGTTAGTACAATAAACCTCATTTCAATCCAGAAATATTACTCAGTCCATCAGTTATTAGATATATGAAACTGAAAAAGCTGTTGCAAAAACCCAAATTATTATAAAGAAAAAAGGTTAACATTAATAGGGGTGCCCAAACTTTTTCATATGACTCTACCAAAGTCAAACTGCCTCCGTCTGCCTCATTAGTGAGTGGTTTAGTCCGGGGTTTAATCTGAATCACATTTTTAGAGGATTTACACGGAAACCCCAACGCAAGTGCTCAACACAAAACACAAGAATGTGATCCCAGCCTTATACTGAAAGCGATCAAAAAATGTTCTGTACCCCAAAATGTCAGCAATAAAACCCCTACCTTACCCCACAAAACAACAGCCTCGACTTAGTTTCATCATCTGTAACTGGAAATATCAGGGGCTCCCATGTTACTGGTAGAACAAAGACTTTGTATAAGGGATGGCTCCCACCCCCATATAACCCAGAGAAATCTGGACTCCCAAAACCAACTGCACCCTCCTTCTGAGCCCCACTGTACCTTAACCATAGTAAGCAACCACATATGTGGCATTATTGTAATGGGGAGAGCCCAATTATCAATTTATGGGGTGCTTATCTCCAGAAGCACAAGCTGGGCACAATGTATGGGGGTGCTTTTTGAGTTGTGCATGTGCCCGAACTTTTCTTTTTGACCACATATGTGGTATCACTGTGTTCGGGAGAAAATGCCTGACACATTGTGGGGTTAAAATTCTCTTATTACATCTTGTGTAAATTATAAACTTGGTAACACAGTATTTTAGTTTAAAAAAAGTGATTTTTTTGTTTTCACATTTCAATGTTCTAATGTTTTGTAAATCACCTGAAGGTTTAAAATGCTCAGTACACCCCTAGATGAATTTCTTGAGTGGTGTACTTTCCAAAATGGGGTCACGTGAAGGGGGTTTCTGCTGTTTCAGCATGTTAGAAGCTCTGCAAATGCAATATGGTGCATGCTATCAATTTCAGCCAAATTTGTGTTCCAAAATGAAAATGTGCTCCTTCTTTTCCGAGCCCGACCGTGTCTCCAAACAAAGGTTTCTGACCACATGTGGGGTTATCAGTGCACTCAGAAAAAAATGGGTAACAAATATCATTCTATCTGTTGTAAAAGTGAAAAAATTGAGACTAAAGCAACATTTTAGAGGAGAAATTATTTTTTCATTCCATTTTGCATTAAAGGGGTGGTTCACCCATTTTTTTTATTTTCTGTCGAAGTTCTACTTACCATTCTAGGTATTTTCTCCATTGGCTTCTGTTTCCATTTCTGGCACTGAGCGGCGCTATGCTGCACGCTCAGTGCCTGTCACATGACCCCCTGGAGCTGTGGCCGCCGGCATCCTCTGACGTCCCGGCATTTCCGGGCTCTCAAACAAGACGGGTACGTCACAGGATGCCAGCGCCACTCAGATTGAGTGACAGGGCTGTGGGCGGTGACTACCGCACGTCACAGCTCAGCATCGAGGGGAGGATCCGGAGGACGTCACTGTGGAGCCGGCTAACGTCCTGCAGATGGTGAGACACGGGGCGCCAGTGTGCAGTACAGGGGGGGGGTGTTCTTCAGCTGAATCCCCCCCTGCACGTAAGTATGTGATCACACTGTCCACCCGCCCGCTCTGCTGCGATATCAGGAGAGCGGCCGGTGTCGGGCAGTGTGATCATCTGCTCCTCCCAGCAGCAAGACACTGACAGGCATGTCACCGCTGTGCTCTGCCATCTGTCCTGCTGCATGGGACCAACTGTCTGCACTCTGTCACCTGCACCACAAGTCACAGAGTGGAGACAGTTGGTGACAGAGCACCTCTGCCCCCCCTCTTCTTTCCCCACTCTCTTCTCCCCCCGTCTCTCTCTCTCCCCCCCTCCCTCTCTCTCCCCCCTCCCTCTCTTCCTCCCCCCTCTCTCTCCCCCCTCCCTCTCTTCTCCCCCCCTCTCTCTTTCTTCTCCCCCCCTCTCTCTCTTCTCCCCCCCTCGCTCTATTCTCCCCCCGCTCGCTCTTTTCCCCCCCCGCTCGCTCTTTCCCCCCCGCTCGCTCTTTCTCCCCCGCTCGCTCTTTCCCCCCCGCTCGCTCTTTTCCCCCCCCGCTCGCTCTCTTCTCCCCCCCTCTCTCTTCTCCCCCCCTCTCTCTCTTCTCCCCCCCTCTCTCTCTTCTCCCCCCCTCGCTCTTTTCTCCCCCACTCGCTCTCTTCTCCCCCCCTCGCTCTCTTCTCCCCCCCTCGCTGTCTTCTCCCCCCTCGCTCTCTTCTCCCCCCCTTCGCTCTCTTTTCCCCCCCTCGCTCTCTCCCCCCCTCGCTCTCTTCTCCCCCGCTCGCTCTCTTCTCCCCCGCTCTCTTCTCCCCCGCTCGCTCTCTTCCCCCCCGCTCGCTCTCTTTCCCCCCCCGCTCGCTCTCTTCTCCCCCCCTCTCTCTTCTCCCCCCCTCTCTCTCTTCTCCCCCCCTCTCTCTCTTCTCCCCCCCCTCTCTTTCTCCCCCCCCTCTCTCTTCTCCCCCCCTCTCTCTCTTCTCTCCCCTCTCTCTTCTCTCCCCGCTCGCTCTCTTCTCCCCCCCGCTCGCTCTCTTCTCCCCCCCGCTCGCTCTCTTTCCCCACCCCGCTCGCTCTCTTCTCCCCCCTCTCTCTCTTCTCCCCCCCTCTCTCTCTTCTCCCCCCCCTCTCTCTTCTCCCCCCTCTCTCTCTTCTTCCCCCCCTCTCTCTCTTCTCTCCCCTCTCTCTCTTCTCTCCCCGCTCGCTCTCTTCTCCCCCCCGCTCGCTCTCTTCTCCCCCCCGCCTGCTGTACCTGGCTAGCATACAAAAATATGGCGAAGCCCACGTCATTTTCTTAAAAACGTTTTCAGGGAAAAACCTTTATAAAAAAAAAATGCTTCCCTGCATTTCTATTGCCAGTGAAAGTAACACCAAGCAGCGGGGGCTAGCAGCCAGTAGCTGCTTTGGTTACCCTTAGCAATAGAAAATGCAGCGGGAGCCCACACACAATGTGATTTTTTTGTTTTTTTATTTTTAATGATTTTTTTTTAATAAAAAATCGGCATGGGCTTCGCCCATCGAGCACCAGAGCATTTTACTGCTCAATTCATCCCAAGTAATCAGATGACTCCAGTGTCGGCCGATTACTTGTTCTGTGTCCCCCTGCATCCATCGCAGCGTGTACGGGCTGTGAGGTCAGCGGAGTGGAGACAGTGACATGCTCTGCTCTGACACATAGTGTGCTGCATGTCACTATCTTTCTCCACTCTGGCACTTGTTGTGCAAGTGACCGGATGCTACATGTCACTAACTGTCTCCACTATGGGACTTGTTGTGCAGGTGAGAGTGTATACAGTTGGTACTATGCAGCAGAAATCACAGAGTGGGGCAGTTAGTGACATGTATCATCCGGTCACCTGCACAACAAGTCCCAGAGTGGAGACAGTGACATGCTCTGCTCTGACACATAGTGTGCTGCATGTCACTATCTTTCACCACTCTGGGACTTGTTGTGCAGGTGACCGGATGATACATGTCACTAACTGCCCCACTCTGAGACTTGTTCAGGTGAGAGTGTATACAGTTGGAACAATGCAGCAGAAGTCACAGAGTGGAGCAAGTTAGTGACATGTATCATCCGGTCACCTGCACAACAAGTCCCAGAGTGGATACAGTGACATGCAGCACACTATGTGTCAGAGCAGAGCATGTCACCAACTTGCTCTGCTCTGTCACCTGCGGTGCTGCATGTTAAGTTTTTTGCCGCGATTTGGTGCCTTTTTTGCTGCGTTTTTGCTCACTGCGTTTTTAATCAGTGCACAATGCCATTAAAGATTGTTGATGAAAAAAATAAAAAAGGTCTGATGTCATTTCCTTATTCAAAATGTTCATTGTATGCAGGAGAGCAGACAGCAGCTGCAGAACTACAAGGCTCAGCATCCTCCATTCACTAGTGTATGCAGGAGAGCAGACAGAAGCTGCAGAACTACAAGGCTCTGCATCCTCCATCCAGGACTGTATGCAGTTTTTTACCCAAAAAGAAAAAAAAAATGACATGGGCTTCGCCATATTTTTGTATGCTAGCCGGGTACAGCAGGCAGGTACGGGCTGCCCCCAACCCCCAGCTGCCTATTTGTACCCGGCTGGGAACCAAAAATATAGAGAAGCCCTTTTTTTTTTTAATTATTTCATGAATTTCATGAAATAATTTTAAAAAAAAATGACGTGAGCTTCGCCTAATTTTGGTGTCCAGCCGGGTACAACTAGGCAGCTGGGGATTGGAATCCACAGTGAAGGGTGCCCAAGCTTTCTGGGCACCCCCACTGCGAATTGCAGTCCGCAGCCACCCCAGAAAATGGCGCTTTCATAGAAGCGCCATCTTCTGGCGCTGTATCCAACTCTTCCAGCTGCCCTGATGCCGGGTGGCTAGCCGGGTAATAATGGAGTTAGGGCTAGCTGTATATTATCAGCTAGCCCTAAGCCCGAAATTCATGGTGTCACGCCAATATTAGACATGGCCACCATGAATTTCTAGTAATGATAAAAAAAAAAACAAAAACACAACACACAGAAAAATATTTTTATTAGAAATAAAACACAACACAATTAGTGACTCCATCTTTATTGAAATAAACCCCCCTCCGCAGTAATCCTGGGTTAGGGTCCCGCGCCGTCCAATCCGGATCCAATATCATCTTATCGGTTTGCTGGAAGGCAAAGCGATCAGATGATGTGTCAGGTTAAACTACGTGAATCACACGACACAGCAGCTGATTGTATAAAAGCCGATTATACAATCAGCTGAAGCATCAGTGCAAAAAAAAAATAAAATAAATACTCACGTCTGTGCTGATTATCGGCAGCTCCTGCAGCGGAGTCTGATCCTGGCCCATCACTGCAGGAGCTGCCGGTAATCAGCTGATGAAGTCCCCTGACGGCAGGATCAGCTGATAGCCGGCCGGGCGCGAAAAAGCCGGCGACACCACGAGAATCGATCAGCTGATGCGTCAGGTGACTGCATCAGGTGATCCACCGCCAGGTCCTGCAAGCTTCGTGCGTGCCCCGGGGAGACTGCACACAGCCAGAGCGGCGGTACCGAGACAGGGGCTGGAAGCACTATATGGTGATAAGGTATGCACACCAGTGACTATGCAAGGCGAATACATGTAATAGCAGAAACTGCTGTGTGAATACTGACATGAAAAATTCAATAGCTATATGTGAGAATGAAATGTGAAAAATGGAACCTGCATTACTGCCATGAACATATGAACAAAGAGAAATTTAGCTACTGAATTGATCAATGCAATAGAGCCCCAACACTACGCCAAAGTATTTCTTTACGTTGGGGTCCCTAGCTTGTGTGTGTCCTCTCATGCAGTTAAAAACTTACCGTGTATGGGAAGCTGAGACCCAGGCTATATATACGTATCATGTGGATTGGCAATAGGTGTGAGTGGGGTGGGTTCACAAACGAAAAACTACTAACAAATAAGGAATAACGTTTGGAACTCCATTCTATGTCTGAACTGGGTGCAAAAACCTAAAAAAACATCACTATATGGAGATAAGGTATGCACACCAGTGACTATGCAAGGCGAATACATGTAATAGCAGAAACTGCTGTGTGAATACTGACATGAAAAATTCAATAGCTATATGTGAGAATGAAATGTGAAAAATGGAACCTGCATTACTGCCATGAACATATGAACAAAGAGAAATTTAGCTACTGAATTGATCAATGCAATAGAGCCCCAACACTACGCCAAAGTATTTCTCTACGTTGGGGTCCCTAGCTTGTGTGTGTCCTCTCATGCAGTTAAAAACTTACCGTGTATGGGAAGCTGAGACCCAGGCTATATATACGTATCATGTGGATTGGCAATAGGTGTGAGTGGGGTGGGTTCACAAACGAAAAACTACTAACAAATAAGGAATAACGTTTGGAACTCCATTCTATGTCTGAACTGGGTGCAAAAACCTAAAAAAAACATCACTATATGGAGATAAGGTATGCACACCAGTGACTATGCAAGGCGAATACATGTAATAGCAGAAACTGCTGTGTGAATACTGACATGAAAAATTCAATAGCTATATGTGAGAATGAAATGTGAAAAATGGAACCTGCATTACTGCCATGAACATATGAACAAAGAGAAATTTAGCTACTGAATTGATCAATGCAATAGAGCCCCAACACTACGCCAAAGTATTTCTCTACGTTGGGGTCCCTAGCTTGTGTGTGTCCTCTCATGCAGTTAAAAACTTACCGTGTATGGGAAGCTGAGACCCAGGCTATATATACGTATCATGTGGATTGGCAATAGGTGTGAGTGGGGTGGGTTCACAAACGAAAAACTACTAACAAATAAGGAATAACGTTTGGAACTCCATTCTATGTCTGAACTGGGTGCAAAAACCTAAAAAAAACATCACTATATGGAGATAAGGTATGCACACCAGTGACTATGCAAGGCGAATACATGTAATAGCAGAAACTGCTGTGTGAATACTGACATGAAAAATTCAATAGCTATATGTGAGAATGAAATGTGAAAAATGGAACCTGCATTACTGCCATGAACATATGAACAAAGAGAAATTTAGCTACTGAATTGATCAATGCAATAGAGCCCCAACACTACGCCAAAGTATTTCTCTACGTTGGGGTCCCTAGCTTGTGTGTGTCCTCTCATGCAGTTAAAAACTTACCGTGTATGGGAAGCTGAGACCCAGGCTATATATACGTATCATGTGGATTGGCAATAGGTGTGAGTGGGGTGGGTAGCCTGGGTCCCACTCACACCTATTGCCAATCCACATGATACGTATATATAGCCTGGGTCTCAGCTTCCCATACACGGTAAGTTTTTAACTGCATGAGAGGACACACACAAGCTAGGGACCCCAACGTAGAGAAATACTTTGGCGTAGTGTTGGGGCTCTATTGCATTGATCAATTCAGTAGCTAAATTTCTCTTTGTTCATATGTTCATGGCAGTAATGCAGGTTCCATTTTTCACATTTCATTCTCACATATAGCTATTGAATTTTTCATGTCAGTATTCACACAGCAGTTTCTGCTATTACATGTATTCGCCTTGCATAGTCACTGGTGTGCATACCTTATCTCCATATAGTGATGTTTTTTTTAGGTTTTTGCACCCAGTTCAGACATAGAATGGAGTTCCAAACGTTATTCCTTATTTGTTAGTAGTTTTTCGTTTGTGAACCCACCCCACTCACACCTATTGCCAATCCACATGATACGTATATATAGCCTGGGTCTCAGCTTCCCATACACGGTAAGTTTTTAACTGCATGAGAGGACACACACAAGCTAGGGACCCCAACGTAGAGAAATACTTTGGCGTAGTGTTGGGGCTCTATTGCATTGATCAATTCAGTAGCTAAATTTCTCTTTGTTCATATGTTCATGGCAGTAATGCAGGTTCCATTTTTCACATTTCATTCTCACATATAGCTATTGAATTTTTCATGTCAGTATTCACACAGCAGTTTCTGCTATTACATGTATTCGCCTTGCATAGTCACTGGTGTGCATACCTTATCTCCATATAGTGATGTTTTTTTTTAGGTTTTTGCACCCAGTTCAGACATAGAATGGAGTTCCAAACGTTATTCCTTATTTGTTAGTAGTTTTTCGTTTGTGAACCCACCCCACTCACACCTATTGCCAATCCACATGATACGTATATATAGCCTGGGTCTCAGCTTCCCATACACGGTAAGTTTTTAACTGCATGAGAGGACACACACAAGCTAGGGACCCCAACGTAGAGAAATACTTTGGCGTAGTGTTGGGGCTCTATTGCATTGATCAATTCAGTAGCTAAATTTCTCTTTGTTCATATGTTCATGGCAGTAATGCAGGTTCCATTTTTCACATTTCATTCTCACATATAGCTATTGAATTTTTCATGTCAGTATTCACACAGCAGTTTCTGCTATTACATGTATTCGCCTTGCATAGTCACTGGTGTGCATACCTTATCTCCATATAGTGATGGTTTTTTTAGGTTTTTGCACCCAGTTCAGACATAGAATGGAGTTCCAAACGTTATTCCTTATTTGTTAGTAGTTTTTCGTTTGTGAACCCACCCCACTCACACCTATTGCCAATCCACATGATACGTATATATAGCCTGGGTCTCAGCTTCCCATACACGGTAAGTTTTTAACTGCATGAGAGGACACACACAAGCTAGGGACCCCAACGTAGAGAAATACTTTGGCGTAGTGTTGGGGCTCTATTGCATTGATCAATTCAGTAGCTAAATTTCTCTTTGTTCATATGTTCATGGCAGTAATGCAGGTTCCATTTTTCACATTTCATTCTCACATATAGCTATTGAATTTTTCATGTCAGTATTCACACAGCAGTTTCTGCTATTACATGTATTCGCCTTGCATAGTCACTGGTGTGCATACCTTATCTCCATATAGTGATGTTTTTTTTAGGTTTTTGCACCCAGTTCAGACATAGAATGGAGTTCCAAACGTTATTCCTTATTTGTTAGTAGTTTTTCGTTTGTGAACCCACCCCACTCACACCTATTGCCAATCCACATGATACGTATATATAGCCTGGGTCTCAGCTTCCCATACACGGTAAGTTTTTAACTGCATGAGAGGACACACACAAGCTAGGGACCCCAACGTAGAGAAATACTTTGGCGTAGTGTTGGGGCTCTATTGCATTGATCAATTCAGTAGCTAAATTTCTCTTTGTTCATATGTTCATGGCAGTAATGCAGGTTCCATTTTTCACATTTCATTCTCACATATAGCTATTGAATTTTTCATGTCAGTATTCACACAGCAGTTTCTGCTATTACATGTATTCGCCTTGCATAGTCACTGGTGTGCATACCTTATCTCCATATAGTGATGTTTTTTTTTAGGTTTTTGCACCCAGTTCAGACATAGAATGGAGTTCCAAACGTTATTCCTTATTTGTTAGTAGTTTTTCGTTTGTGAACCCACCCCACTCACACCTATTGCCAATCCACATGATACGTATATATAGCCTGGGTCTCAGCTTCCCATACACGGTAAGTTTTTAACTGCATGAGAGGACACACACAAGCTAGGGACCCCAACGTAGAGAAATACTTTGGCGTAGTGTTGGGGCTCTATTGCATTGATCAATTCAGTAGCTAAATTTCTCTTTGTTCATATGTTCATGGCAGTAATGCAGGTTCCATTTTTCACATTTCATTCTCACATATAGCTATTGAATTTTTCATGTCAGTATTCACACAGCAGTTTCTGCTATTACATGTATTCGCCTTGCATAGTCACTGGTGTGCATACCTTATCTCCATATAGTGATGTTTTTTTTAGGTTTTTGCACCCAGTTCAGACATAGAAAGGAGTTCCAAACGTTATTCCTTATTTGTTAGTAGTTTTTCGTTTGTGAACCCACCCCACTCACACCTATTGCCAATCCACATGATACGTATATATAGCCTGGGTCTCAGCTTCCCATACACGGTAAGTTTTTAACTGCATGAGAGGACACACACAAGCTAGGGACCCCAACGTAGAGAAATACTTTGGCGTAGTGTTGGGGCTCTATTGCATTGATCAATTCAGTAGCTAAATTTCTCTTTGTTCATATGTTCATGGCAGTAATGCAGGTTCCATTTTTCACATTTCATTCTCACATATAGCTATTGAATTTTTCATGTCAGTATTCACACAGCAGTTTCTGCTATTACATGTATTCGCCTTGCATAGTCACTGGTGTGCATACCTTATCTCCATATAGTGATGTTTTTTTTAGGTTTTTGCACCCAGTTCAGACATAGAATGGAGTTCCAAACGTTATTCCTTATTTGTTAGGGGCTGGAAGCAGGCATGGCACCGGGACCCTGCAGAGAGGTGAGTATGACATACACACACACATACACACTCACACACACACTGTATATACACACACACACTGTATATACGCGCACACACACTGTATATACACACACACTGTATATACACACTCACACACACACTGTATATACACACACACACTGTATATACACACACACTGTATATACACGCACACACTGTATATACACACACACTGTATATACACACACACACTGTATATACACACACACTGTATATACACGCACACACACTTTCTTCCCCTGGCTGTGTAGAGCTGCTGCTGTCTCTGTATGATTGATCTCAGTGCATCCACTGGGAAGAGGCAGGGAGGAGGGTTTGGTCGGAGAGCAGAGTGGGTGTATTAGACACAATGGGTGTGTTAGATAAGCCAGACACCGCCCTAGAGCCACAAAGAATTCTGGGACTTGTAGGAACTGAACACAGGAAGTCAGAAGAGAGATTAACCCCATCAGAGCTGGAGCCAGCAATGAGCATGTGCTGCTAGTGCACAATAAAAGGCAATTTTGCTGAAAAAACATAATAGATGTGTTGAGGGGCACATATTAGCAAGATTTATCAGAAAAAAAAAATCAGTTTTGGTAACTGGACAACTTCTTTAATTCCTATGTAGCACCTGAAGGGTTAAAACATTTCCTGACAGCAGTTTTTTTTAAGTATTTAAGGGTTGCAGCTTTTAAAATGGTATCACTTATGGGGAGTTTCCAATATATAGGCCTCTCAAAGTCCATTTACACCCGAATAAGTCCCTACATTTGTTGAAAAAAATAGAAATTGCTGCTAAACTTTTAACCTTTCTAACATCCTAACTTAACAAAATACAATGACATTTGAAAAATGATGCAAATATAAAGTAGATAGAAGGAAAATGTTATTTATTATTTATTTTGTACAGAAACAGTCAAGGCCAGAAATATTGGCACCCTTGAAATTGTTCCAGAAAATGAAGTATTTTACCCAGAAAACTATTGCAAGTACACATGTTTTGTCATACACATGTTTATTTTCTTCATGTGTATTGGCACAACACAAAAAAGAACCAAAGAAAAAAAGGCAAATTTTACATAAACCCCTTATATTACACCAATTGCCACCGCACCAGCGCCATCGGGATGAGCTGGGTAAGGGACCTGGATTGTCGCATCTAATGGATGTGACAATTTTGGGCGGCTGTGGGCTGCTATTCTTAGGCTGGGGGGCCCAATAGGCATGGGTTCCCCAGCCTGACAATACCAGCCCCCAGTTGTCGGCTTTATCATGGCTGGGTATCAAAATTGGGGGGGGGGACCGCACACCGTTTTTAAGATTTTTTTATTTGTATAATTTTTAAAAAATCTACATAGGGTCCCTCTTATTTTGATATACAGCCAATATAAGCACATGGCTGTGGGCTGCAGCCTGTAGCCGTATGCTTCATCTGTGCTTGGTAACACAATATGGGGGGACCCTAATCCAATTTTTAAAATTATTTATTTATTTTTACACCACTATAGAGACGAACCAGTATGTATGACTCCAAGCAGTCACACACTCTCACACAGGATGGGGGCACGGTCTGACTGCAGCCAATCAGAAATGTCGGGACTGCAGTGAATATGTTTGAGGGTAATGAGCGGCCCAGGAAAAAGTGTTGCAGTCATGCGAGAGACTTGTTAAATATAATGCGCCTGCTCTAATCCCCCTAGCCCTTTCTACCACCAGCACAATATTTGAGTCCCCATAGACTTTTTTGGGAATCGGCATCCGTCCAGATATCTGGAAATAATTTTGGGCCCGAACCGTTTTTTTTTTTTTTTTTATTTTAAATCAGGTTGGACCTAGTCAGAAGTTGTGGCCACAAGATAGTGCTGGACCGGAGCAATGTTGAAAAAAGGTCAAATGCAGAAGGGTAAGTTTAATACTAGTGGCAGGGGACTTAGATTAAAAGCATCACTTCATTGCTGAAAAAAAAACAAAATTCTGTGGTTATTCTTTAAGTATAATGCATGCCGTTGTGTAACTTTCCACTCAAACTGAAACCATTTATGTATATATGCCCCATGTGCATCAATTATGTCATTCATCCTTAAATGGAGAATGTTAGCAAAAATGACTGCCCAAACCAAGCACATGCACTGACCAAATAGTTCAATGCGCCTTCCCATCTATATGTTTTCCATCTGCCTCCACCATTCTTTTCCTTGATTGACAGCTCGTATTTTACAGGAACCAGAGAAAAGTGCTAAAAACCTGATTTTAATAGAGATTCCCCAAATACTTACCTACTGTATCACTTCTTTCTAAGATTGTTATATGTTGAAGGGCTATAATTGCTGTGAAATGAATGCATACAATTATTCCAGCTGGGCAGAATAGCCAAACACTATCATTGCTCACATACAGAAAAGGCTGTGCAACATGATAACAGTACTTTAACAGTCCAAAATGTTGCTGGCGCCATTCATTGATCAACTTCACAACATAATATTCAGAAATTAAATATTTTTCTGCAAACGTGTCACAGGTCAGGTCTGGAATGAAATTATCCGGGTTCAACGTTGGGATATGATATCTGTATTTCACTATTTTGGAACATGTGCTGAGGATGTGACTGAAACTTTTAGCTGCTGGAATAAGTTTTCCTAATTAATAGCACACCAGAGAGCAATAAATAAAAAAAAAATATCCAAACTGGTAACTTATTTAGGTATTGGCATCAGGTCCCTTCAAACAAGATTTACTATTTAATCTGGAACAGAACTAATGAAACAAGGCAATTCCAAATGCTAAAGAGAGTTAGTGCATGAGATCATGAGATGTGAGCGAGCTTCTTCCCCATAATCATATGATCAGAAAAACATAAAGGTATACGATATAAAATAGAATAATACAATCTTGTGTAATCTGTGTGTGTATATATGCCTGTTCCTGTATATACCTGTATATACGTTTATGTGCGTTGACTTTTCAGCTATTCACAGTACATTTCATATACAGTAGTTTAAATAACTATTGAACACGTCGCGGATTTTCTAAGTAAATATATTTCTAAAGGTGCTGTTGACTTGAATTTCTCACCAGATGTCGGTAACAACCCATCCAATCCACACAGTCAAATAAATCCAACCATAGATGCCAATAAATTAACTTATGTGTAATAATGAGAAATCACACAGGAAAAATGTATTGAACACATAAAGAAAGAGAGGTGCAAAAAGCCATAGATAGTCTCTACATTAGATGATATCTATCAGTAATAAGAAAGTAATTCTGGCAGTGAAAAATAATATTAGCTGGTTCAACGGATGGCCTATGAAAAGGTGTCTCATTATCAAGGAAATATATGGAAGGAACTAAATCTTAGCATTCATAGAAGGAGCACATGGAACCTTAAGGATTTGAAGAGTGTTTGTGTGGAAGAATGGACGTAAATCACACCTGAGCAATGCATACGACTAATTTCTCCATACAGGACCCATTTTGAAGCTGTCATCACCAATGAAAGCTTTTGTATGAAGTATTGAATACATTTCAGTAATTGTGTTCAATTATTTTCCCATGTGTAATTTTTCATTATTACACATGATTTATGGACATCTATGGTTTGATTTTTTTTTGCCTATGTAAATTGGATGGATTGTTACAGACATCAGGTGATAAATTCATGTCAATACCACCTCTAGAAATATATTTACCTAGAAACGTGGTGACGTGATCAATAATTATTTCACCCAACTCTATACTTCGCTGAGCAAAAGAACAATATACAATATTTTGAGAAGACTGAGCTTCATAGAACATTTTTTTAACCTATAACATGAAAGTAATAATAATAATAATACAGTAATAGAAGTTTCATTACAAAATATTCAGTTTTACTAAAAAAATATTAAATCTAGTATTTTGTATGAACTCCATGATTTTTAAAGACAGCACCAAATCTTCTAGACATGGAATGAACACGTTGGTGACATATTGCAAAATCTTTTTCCATTCTTTAAGAGCAATCTCTTTTAGATCCTGAATGCTGGATAGAGAGTGATGATCAACTTGTCCCTTCAGAATTCCTCATAGTTATTCAGTTGGGTTTAGATCAGGAGACATACTTGAGCACTGAATCACTTTTACCTTGTTCTTTTTCAAAAAAGCAACAGATGTGTGATTTGGACCATTGTTATGTTGGAAAAGTGTACATCTACCAAGGGCATGGAGTGATAGTAGCAACATTCTCTTTCAATATAGAGCAGATAGAAGTGTTTGAAACAGTTTGATGTTCCTTGATGTCCTGATGAAGGGATAGTCGGCCCCTGAAACGCATTGACCTGACCTGTGTGATAAACTTTTACCTTGTTCTTTTTCAAAAAAGCAACAGATGTGTGATTTGGACCATTGTTATGTTGGAAAAGTGTACATCTACCAAGGGCATGGAGTGATAGTAGCAACATTCTCTTTCAATATAGAGCAGATAGAAGTGTTTGAAACAGTTTGATGTTCCTTGATGTCCTGATGAAGGGATAGTCGGCCCCTGAAACGCATTGACCTGACCTGTGTGATAAACTTTTACCTTGTTCTTTTTCAAAAAAGCAACAGATGTGTGATTTGGACCATTGTTATGTTGGAAAAGTGTACATCTACCAAGGGCATGGAGTGATAGTAGCAACATTCTCTTTCAATATAGAGCAGATAGAAGTGTTTGAAACAGTTTGATGTTCCTTGATGTCCTGATGAAGGGATAGTCGGCCCCTGAAACGCATTGACCTGACCTGTGTGATAAACTTTTACCTTGTTCTTTTTCAAAAAAGCAACAGATGTGTGATTTGGACCATTGTTATGTTGGAAAAGTGTACATCTACCAAGGGCATGGAGTGATAGTAGCAACATTCTCTTTCAATATAGAGCAGATAGAAGTGTTTGAAACAGTTTGATGTTCCTTGATGTCCTGATGAAGGGATAGTCGGCCCCTGAAACGCATTGACCTGACCTGTGTGATAAACTTTTACCTTGTTCTTTTTCAAAAAAGCAACAGATGTGTGATTTGGACCATTGTTATGTTGGAAAAGTGTACATCTACCAAGGGCATGGAGTGATAGTAGCAACATTCTCTTTCAATATAGAGCAGATAGAAGTGTTTGAAACAGTTTGATGTTCCTTGATGTCCTGATGAAGGGATAGTCGGCCCCTGAAACGCGTTGACCTGACCTGTGTGATAAACATTTACCTTGTTCTTTTTCAAAAAAGCAACAGATGTGTGATTTGGACCATTGTTATGTTGGAAAAGTGTACATCTACCAAGGGCATGGAGTGATAGTAGCAACATTCTCTTTCAATATAGAGCAGATAGAAGTGTTTGAAACAGTTTGATGTTCCTTGATGTCCTGATGAAGGGATAGTCGGCCCCTGAAACGCATTGACCTGACCTGTGTGATAAACTTTTACCTTGTTCTTTTTCAAAAAAGCAACAGATGTGTGATTTGGACCATTGTTATGTTGGAAAAGTGTACATCTACCAAGGGCATGGAGTGATAGTAGCAACATTCTCTTTCAATATAGAGCAGATAGAAGTGTTTGAAACAGTTTGATGTTCCTTGATGTCCTGATGAAGGGATAGTCGGCCCCTGAAACGCGTTGACCTGACCTGTGTGATAAACTTTTACCTTGTTCTTTTTCAAAAAAGCAACAGATGTGTGATTTGGACCATTGTTATGTTGGAAAAGTGCACATCTACCAAGGGCATGGAGTGATAGTAGCATCTTCTCTTTCAATATAGAGCAGATAGAAGTGTTTGAAACAGTTTGATGTTCCTTGATGTCCTGATGAAGGGATAGTCGGTCCCTGAAACGCGTTGACCTGACCTGTGTGATAAATAAAAAAATGGAATAATCAATATCTGACTTCTGGTGATAGCGCGGCATATAACCCATCTTTCTCTTGATTACACGTGGCTTCATCAGGGCTGCTGCTGTCGCCATTTTCTTCATAAGCTACACTAGGAGTTGTGCATGTCACAACCCAGTATGGTGAGTGTAATTTATATCTGTCACCAATTGTTTTATCTGGTAAGACCCTATTGCACTCTCTCCCTCCACAGTTACTGTAATTTAATTTATTGTGAGAGGACAGTATGGGAGAGGAAGAAGTTTGGAAGATTGTAGAGATTGTATGGGCAGGGTGAAATGAATGGGAATACAGTATAAATATGGGAAAATGTGTCAGAAAACAGTAGACACTAAGACAGAATCTGGAGCTAAGGTTGTCTGTGTGTGAGGAAACAGTATGGGGGAGAAAGAAAGAAATGTGAGGTGGGAAAAAATTGTGAGGGGACAGTATTGGGGAGAAAAGTGTAAGGGAATAGTATTGGGGAGAAAAATATGAGGTGGCACAGTAAAGATACTGGGTAGTATGGGGGATAAGCGGTATAGAAAAGGGGCAGCATGGTGGCCAGTGTGAGAGCACAGTATGGAGGGCAAAGTATGCTGAAGGGGGGAATGTGAGACAAGGCCACAGTATAGTCACTGGGAATTGAAGAAGGTAGGCAGTATAGAGAAGGAGCAGCATGGGGGACAGTGTAAGGGCATGGTATGACGAGGGGGAAGAAAGTGAGACAGGTACAGTATAGTGACTTGGTATTGTGGGAGATAGGGGACAGTGTAGGGGACATTGTGATGGTATAGTGTATTAAGGAGGGAAAGTGTGAGTTGGGGCCACAGTATAGACACTTGAAGTATAATGGAGACACAGTGTAGAGGACAGTGTTAAGAGGGGGCCATGTACCATAAGAGGGTCGCTCTGTGCATCATATTTTGTGCAGGGTGAGGAGCAATTATTTATTCAGGCGCACACATATTTTTATTTCAGAATAAAGGAAAGAAAAAAAGAAGAGGACAACGGGGCGCCAAATCTAAGTGTAGATGTATGTAAACACAGATTGCGATGATCGTACGAATTTTACACTCACCGTGCAGATTTCTTCTGTTTTCGCTAGTATGATCCGTGTAGTGGATCAACTCTCTTATTAATCCTCCAGTATGCAGCACGAATCCTCGGGAAAAACAATGAGAGTCCTGAACAGGTGCTCCCACGTGGGTAATGGAGTAAAGAAAAAATCCCTTTCGACGCTTCCGGAGGATAAATGGGATATCAGTGCAAGTTTGCAAAAACTTCAAGAACAAGGGTTTATTAATAGGTTCAATAAAAAAAGGACAATTACGGACAACGCGTTTCAGCTAACAAAAGCCTTCATCAGGTATAGTCTACATTGCTGGTCTTAAGAAAATCTAATTTATAGACTGATCTGTCTATGTGTATGATGTACCCGCCTACATCATACACATAGACAGATCAGTCTATAAATTAGATTTTCTTAAGGCCAGCAATGTAGACTATACCTGATGAAGGCTTTTGTTAGCTGAAACGCTTTGTCCGTAATTGTATTTTTTTTATTGAACCTATTGTTCAACCTTGTTCTTGAAGTTTTTGCAAACTTGCACTGATATCCCATTTATCCTCCGGAAGCGCCGAAAGGGATTTTTTCTTTACTACATATTTTTATTTAGTAGCATTATAATCATGCTACTATTTTTAAGGGCACCGTGTTGGGATGTGACATCCCAGATACTCTGTGCTGTATCAGTCTCCTGATGCTTCCGCAGTCTGAGAAGAGGGGGCGTTGCCATGCCTTCTGCTCCTGCATAGAATCAGATATCAGGAGACTGATACACAGAGCATGGAACTTCTGGGACAGTCACGCCCCCTCTTCACACTGTGGAAGCATCAGGAGACTGATACAGCACGGAGCTTCTGGGATGTAACGCCCCCTGTTCTTGAACGGTGGAAGCAACTACAGGTGCATCTCAATAAGTTAGAAAATCATTAAAAAGTTAATTTATTTCAGTAACTCAATACAAAAAGGGAAACATATTATATAGAGTTATTACACACAGAGTGATCTATTTCAAGTGTTTCTTTTTCTGTTAATGTTGATGATTATGGCTTACAGCCAATGAAAACCCAAAAGTCATTATCTCAGAAAATTAGAATATTTACCACAAAACCTGCAAAGGCTTTCTAAGCATTTAAAATGGTCCCTTAGTCTGGTTCAGTAGGCTACACAATCATGGGGGGAAGACTGCTGACTTGATAGATGTCCAGAAAGCAATCATTGACACACTCCACAAGGAGGGTAAGCCACAAAAGTGCTAAAGAAGCTGGCTGTTCACAGTGTGCTGTATCCAAGCATATTAATGGAAAGTTGAGTGGAAGGAAAAAGTGTGATAGAAAAAGGTGCACAAGCAATTGGGTTAGCCACAGCCTTGATGGGATTTTTAAGAAAAGGCCATTCAAAAATTTGGGGGAGATGCACAAGGAGTGGACTGCTGCTGGATTCAGTGCTTCATGAGCCACCACACACAGACGTGTCCAGGACATGAGCTACAACTGTTACATTCCTTGTGTCAAGCCACTCATGACCAATAGACAACACCAGAAGCGTCCTAGCTGGGTCAAGGAGAAATAGAACTGGACTGTTGCTCAGTGGTCCAAGGTGTTGTTTTCAGATGAAAGTAAATTTTGCATTTCATTTGGAAATCAAGGTCCCAGAGTCTGGAGGAAGAGTGGAGAGGCCACAATCCAAGCTGCTTGAGGTCTAGTGTGAAGTTTCCACAATCAGTGATGGTTTGGGGAGCCATGTGATCTGAAGGTGTAGGTCCACTGTGTTTTATCAAGACCAAAGTCAGCGCAGCCGTCTACCAGGAAATTTTAGAGCACTTCATGCTTCCCTCTGCCAACAAGCTTTTTGGAGATGGAAATGTCATTTTCCAGCAGGACTTGGCACCTGTCCACACTGCCAAAAGTACCAATACCTGGTTTAATAACCACAGTATCACTGTGCTTGATTGGCCAGCAAACTCGCCTGACCTAAACCCCATAGAGAATCTATAGGGTATTGTCAAGAAGAAGATGAGAGACACCAGACACAACAATGCAGACGAGCTGAAGGCTGCTATAAAAGCAACCTGGGCTTCCATAACACCTCAGCAGTGCCACAGGCTGATCGCCTCCATGCCACACTGCATTGATGCAGTAATTCATACAAAAGGAGCCCTAACCAAGTATTGAGGCATTTACTGTACAGACTTTTCAGTAGGATCCAATATTTCTGAGTTTAAAATTATTTTTTCAGTTGGTGTTATAGAATATTCTAATTTTCTGAGATAATGACTTTTGGGTTTTCATTGGCTGTAAGCCATAATCATCAACATTAACAGAAATAAACACTTGAAATATATCACTCTGTGTGTAATGACTCTATATAATAAAAAGAAATAGATTCCTCTGTGTGTAATGACTCTATATAATATGTGTGTTTCCCTTTTTGTATTAAATTACTGAAATAAATTAAACTTTTTGATGATTTTCTAATTTATTGAGATGCACTTGTATTATAGGAGGCTGACTGATACAGCATGAAGCTGCACAATGATGTGGGGCGTGACGTCCCAGACGGGATGGGTGAGGAGCAGCTACTGTGTAACTGAATTACAAGTGTCTAAAGATTCTAGAAGTGTACTTGGCATCTCAGCTTTAGGCCGGGGCCACACGGGGATCTAGGCAGCACAGCAGGAGCCGAGTGTCATGCAAGTATCACTGCGACTGAAGTCTAATCATGCAATCGGACCTCAGCTGCGGGGGGCGGGCCAGCTCTGAGGAGGGGGGGCGGCGCTGCAGAGGGGAGGGATTTATCTCCCTCTCTCTTCCATTGCCTGCTATTGCCATTCTCGCCCTGCACTCGCGGTACACCGGTGTACTGCGAGTGCAGTGAGATTTTTCTCTCGCCCCATAGACGTGAATGGGTGCGAGAGAACCAAGACTCGTATTACAATCGCAGGATGCTGCGATTGTTTTCTCGGTCCGATTAGGGCTGAAAAAATAATCTCATGGGTGCTGGGACATAGGCTAATATTGGTCCGAGTAGAAAGTGATGTTTTATCGCATTCCAATCGCTCCGATTTTCATGCCGTGTGGCTTAGGCCTTATAGTGTATGAGTGTAGGGGCAGTACAAATATGTTTTGGCTCCCGAGAGTAACCCTTTAAAATAGCTTGACAGGTTTTTATTTGGTTACTAACAGCGCTTTAGTAAATACGATTCACGTATTCTTCCTATATAAGATGTGGTCACACAGCACATCATATTGTCCTTTGTGCCAGTGATCGAGTTAAGGGATTACTATTCAGAAGATATTTTCCCCCACCCTGGCACAATGTCTCCGTCTAAATATAGAGATGCCATTCTCAGTGCTTTTCTGCATGTGTCTCCATGATCAGTACAATGAAAGCCGCCTCTGTATAGCCACAGAGGATTGTAAATGATACATTCCCCACAATAATCCCAGCGTTGTAGTCTATTTGTAAGACACCTTAAATACCCCCTTCCATCCACTGACTTCATACCAGTCACTTCTAATTAGTGATATTAAGTTATTTTAACCTAAAATATCCAAAATCAGGCAGGTAGAGTAACTCTTTAGTGTTCCCGTTATGAATATTTGGTGAGATTTTGATGTTGCAGACTTTCTGCACTTATTTTGTAAATTAGGTTACTTGCTTATTTTCATTTTTTTTTTATCACATTGTTGATGCTGCAGTTTTTGTCTCTTCTTGCTATGTCATGTCTTAAAGGGGATCTGTCACCAAGTTTTTGCTAGCTAATCTGAGAGCAGCATAACATAGGGGCAGAGATTCTGATTGCAGTGATGTGTCACTTACTGGGCTGTTTAGTGTAGTTTGGATAAAATCACTGATTAATCAGCAGTAGATTATCATTAGAGGACTCCTTGGCGTGCTGCCAGGTAGTCCAGCATATTCATGGGCTCTGTATCAGGCCGGAGTCACCCTTGCGAGTGACTCACACGAATCTTGCATCAGCATCACCCGGCATCACCTCTCCTGAAAGGAGCGGGTTGGCTATATGTATTTCTATGCAGCTGGGACGCTCCTGTATGGAGAGCGGCAGGTCGTGCCGGGTAATACCGATAAAAGACTCGCGTGAGTCACTTACATGTGTGACTTTGGCCTTACTGCTAGATCTACAGCAGAGAAAATATTTATTTTTATCAAAATAACAGTAAACAGATCAGTAAGTGACACATGGCTGGAATCAGGGTCTCTATGTCTAAATTATGCTGCTCTCAGCTGAGGGAGCAAAAACCTGGTGACAGATTCCCTTTAAATAAAGCTGCTTTTTGATACTTTCTGGTGTATGACTTTGCCAAAACTGTATTGACACACTCCTACGCGGTTTTTGTGCGTTTTTTGCCTGCAGATTTTCTGCATCTAATGCAAGTCTATGTGGAAAATCTGCACATAAAATTCAGTGTACTCCCAAGAGACATTGACATGTTGCGCATTTGAAACATGCACCGCTGGTCAATTTACGTTGAGTATAAAAGAAGCACAGAGGGCCGGAGATTTCTATAAATCCACTTTACTGGGACTGTAAGACGTTTCTTTTTTGAGACAGTGAAAATCCACAGCTTCAAAAACTCACCAAAAACACATTGTGGACACATAGCCTTGCTAAGGCCATGTTCACATGTTGAGTATTTGGTGAGGTTTTACCTCAGTATTTGTAGCCAAAACCAGGAGTGGGTGATAAATACAGAAGTGGTGACGAGTTTCTGTTATACTTTTCCTCTGATTGTTCCTCTCCTGGTTTTGGCTACAAATACTGATGTTCAGTGCCTTGCAAAAGTATTCGGCCCCCTTGAATTTTTCAACCTTTTCCCACATTTCAGACTTCAAACATAAAGATAAAAAATTTAAATTTTATGGTGAACAATCAACAACAAGTGGGACACAATTGTGAAGGTGAACAACATTTATTGCTTATTTTAAACTTTTATACAAATTAATAAACTGAAAATTGGGGCATGCAATATTCATCCCCTGTAAGTTAATACTTTGTAGCGCCACCTTTTGCTGCGATTACAGCTGCAGTCGCTTGGGGTATGTGTCTATCAGTTTTGCACATCGAGAGACTGAAATTCTTGCCCATTCTTCCTTTGCAAACAGCTGGAGCTGAGTGAGGTTGGATGGAGAGTGTTTGTGAACAGCAGTTTTCAGCTCTTTCCACAGATTCTCGATTGGATTCAGGTCTGGACTTTGACTTGGCCATTCTAACACCTGGATACGTTTATTTGTGAACCATTCCATTGTAGATTTTGCTTTATGTTTGGGATCATTGTCTTGATGAAGGACAAATCTCCGTCCCAGTCTCAGGTCTTTTGCAGACTCCAACAGGTTTTCTTCAAGAATGGTCCTGTATTTGGCTCCATCCATCTTCCCATCAATTTTAACCATCTTCCCTGTCCCTGCTGAAGAAAAGCAGGCCCAAACCATAATGCTGCCACCACCATGTTTGACAGTGGGGATGGTGTGTTCACTGTGATGAGCTGTGTTGCTTTTACGCCAAACATATCATTTGGCATTGTGCTAAAAAGTTTGATTTTGGTTTCATCTGACCAGAGCACCTTCTTCCACATGTTTGGTGTGTCTCCCATGTGGCTTGTGGCAAACTTTAAACACTTTTTATGAATATCTTTGAGAAATGGCTTTCTTCTTGCCACTCTTCCATAAAGGCCAGATTTGTGCAGTGTACGACTGATTGTTGTCCTATGGACAGACTCTTCCACCTCAGCTGTAGATCTCTGCAGTTCATCCAGAGTGATCATGGGCCTCTTGGCTGCATCTCTGATCAGTCTTGTTTGAGATGAAAGTTTGGATGGACAGCCGGGTTTTGGTAGATTTGCAGTAGTATGATACTCCTTCCATTTCAATATGATCGCTTGCACAGTGCTTCTTGGGATGTTTAAAGTTGTGGAAATCTTTTTGTAACCAAATCCGGCTTTAAACTTCTCCACAACAGTATCATGGACCTGCCTGTTGTGTTCCTTGGTCTTCATGATGCTCTCTTGCTTTAAACAGAACACTGAGACTATCACAGAGCAGGTGCATTTATATGGAGACTAGATTACACACAGGTTTATTATATTTAACATCAGTTATTTAGGACAACATTAGATCATTCAGAGATCCTCAATGAACTTCTGGAGTGAGTTTGCTGCTCTGAAAGTAAAGGGGCTGAATAATATTGCACGCCCCAATTTCAGTTTATTCTTTTTTACAAAAGTTTAAAATAAGCAATATATTTCGTTCAACTTCACAATTGTGTCCCACTTGTTGTTGATTCTTCACCATAACATTAAAATTTTTATCTTTATGTTTGAAGACTGAAATGTGTGAAAAGGTTGAAAAAATTAAGGGGGCCGAATACTTTCGCATATACTGTAACATATTGATCAAATACTCAACGCGTGAACATGGCCTTAAAGTTTGGACTACATTGAAAAGTTTCCAAAATCTTGGTCTCAATGATGTATGATGAGAATGAATAGGAGGGGGAGGTGTGGACAAGTGGAATTACACCTGAACTTTCCTAATTCTTTTATGTTTTTAATATGTAAAGGGAGATTCTCCCAGGTTCGTATCTTATACTGTGCATGTAGTTTCTTACTGGACTTCATTTTGTTGTAAGTATATGTTCAGATTTTCAGTCTAGAGAAGGGCTGGAATGGGGCACAACCATAGTGGAAGACCAGACATGACAGGGGTTTGTAAGGACAAGACACAGACAGGGTTAATGGGGAGTTTAATCAGGAAAGGGTTAATAGAAGATTTGCACGTTCACATCAGCAAATGAAGGGGGATTCAGAGGATTTCAGTGGGTCACATGGATTGGGTGGACTGTTATAGGATTGGTTGGAAGTTTGTAGGAAGGTGTGTGGAAAGGAAGGAGAAGTACCTGTTATAAGATCCGTCCGGACATCTAGTTGCGTGGCTCCAGGACCAGTGAATGACCCGCCCACCAACCTCTATTCAAGATGTTAAAAACGTGCATATATATATATATATATATATATATATATATATATATATATATATATATATAAAAGATATACTTAACTTAATATGGTGGTAGGGTGGTGGGTAATGATATGTTATATTCAGTATCATGGCAGCTGAGGTGAGGAGGTCAGGGATTGCCTTGGTTAATGGAGGAAGGGGTCACATTGGAGGTATGCTGATCCTTCATGGTTGGTTATGGTTAAGTTCCTGCTGGGACGGTTCCCGGGGAACAGGTTAAAATTTAGAGAAGGGACAGGACTGTGACATTTGTCAGCCCCGAGTCGGAGCAGTGCGACTGGGGATGGTATTCTGGTGCTGTCCGGTGGTTTAGGCCATCCAGGGTCTCCTCAGAGTAAAGGTTATAGTGATCATGTGGAGTATGTTCTTAATTGTAATTAATAAAGGATGCAGTGGCTGTATATTTCTATCGTCACTCAGCTTTGTGTGGTTTTTGTGCTTGGACACTTTACAATACTCTAGTCATGATTTTGTGAAATCCATTGCAGAATACAGTACAGCAAAAGTAAAAAAACCATTTCACCCATATGCTGCTTTTATTTTCAAGCTTCATATTAAGCCTGTTTTGGAAATATTTCACACACAGTTTGGATTAAGGAGCACCTTTGGTTTTCGAAATTTAAATTGAGTTTCTCCTTCCATTGGTTCTGATCTGCTGAATCTTCCTTTATCTTGTGCTCCTCTACTCAAAATTCTGCCCATTGGTAATCATGGTGCCAATTTTCCTTCCAACCAACTGGAAGGAAACATCCACATAACTTATGGGGACACTTGCTTTTTCTCCTCTGGTGCTGGCCAATCAAAAAATCAAAACATGGCCACACCGATAAAGAACTTCTGGAGTAGACACCCAGCTGACTGGAGGGAAGATTTGCACCTTTGTGTTTGACGGCATAACTTTGGAGCGGAGAAGCCCAAAAGAAAAAAAAGGAAAAACTGCTCCAGAATCAGTGGAGAAGCATTATCTGGAGGTTTAATATAAAGAAATGCAATAACAAGTCCTCTTTAAAGAGCTTTTCAACAAATTTGTCATTGCCACAATAAAAATAACATCAGATGGCACTCACCGACTAAAGGTCCAGTGCTGCGACTCTGCCGCTGCTCCAGTGGTTTTGTACAGGCTGCAGTTGCTTGTGTCGTCTACCTCTGATCCCAGTAATTGGCTTCGATGCTTCTGATGTGACGTCACATTTGCAGCCTGTACACAACCACCAGAGCAGCAGCAGAGACAGCGCTGGAACTGGGAAGGTAAGGAGCAGTTGCATTTCATTATTTTTCATAGCCATGATAATTTTATAAAAATAGATGAAATGGGAAAACCCCATTAATTAATAGGCCATCAGTTGAACTAGCTGATATTATTTTTCCCCTAAGTGTCAGAATTTATAATTACTGATAGATTTCAGCTTGTTTCATGACTTTCCATGGCTATTTGCCCCTCTTTTTCTTTATGTGTTCAAAATGTCACGCTGTACAAAGGCTAGTAAGACATAGTACAGCATATTCCCCACTAGGTAGCAGCAACAGAGAGATAAAGAAACACTGTAACGGAAAGGCAGCTGAAATAAAGCAGAGTAACTTCAGCAGGCAGTTAACAGGCAAGCCACCAGGGGGCAATAGAGTAGTCAAACAGTCAGGGTCTAGCCAGGAAAGTCGAGTCACTGCAAAGGGAGGATCAATATCAAGTAAAAAAACAGAACTGAGTCGGAAGCCGGGAGATCAGGTATGCAGAGGAAACACAAACAACAGACAGGAGCAGGAAGTCAGGGACTGGAACAGGCAGACAAATGGGGGACGGTACTAGTCAGGACACAGTAGCAGGGAGGCAGAACAGATCAGTTACATTAACCAGAGCCAGTATACATGCTGCAAGGCAGAAATGTCACTGACACTGAGCCATAGGTACAGAGGCAATATATAGCATCTTGGGATCCAGAACAAGGCAAGGGAAGTTAACCCCTGACATGACCAGGCCAGAGCTGGGTGTAACCAGCAGCAAGGAAAACCCGACCTGGATCGTGATGGAAATACTTTTTCCCTGTGTGATTTCTCATTATTACATATAACTTTAATTATGGACATCTATGGTTTGATTTTTTTGCCTGTGTGGATTGGATGGCTTGTTACCAACATCTGGTGAGAAATTAATTTCAACAGCACCTTTAAATGTATGTTTACTTAGAAAATTGGTGACATGTTCAATACTTATTTTACCAACTGTATATGGTTATATTACCACATAAAGTGATACATATTAGTTTTGGAAAGTGAGGCTTCATTATTAAAGCCAAATGTGGCTTAGTCCTTAAGAAGTAAAAGAGATTACCATATACATTTTCCAAGCTTTTCAAGCTAAATAATATTGAAATAAAGTTAAGCTTTGTAAAATTTCCATTCTGAGACCGCGTCAAAAAGCAGTCATAAAATATCTTATGTAGCAGATCAGAAATTGGGCAAGTAAAAGTCCAAGCACCACACCCCAGGCTCCTCAGGTATATGTGACACAGTACAATGTGTGCCTGCTTTACGCTCATCATGGCATGACACAAATACGGATGAAAGCAGACTGGCCATCCTAATAGATGATCTGGATGAGTGTGGCTTCCTGTAAAATCACATCAGGAAATCCCTTAAATCTGGCTCTTATCCACCATACACAGCTCTGCTAATCTAAGTATACATAGAGTCCTAATTTATATATACAGAGGCTGAGTGAGATTATATACAGAGGAAAATCAAAGCAGCACATTCATGAGGCAGTACGTCACTGTTAGCATATATGTGCAAGGAAAGGAATCGGTAGCCTCTCTTGAGCTTGAACTGCAGATCTAAAGATCATATTGACCGTCTTCCTGAATTCAGGATCCACTTCACCATTAATAAACATTATAATAGATATCCTGAGTGGCTACATAGCATTATGGTGAACTATCAGAGAAGCAACAGTGCTCCAACAAATTATTGGACCAACAGCATCAAAATGAAATCCCAACTGAAGTTGACCAAGAAGTGGACTACTTTCTGCTCCATCCTGTTGGTTGTTATTGGTTGGTATGGGTTGGACTTGATCTTGTCACTGTTTTGGTGTGTTAGGGTATGTGCCCACGTTGCGTCGTGTCCCTGCAGAAATTTCTGCAGCGATTTGACAGTACATGTGAGCGTCAAATCGCTGCAGAAACACTGCGTAATGAATGCAGTGAAAAAGCCGATTTCATGCGCTCTGGATGCAGCCCCCACCATAGACAGAGCGGGACCTGCATCCAAAGCGCACGGAATAAGTGACATGTTGCTTTTTAGAACACAGTGTATTGGCAGCATACAAATCGCTGCATTCTAAAACGCAACGTGCGCATGGATTATGTACAATCTTCATAGATTGTGCTGGGGACGCAGGACGCATGCAGTTACGCTGCAGTGCAATACGCAGCGTAATTGCACGCAAATACGCAACATGGGCACATAGCCTTAATGTCTTTGGAGTGAAAGATGGTGTCTGTCTTTTGTAATCATTATCTTAAAAACCATGAAAGCAGTCAACAAATATATTTCTCATCTTGGATTGTTGCTTGATATTGGTCCATGTCTATTAAGTAATTCATGAAGTAGAGTCTAAACATTCAGTCAGGTCCTTCTCCTGGTCTAAACCCATCATTATTTCCCCTTTAGATTAGTAGAAAGAAAGGATACTGATGATATCACACATTGAAGGTCAAAATTTGTAGCCACCTGGAAAATTATCTGTGAATACCAGTGTAAATTTCTTTCATTTTCCTTAGCACTCATGCTCAAAGTCCTAGTACAGAGATACATGGCCTCCATGTGATGTTGTGTCTGGGGCTGTTACTGCAGAGATGTTGTTAGGACCAGGATGACGGGTAGGCCCAAGACGTGGATCCACTGGACTGAGCACCCCACCGAGGGCAAGGTGCCCGGTAGCCGGAGCACTACGGGTAGCAGGACAGTCCGTTCAGAGGAGTGGAGTGAAGAAGTCCCTGGGACCACAGAGTCTCTGAAGGTAGTCCGGGTGACGAAGCTCAGGTTCGGAGGCCGGGATGATGTCAGGCAGAATCCGGAACCAGTTGAGCGAGGAGGTCGGTCACCACATGGATCCAGGGATCGGAAACGGTAGGGACTGATGAGATGGCGGGCAGTCACCGTCCGGAGTACTGGAACCGTCAGGACCGGTTGGCGAGACAGGATTGGCTCTACAAGACAGATAGGTAAGTATGGGACAAGGCACAGGGGGGCATGCGCGAGGCCCGGGAGCCAGAAACCAGGGGAGGAAGCGGTGCATTAGAAGCAGGAGTGCCCGGCAGAGGGCTCAGAGTCGCGGAAGGGTGCCGGGAGCGGGGACCAGGACGCCTGGGGGACGCAGGTGAGGGAGAGGAGGCAAGGAGGCTGTGGAGCGGAGGACCAGGGAGCGTGGCACGGGAGCGGAGAAGCGTGGCACGGGAGCTGGGAAGCGTGGCAGAGGAGCTGGGAAGCGTGGCACGGGAGCTGGGGAGCGTGACAGATGTACGGTACATTGTCCATTGAAGCATGCCGCAAATACTTTCTTTTGGATTTCAGATGTGAAGTTGGAGGCATATGGAAGTACTATAAGGCAATATACAGTTATTTGGGTACTTTATTGAGTCTGTACAACTAATAAAAGGGCTATAATAGAACGGTTTACATCAGTCTTTTTCTGTAGCTTTCCGTGAGAGCACACCAATGTTGTCAGTGGTGTTTCAGGGCAGATGTGAAGATGGCAGATTTATATAGAAAGTGATATTAAGGATGTGTTTTTGTAATGCCTATACAGGCATGTCCCCACGGTGTCCTGCCCCCTCCCCAACAGGGACATCTGTTCTTTCACCTGCCCAGACGTCCTGGGATAGCTGCCTTGCCTCGGCCACATACCTTTTCTTAAAGGACCAGCATACCCTGACCAGGAAGTGCCTCTCAGGTCAGCTGAGCGGTTTCAGGTATTTAAGGCACCTTCGCCTTTAAGGGAGGTGCCTGGGCAACGAGTTAGCTACATTGCTACTTCTCAGGTGTTCAATGCTGCTGCTTATATTGTGTTACCTTCGGCTGCTGATTTGTACCTCTGTTTTAGTGCACTTGTTAATTGCTGTTGCTATGACCACCTACACCAGCCACCTGACACAAGTATCCATGCCAGTCACTGCTGCCGTTTCCACTCATCCATCCATCCAGGACAGACCCACTACTCTGCTCTACCAAAGACTGTACTGTGTCCGTGTCTCCTGGGGCTGCCCTCTGCCAGCTGCTTACCAGCGTGTGTACCTGCGGATTCTGCGGCTTTCCAGTTCGCTCCACCAGGCAAGTGAACGGTACTTTTGGTCCAGTGAACCCACTAATACAGTGCTTGCCTTGCGAACATAACAATTTTTGTTGATGAAAGTGTATTCTTTCATTGTGGGAAAATCTGAATAGGGGGTCGGAACCAGGTTGATAGAGTCAGATGAGAAAGGAAGGCTCCAGTCCAACCAGACAGTCCTTGTAAAGGGCTGCCTTTTTAGTCTCTTCAGGCTTTGAGGATACACTATGATGTGCTATTAGGTGCTAATTGCCAGAGTCAGGGGCTTTTGCAATGGATGCAATATGTTTTATTAGTGGTCAGATAACCCAGTATTTATTGCTCTGTGATTTACTTGATATGCTAGGCATAATGCTAGTTGCAACCAATTTGGAATGGAAATCCTCTAGGTTGGAGTTAATTTTCTGTTTGTGCCTCTATCCAAAAAGAAGGTGATCCATGAGCTAATTTCACCCCAAGTTGTCCCAGTAGATCTTTGTGGATAACTATGATGATTTCTCTGTGAGTCTATGGTAATTGTGGTTTTGGGTTTGTTTGGGAAAATGAGATGGACACATGTGCATTATGAATCTGTAATGTGATTACAATAAATGATCTTGCTTTTTAAAGTCAAACAAAGATGATACCAAAATGATAATTCCCACGACCTCCATCCGGCCAACTGACCCTCCAGTAACTTCCTCTAAACATTTGCTGTTTTCATATCCATAGTAATGTCACAATCACAGGACTCCGGGCTGACGAGGATCTATGCACAATAGAGTAATGCTTCAATATCCATACATTCTAATTCTAATATCTCCAGTAATGTAATAGTTAATAGTGTACACAGACATAAAGCATAAAACCAATGCAGATTCACTCCACTATAGCATTATTATGATGAGAAATGCAAACATAACTGTAATGTAGCCTAATGCATGATCCTAGGACCACTGGGTGAGTGATGGGGCTCACGTGGGGTGTCCTTAGTTACTATTTGTTTTGTTTGTGTGCAGCTGAGAATAGCAGGGCATGGGAAACCCGTATCAATGACATTATAATAATTAACCCTTCACAAGCATGCAGTTCCCGCCATATAATGAGAAGCAGATGGCGACCTCTGCATGAGTCGCCTGTAGTAATACAAACTCACACGGCGGCTGCCAGTAATATCACATATAGGTTACGTGCACTGTGAGGCAGTTTAATGTGCAACTGTACAATCTGTTTGTAGAGGTTTAGTGTCTGACACTTCCGTCTGCACGCATGATATTATATTTCAGAAGGCTGTAGTGAGGAATCCAGCACTCGGAGTACTGACCTTCATAGCTAAATCCGAGGAGCCTCAAGGGATAATGTTGTAACAGCCAGAAAGATAGGGGTCTACAATGATAAAATAAAGGGGTATTCTTATCACTACCTGTGAGGCAAATCCCGGGATATGAAGATGAATTATGACTTCCAGTCATAATCGCTCATCACTCCCTGGCAGTGCCCCCCTCCCTTCTTGTTCTCAATGTCCAGCATCTGTGAAGGTGTTACACCTCCATGGCCATCTCCTGTGATATGGAGATGAGATGATGTGGGAACAATGGACACAGGAGGACTCCCTGCCGTGACCCTGTGGTAGGAGCTGCTATCTAATTAGCAAGCTTGGAAGTATCCAGACAGAACGACTCCAGTAAAAAATGGTTCATATCTCGCAAGCCATATTTCCGATAAATATGGCAACCATAAAAATGGTGTCTCCGCATGCGGACGATGCTGGCACACCCTTTTTATGGGAGCGGGAGCTTGGGAAATACCCCAGGCGTGATATCAGCCAATGGGGAACTAGTAGACAAGTCATGAGTCCTCTCATTCTGTAGCTAAATTCATAACTGTCACAATGAGAGCATTGGCGTCCGCCTACGACGCTCCCAGGCCAAGTTATGGCCATATTCCATGTTGTGGATTTTGTCCATAACTCCAGCCAGGGGTGGAGCAGTGCTCCCTCTGAGGTCACGAAGGTAGGAGGGGACCTGGATTTGCCCAGGTTGATAACCCTACTTCGGCCATTTTCCAGTGTTCTTTCGCTGGGGGTCACGTGCAGGAAACATCTGTGGGAGTTCCTAGAAACCTGGTCTACAGCGCCCCCCTGTGGCCAGACGCACAAGGTAACTGATTGAATTGCATACCTGTTTGTAAACCATGCTTTATCTGTAACTGTACTCTGACATATGTATATTCTGTAGATTCCCTATTGTATATATTGTAGTTTCTAGTGTGCTTTAGGCTGATTAAATTATATAATTAATCTTGGGCTGTTCTGTTATCTCGATCTTGAATCCCACGTCTGTGTGTTCGGCTAATAGTTACCGTGAAGCGGTTGGTGGCAGCGAGTTGTGCCAAGGATTATTGTGGGGAGGCCAGTGAGATCCGGGGAGGTTTTATATATTCCGCCCGCGGAGGTCGGGGGAATATATACCCTACTCTCACTGGGGACCCTTCAATAATCGGCATAAGTAGTATAGCGGCCTCCTTGCTTATTGTCGGGCAATTCCATAATTGGCCTGACTATAAGAGGGGCGCTAGAGAGCGCGTCACGTGCTCTGTCTGTCGGTCGGGAGGTATAAAGGAGGGGTAACACCCACTTGTTACCCCCCGATTGTGACGTACTGGTAGCCAGCGCGGGGGATTTCTGAGTGACCCCCCCGGTGGTTCGTGACATATTGGTGGCATAGCGGTGGGATCGAGATAATAGTGTGTGTGAGTGTGAGACCCATACTCCCAGACACTAAAGACTGCCTGCAGCAGCTGTGGCTGCTGGGGTCTTCAGACTAGCTCAACACTAGAGTGTCAGAGTGCAGATACTGTAAGGTGTGTGGAGGCATCAGGTGTCAGTTCTGTGTCAGTGACCAAAAGTCTGCAAGAATGGCTGATGGCACCAGGAGCAGAGCTAGGCAACTGGCCAATGCTAAAGCAGGAGCCGAAGAGAGGGAGGACGGTGCTGTGGACAGTAATGAGGAGGTTGCCCACGAGTCCTCCAGGAGCTCGACGCCAGAAAACAGCTCTGCAGAGGACATTGCACAACCTGGCACTGCTGGACAAGATGAGGAGCAGCTCACCCAAGGGTCCTCAACGAGCCAGATGCCAGCCCTCCGCTCTGCAATGGACAGTGAATCACCAGGCTCCGCAGCGGGCCGCAGATCACCACGTGCCATTCCACCGAGCCTGGGAGGCTCGGATAGCCTTCTTCAAATGGCTATGGCCCTTCTCCAGGCTGGAGACCGGGAGGGCTACAGGGAACTCATGGCAGAGCGCAGGGCAGCGTGTGAGGCTGCGGAGCGGCAGGCAGAGCGGCAGGCAGCGCGTGAAGAGCGCCAGGCAGAGCGTGAGGCTGCGGAGCGACGGCAACAGGCAGACCGGGACCACCAGCTGCAGCTAGCTCAGCTCCGGCCCTCATCAGCCACACGTGACCTTCAAGACACCAAACTTCCAAAGGTCCGTGTTGAGGACTTCCCAGTGCTGGAGAAGGATGGAGACTTGGACTCTTTCTTGACTGCTTTTGAACGGACTTGCTTGCAGCACCATCTGGACAAGGACCAGTGGGCCAAATACCTGACCCCCCGTTTAAGGGGTAAGGCCCTGGAAATCCTTGGGGACTTGCCTGCTGAGGCAGATCAGGGCTACGACACCATCAAGCGGGCCCTGATCCAACAGTACAACCTCACTCCAGAGTCCTACCGCAAGAAGTTCCGGAGCCTACAGAAGGGACCAAAGGACTCCTGGGCTGACCACAGGCGGGCACTTGCCCGAGCTGCCGACCACTGGACCCAAGGCCTGCAGCTTTCCACCGGACCGGAGATCCTGGACTTGTTCATCACGGAGCAACTCTTGTGGAACTGCCCTGAGGATCTCCGCCAGTTCATCCGAGACCAGAAGCCAAAGGGGTCCACGGCTACAGCTGCCCTGGCCGATGACTACACCAACAATCGGGCTCCTGAGGCCAGGAGAGCAGCCACCAGCAGCACCTGGAGAGGGGGTAAGATGAACTCTGCGACTGCCCCACCTGCCCCTAGACTGCAGGGGGTGTCCCCCTCAACTCCCCTCTCCAGGCCCGTGGCAGAACCAAGACGGTGCCACCAGTGCAACTTACCTGGACACTTCAAGGCCATGTGCCCTCAGCGTCCCAAGGCCCCGGCTCCGTCCCCGTCCCAAGGGCCGCCCAAGGTGTATTGTGTGGGTGGGGGTGGTGGTAGGTCCCTGGACAGCTTCCAACCTGTCACCGTCGGCCGGTCTGTGACCATAGGACTGCGAGACAGCGCCTCGGAGGTGACTCTGGTGCGGCCTGACATGGTGTCCCCCCAAGACTTGATCCCGGGAAAAACCCTCGCTGTCTCCGGGATTGGAGGCATTGACCCGGCGCTGCCTGTTGCTGACATTTATGTGGACTGGGGCGCCGGGCGAGGGGTGAGGGAGGTGGGGGTAACTGATCGGATCCCTGCAAACGTGCTACTTGGGACAGATTTGGGGCAGATAACCTCCCAGTTTGGGCCCCCCCCAAGGGCTGAACCTTCAGCCAGTACTGACATGACTCCTGACAATGTTAATGTGTTATCTATGAATGATGTAAGGGAGGAGGGAGTGAACTCTGATATTTCTGCTTGCACAGACACCATAGACACACACACAGCTGCAGCTGTGACAGGGGAGGGGGTCAGAGAAAGGTGTGACAATGCCTCTACAAGTAATCAGCCTGTGAGCTGGGATCTGCTGCCCTCTGCAGGGATAAGCAGAGAGCAGGGTGCTGCAGGGGGAGGACCAGTGTGTGGGGTGGGGGCTACCACAGCAAATGTGGGGTCCCCAGAGATTTCACAGCGGGGTTCTGTTGCTGCAGGAGGGGAACAGGCAGGTGAGATTGGGGCCGGTCCAGGAGCGGAAGTGCTCCCAGGTAAGATCTCGGTGCATGGTTCCCCCACAACCGGGGTGTCAGGAAGCCAGGTCGGTCTGCCTGAACCGGCGACTTGGTCAGGAACGGAGGAGGAGCAGGCACGACCCACGGTCGCAGCGGCTGTGGCCGCTGTCACCCGCAGTGGGAGTGCTGGAAGCCAAGGGGCCTCCCGGAGGTCCGATAGCTCTTCCCCTTCTGACCAAGTGGCAGCCGAGTCAGGTGGAGGCCAGGACACAGGTCCCGGGGTACTGACCGAAGATGTGACAGTCTCGTCGATTCTGGCCACATCTAGTCAGGGGTTTCAGGCAGAGTTAGAAGCTGACGACAGCCTGAAAGCTCTTAAGGAGCAGGCGGCACAGCCTCCCTCGGACTCGGACCCGGAGCGAGTGGTCTGGGACCAAGGACGGCTGTACCGGGCCACGGTCCAGCAGGGTTCACCGGAGGCGTGGCCCAGGGACCGACAGTTGGTGGTACCCTATCCGTTCCGGACGGAGTTGTTGCGGATCGCACATGAGATTCCGATGGCCGGACACCTAGGGATCGCTAAGACCAAGGCCAGGTTAAACCAGCATTTCTACTGGCCAAAAATGGGGGCCGATGTGGCTGCCTACTGCCGTTCGTGTGAAACCTGTCAGAGAGTGGGGAAGGTGGGGCCACGCCCCAAAGCCCCACTGGTATCTCTGCCCATCATCGATGAGCCTTTCAGGAGGGTGGCTGTGGATCTGGTCGGCCCGCTGGCCATCCCCAGCAGCTCCGGGAAACGCTTCATACTGACGGTAGTGGACTATGCCACCCGGTACCCAGAAGCAGTGGCCTTGTCGTCCATTCGGGCTGACAAGGTGGCCACCGCATTGCTGGAGATTTTCTCCCGAGTGGGTTTTCCCCAGGAAATGCTCACTGACCGGGGGACCCAATTCATGTCCCAGCTGATGGAGGCCCTCTGTAAGCAAGTCCAGGTGCGACATCTGGTGGCCAGCCCGTACCATCCACAGACTAATGGCCTGTGCGAGCGGTTCAATGGCACCTTAAAGCAGATGCTTAAGATGTTGGTCGACTCCCATGGGCGTGACTGGGAGCGGTATCTCCCACACCTGTTATTTGCTTACCGGGAGGTTCCACAGGCCTCAACAGGATTCTCACCGTTTGAGCTCCTGTACGGGCGACGTGTGCGGGGCCCCCTGGCTCTGGTGAAAGAGGCTTGGGAAGGGGATTTGGCCACCCCTGGAGTGTCGGTTATCGAGTATGTCATGCGCTTCCGGGACAAAATGCAGGCCTTGACGCAACTGGTACATGACAATATGGCTCAAGCCCAGGCCGATCAGAAGCGTTGGTACGACCAGAACGCTTGTGAGAGGACCTACCAAGTGGGTCAAAAGGTGTGGGTACTGGTCCCCGTACCACAGGACAAGCTTCAGGCAGCCTGGGAAGGCCCATACCTCGTGTACCAGCAGCTCAACCCTGTGACGTACCTGGTCACCCTGGACCCTGCCCGTGGAAGGCGGAAGCCCTTCCATGTGAACATGATGAAGGCACATCATGAGCGGGAGGCGTGTGCGCTCCCCGTGTGCAACCTGCCCGAGGAGGGAGAAGCGGAAACCCTCTTGGATATGCTAGCCCAGGTTAGGGCCGGCGGATCCATTGAGGATGTGGAGGTTGGCCACCAGCTCTTGGAGGACCAACGGTCCCAGCTGTGGGCCACCCTCCTCCCCTTCCGGGGGTTGTTTACCAACCAGCCCGGAAGGACTGACTTGGCTGTCCATCACGTGGACACTGGGGATCATCCCCCGATCCGGCGTTCAGCATATCGGGTCTCCCTGGAGGTGCAGCAACACATGCGCCAGGAGATTGACGAGATGCTGAAGCTGGGGGTGATCCAGGCATCCAACAGCGCTTGGGCCTCGCCTGTAGTCCTCGTCCCTAAGAAGGACCGAACCACTCGGTTCTGCGTGGACTACAGGGGGCTCAATGCTGTCACGGTCGCCGATGCGTACCCAATGCCACGCATCGATGACCTGCTCGATCAGTTGGCCGGGGCTCAGTACCTGACCATCATGGACCTGAGCCGGGGATATTGGCAGATCCCCCTGACTCGCAAGGCCAGGGAACGCTCTGCCTTTATTACCCCATTTGGACTATACGAGTCCACGGTGATGCCATTCGGGATGAGGAATGCCCCTGCCACTTTCCAGCGGATGGTCAACACCCTGCTCAAGGGACTTGAAGGGTACGCGGCCGCGTACCTAGATGACATTGCCGTCTTCAGTCCCACCTGGGAGGACCACCTAGAGCATCTAGCACAGGTGCTCAGGCGGATCCACCGGGCAGGTTTGACCATCAAGCCGGGAAAGTGTCAGCTGGCCATGAGCGAGGTCCAGTACCTCGGTCACCGGGTAGGCGGGAGAACACTGAAGCCCGAGCCTGAGAAAGTGGAGGCCATCGCATCCTGGCCCACCCCCAGGACCAAGAAGCAGGTGATGTCCTTCTTGGGGACCGCTGGGTACTATAGGAGGTTTGTTCCACGCTATAGTAGCCTGGCAAAGCCCTTGACGGACTTCACCAAGAAGAAGCTGCCCTCTGCAGTCGATTGGACAATGGACTGCGAGACAGCCTTCCAGGCCCTAAAGGACGCCCTGTCCAGCCCGCCCGTGCTACAGGCAGCCGACTTCACGCGGCCGTTTGTAGTACAGACCGACGCCAGTGACTTCGGCCTCGGTGCGGTGCTCAGCCAGGTGGACTCTGCGAGCCAAGAGCACCCAGTCTTGTACCTGAGCAGGAAGCTGTTACCAAGGGAAGTGGCCTATTCCACGATGGAGAAGGAGTGCCTGGCCATAGTGTGGGCCCTGCAGCGTCTGCAACCCTATCTATACGGGCGCCACTTCATCGTGGAGACGGACCACAATCCCCTCAGCTGGTTGCACACCGTCTCTGGGACGAATGGGCGATTGTTGCGATGGAGCCTTGCGCTCCAGCAATACAACTTCACCATTCGCCACAAAAGGGGCCGTGACCACGGTAACGCAGACGGGCTGTCCCGACAAGGAGAGGTCGCGGACGGGCGCACGGGGGAACACCGGAGTGTGCTGCCCCCTAGCGCCCTCAAAAGGGGGGAGGTGTGAGGCAAATCCCGGGATATGAAGATGAATTATGACTTCCAGTCATAATCGCTCATCACTCCCTGGCAGTGCCCCCCTCCCTTCTTGTTCTCAATGTCCAGCATCTGTGAAGGTGTTACACCTCCATGGCCATCTCCTGTGATATGGAGATGAGATGATGTGGGAACAATGGACACAGGAGGACTCCCTGCCGTGACCCTGTGGTAGGAGCTGCTATCTAATTAGCAAGCTTGGAAGTATCCAGACAGAACGACTCCAGTAAAAAATGGTTCATATCTCGCAAGCCATATTTCCGATAAATATGGCAACCATAAAAATGGTGTCTCCGCATGCGGACGATGCTGGCACACCCTTTTTATGGGAGCGGGAGCTTGGGAAATACCCCAGGCGTGATATCAGCCAATGGGGAACTAGTAGACAAGTCATGAGTCCTCTCATTCTGTAGCTAAATTCATAACTGTCACAATGAGAGCATTGGCGTCCGCCTACGACGCTCCCAGGCCAAGTTATGGCCATATTCCATGTTGTGGATTTTGTCCATAACTCCAGCCAGGGGTGGAGCAGTGCTCCCTCTGAGGTCACGAAGGTAGGAGGGGACCTGGATTTGCCCAGGTTGATAACCCTACTTCGGCCATTTTCCAGTGTTCTTTCGCTGGGGGTCACGTGCAGGAAACATCTGTGGGAGTTCCTAGAAACCTGGTCTACAGCGCCCCCCTGTGGCCAGACGCACAAGGTAACTGATTGAATTGCATACCTGTTTGTAAACCATGCTTTATCTGTAACTGTACTCTGACATATGTATATTCTGTAGATTCCCTATTGTATATATTGTAGTTTCTAGTGTGCTTTAGGCTGATTAAATTATATAATTAATCTTGGGCTGTTCTGTTATCTCGATCTTGAATCCCACGTCTGTGTGTTCGGCTAATAGTTACCGTGAAGCGGTTGGTGGCAGCGAGTTGTGCCAAGGATTATTGTGGGGAGGCCAGTGAGATCCGGGGAGGTTTTATATATTCCGCCCGCGGAGGTCGGGGGAATATATACCCTACTCTCACTGGGGACCCTTCAATAATCGGCATAAGTAGTATAGCGGCCTCCTTGCTTATTGTCGGGCAATTCCATAATTGGCCTGACTATAAGAGGGGCGCTAGAGAGCGCGTCACGTGCTCTGTCTGTCGGTCGGGAGGTATAAAGGAGGGGTAACACCCACTTGTTACCCCCCGATTGTGACGTACTGGTAGCCAGCGCGGGGGATTTCTGAGTGACCCCCCCGGTGGTTCGTGACACTACCATTTATGGTATATCCACAATATATGCCAAAAAATTCTTTATTGGTGTAACACTCCGCTCTTTCTGTAATGGACAGAGACCACAATGGGGCAGGAAAAGTGTGAGCACCTATTTAAAGAATCAGTGAAAATGGGTCACTGGATCAAGATGGAATGTGGAACTACCAAGCATTTATTATAGAGATAACCCTTAACAAATGTAAATATTTTGTTATATATATCTGCTGTCTTGAGCAGCAGGAATATGGTGTATACATTTAAGTACCAAATCTGCATCTCTTGGCAAAGAGGTGAGGTGAGGACACTGAGTTCACTGAGGTCACCTGAGGTCAGATTACCTGCAGTCACAGGTAGGGTACCGTGGAACCTCCAGCTGTGATGGCAGATAAACTGAGTGACATCACCGCTCACAGCTGCGACTCAGTCAGTCTTTGTCTCAAGCCACAGCATGGGTGTGTTCTGTGCCCACGCACTGTGACTTCAGTATCTAGCAGAGCCAGAATCATTGTGGGACCCCATGTGGATTACATCAGAATTGAGTGTTTGGGGTTAATCATTTTGAGAAAAAGAGTGTTTTTTATATTTTATTTCAACTAAAGGATTTTTTCGCTGTTTCTGTTTATTTCTTTTCACTTACAGATTAATAAAGTGGGGTCTCATAGATGCCTCTGTACCGCCCCAGCAGCGGTCGAACCGCTTGGATCCGAGTGTCGCTACTTGTGGCTCGAGGGTCTCCGGACCTGGGGGCTCAGGGTCACTCTAAAATGTAATGGGGGGATAATTTACAGGGGATTAGATAGTTTGTGACGCCAGCCGTGGTGTGCGGTAACGGGGAGTACCGCCGCTGCCGTTGGGAATACCCGGGGTGATGGAATGTGGGCAGCCAGATGACGTTACCCTCCACGGTTAGAGAAGGCCCCGGGACTCTGGATGGAGGGGTTGCAGGGGAGCGCAGGGGAGCTGGGAGCAGGGGGTTGATCAGGTACTCACTCAGAAGGAAAGCAGACGCTGACAACGTAGTAAACCAAGTCTCCAGGTGCCACTGCCCTCTTGGGGGAGCTCGTCCGGATCTCCGTCCCCTGCAGTACTGCCTGATTGTCCGGAGCCTGTCTCCGTGCACAAATTTTAGTAGTGTCCAAGTGGCCCGTAAGCTTGAAGCTGTCCTGGCCCCGCTCCCCACTTTTTGTGTGAAGGAGCTGTGCTCTCAGGAGCTCACGCTTGGGATTTTAGTGGGCTGCTTTGGTTGGAAAGCCCTATCCCCCTCGTTGCGCTAGTGTCCCCGATCTCTGAGCTTCGTGGGGATAGTCCATAAAGGCCCTATCCTCCGCAGATTAATTGCCGGGTTGCTTGAAGCCTCTCCCCGACCTAGGGTTAAGTACCCTGACGTGCTTTCGGTCCCAGACCGGCTATTGTACTTGCTACTGACCGTCTTCCGAGACTAAGCCAGGCACCCAGTCCCAATATCCCACGACCGGGTCTCCAACTCCTCCGGGTCCAGACCACCGTCTGCAACCCAATCGTCTCCTCCCCGGGAGCCACACGCTCCCTCCTAGCTCCTCACTGCTTGAGGGCTACCACTCAACGCTCCTTGTCACCTCCCACCTCCCTGCCTGACTCCTAGGTGGGCGGCTTTATTCCAGCTTAGCAGCCCACTGGTGTGCCTGACAGGGTGTGGTGTGAGATATGATTGGGATTTTTGGATGCTGATGGAGGCAGTGCCGCAGGTTGGGAACCCAGAACCCAGAAGTGGCAGCTGTGAGCTGTCATTAACCCCTTATATTACCTCGATTACCACCGCATTGGGATGAGCCAGGTACCGTACCGAGATTGTCGCATCTAATGGATGTGACAATTCTGGGCAGCTGCAGGCTGCTATTTTTAGGCTGGGGAGCCCAACAATCATGAGTCTCCCCAGCCTGAGAATACCAGCCCCCAGCTGTCGGCTTAATTATGGCTGGGTATCAAAACTGGGGGGACCGGATTGTGTTTTTAAAAATTATTTATCTAGAAAATTAAATAAAATAGATAGCCACATGGGGTTCCTCTTATTTTGTTACACAGCCAAGAAAAGCACACGGCTGGGAGCTGCAGCCTGTAGCCATATGTATTATCTGTGTTGGGTATCACAATATGGGGGCACCCTATGCCAAATTTTTAATTTATTTATTTTTACACCATTATAGAGATGCAGACAGCGTGTGTGATTCCAAGCAGTCACATACGCTGTCACACATGGTGGGGGCACGGTCTGACTGTAACTAATCAGAGATGCTGGGACTGCCGGTGGGATGGGAAAAGCAGTAAATATGCATGAGGATAATGAGCAGACCCAGAAGTAGTGTTACAGCGTCATGCGAGACTTATTAGGAGATAAAGCAGACAAGCTCTACTTATTTTCTGTTTCCTTTAATTTTTTTTTTAATTATCCTGGTGGCCAAATCCGGATAGTTACTTGGAGTTCCCTCAGAACTCTGAGTTTGGGGTCGGTGCACGGAAACTAGCTATCCAGTATAGATACCAATTTTACAGACCGGGTTTGCCCATCATTAGTCAGCATACGTAAAGCACCTGAATTCTAAACTCGAACACTGATTTTTTTTTGTAAAGTCCGTGTTCTGTACAAACACCAAACTTTAATGTTCGGGTCCGCTCATCTCTAGTTATTAGTAATATATCACCCTGTTACTTTAGCGCTTCCTACATTCATCTCTAAGGCTCCAGAGAACAAGTGACTCAAATACAGAAAACTTGCGTGATATAACGCACTCCTTCAGATGACAAATATTTTGTGGTTGCATAGCAGGGAAGGATGCATGATTTCATTTTAAAATTAACAAAAACAAAAGAAAATGATCCAATTATGCAGAAATAAACATAAAAAGGCCATTAGTAAGGGAGGAAATTGCAAACCTCTGGAGTTTTAAAAGAATTTAATATAGATGGCGACACATCACTGGAAACATTGGCACTGCTAAAGGCGAAGTGTTAATATGGATACCGTGACACTGTACATGGACATTGCAGTAATGTGCATGGAGTCATTTTGGCGCGGTTTATGAGGGCACTGATAATACAGTGTGTAGCCAGAACGAAGGCATCCTGATTGTTGCTGTGGCCACTTGGTCATTACTTAAGGGTGGTGCTTTTGTATTTCCCTAAGTTGATATCCACGCTTTTCAGCCACTTTTACGCAAATATATTTGCTCTTCTACATTTTTTAGCCAAAAACAAAAATATATTTTAACAGGTGGAAACGTTTTACAAATTTCCTTAGGAAACACCCATTCTTTGCCATTTTGGATAAAAATTTGGGAACAGATTTGTTATAAAATAATCCCCATTTCCTATGATTGCTGTATATACAGGTTAGATCTCTTCTGGAGAAAGCTGGCACTACGGTAGTAGCTGCCTTGTCAGAAGTAACAGGAGGTCTGCTATGCTTGGCGCATACCATCACATGAGCAATGCTATCTTTAGCAAAAGGCATGCCAGCCCCTACACAGCACAGATTAAATACAGAACCCATCAGGAAGAGAAAGACGACACGGCCCAAAGGCACCCATGCTTTTTATCATTTTTTATAATGACCAAGCTTCATGTTACTGTTGAGGGGACGGCGTTTACCACGGACAAGGAATTATTGGTGAAGCACAGTGAATATTTCCGTGCTCTTTTCCAGTCTGGAATGAGGGAGAGCTCCCGGGATGAAATCCAGTTACACAACTTGGGGGCAGTGGGCTTCTTGATAACATTAAGGGTGCTGGATGGTGAGAGGCCTCTTTTGAGCTGTGACGAGATTTTGGAAGCCGTGGAGTGTGCAGCTTTTTTACAAGTTGAAATCCTAATGAAGCATTTGGTCAATCTGATTGACCCCGACAATTGCCTGGTAATGTATGAAGCTGCTGCCACCTATGGACTGCTGGACCTATTCCATGAATCCGCTTTGTACATTAGAGATATTTATGAGCTTTTGGAAAAAGACATACAAGCCTTGCCCAAAGACCTCATTCAATATGTTGACTCTCTTATGCCCAGCACTTTTGTTGCGGTAGGTGCCCACACTCCCACTATAGAATTCCTTGAGGATCCATCAAGGACAATGTGCTTCTTAAATGAGAAAGATAATCAATGGGTGAGTTTAGGATGCATCCCAGATAATGCCAGCACGTTTTTGGCTGGTGTCACCACTCTGAACAATAAAGTCTTCATTGTCGGTGGAGCTCGAGGAGCCAACAAACAAGTTGTGGAGAGAAGCTTCTGTTATGATGCAGAAAACCACACCTGGAGTGAGTTCTCCAGCCCACATCAGCTCCGCTATGAAGTGACACTTCTAGGACATGAAGGGTATTTATATGCCTTCGGAGGAGAGTATGAGAGGGTTCCCGTGGCTTATGTGGAGAAATATTGTTTATCTTCCCAGATTTGGACCTTTGGGAAAGAGTTACCACAAGCTATGGCAGGTCCTCCTGCTACAAAAGCCATGGGAAGGGTTTTCATCTCACTCTGGAAGCCACAAGAAACAACTATAATCTATGAATACGATACTGACAAAGATGATGTAGTTCCTATTTCATCTATAAAGCGACCACAGAGCTATGGTCATTACATGGTGGGACACAGAGACAACCTGTACATCATGAGGAATGGCCCATGTGATGACTTTCTGCACTGCACAATTGAAAACTTTAACCTCAGCACACAGCAGTGGACAACGCTCTCCGGACAGTACGTTAACAGTAAAGGAGCTCTTTTTACCGCTGTTATCCGCGGAGACACAGTCTTTACCCTGAATAGGATGATGACCTTGTTGTACAAGATCGATACCTGCAGCTGGAAGCCCATAAAAGAGAAGTCTGGATTTAATAAAGGAGGGACGATGCACACGTTCTTTCTGAGACTTCCTACAGAGATAAAGCTAATGGCCAGCAAATTATATAAAAATCCTCATCAGAGTTTTACATAATGCTTTATAGATGTTTTATTTTATACCTTATTATATTCTTCAAATATATTAGTAATTAATTAATTTACGTATTTTTCATGCTTCTTGTAATTATCCAATGGTAAAATTAAAGGGTGAAGGTATAAAAATAACTCCCTTTTTTATAGTGTTACTATGTACCGTATATATCTTACAATTTAGTACAGTGACATTATTTGCCTACACTACAGAATTACTGAAATTTAATCCATCTTTCTATCATTTTTGCATGTCGATCTATCTTCTCCGCCTGTCTAGTTGTCAGTCTGTCTAACTATGTTATAGAAAAAAAAATAGGAGCGGCATCTTAAACAAACAAAAAAAGAATTCCTGACTTGCTGTGTCTTTTTGATTCAGTGTCACAAAAAGCGGAATAGTGATCCCCAAAATTCATATTATACAAAATGGTACTAATAAAAATACTAACTCATCCCGCAAAAAACAAGCCCACACATGACTATATCGGCAATCAAATAACAAAAAATCTATAGCCTTCAAAATACAGTGATCCAGAAAATTTTTATTTTGTAAAAATATTTTTTAGTGTGATAGTAGCCAAACCTAAATAAACTATATAAATCTGGTATCGCTGTAATTGTATTGACCTGGGGTATAATGCTGACTAATCACTTAGGCTGCTTTCACATTGTATTATTACCTACGTTCACTGGTCCAGTCGGAGCTTCCGTCAGAACCTCCTCTGTAAAATGGATTTTAAACGCATTCACAGATATGGCCATTGACTGTAATGGAGGAGACGGAGTCAGCGTGTGCTCTGTCTTGCACCATTTTTGGACGTATATGCTTTTTCAGGCGGACACCCACATGCAGTCTACTACGTTTGGGTGTTCGCCTGCAGAAAGCGTATATGCCCGAAAATGGTGCAAGACAGAGCACACGTGATACCGTCTGCTCCATAACAGTCAATGGCCCCGTCGACGCATTTGTCCGAAACCCGTTTTGCAGGGGGGTTCGGATGGAAGCTCAGACGGGACCAGTGAACGGGGGTTATAACACAGTGTGAAAGTGGCCTTATACTGCAAGGTGAACAGCATACAAATGGTAATAAAGCCAATTCTTTAACTGCTTTTGCTTTGTTTATTCTGCCTCCCAAAGATCGCAGTAAAGCTCTGTTCCCAATTATCCAGCACTCTATGTTGAGTGCTTAAATCAGGGATTAGGCTATTTGCGCACTAGGCCGTTTTACCCGCGGATTTACCCTCGGATTTGCTGCGGAAATTTCTTGAGAAATGTCTGCAATCTTTGTGCAGACATTTCCCAGCAAATCCTATGAGAAAAAAAAATAGCTGTGCGCACGCTGCGGATTTTTCTCAAGAAATTTCCTTGAGAAGATTTTCTTGAGAAAATTTCTTGAGAAAATGAGCATGTCACTTCTCTTCCGCAGGTACCTGCGGATTTCTGCAGTACAGCCTGCAAAATCCGCAGGGAACAACCTGCGGGAAAATCGCGGCTAATCCGCGGCTAATCCGCAGCAAATCTGCATGCGGATTTACCGCGGATTTGGTGCGTATTTTTTCCGGAGGTCCGGAAAGCTTCCACTCCCAGAAGTTTCTCAAGAAATTTTCTTGAGAAACTTCACATTTCTAGTGCGCACAAAGCCTTACGTGTACATCTTTAGAAAATGGGATTCAGGCAAAATTCCCAACTGAAAATTCACTGCAATGAGGACTCCCATCTGGCCTGTGGTCTGGTGGTGTCCATGTTGTTAAGGCCGCTTTACACGCAGCGACATCGCTAAAATGATGTCGTTGGGGTCACGGAATTCGTGACGCACATCCGGACGCATTAGTGATGTCGTTGCGTGTGACACTTACGTGCGATCGAAAAAGGTCGCAAACTCGTTAATCGTTGACATGCTCCCCTATTCCCAATTATCGTTGCTGCTGCAGGTACGATGTTGTTCGTCGTTCCTGCGGCAGCACACATCACTATGTGTGACACAGCAGGAACGAGGAACCTCACCTTACCTGCGGCCGCCGGCAATGAGGAAGGAAGGAGGTGGGCGGGATGTTACGTCCCACTCATCTCCGCCCCTCCGCTTCTATTGGGCGGCCACTTAGTGATGTCGCTATGACGCCGAACAAACCGCCCCCTTAGAAAGAAGGCGGTTCGCCGATCACAATGACGTCGCTAGGCAGATAAGTAGTGTGACGGATCCGAGCAATTTTGTGCACCACGGGCAGCGATTTGCCCGTGACGCACAAACGATGGGGGCGGGTACGCACGCTAGTGATCTTGCTAGTGAGATCGCAGCGTGTAAAGCCGCCTTTACACTTCTTTTTAGGCAAAAGTGCAATCAACAACAGTTTTGTGCACTTTTGAAAAAATGGACACTACTGAACAGAGGCCAAGTGGAGTCCAGAGTAACTCTGTTGACTCATTAGTGAATGGATCCATTGGGGGTTTCAAATGTATCACGTATTTCACAGATGTGAATGTAAATGCATGACGCAGAACACAGGATTAATGTGAACTGATCCAAAATATTCTTTACCCCAAATTGCCACCAAATAGCATTCAATTAAACCCACAAAAAACAAGACCCCACTAAGGTCCGTCATCTGGTAAGTGAAATGTAGGCGGTTTCCATATTGCTAGTAGCACAAAGGCTCTGGACAAGTGCTATGGCTCCTCACCTCCCCAAAAATCTGGCAAAATTTTAATGTACGGGGTGTGTATCTCCAGAAACATGAACTGGACACAATGTAAGAGTACTACAATGTACTGGGCATTACAAGGGCTTATTTGCTATTTTTAATTTTGCAACATTCACTTCGTTTGACTCCATGGGTGTTTTCCAGAGACTAAATAATCACTATACCCATAGATGAATTCCCAAGGGGTATTAGTTCCAAAATTTAGTCTTTGAGGGGGTTTTCTACCGTTCTGGCATTTAGTAGCTCTGCAAATAGTTTACAACCTATTCTAGGAAAATCTGTGCTCTAAAAGTCAAATTGCACTCCTTTCCTCCCGAGCCCTGCTGTGTTGCCAAACAGTACTGTACAGTCACATGTGGGGTATTGCCATGTTCAGGAGAAATTGTGTAACACATTACGGAGCCTTTGTTGCCAGTTCCACTTGGAAATTGGAAATCTGGTTAAAATAACATTTTAGTGGTAAAAATGTAATTATTTTTTCTTCACCACCAAATAGCATACATTTTTGTGACACATCTGTAGTGTCAATATGCCCCTAGATGAATTCTTTGAGGGGTGTACTTTGTAAAATGGGGTCACTTGTGGGGATTTCTGCTGTTCTGACACCTCAAGTGCTCTGTCATTGTGACATGGCCCCCACAAACCATTCCAACTAAATCTGAACTCCAATATGGCGCTCCTTACCTTCTTCACTTTGTTCTGTGCTCAAAAGTAGTTTTCGATCATATATAGGGTATTGACAACTTAGGAGAAATTGCACAACAAATTTAAGGGTCCATTTTCTCCTGTTACCCTTGTGAAAATGATAAAATTCTGGGAAACACCTGAGGGATCAAAGTGCTCACCAAACACCTAGATACATTTCTTAAGGTGTCTAGTTTCCAAAATGAGATCACTCACTTATTGATTTCCAGTGTTTAGGCACATCAGGGGCTCTTCAAACTCAACATGGTATCTGCTAACGATTCCAGACAATTTTTCGTTAAAAAAAAGGTCAAATGGCGCTCCTTCCCTTCCAAGCCCTGCTGTGCACACAAACAGTAGTTATTCACCAAAGATGGGATATTGGCATTCATAGGAGAACTTTCACAACAAATTATATTGCTCATTTTCTCTTATTATCCTTGTCAAAATGAAAGATTTGGGGTTGAAGCAACATTTTTGGGGTAAAAATGTATTTTTTTATTTTCACTGCTGAACATTATAACATTTTGTAAAGCACCTGAGGATTAAAGGTGCTCAGAAGATATTTAGATAAATTCCTTAAGGGGTCTAATTTCCAAAATGCGGTCACTCACTCACTTCTGATTTCCAGTGTTTAGGCACATCAGGGGCTCTTCAAACTCGACATGGCATGTGGTAACGATTCCAGCCAATTTTGCATTGAAAAGGTCAAATGGCACTCCTTCACTTCTGAGCCCTGCTGTGCGCCAAAGCAGTAGTTTTCCACCAAAGATAGGGTATTGACATACTCAGGGGGAATTGCACAACAAATTGTAAAGTACATTTTTCCTATTATCTTTGTGAAAATGGAAGATTTTAGGTTATAGCAACATTTTTATAGTAGAAATGTATTTTTTCATTTTCACAGCTCAATGTTATAAAATTATGTGAAGCACCTGGAGGTTCAAGGGGCTCACCAAACATCTAGATAAAAATCTTGAGGGGTCTAGTTTCTAAAATGGAGTCACTTGTGGGGGAGGTCCACTGTTTAGGCACATCAGGTACTCTCCAAACGCAACAGGGCGTCCACTATTTATTCCTGACAATTTAGAGCTCTAAAATTGAAATGGCGCTCCTTCACTTCCTAGCCCTGCCATGTGTCCAAACAGTAGATTTCCATCCCATTTGGGGTATCAGTGTACTAGGGAGAAATTGCACAATAAATTGTATTGTACATTTTCTCTGGTTACCCTTGTGAAAATTCAAAATTTGATTCTAAAGTAACATTTATGTGAAGGAAAGAAAAATGTTCACTTTTTTATTGCTTTAGGGTTACTGTACATATCTTGGATGTTGTTTTGAGCAGTGTGAAGGGTGCAGTGTTTAGAATGGTGTCGCTTTTGGGTATTTTCTGTCACCTAGGCCTCTCAAAGTCACTTAAAAAATGGCTATGTAAATTTTGTTGGAAAAATTAGAAATTTCTGATAAAGTTTTAACCATTCTAACTTGCTAACAGAAAAAAATATGTTTCAAAAATAGTGCTGATGTAAAGTAGACATGTGGGAAATGTTATTTATTAACTAATTTTCTGTGACATAACTCTCTGCTTTAATTAAGAGCATAAAAATTCAAACTTTGAAAATTTCAACATTTTTGCCAAATTTCTAATATTTTCACAAATATATGCAAAAATATTGTCCGAAATTTGAAGTACAATATGTCATGAAAAAAACAATCTCAGAATCACTGGGATCCGTTGAAGCTTTAGAGTTAGTACATCATAAAGTGACACTGGACAGAATTGAAAAAAATGGCCTGGTCAGGAAGGTGAAAACAGGCTCAAGGGTCAAGGGGTTAAAGACTCGTGAATGTTGGGGTCCCTTCTGTAGATTTTCTATTGGGGATTCAAGTTACACCACAGTAAATCAGGGCTGTAGCTGTGGGTTATTAGAAGTTCTTGGATGTTCTGATTCCAACCCTGACTCCCTTCCGGCTCTGAAGTGTAACGTTAATAGTATTTATGGTGACTTTTTATTTTGTTGCAAAATTATTTTATAGCTATGGAGGGGGCAAAACATTTCCATCTAGGTTTTTTTGCTAAATAAGAAACAACAGGCATAATTCTCATCTCATGACCTGTGCGGAGCTTCACCTTTCTCTTGAATTATTAATTTTATTATTAATGTTTATGAGACTAAATTCTGTCTAAATTATCAGCAGATGTCAGTAACACAAGAGAACAATCATGAAGTCCGACATCCTAATTATTTACTACTAGTCCCTGACCAGATCATAAATGCTCCCTCCTACAGGAAGCGGAATAAATTAGAGGGCATGTAAATGAACCAGTCCCAATTAGCTAGAGGCAGTGATGTATTAGGCCATTAAGGAGATATATCAATATTTTTCCTAGCTGCTTCCTGAAACCAATCATTTCCTGTGGCTAATGGTGGATGCCACAGAACACAAATATTTAATCACAAATATTCAGATTTTCCCCACTGAATGAAATAAGTACTCTGCTGCAGATTACCTGGGAACTCTCAGTAAATCTGTAGGTTGAAAAAAACCTTTTTTTAAACTTTTTTTACAAAGTTTTAAAAGTTTAAAACTATGTATGTGAAAAAAACAAAACAAAAAAAAAACTATGTATGTGCCCCTTCCCCAATGCTCCTATGGTAACAGTAGACTGTTCCCAAACTAGGCTCTATGCTTCTGAAGGTTTTGAGACAGCTCATTGGTTTTACCCATCATAAGATGTTTCTTGTGTGGCACCTCGGTAATGAGACACTTTTTTATAGGTCATCAGTTGAATCAGCTGATATAATTTTTCACTAAGTGGCAGTATGTTTTCTAATTAGTGATAGATTGCAGCTGGCTTCATGATATTTCATGGCTTTTGCAACCCATCACTACATTTATGGACATCTATGGTTTGATTTCTTTGCCTGTGTTGATTGGATGGGTTGTTACCAACATTTAGTGAGAAATTCATGTCAATATCAATAGCATCTTTAAAATATATCTACTAAGAAAATTGATGACATGTTTAACACATATTTCACCCACAGTATATACCTGGAAGGAACCAAGGATGGAGGACATTACTACATAATGAATGGGGGCAACCCGCATGTCTATCTAGGATCCAGAATGCTACAGGGATGAATACATCTGATCAACATGCAAGGGGGGCCAAGGTCTAAATTGGCACTACTTTAGTTATGCTACTGTATATATATATATATATATATATATATATATATATAAAATGTATATATATATACAGTGCCTACAAGTAGTATTCAACCCCCTGCAGATTTAGCAGGTTTACACATTCGGAATTAACTTGGCATTGTGACATTTGGACTGTAGATCAGCCTGGAAGTGTGAAATGCACTGCAGCAAAAAAGAATGTTATTTCTTTTTTTTTTTTTTTTAAATTGTGAAAAGTTTATTCAGAGGGTCATTTATTATTCAACCCCTCAAACCACCAGAATTCTGTTTGGTTCCCCTAAATATTAAGAAGTATTTCAGGCACAAAGAACAATGAGCTTCATATGTTTGGATTAATTATCTCTTTTTCCAGCCTTTTCTGACTAATTAAGACCCTCCCCAAACTTGTGAACAGCACTCATACTTGGTCAACATGGGAAAGACAAAGGAGCATTCCAAGGCCATCAGAGACAAGATCGTGGAGGGTCACAAGGCTGGCAAGGGGTACAAAACCCTTTCCAAGGAGTTGGGCCTACCTGTCTCCACTGTTGGGAGCATCATCCGGAAGTGGAAGGCTTATGGAACTACTGTTAGCCTTCCACGGCCTGGACAGCCTTTGAAAGTTTCCACCCGTGCCGAGGCCAGGCTTGTCTGAAGAGTCAAGGCTAACCCAAGGACAACAAGGAAGGAGCTCCGGGAAGATCTCATGGCAGTGGGGACATTGGTTTCAGTCAATACCATAAGTAAGGTACTCCACCGCAATGGTCTCCGTTCCAGACGAGCCCGTAAGGTACCTTTACTTTCAAAGCGTCATGTCAAGGCTCATCTACAGTTTGCTCATGATCACTTGTAGGCCTCTGAGACAGACTGGTTCAAGGTTCTCTGGTCTGATGAGACCAAGATCGAGATCTTTGGTGCCAACCACACACGTGACGTTTGGAGACTGGATGGCACTGCATACGACCCCAAGAATACCATCCCTACAGTCAAGCATGGTGGTGGCAGCATCATGCTGTGGGGCTGTTTCTCAGCCAAGGGGCCTGGCCATCTGGTCGGCATCCATGGGAAGATGGATAGCACGGCCTACCTGGAGATTTTGGCCAAGAACCTCTGCTCCTCCATTAAGGATCTTAAGATGGGTCGTTATTTCATCTTCCAACAAGACAACGACCCAAAGCACACAGCCAAGAAAACCAAGCCTGGTTCAAGAGGGAAAAAATCAAGGTGTTGCAGTGGCCTAGTCAGTCTCCTGACCTTAACCCAATAGAAAACTTGTGGAAGGAGCTCAAGATTAAAGTCCACATGAGACACCCAAAGAACCTAGATAACTTGGAGAAGATCTGCATGGAGGAGTGGGCCAAGATAACTCCAGAGACCTGTGCCGGCCTGATCAGGTCTTATAAAAGACGATTATTAGCTGTAATTGCAAACAAGGGTTATTCCACAAAATATTAAACCTAGGGGTTGAATAATAATTGACCCACACCCACACACCCACACACAATTTGAGATCTTTGGATCCAACCACCGTGTCTTTGTAGAAAAGGTGAACGGATGGACTCTACATGCCTGGTTCCCACCGTGAAGCATGGAGGAGGAGGTGTGATGGAGTGGGGGTGCTTTGCTGGTGACACTGTTGGGGATTTATTCAAAATTGAAGGCATACTGAACCAGCATGCCTACCACAGCATCTTGCAGCGGCGTGCTATTCCATCTGGTTTGCGTTTAGTTGGACCATCATTTTCAACAGGACAATGACCCCAAACACACCTCCAGGCTGTGTAAGGGCTATTTGACTAAGAATGAGAGTGATGGGGTGATACGCCAGATGACCTGGCCTCCACAGTCACCAGATCTGAACCCAATCGAGATGGTTTGGGATGAGCTGGACCGCAGAGTGAAGGCAAAAGGGCCAACAAGTGGTAAGCATTTCTGAGAACTCCTTCAAGACTGTTGGAAGACCATTTCCAGTGACTACCTCTTGAAGCTCATCAAGAGAATGCCGAGAGTGTGCAAAGCAGTAATCAAAGCAAAAGGTGGCTATTTTAAAGAACCTAGAATATAAGACATATTCTCAGTTGTTTTACACTTTTTTAAGTATTTCATTCCACATGTTTTAATTCATAGTTTTGATGCCTTCAATGTGAATCTACAATTTTCATGAAAATAAAGAAAAAACTCTTTGAATGAGAATGTGTGTCCAAACTTATGGTCTGCACTGTATATATATATACTCATACATGTAAGAACCAGATATGCCAACGTATTATATTCAGCAATATAAGAAATCCCATGTTTTATGTTCTAATGTACAGCTTGTGTTTTGTCTGCTTCTATTGTCGATATAAATAAGACAACAAAGGTCTCAAGATCACAAAGTGGATATGGAATTACATGAATATGACTTTCCAGGGAGAACAAAAAGATCGTCTGTTGGAATTACAAGGTGTCGGATCCTTCTTTACCCACACATCTTCTGTAGCGGGAGAGTCGGGAGGCCCCCATACACTGCAGATTGTCAGCCCATTTCACCAGTATTGAAGAACTTTTTTCTAATATCTAGTTCTGAAGGGTGTGGAGTGGGAATGTTTTTATCAAATGCAAAGTTTAACGCTCTCTTTCCTCTTGTGGTAGGGAATTCCACAGTCTGACTTCTCTAACTGTAAAGAACCCTTTCCTATTTAGCTGCCGGAATTGCTTTTCTTCCACTTGCAGTGAGTACCCCCTGGTCTTTAGTATTGTCTTTGGAAGGAATAAATCATGTGCCAGTCCTTTGTATTGACCACACTTGTATTTATAGATATAAATGAGATCTCCTGAGATGTCTTTTTTCTAAGCTAAACAAATCCAACTTTTCCAACCTCTCATCATATGGGAGGCATTCCATCCTTGTAATACAGTAATCTAGTTGCCCGCCTTTGAACTGATTATTTTCTGAATAACCTTTTTAAAATGTGCAGCCCTAAACTTAATTATTTATGGTCAAGACTGTCCATTTCTAACCTTTAGTATGGGCATTAGGATTTTCTATGTGTCACGGGCGTGGGGCGCTGTGCTCGCTAACGCTCGGGTCCGGCGCTGCAGCTGCTGCTCGGTGGCTCGAGCGGTGGGCCGGATCCGGGGACTCGAGCTGCGCTCCTCGCCCGTGAGAGAAAAGGGGGTGGTTTGTTTGGGGATTTAGTCCGTGACGCCACCCACGGGTTGTGGTGAAGATTGGCACCACCGCTGCTGGTGACGGGGATCCCAGGAGCGATGGTAGGGAGCAGCTGGGATGTTGTTTTCCCCTTCTGTGGGTAGGGGTTGGTGGTCCCGGGGCCCGGTGGTGTGACGGGGAGGCAGGGTCGGTGAGGTGCAGGGTTGCAGGGACAGCGCGGCGCAGTGCCGGATGGCACGGGTGTACTCACTCAGCAATAGATGCACAAAGTCTCCGGCAAACCAAACGGCTGGATGGACGGGTCCCGCATTCGGCTGCAGTGTCTCTCCCTGGACAGGTGATGGTGGCTGTCTCTCCCTGCACCTTTGTGTACTCAACGGTAGTCCGCTCCCCGGTGTATAGATACCGGAGGAGCCCGTTTTGCCTGCAGGCACTGGCCCTTGGATTTCTAGCCGGTGGCGGTGGTTGTGTATCCTCACGGTGTGAGCGGTTGCCTTCAATCGGGACTTGGTCGTTAGGGACCCCGGGGGTTCCTGTCACATTCGGATTTGACTATTGACAGCAGCTCCAAGCCTGGTCGGGGTCCGATGGCCCTGCCTGTGTGCTTAGCTTCACTCCGTTCCCCGGTCCGGTACCGGTGGGCCACCGCCCAGCCCCGGTCCTTACGGCTCTGCAGAGTTCCACCAACTCCTGCAGACGGCCACCACCGTCTGCCAACCTTGCTCTCAGTGCCTGGGCTCCAACCCAGACACTTGCAGTACGTGACCTCTCACTTTCACCTCCAAACTCTATCTGACTGCTTTTCCCGCCTCCAGGCCTGTGAACTCCTCGGTGGGTGGGGCCAACCGCCTGTCTCCGCCCCATCTGGTGTGGACATCAGACCCTGGAGGGAGGCAACAAGGGTTTTTGTCTGACTAATGTAACTGTCTGGTGGGTGGGGGTGTGTGTGTGTTTTAGCTGTGGCTACCTGGCTAGTCCAGGGCGCCACATATGTATGTTCATGGTTCCAAGCAAGTTGTTACTATTGGAATAATTTACACACTGGCTGATATGATATGACAGCCCTTCCTGTGGTGCATATGCCCAAAGCCCCTCCTGTGATGTATATGCCCGAAGTCCCTACTGTGACGTATATTCCCCCAGCGTCTCATGTGATGTATATACAGCAGTCCCAGCCGACACAAACCTGTAAAAGCAGTTTTGAGAAGCAACAAGATCAATATCGTCTAATATCACAGCCGCACCAAAAACAAAAAGCTCCATCCGCCACAGTGAGTTCATTATTTGATTAAATAAAGTAGGGTAATTTTCATGTTGATAATTTTGTGCGGCTCCCGAATGATGGTACAAATTTCCAAATGACCCCCGACAGGAAAAAGGTTCCCCACTCCTGCTATAATCTAATGTCAAATTATCATAAATAAAGATATTAACTAAACCAGAGTCTTTGCCAAATGGAAGAAATAGCTGCATCCAGGTTCTTACCCTTCATCAGTGCAGAGGAGGGTACTGCTTGGCTGGGTTAGGGGCCTTTGATATACTTCTTGAGTAGGCAATACCGGATTTCACTGAAAATAAGACAAGGTCTTATATTATTTTTTGCCCAGAGAATGAGCTAGGGCTTATTTTCAAGGGATATCTTATTTTTTTCCATGAACAATAATCCACATTTATTCTTGAACAAAAAAAAAAAATCAACATTTTTTCAAGTATAGTCACATTGCAATCTGGAACATCAAGATAACTTTCCAACTCTGTGTGTATCTATCATTTTATCTATCTATCGATCTATCTATCTATCTATCTATCTATCTATCTATCTATCTATCTATCTATCTATCCATTTATCTATCTATCTATCCATCTATCCATCTATCTATCCATTTATCTATCTATCTATCTATCGATCTATCTATCCATCTATCTATCTATCCATCCATTTATTTATCTATCTATCTATCTATCTATCTATCTATCTATCTATCTATCTATCTATCCATCCATCCATCTATCTATCTATCCATCCATCTATTTATCTATCTATCTATCTATCTATCTATCCATCTATTTATCTATCTATCCATCTATCTATCTATCCATTTATCTATCTATCTATCCATTTATCTATCTATCTATCTATCTATCGATCTATCTATCCATCTATCTATCTATCCATCCATTTATTTATCCATCTATCTATCTATCTATCTATCCATTTATCTATCTATCTATCCATTTATCTATCTATCTATCTATCTATCTATCTATCTATCTATCTATCGATCTATCTATCTATCTATCTATCTATCGATCTATCTATCCATCTATCTATCTATCCATCCATTTATTTATCCATCTATCTATCTATCTATCCATCTATTTATCTATCTATCTATCTATCTATCTATCTATCTATCCATCTATCTATCCATTTATCCTTCTATCTATCTATCTATCTATCTATCTATCTATCTATCTATCTATCTATCTATCTATCTATCTATCTATCTATCCATCCACACACACACAATGCACATACATACCTGCCTGTCTACTCTTCAGCCTTAGGCTCTGCAATTAAGAAACTTTTTGGTGGCAATCTAGTCACATGACGTGATGTCACAAAGGTCCTTAAACAGTCCTATCATCAGCATATAAACGCTCAGGCTCCTAGGAGAATGGGGGTCCTGTGAGATTGCCCAGTTTGCTCTCCCTTTCCCCTATTGCCAGTCCTGCATACCAGCCTGTCTCCTGTTCAGTTCTTTTAGACTCCTGCAATTAAGAGACCTTTGATTACACCAGGTCACATGACTGTGAAATCATCAAAGGTCCTTAGACAATCTTATAATCAGATACAACTGCTGGGGTCCCTAAGAGAGTGTGGGCCCTGATAAATTGCTCAGTTTGACTCACCCTAATGCTGGCCCTGACTGTAACTAGTGCTTATTTTTGGAGTAATGCTTATATTTAAAGAATATTCCAAAAATCATGTAGCATCATGCTAGGGCCTACTTTGCTTTCTGGGTAGGTCTTATTTTCAGGGAAACACAGTGTTCTTTTTTGCATAGACCACCAGCTGGAGTGAGGATTCTTCCTGTCATAGCTGATATACCCAAGTTGATGAGGTTTTTTCAATCACACATGTCATGTATAGTAACCTCGCTGACTATTGAGCCTGTTCACTGCACCTCACAGTATCCAAACAAAGGCTTCAGATACGCCCAGAGCATCTCAGCTCGGATATTTTAAGAGCAGCTTATGAGAAACACTTAAATGATATAAACATTTACATATTTTCTCCGCTCTCAAAACTGCTCTGCTTTGTTCCTTCCTGGCCAAAAGTCATTAAGAGCACGGATCTCTGCTCAGCGACCCCATCTGCAGCTACTTGTTCCAATGATTAATGATGACAAATAAGAACATTTCTAAATTTATACCCTGCTAATAATTACTTTACATTCTATCACATTTGCAGACTGACATGCTGATATACACAGACACTCAGACACCGATGCAGAGTTACTGACATGCACTTAGAAACAGATGCAGTCACTAAAACACATGTACAGTTACATGTAAACCTACCGCTATGCAATGTTCCTGGTTTTAATTACAATGCTGGATAGGTGTACATGATACTTACTTTATAAAAACAACCCCTTGCTTCCAAAAACAGTGCAACACCTGGCCATAGATTGTGTGTGGTGTTGCATCATAGCCCCATTTTCCTTAATGGTGCTGAACTGCAATCCCAGACCCAACCCATCGACCGGTGTTGAAAGTTGGTTTAACCAATGGTTTTTGGTATAGCCAATTGTTTGTTCATCTGTTATAATAAATCTATTATCAGGCCTATTAGTAAAACATGGAAGAAGGAAACCAGTTGGGAAAACCAACTCTGTTAATTACATGTCCTGGCTCCAGCACCTGGCCTCGCTCTCTTCCCCTATGACCAGCTCCTTCTGTGCTTGTGCCATACCATGCCATTATAACTTACTCTTGGATAACTAAGATCATCATCCAATACTCATGTGTGTCTGAGTATGTAAAAAGAATTGTTCTCAGCCATCATGTGTTTGTCAGGTATTGGCTTCTTCTTCTACCCGTCTCGGTTCCAGCCAGGTATCTAATTATCTTCTCTGCTATTCCTTACTTCCATGCTACAGCAAAACAAATTTCCAAACTCAGTACAGCTTATCTAGGTATTGTCCACACATATTATTCTGCAATCAAGATTACCACCTTGTTACAATTGTTCTGTGTTTTACACAACTTAAGTCTCTACTATTAAGGAAAAAAAAATCTCTGCAAGCAATTTACCAGTTTGCCGATTCATTTCTGAAATTTACCTTAGTATCACATTTCTGCAAGCAAGTTGCCAGCTTGCCAATACATTTTTGCTTTTTATGTGTTCCACACATCTGCAAGCAAGTTATTAGTTTGGCAATACAGCACTGCTATCCTGCTATTAACCATATCCCTGCTGCAAGTACCTGACTTAATATCAAATGCAGTTATTAACCAAATCTCTGCTACACATTCCTGACTGCATGCATCTCAACTACTAACTTTATTCCTGCTGCACGTTTCAGACTGCATGTACTATTCTACTGTTCCTGTGTGTGACTACCCTCCAGCAGCATCTAGTGCTTTTTTCTTCATTTGTCCATCTGTTGTCTCACATACTCTTTTGTCCTTGTCCTAACTGATCCACGTGCTGTCCTTTTCCACTAGATCATTGCCTCTAGACCGTGATGCCCATCTGAACTGTGGCATAAAGAAATAAAGAATCCACGTCACCAAGTGAGATCATAACAGCCTCCTCATTGAAACTTTTGCGAAAATATGCCTCTTGTTTTGCATATTGTTTATCTTTCTTCCTAATTAAGTTCATGTGACACATCTTATTTAAGTAAACCCTAAAGGACATTACTGTTTATTTCCATTTTATGTGCACTAGAACTAATTAAGATCTGGTATTGAGAGAAACTAAAGCTGTCACTCAAACATTTTATCCACTTAGTGAGTTATGGAGGCTACAGGTTGCTAGAGATCTCTCCTGCTAATACCTGGAGTGGTCAGATAAGGTGATCAGATTTTGAAAAAATGCATCACCCCAATAATTTGCATTATCAATGCTGCTGATGCAGAGAGATTGGTTTCCTCTTTGTCTGGTTGGCTTCTGGAGTGGTGAAAGGATGTATATTTCTTTATTAATCCATAAAACTTGGGGGAATCCTGCCACACATCTTGACAAGGATATCAAATGTTATTATAATTTAGTGACAAAAAGTGAAAAAGCATATATATATATATATATACACAAAAAGTTTTTTCTAAAAATGTAATGTTACAGTTGTACAACACACATGGTGCATTGGATGAATGCGACTTAAAATAATTAATTGATGACAGTTTTACAATAAATATTCAAGTTTGGTACAAATTTTGTTTCATTTAGTGACTACACTCTAATGGGAGATAACTATTTTTTGTGTTGTTATTATGTTGGGCTGTATAAATAATTTTGTCCTGATGGTAGCCGGCAGATGTAGCTAACATTAGCCATGTGATGGATATAATCACATTTAAATGGTATGCATTTGTCTCTCTGGGAGGCTGCCGATTAATTAACTATCCTATACTGCATTGAGAAACACGTGATGCTGTCTCTGCGTTGTTGGATGTTGATCTCACTAAGGTCAACCATCCTTGCTTATATAGTCTTCTACTAGGCATTGCTCCCACTAGCCAGTTTCCTACTCCACACTGATGAGGGGCAAATACCCCAAAACAGCTGTCTTCGGATGGATACCATGTTTGGCATAGGTGGTCTTCTTGACTGGAGACTGCCCTTCCCGTGGTTGTTCCTTCCCGGTGAAAGACCTGGCTAGTTTCCTGCCAGCGTTGAGAAACATGTGATGGTGTCTCCACAGGCTATCTTGTTTTGAATATTTCCCAGGGGGCATTGCTCTAGAATCACTACGTTGAAAAACACGTGATGATGTCTCCGCGGTCAACCATCCTTGCTTATGATGTCCTCTTTGTCTGTGTCCGGGACGTTCTGGGCTCCGCCTCGGGAGGTGAGACATTATGACGCAGGGTACTGTGACGCCCTGGCAAAACCAGGGTGTCACAGAGCCTGCAGACATCCAGCAAAGTGCAGGCCATTCTCCTCCTTGGTAACCTGATCCCACACCAGTGCAGCAGGACAGACACCCCCCCCCCCAGTGTAAGAGCTAAACAGAGCAGGAGGGGAGGGGCTGGAGCAGAGTGAGTTTGGAGTGTGAAGAGAGCAGACCAGGAGAGATAGCTCCTGGCTGCTATAAGGAAGGGAAGTGTGAGGAAGGGGCCCGGGTTGCCAGAGCAGGGTAGTGGCCCGCCGGCATCCAGGGGTGACCCGGATCACTGCAGGGGGAGTGGGCTCCCCGTTCCCGACTGAGGAAGGAGAAAGAAGCGTCTGGCTGTAAAACAAGACCAGGATCCTGCTGTACTGTGTGTGGGACCCCAAACACCCTCCGCACCGAAGGCTGCAGACACCTGCAATTTCTGGTTAATTCCTGACTCTGTGTGAATTTCCTTGAAAAGCGAACTGTGAGTAACAACATCCCCCGGTCCAACCGGGCGCACAGCTCTCAGACGGTCTCCATCTCCTCCCTGCACCACCTCACCGGGGTCCCGGGACACCAACACCCTACCCGTGGAGGGAAATCACCACCTTGCTGCCCACCACCATCCCCGGGATCCATTTAACGGCAGCGGCGGTGCTCCGTTACCTCACCGCACACCACGGGTGGCGTCACGGACAATCTCCCTTACCTAATCCCCTTCTTACTGTGGAGCCTGGGATCATAGACCGGGTCACGCCACCGTGATACCCACAGAAGTGACCCCGTGGCCCGGATCTCTGAGTACCCCTTATCCCCGGGCGACACAGTACTCACTGTGTCTAATCATTCCTTCCTCTCTCTGACACATTACTCTAAATATACTGTGCACAAGTGTCCTCTGTGTCTCCTGCAGTGTGGGTCAGGGAGTGCGCCCGGGGCAGATGGGGGATGACTTTTTCCTCCTTTCATCTGCAATCAGGACCCTCTGCAGGCTCCGTCGCAGGGGGCTGGACATCTTGACGGTGGGCTCGCCGATTTACTTGTGGACCCTTGGATGTGTATATAAACCCTGCACTATGTATTGTGGCCATGCCTCTTGATGAAGCCACGCCTGGTGAAATGCGTGTCGAGGCCTCGCCCCCACCACTAACTTGACAGCTGCATTATTACTTCCATCATGTCTCACGGTAATGAGTTTCTATATGTGCCTATGGGAAGAGTATCCCTAGGGTGTTGTTTAACCAAAACCATTTGTGTCTTACACCTTATGGCTCTCTCCCGGGCTATTTGATAAGTTTAATCTCGGCACCTTGATTCAGCAGCCTTTAATTAATGTCAGGTGGTATGTATTTTTTTCGCTATTCTGTATTTGGCAAGTATTCCACCTTTTTGCCCTCACCGTCTGTCCTTTGTTCCCCCTTTTATCAATAAAGAACTTTGTATTTCACCATCAGTGTTTTGATTCCCCTTTTTCAGTGCCCTTTACAATTCCAATTTATTGGGCTAGTCACTGAAATCTTTGTTTTTTTGTTGTTAGTGGATAGGTGAGAGGGTTTTAAGATTTTTAGTGTAATAGACATGTCCTGGTTGCTGATGGAAGCAGGATGGGATGAGTGTGAGAGAGCAAAGGGTTGGATAGCGAGACAGGCCAGGAAGAGAGTAGTTCTGCTGAGTAGTTGCTGAAGCAAGGACGAGCTCTGTACCAGAGTCCGTCACGGAACCAGGAGGTATAATCCAACGGTCTGGAGCCTATGTTCACCTCATGACGGGCTTAGGAGAATTCAGGGACTAGTCAGGCATCGGGGCAAGTTTGCCACTGGCGGGCCTACATACAAATGAAGAGACTAGAAAGCCTGCCGAGTTAGTGAAGCGGACCAGGGAAACCACGGTAACAAGAAACAGGGGAAAACAGAAGTTTAGACTAGACTACTGTAAGGCTGAGGCTGGACTCACACGAGCGTATGGCATCTGATGCGAGAGCATCGAATGCGATATGCTAATGTCCCCCGGCTCAGGCTCTGCTGCGAGCGTGAGCCGGGTGTCATGCGACTGTAACCCGATCTTGCGATCGGGTCACAGCTGTGAAGCTGAGTGCAGGCGCTGCGGAGGAGAGGGAGGGGTTAATCCTCCCATCTCCTCCACTGTCAGCCTGTGCGTAGATCGCACTGCACTGGGATAACATCCGAGTGCAGTCCGATGTATCTCTCGCATCCATTCACTTGAATGGGTGCGAGAGATACGGCGGTAGCAGCAAAACGCAGCATGCTGCCGCTTTTCTCGCATCCAGAATCTGGATGCGAGAAAAGCTGACCAACAGCTCAACCTCATTGCCTAACATTGGTCAGAGTGCAATGCGAGAATTTCTCGCATTGCACTCGTCCGATTTTCACGCTCGTGTGAGCGTACCCTAATACCCAGGATGAGGGCTAGTGTAAGGAAAAGTACTCTAAAGAAAGGCGGCATCAGAACAAGAATGTACGGCCAGGTTTGTTAAGAAGATTGAAAGATAAATAAAAGGGTTGTTGTTATGTTGCAAAAATCTCTATGTGATGTGTTGCCTGGCTACGTCTATAACGATGACCGGCTGTGACATGGCGCATGCACCCCTGAAAACCCAAGTAAGTTTCGCACCCCCTGGCCGGGGCGGAACACAAACACTTGTTCAGTCTGGTGAGGTAGAGGGGTGTCCTGCCGGCCATCCCTTGACTCCCCTCCACACCTGGACCTTTTATTGACTTTGCTACAAAAATCACAAATGCCTCAATGAGGCCTAAAGGTATAAAGTGCTTGTTGAGTACTTTTTATACTGTCTTTTTTTAACATTTGTGTTAACAATTTATGCTAACTTTGTGAGAATGAGAAGAATTACTAATAGAATGTCTTATATAAAAGAATTTTAAATATAATTTGCTGCATTCTTCTGTCCAGATAGATCATTTTTATGTAGCAGTTCGGTCATTTGTCAAAGGGTTTTTTATTTTATGACTTGCCATTGGCATGAACGGTCACAGCAATAAAGAAAAGTACATCTTTAGAAGAGATTTAAAATTTGAGCTAAAAATAATGCCTGAGTTTTTGGCTGGTTTGTTTTGGTTTGCTTTATTACTTGTAGAATTTGAGTTCTTTCTTGCCTTGTATTTTTTCTAGTATCTTAGATAATATACACGCGTCGTAAACTGTGCATCACTGAAAAATGTAATACAATTTAAAAAAAATGAAATCCAAGTCTTTTTAGGACACGTAAAATAACCTGATCTTCACCTTACATGCCAGACACGGCTGGGAAAGTGAACCCGTGTAAACCTAGCCCATCTCAGGAACAATCAGGGCATTGCAGTATTAGGTTTAGGGACAATTCTCTGGGACTGGAGATGATCTGTGACACAGTAGATGATTCTCATTCTTCTCCTCTGGGGCACTGAAAAAATACTTCCCATACAAGGAGTTTGGCACCGGCCCAGCCTGTCCAGAACAGTAGAACAGCACTGCCCCGTTTGTAGAATGATGGAACAGGAGACTGTAGACAGTGAGAGGAATACCGGGCACTGAGACATCAGGCAGAAGAACGCAGGACAATGAAGCATCTCCGCTATCCACAGGATGAAAATCAAAGGGTTTCTATATATTATTTACAAGAGAAAACCCTATAGTGGACTTTTAAGATCCGTGGTGACCACAGTGACTGGAAATCCGTGGAAGCTGGAAACGTAAATTCACACACACCTCACGAGATCAGCTGAGAGGGGGATACGGGGAGGGAGCGCTGTATATCCAGCTGTTGGGAAGAAGCAACTGTAGTTCTGGTAGCAGAAGTCAACAGGAACTTTGTGCTGAGCCCAGAATTACACAAGATTAAGGAGCGACTGACGGCTGCACCTTTCATCTCCTCTATAGGGACAAGGGCTGATGCTCCCGACACAGAATGTCCTTCTCCAACATCTGTCCTAATGGATTTATAAACCTGTCATTGTGGATCGGAAGATCTCAGGGTCTTTAAGCATTTAGACCCACAAAATCTATCCTTCTCACTAATGCCAGGTGAGAAAATGTTGTGCTTGAGCTATTTGTACCACTGATGTAACTCATTGTGCTGTCATGATGCCTTTCTAAAGCATTGACGGGCTCAGCTATTAAAGGGATCTATACTATTATTTCTTAGTATCATGATGTTATTTAATGCTTTGCATATGTAATGCTTTTTCCAAATGTATAGTTTAATATACTTTTTTTTTTAAGAGGATGCCTTGTATGATCAATGTGATTACTCGGTGAAATCTTCAGGCCACCATAAGAAATATTAAATACGGTACTTCCATAGGCTGAAAAAAGACCTAGGTCCATAAAGTTCAACCTTTCTCCACCAATTCTACATTTCCTCACTAAATCACTTATAACCAATAATATTGCGTGTACTGAGGAAATCATCCAGCTCTTTTTTAGAAGCTATTAGTGTCTGCCATTACTACCTCTTGTGGTAGGGCATTCCACAGTCTGACTGCTCTAACTGAAAATAACCCTTTTCTATTAAGCTGCCAGCCATAATAAGTCCCCTCTGGTCCTTAGGATTGTCTTTAGAATCAATAAGTCATGCACCAGTCCTTTATATTGACCACACATGTATTTATACATATAATTGAGATCTCCTCTGAGATATTTTTTTTCTAAGCTAAACAAGCCCAACTTTTCCAACCTCTCATCCCATCCCTTGTAATATACAAGCCCAACTTTTCCAACCTCTCATCCCATCGCTTGTAATAAACAAGCACAACTTTTCCAACCTATCATCCCATCCCTTGTAATATACAAGCCCAACTTTTCCAACCTCTCATCCCATCCCTTGTAATAAACAAGCACAACTTTTCCAACCTCTCATCCCATCCCTTGTAATATACAAGCCCAACTTTTCCAACCTCTCATCCCATCCCTTGTAATATACAAGCCCAACTTTTCCAACCTCTCATCCCATCCCTTGTAATATACAAGCCCAACTTTTCCAACCTCTCATCCCATCCCTTGTAATATACAAGCCCAACTTTTCCAACCTCTCATCCCATCCCTTGTAATAAACAAGTCCAACTTTTCCAACCTCTCATCCCATCCCTTGTAATATACAAGCCCAACTTTTCCAACCTCTCATCCCATCCCTTGTAATAAACAAGCCCAACTTTTCCAACCTCTCATCCCATCCCTTGTAATATACAAGCCCAACTTTTCTAACCTCTCATCCCATCCCTTGTAATATACAAGCCCAACTTTTCCAACCTCTCATCCCATCCCTTGTAATATACAAGCCCAACTTTTCCAACCTCTCATCCCATCCCTTGTAATATACAAGCCCAACATTTCCAACCTCTCATCCCATCCCTTGTAATATACAAGCCCAACTTTTCCAACCTCTCATCCCATCCCTTGTAATATACAAGCCCAACTTTTCCAACCTCTCATCCCATCTCTTGTAATAAACAAGCCCAACTTTTCCAACCTGTCATCCCATCCCTTGTAATAATCTAGTTGCCCACCTTTGAACTAAATATTCTTTTTAAAATGGGTGAGATAACAGAGTTAAACATAAAATTCAATCATTTGTGCCCATGGACATATCTGTGTATGTAATGTGGCTGCAGGCATGGACTATGCACAATGTACTCCAGACAATGTTTACACTGCGTGTATGTACCAGTTTAATGGGGTTTGTAACGGGTCATCATAAATCCTAGAGGAAAAGCTAAACGCTGGAGGAACACTATGCACGTAACCACTATGCCAGTCGTAAAGCAGTATATAATAAGCTATAAAGTTTAGTTATGTTATACAATTTCCATATCCTGGCATGTTTTGTACATTTTGGATAACTATGTACCCAAGGAGAGGAGAGCCTCTGTGTCAATAGCTCATCGTAATGAACAAATCCGCCTGCTTTGGGTGTGGAATTGGGCCCCCTTACCTCTTGGGCCCCATGATATGTGTACCCTACATCTACTGTGATAGACGACATGTATGTTAATCATTCTAAATTCTCCTCCTCACCTCTGGAACCCTTGGCTTGACATAACAATGGGTTTTAGGACTACCAAAGCCCGATAGGGTCATTTTCTGTCACCTTAGCTAAATAGACAATGACCAGAGCATTTGTGGACTATCCCGTACCCGATAGTAAAATTGCATGCTATCTTTATAATGCATCACCTTTATACCAACAGACAATGTCTCTGATGTTTGGTAAACCCAGAGCCGTCAATGCTGCCCATTTCTCTGCTGCCAATGACCGCAGCCTGCACTCAGAATGTAACCTTGTGCTGCTCGGGCGCCGAGGAGCTGGCAAGTCAGGTAAGATGGCTACCAATATGCTCAAGGGTCTTACTGTTTTTATTTTTAGAAACCAGGGGCACAACTCATCAGCTGTAAGTAATGCTATTACAAATCTGCCAATTATGTGGTTTATGTGGGTGAATGGCAGCAGTTAAAAGCAGAACTTAAAGTTTTTCCCTCTGTAGTCATCTTTATTAACGGCGTTATCTACTACTGGACAAACCCAAGTTAATCAATACAGGACCCTAACAAAATAAAAATAATCTTTACTCACCAACACCTCCCACATGTCAGTTGCTGTTTGGCTGCAGCTCATCAATATTTCATCAGGGCCGACCTCAGCTCTGGACCAAATAGTAAAGGTTGTGTAGCAGGTGGTCGATTCGCTCCCAGTCCTACTAAGCAGTGTTTCCCTTACTGTACAGTGTTGTCATATAAATGTACTTAATGTTAATGCAGAGCCGGAGCAGTGCACCAGTCGTCACCGTCTAAAGGCCGATAAGTTATAGTTTTTTTTATTAAATATTGAGTTTATTGCTAGTGTAACGTAGGAACGAAGAGTGCAGGGGGGGGTGTAAGTGGTAGATAGATAGTTGTTAGTACAGCAGTAGACAGGAGCTGGCAGGCCTAGATTTTATACAGTTGTTAACCTAGGAGACTTAGAGACAGAGGGAGCAGCAGAGGATTGATTATGCAGACAGGCCAGAAAGTCGGTGCAGTTCTGCAGAATGGTTCCAGGAGTACGGATGGGGCCTTATAGCTTGAGCCTGTCCAGGAACCAGGAGGAAACCTCCATTGTCTTCAGAGCCTAAAGGGGGCTTTACACGCAGTGACATCGCTAGCGATGTCGCTGGTGAAAGCACCCGCCCCCATCAGTTGTGCGTCACGGGCAAATCGCTGCCCGTGGTGCACAATATCGTTAGAAGCAGTCACACGGACTTACCTGCCTAGCGACGTCGCTGTGTCCAGCGAACCGCCTAGTTTCTAAGGGGGCGGTCCAAGTGGCGTCACAGCGGCGTCACTAAGCGGCCGCTCAATAGAAGCGGAGGGGCGGAGATGAGCGGCCGTAACATCCCGCCCACCTCCTTCATTCCTCATTGCTGGCGGCCGCAGGTAAGCTGTAGTTCGTCGCTCCTGAGGTGTCACACATAGCGACGTGTGCTGCCTCGGGAATGACGAACAACCTGCGTCATCAGCAAGCAACAATTTTTTGAAAAGCAACCACGTGTCAATGATGGACGATTTTAGTATTTTCCATCGTTAACGGCCGTTCGTTGGTGTCACACGCAATGACGTCACTAACGATGCCGGATGTATGTGACGGAATCCGTGACCCCGGCGATATATCATTAGATACGTCGTTGCGTGTAACGGGGCCTTAAGGCTCGCCTCGAGGATTGGGTTAGAGGGTGTCCCAGGATTGATAGGACATCGGTGTAGAGCACCGCTGGTGGATCGTTGCACTGGTTAGGAGCTAGAAAGCCATCTGGGGTTGTTATTGGGACACGGTTAGCGCAAAGATAATTAACGGGGGAAGAATTACAGAGTAGTCTTGGCTGCTGGAGGGCTAATACTGCGAGCAAGGGCTAGAAGCAAGAATACCCCCAGTAAACAGCAGCAGCTGAACGTTAAGGAAAGATCTGTGTTGATGAACTTGTACCAAGAATAAAGCCATTCCTGTTGATTGTTTTATCCTGCTATGCCCCTGCTATGTCTTCTACGGGGACCAGCAGCGGGGTAATGGAGGTGACTTTGAAGGCTGCAGTATGTGCTACACACCTCGGCCGGGGCAGACCACAGACACATAGTGTGCCGCCCCACGCCAGCAGCCGGTGCTGCTCAGATCCGGATCTACGGTATGGCTCGAGGGGTTCTCCGGACACTCCGAATAAAAGGGGACGTATTTGTACAGGGTTGATTGTGAAATGTCTGTGACACCATCCACGGTGGGTGGTGAGATGTAGCAACATCGCTGCTGTTGCGGGGCTCCCGGGGACGTTGGGCTGGCAGCTAGATGTTAACCCCCTCCATGGGTAGGGATGGATGTCCCGGGGCCCAATGTCTCTATGTGGAGGATGGTGACTTCACGGGCCAGAACACCCGGTCAGGCCGGGGATGTTACTCATGGTCGAAAAAATCACACAACTCCTGTGGTAAACCAAGGTGATGGTGGCCGGCTGCCGCAGACGGGTGTATGTGGTCCCACACTCGGGCTGGTAGTCAAAGTCTCTCTCCTCTGCACTCAGTGTGTTTTGTGCTGGACTTCCCGGTGTGTAACGCAGGAGTCCGCTCCCGGTCCTTTGGTTGGGAGCCATGCTCGTCTGGCGCTGACCCGTGGGATCTACAGGCCCTGGCGGTGGCCCTATCCCTCTCGGTGGGTGGTTGTCTACTTTTCGGGACTTAGGTTAGGACAGGACCTAAAATCCTGCCCAAAATTGGTTAATTAGCTAGGCCGTCGTGCCGGTCCTGGCTTCAGGGTCCAAGTACCCCCTCTGTGCACACGGCTTCCGGGTCGGTTCTCCGGTGTTGGTACCGGCGGGCTACAACCCTGCCCCGGTCCACCTCGGATCTCCGGCAGCCGTCTTCCCGTCTCCTGCAGACTCTGGCTACCGTCTGCCACCTAGCCAGCACGTCAGGGCTCCGACCCTGACGCCTGTAAGTTTTAGCTTCACCCCTCCAAACTTGAACTCAAACAACTACTGACTGTTTTCCCGCCCCGGGTTCTCTAGACCCCTAGGTGGGCGTTCCCTATCCACCTGGTTCTGCCCACTGGTGTGTCTGTCCTATCCTAAGGGGGGGTGACTAGGGTTTCAGGTCAGCTGTTTCAACCCTGTGTGGGATAGGTGTTATGCAGGGGCCTATGTGTACATCTACCTGGTTTTCCAGGGCGTTAAAATAGCTTTAATGTAGCTAGGGTGCGAAGTACCCCCAACCTGGATGTCGTCCCCCTCTTCACCTGCAGTCAAACATTGACCGCAAATTGGCTGCAGCCTGCCTTTGACACAACAACTTAATTGCATTTTTGGGCTATGGACACAGTAAATATTTGCAGCAGATTTTATATCAGCAAAAATCAGTGTTGGCAGGAAAAATGCGTGTAAAATACGGCCTTTTTTACATATTTTTTTTTCATCATTGATTTGAATGGTTGAAAAATGCTGCAAAAATGATGAAGGAACTGACATGATACAGATTTGAAAAATCACTTTGATGCTTCAAACACACAGGAAAAAAAGGGTAAAAAAAAATGCAACATGTGAACAAGGCATTAAAGGAAATCTGTCAGCAAGTTTTTGCTATGTAAGCTGAAGCCAGCATGCTGCAAGGGTTAACACAGAGAATTCAAGGATGCCTGTCTTGTCAAGGTACAATCTGTTGTTTATTTGATATGTTTATTTAAGCAGCAGAACTTTTCATTGCTCAGACTACAATTGACACTTCACTGTCAATGTACAATCTCTATAGAGAATCTGGTGTGGGCGGGGACAGCTCTCTGAGCTCTGCTACATGTCTAAAGCTAAAAATTCTAATTTTATCTGAACAGCTGCACCCAGCAATCTAAGTGATACATCATTGGATTCAGGTTCTCTTTGCCCACATCATGCTGCTCTCAGATGAGGTAGCAAAAACCTGATGACAGAACCCTTTTAGGTTCCCCAATGGATCTCTGTGCCATGTTCAGGTTGAGCCAAACATGTAGTGAATTGTGGGTATGGAAGAGTTAAGACATTGCCCTTTGCAATAACAAAGCACCCCCACCTGCCATTTATAAGAAACGCAGAAACATTTTTACAGAAATGGTTTCAGTAACTCATGTTAAATTAAAATACCTCAGACAAAATTAGTGCCAAATATAATGTACAAAATATGTCTGGTACAAAAACTGAGCCCTGTCCAGTGCCAAACATAATACACTGAGCAGTGCGATGCCAAGAAAAATGGACTGATCTGCATGTCAGCTAGAGAACACTGGCATCGCCGGGTCCAACAATAATAGACTTTGCTTATCTGTTGCCAGTAATACAATACTAATTGATATGGTGACAGCTACAGAAATGTGGAGCGGGCGAATGCTAGGAAGTTGCATGGTAACACACTGAGTCTCTACGGTGCTTTACTGGGAAGTTTAAAGGGCGTGTCCACTATTTTAGTACTGATGACTAAAGCGGGCTTTACACGCTGCGACATCGCTAATGCGGAGTCGTTGGGGTCACGGATTTTGTGATGCACATCCGGCCGCATTAGCGATGCCGTTGCGTGTGACACCGATAAGCGATTTTGCATCGTTGCAAAACAGTGCAAAATCGCTAATCGGCGACACGGGGGTCCATTCTCAATTATCGTTACTTCAGCAGTAACGAGGTTGTTCGTCGTTCCTGCGGCAGCACACATCGCTGCGTGTGACGCCACAGGAGCGAGGAAGCTCTCCTTACCTACCTCCCGGCCGCTATGCGGAAGGAAGGAGGTGGGCGGGCTGTTACGTTCCGCTCATCTCCGCCCCTCCGCTGCGATTGGGCGGCGGTTCAGTGACGTTTCAGTGACGTCGCTGTGACGCCGCACGGACCGCCCCCTTAGAAAGGAGGCGGTTCGCCGGTCACAGCGACGTCGCCGGACAGGTAAGTATGTGTGACGGCTCTGGGCGATGTTGTGCGGCACGGGCAGCGATATGCCCGTGTCGCGCAACAGATGGGGGCGGATACCCACACTAGCGATATCGGGACCGATATCGCAGTGTGTAAAGTAGCCTTTAGTCTTTGGTTATTAATAGCAGATTGATGGGGGTCCGACAGTGCCAAGTGTCAGACCTCCATTGATCTGATATTGATAGCGCAACAATATGAAAGACATGGATGACCCCTTTAAGTACCACTATACATGCAATGTAATGAATCAGAAGCAAATAGTCAATGGGCTTGTTGTTGAGCTTGCTTGTATATGAGGGCCCAGGCCGCTGTGTAGAATGTAAAAATCACTTTATAATACTCACCTAAGGTGCAGTGCGGTGCAGACTGATGTCCCCGTTCTCCAGTTACCGTCGCCTCCTCTTTCGGCCATCTTTGTCCTCCTTTTTCAAAAGCCTGGGTGCATGACATGTCCTACGTCATGCACACTCGCCCGCATTGAGGTCCCACGCATGTGCACTACAATACTTTGATCTGCCCTGCTCAGAGCAGATCAAAGTGCCCCTATGCAGGACTTCAATGCTGGCTTGTGTGGATGACGTAGGGCGCGTCATGCACCCAGGCTTCAGAAGAAGGACAAAAATGACTGAAAGATGAGGCGTCAGTACCTGAGAACAGAGACACTCATCCAACGAGTCTGCACTGCTCCGCCCCTTAGGTGAGTATTATAAAGTGATTTTTATATTCTACATAGCAGCCTGGGCTCTTATATACAGCATGTTAGAATTCAGTATATAAGAGCCCGCTGGTGGTGGCCACAGCTTATAGTCACCAAATCTGGTTACAGGTTCCCTTTAAATTGGCCAATTCGGCCTTTATTACAATAAACATAATAATAAAAAACTTTTGGCGGAAGGAGGTGGAAGGAGCTTTAAAGACCTGTAGTTACCCGAATATTGTAATCTTCTGGCATCAGCTGAGGGGCTCCTCCGTCGCCAGAAAAACCTTCGCCATGCCACTGCCTCACCAAGGACACCACCCTAAAGAGTCAGAAAACTCTACCAGGCCATTACCAAATTCCAAACACAATTAGAGGGTGCCATCTTCTTGGTGTACAACTCCCCACCACAATTTTCCACCAACTCCAAGAACCCCTTCACACCTTCAAGCTGAAATGACACCAAAAACAATCCTATCTGGGCCTCATTGCCAAAAGAAAGAAAAAAGAACAGGGTGAGTGGAAACTTTTGCTATGATTCCCCCAAACTGAATGAGGGTCAACTTTCCTTTATATCTTGCAACCACCCCCATATTAGTGCCCATTAGACTTTGACCCTACTAATTACTCACCCACATACGTGCAAGGTAATTAACCCCCTTTTTGCCCTAGAAAGCTGAGTCATGGGTTACGATGTCCATAGCTCTGCTGGGGCTGCATTTTTTCCTTTATTCAAACAACTTTAAAACCCATTTGAAATAAATTCCAGACATCAAAGCATAATTACCTTCTCGTTCTGAATGTCATCACGTCTGAGTTGATATCGAACTTTTCCAATGAATAGCTATAACTAAAATGTATTTTTTACTGTAGATCTATGATGCACGTTGCTGCTTCTATAATATAGCATAACAAAAAATCCTAATTGAGTATATCATGTGCAGGAAAATGTCGCCCTCCAATGGTCTAAGAATATATTCAAAGTGATCAGTAAATCCATCATAATTAACCCTCTGGCAGAACGACAAACTTCGTACAGTGAGGAAAATAAGTAATTGATTCACTGCCAAATGTGCAAGTTTTCCCACCTACAAAGAGTGGAGTGGGCTGTGATTTTTATCGCAGGTACACTGTTGTTGTGACAGACAAAATAAAACAAAAAAAAAATCCCATTGTATGATGTTTAAATAAATTATTTGCATTTTATTGCATGAAGTATCTGTTACAAATAGTAAAAAGTATTTCATGCAATAGAAAAACAGAACTTAATATTTGGTACAGAAACCTTTATTTGCAATTACAGAGGTCAGACATTTCCTGTAGTTCTTTACCAGGTTTGCACATGTGACGCCCTGGGCAAGCCAGGGGTCACAGGTCACAACACCACCACACCCCACACTCCAGGTAGGCACATCACAGCTAACCACAAATCCTTGTTGCCTTCCTCCAGAGGTTGATGATGCACACCAGGGGGTGGGCCAGGCGGTTGGCTCCGCCCACCAAGGAGGTCACAGCTCTGGAGGCGGGAGAAACCAGGCAGTTGAGCCCAGGCAGGGCAAGAGTGAAGTTGAGCTAAGTAGAGGAGTTAAGAAAGTGAGAGCGGAAGTAGAAAAGTGGAAAAGGAGGAGAGCAAGTGAAGTGACAGAAGAGAAAGAAAGCCTGAAGGGTCCAGCTTTGTGTAGGGCCAGATCAGCAAGGTCAGCGACGGCGGTGACTGTCTGGAGTGGGACCGTTTGGAAGTTCCTGGAAGGACCCCGTTAGCTGTGTGCCCGGTGGTCTGGAGCAGTGTTCCGAAGGACAGTCAGCACCAGGGCAGGGGCCTCTCGGACCCCGGCAAGGCTAGGAGTCGCCAAATTTGCCGAATCCGTCAGTGACGGGGACGCAGATCCCCCAACAACCAAGTCCCGATTGAAGGCAACAGCCCAACCCGAAGCAGAGAGACACCGCCACCGCCACGGCACCAGTTTCTCAGGGCCAACGCCTGCGGGCAAAGTGTAGAGCTCCTCCGGCCCAGATTGTAGTCGGGGATCGGGTAACCGGAGGGAATCCACCGCTACCACAAGTCAACCATAGGTGCAAGGAAGAGGGACATCACCGTCACCTACCGGGAGTGCAGGTGCAGCCGTCTATGGGACCGTCCTACCAGCCGTTTGGTTTACCGTACAAACTGTGTCCATGTCTCAGGCTGAGTGAGTACCACAGTGCCGCAAGGCACAGCGCTGCCCCCGCGTCCCTGCGCCCATCAGGCCCCGCACCTACTTCTCCATCACAGGGCCCCGGGATCACCAACCCCTACCCACGGAGGGGCAACACAACACCTGGCTGCTCCGCATCACCATCCCCGGGAGCCCCGTACAGAGCAGCGGTGGTGAAATCACCACAACCGTGGGTGGCGTCACGAACTATAACAATCCCCACACCCAATCACAAACCCCTTTTCACTCACGGGCGAGGAGTGTCGCTCGAGAAACCCCGGGATCCGGCCTACCGCTCGAGCCACCACTGAGCAGCTGCCGGACCCGAGCAGAAGGGGTGAGCGTAGTGTGCCGACACCCTCCTCCCTGCCCGCGACACACACACTGCAGCAGGGATTTTCGCCCACTTCTCCATACAGATCTTCTCCAGATTTTTCAGGTTTCCGGGCTGTCGCTGGGCAATATTCAGTTTCATCTCCCTCCAAAGATTTTCTATTGGGTTCAGGTCTGGAGGCTGGTTAGGCCACTCCAGGACATTGAAATGCTTCTTACGGAGCTACTCCTTATTTTCCCTAGCTGTGTGTTTTGGGTCATTGTCATGCTGGAAGAGCCTGCCACAACCAATCTTCAATGCACTTACTAAGGGAAGGAGGTTGTTGTACAAACTCTTGCGATACATGAACCCATCCATCCTCCCTTTAGTACAGTGCAATCATCCTGTCCTCTTTGCAGAAAAGCACTTCCAAATTATAATGTTTCCACCCCCATGCTTCACGGTTAGGACAGTGTTCTTGGGGTTGTACGCATCCTTCTTCTACCAAACATGGTGTGTCGAATTGATACCAAAATGTTCTATTTTGGTCTCATCTGACCACATTACCTTTGGATTATCCAGATGGTCATTGGCGAACTTCAAACAGGCCTGGACATGTACTTGCGTGAGCAGGGGAACCTTGTATGCGCTGCAGGATTTTAATCCATGAAAGCATAAACTAATCTTTGAGACTGTGGTCCCAGCTCTCTTCGGGTCATTGACCAGGTCTTCCTGTGTAGTTCTGGGCTGATTCCTTACCCCACAAGGTGATATCATGGATAGAACCCAGACCCAGTCATCTTGTTTTTCTTCCATTTTCTAATAATTGACCAACAGTTGTTGCCTTCTCACCAAGCTGCTTGCCTATTGTCCTGTTGCCCATCCAAGCCTTGTGCAGGTCTACAATTTTGTCAATGGTGTCCTTAGACAGCTCTTTGGTATTGGCCATAGTGGAGAGGTTGGAGTGTCTTTGCTTAAGTGTGTGGACAGGTGTCTTTTGTACAGGTAACAAGTTCAAACTGGTGCAATTATTACAGGTAATGAGTGCAAAGTAGGAGGGCTTCTTAAAAATAAAATAACAGGTCTGAGAGCCAGAATTCTTGCTGGTTGGTACTGTAGGTGATCAAACACTTATTTCTTGCAATAAAATGCAAATTCATTATTTCAAAATCATACAATGTGATTTTCTGGATTTTTTTTATTCTGTCTGTCACAGTTGAAGTGTACCTATGATAACACTCACAGACCTATCTATTCTTTGTAGGTGGGAAAACTTGCAAAATTGGCAGCGTATCAAATACTTATTTTCCCCACCTAGTAGAGACAGCTACCCTCTAAATCAATGGCACATGACCAGGGTTAAATGCCTGAAACTCATCTAAAGAGAGCCTGTATCAGCGTGTTTGCCAGTTACATCCCAGGTCATGTTGCCAAACTCATTAAAAGATTGGACGTTGACCTTTTACCATGAGCAAAGTTCACTTTAATCAATAGATCTTGGAATTATAATAATTTCCACAATTGGATGTGATTAAAATAATGTAAGTAATGCAAAGCATTACTTATAAGAGAGATCAAACCATACAGCTGCACACTGCACCAATGCAGTCTATCAGTCTAAATCTATTTTTAATTATTACTGGATAATCTGCACCTTTCAAATTGTAGGCTTTCATTCCAGGAAAGGTATGTTTAATAAAAATTAGGTTGGGGTCCAATCCAAGGAAGGTGTGCCCGGTGGTGGCTGATAGGCAAACATACCTTGCCCAGTTTGTGCAGTAAATACCTCAATTTTACAAGTACAGTTGATTTGGCATGAATGTCATCTAACATAATGTTCAATGTTTGCATATACAGTGCGCAACATAAATGAGTACACCACCTTGGAAAATATTTTAATCAATATCACTGAATACAAGAATAATATCCAAAATTTTGAAAGGACTAAGTTTTATAGAACATTTTTTAACCCATACCGTAAAAGCTAATATAACTTTAATTACAAAATATACAGTTTTATTCAAATTAGATGATGCAAAAATGAATTCACCCCACATCAAAAGCAGCTATTTTGTCTGACCGTCACAATTTTTAAAGGGAATCTGTTTTTTTTCTGTCATCTAAGACAGCATGCTGTAAAAGTTATGTGCCACCCCCACGTCAGTAGCCAGGCTGCTCGGATCCGGATCTGCAGTGGCTCGAGGGGTCTCTGGACCCGGGGCTCGTGCAGACACTCAAATAAAAAAGGGATGTAATATGTACAGGGGATTGTTGTAGATAGTTCGTGACGCCACCCACGGTGTGTGGTAAAGTGGAGTACCACCGCTGCTGTTGGGGAGCACCCAGGGGCGATGGAATGGCAGCTGGCTGTTAACCCCTCCGTAGGTAGGGGTGGATGCCCAGGGGCTCAGTATCCAGAACACGGGAGGTGATGGCTGTTGGTGGTGATTAACCGGGCCGGACCGGAGGGTGTTGGTGTACTCACTATTGAATTAATGCAAACGAGTCTGCTGGTAAACCAAGGTGTCAGTGGCCGGCTGCTGCTTCAGGGTGTGTACAGTTCCCACACCCGGCTGGTGTACCAATGTCCCTTCCTCCAGTACTCTGTATTTTCCTTCTATTTTAGACGACCTCGTATGGAACGGGGAAGTCCACTCCCAGTTTGGTTTTGGTTGGGAGATGTGCCCGCAAAAACTGACCCTTGGGATCTCAGTGGGTTGTTGCGGATACCCTATCCCCCACGGTGGGCTGCCGTTTCGCTCTATCTGGGCTAACACTCTGGAACAACGTCTGGAACCTTGCTCCCAGCCTGGTTAATTAGAGAAGGGGCTTGCAACCTTGTTCTAACTAGGGTCCAGGTACCCCACCTGTGCACGGTTTCCGGACCGGATCTCCGCTGTCGGTACCGGCGGGCCCCAACCCTGCCCCGGTCCACTTTGGATTTCCTGCGACCGGACTCCCGTCACCTTTGGACATGGTCCACTGCTTGCCACCTAGCCAGTAGACCAGGGCCACTATCCTGGCTACCCTTCACTAGGCTCAGACTTGACTTCAACTCCTCTTCCACCTCCAACTTCAACTTCCACTCTCTCTAGAACTCTGACTTGAACTTCATTGACTGGTTCCCTCCCCCGGATCCTCAAGGACCCTAGGTGGGCGCTCCCAAACCGTCTGGTCCCGCCCACTGGTGTGTCCTTCCTACCCTGAGGGGGTGGCGGCTAGGGTTTTGTGGCTGATGGAACCTGGTGTAGGATGGTGTTGTGTGGGGTGTATGTTTTTCTGTGACTACCTGGCGGCGCCAGGGCGTCACACTCTCCCTTGGTTTAATACAGCCCGTCCGCGGGCTGTCCGGCCACTGACGTTTATTTTTCTGGAAATGAACGGGAAAAGGTAAAAAACATGTTAAGAACATTTCTTCCCTTTATGGGAGGCATCACAGGGGGGCGTCACAGTTACAATATATAATTCAGGGATGTCTCACTTGTCAAGGTCTGAGCTATCTACCTGTATTAATTTTTTTAGAAACAGGACATTATCATTGTACAAAGTCTATAGACAGAGAGGTGCTAGATAACCTAGTGTAGACAAGTCTCCCCAGAGCAGGACACACCCATGAAAGTACGCCTCCTTCTGCAAGGGGCTTGAGGACCCTCAGGACTGAGTTTGTCTGGTTGAGATGCATGGAATGAACACACCAACCTACTGGCGTTCACTTCTGATGCTGGTACTCATGTTATTTTCTCCAGGCCATAACCCCTGCAGTATACCAAATATTTGAGAGAACTGCGAACAAAGCAAGAATCGACTATTCTTGCCCTCTGAAACTCAAAATTGCCATCAACAATAATTGGCGGTAATGTTGTTGGTTTCAGAGACGCAAAAAATTTCTTGAGTAAGGACCCGTGAAAAATGTTATGTATCTTAAGTGCTGGGGGTAGCTCAAGCCGAAAGGCCACAGGGTTAATGACATTGATCACTTTATATGGACCGATAATAATAATAATAATTTATTCATTTATATAGCGCTATTAATTCCATAGCGCTTTACATACATTGGGAACACTGTCCCCATTGGGGCTCACAATCTAAATTCCCTACCTGTATGTCTTTGGAGTGTGGGAGAAAACCGGAGAACCCAGAGGAAACCCATGCAAACACGGGGAGAACATACAAACTCCTTGCAGATGGTGTCCTTGGTGGGAGTTGAACCCAGGACCTCAGCGCTGCAAGACAGCGGTGCTAACCACTGAGCCACCGTGCCGCCCCGATGAACCTAGGACCCTGTTTCCAAGACGGAACTTTCAACTTGATATTCCTAGTGGACAACCATATGTAATCATTCACACACAGGTCCGGACCTGACGAATGTCTTTTGTCAGCCATGCGTTTTAACCCATCTCCCATAACCCTCAGGTTGTTCAGAAATTATATAGAATAGACCGATGAGGAAAATCATTCATCCCACTCCCCACTGAAAGCCCAGACCTGAGGTTGGAACCTGTAGGCACCAAAAAAGGGTGACTTGCCAGCAAATACTTAATGCAAACTCAGCCAAAGGTAAGATGACCAATTCTCCTGGTTATTGGACTCAAAACACAAAGCGATTAGTCTGCCTGTTGGATTGGGGAAGGAACGCTGAGGAAAAAGACAGATGTACCTCCAGATGAAATCAAAATGCCCTCCAAAATTTAGAGACAATTTGAATACATCTGATCTGACACCACATCAGAGGGAACCCCGTGAAACTTCACAATCTCAGAAACACACACGAGCCAACTTTTTCAAGTTAGGAACAGCAGGTAAAGCAGTCAAGTGCGCCATTTTACTGAACCTACACCCAGCACTACTAAGCTTATAATTTTTTCAGTGGACGAAGGAAGGTCAGTAGTAAAGTCCATGGATAAATGAGTCCATGATCTGTTAGATATGGTCAAAGGTGTGAGAGACCTGGACAGAAGAGTATGTGGGGTCTTTGAACGTGTGCAGACATTACAGGTCAACCACGTCTTTGTGTAACTTTGGCAACCAAAACAGATGACAAAGGAGCTCGAGGGTTGCTTTACTCCCTGAGTGTCTTGCAAGGACCGAGTTATGATGCTCATTAAAAATTTTGAGGTGCAATTGGAAAAGTACAAATAATTTTCCTGAGGGTTAAGAAGCAGGGGCATCCCCTTCAGCCTTCAAAACCTCACCCTCGAGCTCAGAATGTACAGCAGAGATGACCACCCCCTCCTGTAAAATAGAGACAGTCATCCGAGCTACTTCCCACAAGAAAACTCCAGAACAAAGCATTAGCTTTGACATTTTTGGCCTCAAGACAAAGTTAAACCTGGTAAAAATATAAAAATAAGGACCACCTAGCTTGTTTAGGATTAAGGTGCTTAGCAGATTTGAGGTACAGAAGATTTTTATGCTCAGTAATTGCAGTGACAAGATGAGCTACCCCCTCTAAAAAATGACGCCATTCCTCAAATGCAAGTTTAATGGCCAACAGTTTCCTATTACCAATATTGTAGTTCCTTTTGGCTGGTGACAACTTCTTTGAGAAAAAGGCTCATGGAGGCTCATGGATGCCACTTACTAGGAGATAACACTTCCCTAAACCCCCACCCCAGATGCATCAACCTCAACAATAAATTGTTGTGAGACATCAAGTTGGATGAGCACAGGTGCAGTAGTAAAGCATCTCTTCAAGTAAAGAATTCCCGGCAGGTGAGGTCAGACCATCTCGAAAAGTGATGAGAGTCAGTCGGAAGAGATAAGCCTCAGGATTGAGGGTCTCACTGGAGGAGAGATATCACAATCCCCACCCATTGTTTCTTGCTCCTGGAAGAGTGTGGGCAGAGCTTAAAATAAAGCTGGTAGGCTTCCTAAAAAATAACTTATCTCACATCTGTCATCAATCCAGGAGCACCACCTTGGGTTCTGGAATAGTATAGCTGTCTGTCAGTCATGTGGCCTAATGTTGTGGTTGCAAAACCCAAGAACTCAAGTCTGCCAGACCAAGATACAGGCTCTGCATCCGTTCTGCAAGGGCCTTTAGACAATCCATTTAAGGTCTGGGAAAAAAAAAGTGTTTCAGTTATAATGTCATGCAGTGACTACTGGGGTATAAAGGAAACACCCAGCGAGTGCTGCAACACACAGGGTACAATGGGAACATGATACAAAGGTGAGCCCTGGCGCTAGGGCGAGGGGAGCAGGGTCACCTCCTGCCACTCACCTAAGGCTAACTCCTAAACCTACTAACCTCTCTATACGGGACCATTCCCACTGTCGATGATTAAGTGCCTAGGTCCTCACTTGCTTCGAACTCACCTTGGCTAGTGAGAAGACTAGCAAGGGCACTAGTCTCCCCACACCAATAATACAATACAAGGAAAGGGAAACAGACAGTGGGAAAATCAACACAAAAGGAAAAACACGCTAAGCTCCTCTAATGAAGCTAAACACCACCGCTGCAATTGTTATGACACCTTAGTTTCTTCCAGAAATTAGCTCCTTCCAAAGTGGTCAGCATAAGAATGAAGAGATTCTATAACCAGCATCAGATGATAAGACACTTGACTATTTATAGCAAAGTTGACTGGTCACAAAAGAGCTGCACCTGAGATTAAGGCTGTAAATTACAGCCACATAGGAAAGAGTCCTTAACCCCTACAATACCAAATAAAAACAGATACATTTAAACACTAGGCTGCAGACCTGCGCATCATAAGGGGTTTTGACCTTCTGGTCTCAGAATCACCAGAGGTCTCCCCAGAGTGGAACACACCCATGACTTTTATCACTAGAAGAATAAGGGGTACTTTGCACGCTGCGACATCGCTACTGCGATATCGTCGGGGTCAAATCAAAAGTGACGCACATCCGGCATCGGTAACGACATTGCAATGTGTAAAGCCTAGATGCGCCGATAAACGATCGCAAAAACGTCGTAAATCGGTGATCTGTGTAGCGTCGGTCATTTTCATAATGTCGCACCAATAGGAGATACGATGTTGTTCCTCATTCCTGCGGCAGCACACATCGCTATGTGTGAAGCCACAGGAGCGAGGAACTTCTCCTTACCTGCCTCCACCGGCTATGCGGAAGGAAGGAGGTGGGCGGGATGTTTACGTCTCGCTCATCTCCGCCCCTCCGCTTCTATTGGCCGCCTGCTGTGTGATGTCGCTGTGACGCCGCACGACCCGCCCCCTTAGGAAGGAGGTGGGTCGCCGACCAGAGCGACGTCACAGGGCAGGTAAGTGTGTGTGAAGCTGCCGTAGCGATAATGTTCACTACGGCAGCTATCACAAGATATCACATGTGCAACGGAGGTGGGTACAATCGCGCTCGGCATCGCTAGCCGATGCTAGCAATTGTCGCAATGTGCAAAGTACCCCTAAGTGTCTCCTGCAAGCTAGTCCAGCTAATCTGTGTAACCACGGCTCCACCCCTGATTGGCAGCTTGCTGACAATGCAAAGTGTACAAGGAAGCTGCCAATCATGGATGTGATACACAACACATCAAATTGAGCAGTACTACTTCTGCAACTGAGAAAACAGGGATTCTATCAAAACCACACCAAAATAATACAGTAACTGATACAGTGAGAAAGAAAAAGTATTTAGTCAGCCACCAATTGTGCAAGTTTTCCCATTTAAAAAGATGAGAGAGGCCAGTAATTGACATCATAGGTAGACCACAACTATGCGAGACAAAATGAGAAAAGAAATCCAGAAAATCACCTAGTCTGATTTGGCAAGATTTCTGGCTCTCACAGACCTGTAACTTCTTCTTTAAGAAGCTCCTCTGTCCTCCACTCATTATCTGTAGTAATGGCACCTATTTGAACTTGTTATCAGTATAAAAGACACCTGTCCACAACCTCAAACATTCACATTCCAAACTCCACTATTGTGAAGATCAAAGAGCTGTCGATGGACACCAGAAACAAAATTGTAAGCCCTGTACACGGCTGGAAAGACTGAATCTGCAATATGCAAGCAGCTTGGTGTGATTAAATCAATTGTGAGAGCAATAATAAGAAAATGGAAGACATACAAGACCACTGATAATCTTCCTCAATCCGTGGCTCCACGCAAGATCTCACCCTGTGGGGTCAAAATGATCACAAGAACAGTTAGCAAAAATCCCAGAACCACATGGAGGGCCTAGTGATTTACCTGCATAGAGCTGGGACCACTGCAACAAAGGCTACCATCAGTAACACACCACGCCACCAGGGATCCTGCAGTGCCAAATGTGTTCTCCTGCTTAAGCCATTACATATCCGGGCCCGTCTGAAGTTTGCTAGAGAGTATTTGGATTATCCAGAAGAGGATTGGGAGAATATCATATGGTCTGATGAAACCAAAGTAGAACTGTTTGGTAGAAACACAAATGGTCGTGTTTGGAGGAGACAGAATTCTGAGTTGCATCCAAAGAACACCATACCTACTGTGAAGCATGGGGGTGGCAACATCCTGCTTTGGGGCTGTTTCTCTGCAAAGGGACCAGGACGACTGATCCATGTACATGAAAGAATGAATGGGGCCATGTATTGTGAAATTTTGAATGCAAACCCCTTCCATTAGCAAGGGCATTGAAGATGAAACGTGGCTGGGTCTTGCAGCATGATAATGAAGCCAAGCACACCACCAGAGAAATGAAGGAGTGGCTTTGTACGAAGCATATGGAAGTCATGGAGTGGCCTAGCCAGTCTCCAGATCTCAACCCCATAGAAAACCTTTGGAGGGAGTTGAAAGTTTGTGTTGCCCAGTGACACGCCCAAAATATCACTGCCCTAGACGATACTGCATGTAGGAATACGCCAAAATACCACCAACAGTGTGTGCCAAACTTATGAAGACTTACAGAAAACATTTGACCTCTGTCATTGCCAACAAAGGATATATAACAAAATATTGAGATGAACTTTTGTTATTAACCAAATACTTAATTTTACACCATAATTTACAAAAACAAATCTTTTCAAATCAGACAAGGTGATTTTCTGGATTTTATTGCTCATTTTGTCTCTCATAGTTGTGGTCACCTATGATGTCAATTACTGGCCTCTCTCATCTTTTTAAGTAGGAGAACTTGCAAAATTGGGGGTTACTAAATACTTTTTTACCCCACTGCACATCCCTGGAATCAGCCTGGCCTCTACACTGATGTTTTGCTGCTCTCAGATTACACAACAAAAACCAGATTACAGATTCCATTTGACATATCAGGAGATACATCCTGATAGTCTACAGTAGTTGATGGTAAGAAGTTCTAATAACTGCTTTTGGGGTTTATTGAATATTAATTTGATGCTCTTTTGCTGACTTCATCTACTGTATATCAGCATATTACACTATATTGAAAGGATTATGTATTTATTTTGCTAATCACAAGTAGACACTTGCTAATACAATGATAGATTTTGCACAATAACCTTTCTTTGTTGCTATATTATATGCTATAACATGTAAGTGACCTATTTCTCACTACTTAGTGTATTGGTGAGTATATCATAACACAGGTTCGTGCAGTTGAATGTGGTTGTACTCTGTGCGTAATAACAGCTATTTGTCTAATTACCTCTAAAATCCACTTTTCTATGTCTGAGGCAATATTATGATTATTAATCCTTGATCAGTTATCATTTTGTATGGATTATATTCGTGTGGCTGTCAATTATTTACCCTGTGTTGCTTATATCAAGGTTTGTACTATGTCATATGTCAAAAGTCAGATTCATTTCTCATTGGGCGACTGACCAACTTTCAGAATACAGATGCAGAATTCATTAACAATTGTTTCTTCTTTCCAGCGCTGGCAGTAAAGTTCCTGACCAGGAGGTTTATAAGTGAATATGACCCCTTCCTTGGTGAGTATTCTGTTTCATGAATATAGAAATAATAATATTAATTTTTATTAACATTATTATTTAATTATAAGCTTAATAGTTAATAAAAAAAGGTTAAAAAACCAAGTGAGAAAATTTTGCATTGCACTCAGACCAGATAGTCAGCTTTTTATCTCATCCAGATTCTGGATGAGTGAAATGTTGCAGCATGCTGCGATTGTCAGTGAAAGACGTGCCACTCACACCCATACAAGTCTATGGGTGCGAATGAAACATCAGACTGCACTCGGATGACATCTGAGTGCAGTGCGATAATCGTGTCAGCTAACAATAGAGGCGATGGGGAGAGTAATTCCTCCCTCTCCTTCGTAGCTGTGATCCGATCGCAGGATCGGATCACAGTATAATGACACTTGGCTTACACTCGCAGCACAGCGGGAGCCGAGGGTCATTGGCATATTGCATCGGATGCCATACAATTGTGTGAATCCAGCCTTAAATAGAGTATAGTACTCTTATAGTTGTGTCTTCATCCTCTACTCCTTAATTTTCATATCCAATACTTCCTGTTTATTGTATTTGGTTTGGGGCAAATGCTACTGTAGCGCCCCATGGGGCAGGCGGTTAACCTACTCGTCGCCGTGCTATCGACTGTCGTTGTCATGGGTGGCCTAGCCTGGCTCCGTTGCCCCGAGGTGTATAGAAGAAGGCTGGGGAAGGATGATGGGGGTAGTAGTGGGAAGAATGTCGTGACGCCACCTGTGGTATGCGGCCAGGGAATTGGCCGCCGCTGCTGTCGATGTCCCCTGGGGTGGATGGTAGTAGTAGGCAGCCAAGGATGGTATCGCTCCCCACAGGTGAAGTGGGCCCCGGGGAGGATGATGAGAGGAGTAGTAATGGCGGGCACTGAGGCGCAGGGTGGCGGTGCTGGTATTCAAGAGTCAGACTCTATAGCTGCAGTTTCAGGTTGTTTACTCACTTTTGGTGCTGTGCTGCTCACCTGGTAATACCGGTCACTTACTGTGATGGGCTCCGTCGAACCCGAATCCTTTTAGAGATCAGCCCGGTTTGGTGTTCTGTGGGATCCCTCCTTGTAACACCTGTGCTGTGGATCCACTGGCTTGAAGCTACGAGGGGACCCTGGGTTTCATGAGTTGAGCTCTTGTCCCTATATGCAGGTGCCGCGGTTCCGCTGTGGGGTCTGAAGTTATCCAAGGTCCCGGATCCTATATGGCACTGTGCTCTAGGGTGCTTTGTGGCCAGGAAAGCTTGAAACTTTCCCCGTCCAGGCAGATTCTGGAAAACCAACGTGGAGTATGATTTTCCCTAGGGTCCTGCTGCCCTGTGTGGCGTTGGTTCTGAGGGGAGCAGAATCCCTCTCCCAACCGTTGTGAACTTCTCCTCCTTTCCACCGGAGCACCTGTTAGATGCGACTGCTCCGTTGCTCTCCTGCTGGAGAACTCTAACTATTGTGTTGGCTCCTGACTCCCCCTGCTGGCTGCTCCTCTCCCTCCCAGGTCCTAAACTAGTGGGACTGGGGCCCCTGTATGAGGGCATCCTGTTAATGCCACTCTGTAGGCGACCCCTTTATTACCGACCCTAGCCCAGTCCTCAGTGGTGACAGGGGCAACCTGGTGTCTATTTGAGTGTGTATGTGGTGAAACCGGGACTGATCTCCTTAGGAACCGGGCTTAGCATTACACCCAAAATTGGGTGCAATGCTCTGTGGCTGTTGCGCCCCTAAATACATCAGGGTACTACAGGGAACTGCATTCTTACCCAGGGTGCCGGACCTACCCCCCCATGGTTCCAGGTACCCAGGATACCGGTGTCACTCCCATCTGCACCAGAAAACCCAATCACCTCACATCAGTCACTGCCAGACACACCAGGGGGGTTGTTCTAGTTGGAAAATGGGCCAGCCACTTGGGAACTGGTCAGACTGAAAGGGGAGAGTGGAGAAGTGAGCTCCAGAGAGTGAGGAGCTGGGAGCGTTAGCTCCTGGGGAGCTAAGGAAAACTGATTGGGTCGTAAGCAGTGATTCGGGTCCAGAGGAGTCGGAGACCGGTTGCAGGGACGTTGGACAGGGGTGTGACGGACGCAGTCTTGGAGGGACTGTTAGCACCAGAAGGGCCCAACTGAACTGATCGGGACCGAGCACGACGGGGTACAGAACCCTAGGTCAGGAGCTGATTCAACGTCCTGACAATTCACCTGAAAGGAAATGATAAACCACACTAAACATTGTTCGTAGGAACTACCCTATCAGTCATTGCTACATGTAAGTGTATATCGCTCATTGTGGGCAATTTATCGGCTCATGTAAAAGGACCTTATAGACTTTTTTCTGTGCTTGTGGCAGGATAGGTAACCTTACATTTACAACTTGTAAACATCTTGAGATGGCTGGCGCAGCATTCAAGTTGTAAGCTGGAAAATGAGTTATATTTGGAAGTAGAGCCATGCCAGGGAGATTTTAGACAAGAGAGAAGTTATCTGGACTCTGTCTTGTGGGAATAATTGTCTTCATTAATGTGACAAGATGCAGAAATTGGTCAGGAATCAGGTTGGTTAATGGCCGAGATTAAAGAGATATGAACCTTTCCTCTGATGCTTAAAATCGTCTCCAGCACCCTGACAGGCAGCGAAGTCAATGTTTTCACTCGGGTTTATTGAGAACACTTCTCCGAGGGAATGTAATTCATTTCTGTCAGACTCCAGTCCGGAACGCTCACATTTAATTACATGGATTAACTGTTTCTTCCATGTATCAGTCCGCCCATTTATCCATCTATCACTGGCGCACCACCCTGCGAATTTTATCCAAGTATATAGTAGGTAATGACAGATTTATTTGTATTCATATCAGTTTCCATTGAATTTCCAATGTCAGGTACAGCAGGGATGTGCTTGCCCCAGAGTAACATACATTGTGACATATCCTTAGATTCTCTAAGGGGTTCTTTACACGTTGCGACATCGCTACCGCTATATCGTCGGGGTCACGGTTGTTGTTACGCACATCCGGCGCCGGTAGCGACATCGCAATGTGTAAATCCTAGGAGCGACGATGAACGAGCGCAAAACAGTCAAAAATCGATCTGTGTCACATCGTTCATTTTCATAATGTCGCTCCAGCTGCAGGTACGATGTTGTTTGTCGCTCCAGTAGCGTCACACATCGCTGTGTGTGAAGCCGCTGGAACGACAAACATCTCCTTACCTGCATCCCCCGTCAATGCGGAAGGAAGAAGGTGGGCGGGATGTTACGTCCCGCTCATCTCTGCCCCTTCGCTTCTATTGGCCGGCCGCTTAGTGACATCGCAGTGACGTCAAACGCACCTCCCCCTTGAAGAAGAGATTGTTCGGTGGTCACCGCGACGTCGCCGACCAGGTATGTGCGTGTGATGCTGCCGTAGCGATAATGTTCGCTACGGCAGCAATCACAAGATATATCGCATGTGTGACGGGGGCGGGTGCTATCGTGCTGGACATCGCTAGCTGATGCTAGTGATGTCGCAATGTGTAAAGTACCCCTAAGATTTCATGTATAAATACTAGTTAACGTTGCATGATTTCAAGAACAGTCTAAGGCCCCCTTCACACGTCAGTGATTCTGATACGTATGTTGCAGTTTTTATACGTATCAGAATCATGGACATACGCAGAGCCATTAAAATCAATGGGTCTGCGCACATATCAGTGATTTCTCACTGCCGTGTTTCTGTGTGGCGCACACATGTGTCTGTGTGTTCCACACGGAAACAAGTTTGCATTTTTCTGACATCACTGATGTCCCACGGACCACACTATGGTGTGATCCGTGAAACAAGTACCAGAAAAATCACGTACATTTAAAATAAAAAGCATTTTAAACTCGCCTTCTCCAGCCTTCTCCAGCGACGCTGTCTTCAGCTGCTGCTGTCTCTGCTTCCAGGCCGGCTAATTATGCTCATGCATATGCACTTCACAGCCGACCCGGAAGTAGCTACAGAGGGGAGACAGCGGCGGCCGGACACAGCATCGTGGGAGATATCAGCACCACGGACAGCAGCGGTGTGGACAGGCGATTACAAGTGCCTGATCTCCGTGTATTATCACGGATAGGACATCACACATATGCCAATATCATGGCAAATGGAGGGACATATGCACCTTTATCACACATTACACACATGTTTTTCACTGACGTGTGAAAGAGGCCTAAGGCTAAGTTCACACATGCAGGATTTTCTGTGGATTTCACATTGGAAATGTACAACAATTTACCTTACAATAGACGTAAATGGAGTATTCAAGATCCTATTCACACATAGTGGGGAAAAATCCACATGAAAATGAAAGCATGGTGCAGATTTCAAATCTGTAACATGCTCATTCTTGTGTGGATTTTCATTGCAGATTTCACTGCTTTTTGCAGATTTTGTTTGGGAATTTATAACCAAATACGCAGTGGAAATTTTCTGCAATGTCTGAACATGGCTAAACAGCTCTGCTTCAGTTAATGGTCGATTGGGGTTTCTTGCATTAGAGGAAATTATCCTGAGATCCCATCCTTCATCTACACAGAACTTGTGCACAGACACTTTTACATGTAAAATCAGCTTTAGGCCCCCTTCACACGCACGTGTCTCCGGTACGTGCTAGGTCCGTGCCCGCATCTACCGGAGACATGGGCACACGTAAACCCATTAAAATCAATGGGTTTATGTGCACACACGTGTGCAGCCATTGGCCCGTGCCTCCGTGTGGAGCAGACGTGAGCCCGTGTGCTCTACACGGATGCATGTCCGTGTTCCTCCGGCAGCACGGGTGTCACACGGCCCGCACACATACCACATGGAAGTAGTGTGGATTCTGTCCCATGTGACACGCGCCGGAAAAACACACGTGTCAGAGAAAAAAAAAAAAAACTTTACTCACCTTCTCCAGCCCTCCTGTCTCTGCCACTGCTGTCACTTGCTTCCGACCGCCGCTCATTATGCTCATTTAATATTCACTTCAGTGCGGCCAGAAGCAGCAGCAGCAGCGAGAAGTTGGCAGGACCGGAGACCGAAGATCAGCACCAAGGACAGCGACGCCAGGGACAGGTGAGTTGAAAGTTCTCGTTCTCCGTGTGTTATCACGGATAACACACGGAGAACACACGTAGTGCCATAAACACGGCACACGGAGGGGAAAACGCACCTTTGACACGTCCGTGAAACACATGCGTGATTTTCATGGACGTGTGAAGGGTGCCTTAGGCTGGCTCCACACGAGCATTACTGCAAATTCATCGCGTGACACTCGGCTCCTGCTCTGCTGGAGTGTAAGCCGAGTGTCATTCCACTGTGCTGTGATCCTGCGATCGGAACACAGCTGGGGAGGAGAGTGAGGGACTAAACTCCCTATCGCCTCCATTGTCAGCTGATGCGTATATCGCACTGCACTCCGATGTCACGCGACTGCAGTGCGATGTTTCTCTTACACCCATATACTTGTATGAGTGCAAGAGAAAACAAATCGGATTCCACCTGCAGCATGCTGCGATTGTTTTCTCAGATTAGGGCTGAGAAAAAAATCGCTCATGGGAGCGGCTTCATAGAGTAACATTGGTCTGAGTGGAATGTAATTTTTTTTTCGCATTCCACTTGCTCCGTTTTACTCGCCGTGTGTGCTTAGCCTTATTCTTCCCATTGTATGCACAGAACATATCCTCTGTAAGGTCTAATAGATTTGTTGGTTCACTTGCTCCAATGTCAGCACCAGAAGGGTTTGTCACCTGCTGGACCTTTGGTCCTGTTTTCATGTAATAGTCTGCTACTGGTCCACCTCTGCTACTGGTGGGTCGGACTGACTTTAACAATACCCAGGTTAGATAAAGTTCAAATATTTAAAATATTCAAAAGTTCCATTCAGACACAGACCTAGATGTAAACTGTATTACTGACTTATTTGACAGAATTTCAGAATTTGAAAAGGGTGTGTCCAATCAGATTTCTTATAGAAGCCCGATATCGACCTTACAACCATATGGACCTTAGATAAAAAAAAAAGTTTTAGTGTTGATAAATTTGGATAAACTAAAGATAACTGGGCCATAACGATGATAAGTGATGCTGTGCTCCTGGCATTCTGCATGAGAATATAAAGCTAAATTTATTTATTTTTTGCTGGCAGGACTATTAGAGTGTTATAAAGTACAAGGGTATGTCCATATCTAGTCACATTTCACTTCGGGAAATTATGTTATTTTGTACTGTGTTATTCTGGTTTCACATGTCCATGAAATTTGGGTCATGCTCGGAATGCAAAACCCGGCCTGACTGCTGAGTCTCCCTACCTGAGCTTGCTGCTGGGTCTTGTAATCTGAGCATAATCTATGTTTCACGGTTGTTTGACACCGGTCTAAGGGGTACTTTACACGTTGCGACATCGCTACCGAAATATCGTCGGGGTCACGGTTGTTGTGACGCATATCCGGCGCCGGTAGCAACATCGCAATGTGTAAATCCTAGGGGCGACGATGAACGAGCGTGAAACAGTCAAAAATCGCTGATCTGTGTCACGTCGTTCATTTCCATAATGTCGTTACTGCTGCAGATACGATGTTGTTTGTCGTTCCTGCGGCAGCACACATCGCTGTGTGTGATGCCGCAGGAACGACAAACATCTCCTTACCTGCATCCCGACGGCAATGCAGAACGAAGAAGGTGGGCAGGATGTTACGTCCCGCTCATCTCCGCCCCTCCTTTTCTATTGGCCGGCCGCTTAGTGACATCGCGGTGACGCCGAACGCACCTCCCCCTTGAAGGAGGGATTGTTTGGCGGTTACCGCGACGTTGCCGAGCAGGTATGTGCGTGTGAAGCTGCCGTGGCGATAATGTTCACTACGGCAGCAATCACAAGATATCGCATGTGCGACAGGGGCGGGTGCTATCGCGCTGGACATTGCTAGCCGATGCTAGCGATGTCGCAGAGTGTAAAGTACCCCTAAGTCCTTGTTCAGAATATGGTGATATAAAATAAGCAATTTTTCATTAAAAAAAAGTACAACTTTTATTTTGTATAATCCTTTATACTTCATCCGTATGTTCATTTATTACTTTCCAACCAGCTCTCGAGACCAGTATAGAAAAGCTATAGCTGGCACTAATTGAAGTGTCCAGCCAGCATATACAGTATAAGAGGGGAGTGAATACGACTGATTCTCCCATAGCATGTCACTGAAGGACAGTAAGAAGCAGATCTGCAGAGATTAACTCTTGCTAGCTTGCCTATGAACTACAAGTCTGTGGGTCGACGCCTGAGTCTCTCTGCGCTGATAACAGACATCAGAGAAGATAAAAGGCGGAGTGCAAGCATTTGGAGTTTCCACAAATCCTGATGCTACCATGACAGCTGGCAATGCTTGCAAATGCTTCCTTGAGACCCGCAACACACATCCGTTTTTCTTGTACGTGTGCGGTACGTATTTGCACGTACCGGAGACACGTACACACGGAGACCCATGTTAATCAATGGTAGATGGCACACGCACGTAAATTCACACGGAACGTGTGTCTGTGTCGTAAGTACGTGTGTGCGCTTTTCTACACTGACGACATGTCCGTTTTTTGCCGGCAGCACGCAGGCACGGACCCGATTTAGTCCGTATCGTCCGTGTCCGTTTTTAATCACGAAATCTGAAACACTTGTTACCAATCTAGCAGGTCAATTGATGGCAAACAAAAACACCAGGATCTCATGATGAATGATTAACAACGTTAATTGGGTAAGAATGCGGGCCTTTATAAACGGACAGCACACGGACAGCACACGTACGTATTTTATGTCAATACGGACATTCCACACGCACACACGGCTCGCATACGCCATCACACGGATGCCATACGTACCGGAGAAACGCCCCTAAAAAACGGAACACGGACCCGAAAAACGGACTGTGTTACACGGACGTTTTTTTTGCGGAAGTGTGTTTTAGGCCTATGACAGCAAGTCTGCTCCAGACAATGATCAGATTTGTGGCCTGCTTAAAAAATGGCTTGTGTACTGCCCGAGTCACTTGCATTGGTCTGTGTGCTGTCTGTACACCCTCCATTTTTTCAGAAGAAGCACATAAATATAAAATAATTGAGCTCATGGACACCTTTCCTCCAAGAAAGTCTAAAGGGGGCTTTACACGCAGCGACATCGCTAGCGATGTCGCTGGTGAAAGCACCCGCCCCCGTCGGTTGTGCGTCACGGGCAAATCGCTGCCCGTGGCGCACAACATCGCTCGGACGGTCACACTACTTACCTGCCTAGCGACATCGCTGTGGCCGGCGAACTGCCTCCTTTCTAAGGGGGAGGTTCGTTCGGCGTCACTGCGGCGTCACTAAGCGGCCGCCCAATAGAAGCGGAGGGGCGGAGATGAGCGGGCGGAATATCCCGCCCACCTCCTTCCTTCCTCATTGTGGGCGGCCACAGGTACGGTGTTGTTCCTCGTTCCTGCGGTGTCACACATAGTGATGTGTGCTGCCGCAGGAATGACGAACAACCTGCGTCCTCAACAACCAACAATTTTTTGAAAATGAACAACAACAATGGGCGATTTGGTGAGTATTTTCCATCGTTAACGGCCGCTCATATTTTTCACACGCAACGACGTCGCTAACGATGCCGGATGTGCGTCACGGAATCCGTGACCCCGGCCATATATCGTTAGATATGTCATTGCGTGTAACGGGGCCTTTACTGTTGAGTCTTTATTTTGCCAGATATAAAAGACAGCAACAAAGATGGGAAAGTAAAAGTACAAATGTTAATTTAGATGTCCATTTCTTCTATGATTCATGCAAACAATGAGATATTTTGGGCAAAGAACAAAGTAGTGAAGTCTATTTTACTATTCATATTTGGGTGCGATGAGTGCTTTGATTTAGTGCAGTGGTGAGAAATGTAGCTGGCAGGAGAGGCGCAGCAGGCCGATATGTAGTAGGGTGGGTAGCACGACCGCCACTGAGAACGGCAACTGCGGAGGGGTTAGGGGAAGGTAAATGTGTCCTATGTTTTTAATAAGAAAAGCACTGAGGTTTTATGAAGAAGGGGATGACGGGGGCAATGAAATAAATGTCCGACAGTCCGATATCTGACAATTATCACAGATATAGATTTTTCTGATGACAGATGTTATTGCGGGAGTATGTATGATTAATCCAATTGTTTTTGTTTTTTTTGCTTGGATACTTTTGCAGAGGACACATACGCTAAAGAAGAAATCGTAGACCAGGAGCCGGTTCTTGTAAGAGTTATGGACACAGCTGATCCGGTGAGTACAGTATGTGAAAAAGACAAACTATTGTATTCTGTGAACTATAGCTTTATGTTGTTACTAGCCCAAATCAGAATTTGAGCCCACTAGGATATCCTCTCGGAGGACTTTACTAGTCCTGCTCGCTCCCACTTAGAAATCTCTGAAGACTTAAGGCCGCTTTACACGCTACGACATCGCTCAAGCGATCTTGTTGGGGTCACGGAATTTGTGACGCACATCCGTCCGCTTTAGCGATGTCGTTGCGTGTGAAACCTATGAGCGATTTTGAATCGTCGCAAAAACGTTCAAAATCGCTAATCGGTGACATGCCCCCCTATTCCCAATTATCATTGCTGCTGCGTGTACGATGTAGTTCGTCATTCCTGCGGCAGCACACATCGCTGTGTGTAACACCGCAGGAACGAGGAACCTCACCTTACCTGCGGCCGCCGCCAATGCGGAAGGAAGGAGGTGGGCGGGATGTTATGTCCCGCTCGTCTCCGCCCCTCCACTTCTATTGGGCGGCTGCTTAGTGACGTTGCTGTGACGCCAAACGAACCGCCCCCTTAGAAAGGAGGCGGTTCGCCGGTCAGAGCGACGTTGCTAGGCAGGTAAGTAGTGTGACGGGTCTGAGCGATGTTGTGCGCCACGGGCAGCGATTTGCCTGTGTCGCACAACCAATGGGGGCGGGTACGCACGCTAGTAATATCGGTAACGATATCGCAGCGTGTAAAGCGGCCTTTAGGCTATTTTCACACAGAGTGTTTTTACAGCGTTTTTTAGCATGTTTTATGCCTTGGTTTTATGCAAATTCATGCTAAAAAAAACCTTTGCCTTCACAGTCCCAGCAAAGTCTATGAAATTCCTGAAATCTTATGTGCACACACACAGACACACACACACACAGACACACACACACACACAGACACACACACACACACACAAAACACCTGCGTTTTTTTTTCCTGGTTGTTTTGTCAACCTCCTTGGTTTTTGCTGCATTTTTGAAGGAATGAATGTAGCGCCCCTGAAGCACTAGTGAAGGTGCTACAAGGTTCTGCATCCCCACCAGGATGCATGGCATACCCCCTTAGGTACCCAGAACCCCAGTGTCGGTAGCTCCAAAAACCCAGGTAATCCCAGTTTTCCCCAACAATCCCCCATACAATGGGACTCAGCTAGGGTGGGACCATGGATGGCCGCCTAAAGGTGGAGCCACTCCAGTCCACTAGTTGACTAGGTGGGAGGGGCAGACTGTGGAGAGTAGTCAGTTGAGTAGTGACTGTGGAAGAGCGAAGGTGGAAGTGAAGTGACACCCTGACTCGGGTTAACGGTGACCTGGTACCCAGGAGAAGTGGTTGCCGGTGGAGTACTCCCGGAACTACGCACCGACGGGGTACAGGACCATAGGACAGGAAAGAGCTTCAAGCCGGCCTGTTAACACATGCACAGCAAAGGGGACCATCAAGGACCTTGCTGACCCAACAGAATCCGAAGACTCAGTAGCAACGGGAGAACCGGGGACAGGACCAGAGACTCCAACCCCACAGGGTTCACGCTAACGTCAGGCGGACAGAAGTAGACAAACCACAGACCGGGGACCCCCAGTGTTCTATACCACGGGGACCCATTTACCAGAGAAAGGTGAGGGGAAGAAGGTACCAGGGAACCAGACTGGCACTGGGACGAAGGGGACCTGGAGGCGAAACCAGCTGGCCTCGGACAACCAGTTAACATCTAAAGTAAGTAAACCAGTTGCACTGAATACCTGTCTGGACTCCTTCTTCCGACGCCCACCGCACCATACACCCGCTGGGGCAATACCCTACTTGCGGAGGAAACCCATACTAGCTGCTCATACCTGCAGAGGCTGCTCCCTATACCTGGCTGTAACACCGCAAGTAGCGTCACGAATAAACTCTATTCAAATGTCCCCTGTAAATATCCCCATAACAAAAAGGGCCCAGGGCACAGAACCGGGTAACGGCCACCATCATGACATTCCCCAAGACGTACACTGCCTGAACTGAGTACCCCATATCCCTGGGTGCTACATGAGCATGTCAATTCTTTTCAGTATTTTTGCCATGGTTTTTCACCCTACAAATCATTGAAGAAGTGCAAAAAATGTAGCAACAATGCCATAAAAACTGCACCAAAAACGCAGAAACCCACCAAGAGACTTCTTGCCACAAGATAAGGTTTTACTGCGGAAAAAAATGAGCCAAGAACGCTATGTAAACATCATAGCCTTAGGGTATTTACATATGATCAGGACACACTGAACGTGGCGGGTCCTGACCTGTAGGCTGTGAGTCTCCTCCGTACGAGACCGCAGCTGCTCGTGCCCATGATCCGGGCTCGGGCAGTTGCGGTCTCTCGCTTGTGTTCTCCCTGTGGTGAACACTTGTGTCTCCACAGCAAAGAATTGACATGCTGATGCTCAGAAAGCCACACCGCAGGTCAGTTTTCGCTGCGGGAAAAGCAAACACAGTGAGCATGGGATTTCTAGAAATTCCATACACTGTGCTTGTACTGTACAACGCAGCGTTATGGACGCAGCAAAAACACAGAGCATCCGAAACGCTGTGAACCCTGATCGTGGGCATGCACCCTTATGGTAGCAGAACAAATAAATTACCAACAATCCCTTTCATGCTGGACACCAGTAGTGCCCAACAGACCCCATTGACTATATTGTGGTAAGTCACATTTACATGTCCAGGATTTTACCACACAAAATGATACCGCACTATTCTGTTCGGTAATTTCATTGGAATCTGCGACACAGATCATCATAGGTAGCACACAATGGGGGTTGTAGCCACAACTGGAGAAGTACCAGAGAGAGCACTTTATTATTCCAGAATATTTTATAATTCAGTTTTAGTCATCAAATATAAGTTTAGTTTTCAAACAGCAATAAAGGGTTAATTCTGAAGCTTGTTTTGTGCTGTACACAAAGATAGTGAGCCTCTTTGTTGGGATCTGGTGGACTCTGCTCAGGTTGTAAGACAGACAGAGTGCTCCGGTGCTGGACAATGAATCTTTTGATCTGAGTTTCCAGCAAACTCAAAAGGGCCTTTGAAGTGAGGTAGAAATGATCAGGACTTCTTGGTATTAGCTGAAAATGCACAAGCCGTGAACTGTACTATCTGTACTCCAACCGGCTGACCTTGGCTGAGGACTCGGTGACCACAGTGCAATAAAATCCCAGGGAACTGAAATTCACCATTAGGTTGAGAGACGGGAGTTCACTGACCTTATGCTTCACTGCCGCAGTTATCAAAGGGGCAAATAAAAAAAAAATGACTAAAGTGAGGCTCTAAAAAACATTATATCTTTGCTGAACCCTCTTTTCTGGTACAACTACAATCCTGCTTGCTGTAACTTTTGCTATGACACCTTTACATTTAGTTTGATACTCACTTATATATGACTAGTTTCCTCTTTGAAAATGTTATCTGATGGTGGAAGGTGTGATTGTGAAGATTGGAGTCAGGCTGTATGTAGAATGTCCTGCCCTTTGATTCACTAATTATTCCCTGATGTGATTACCTTTTGTTAATTTCCCTTAACAAGTTGAGCTCCTACAATCCCTCTTACCTATTCCTCTAGCCTTCCCTATATATCTGGGGCTCTCTTAAGGGGTGCCTGCATGCGTGTGCCACCTTTTGCAAAGTGCCAACGTTGCTAAGTGCTGGGGAGTTATTTCAATGGCAGTTAGTCAGGGCAGGAGTCAGGTAAACTAATCTTTGATACTCGGTTTCCACCATGACTATTATTTCCATCTCTATCATCCTATGTGCCTTTACTGTCCACTTTCACCGCCCTGTCCCCCCTCCATCACCACTCATCCACATCAGTCCCTCTCTCCTCCCCTCTCCTATGTACAGCTCCCAGGCCCTTTTCACCTATCTGAATAACCTCAATCCTTCATGCTCCAGGCTATCACACAAAAAGACATGCCACAAGTCCAAAAACAATCTGATCTTTCTCCTACTACTCCTACTTCTATCAGGTGATATCTCTCCTAATCCCGGGCCACCCCATGCTAACTTTACCCCCTCCCCCACCTCCCATAGAAACCCTGATAATCTTATTAACATTACTTGTACACCCTCACTTCCCTCTTTTAATTGTGCTCTCTGGAATCCACGGTCCATATGTAACAAGCTTCCTTACATCCACAACCTCTTTCTCAATAACTCTCTAAACCTACTAGCCCTCACTGAAACCTGGATTCAGGATTCTGACACTGCTTCCCCTGCTGCCATTTCTCATGGTGGTTTACACTTTACCCATTCACCAATACCTGGAAACAGACATGGTGGTGGAGTCGGCTTACTCCTGTCTCCACAATGCACTTTCCAGGTCATCCCCCCAGCTCCATCACTCTCATTCCCATCCTTTGAGGTCCACACCATCAGGCTCTTCCATCCCCTTCCCCTCAGAGTAGCTGTCATATACCGTCCACCAGGCTCACCCACCCAGTTCCTTGACCACTTTTAAGCCTGGCTGCCACACTTCATGTCCTCTGAATTACCAACCCTTATCCTAGGAGACTTCAACATCCCCATGAGCAGCCCCTTCTCCCTATCTGCATCTCAGCTTCTATCTCTAACCACCTCCCTTGGCCTCTCACAGCTCTCATCTACTGAGACACATGAAGATGGTAACACCCTTGACCTGGTCTTTTTCCGCTTCATCTCTCACTTTGACAACTCACCTCTTCCCCTCTCTGACCACAACATCCTCTCCTTCAAGCTCACAAATCCTCGTCCGCCCCAGCACACTCCCACCTATCAAACATTCAGAAACCTACAGGCCATTGACTCTCAGACGCTTACAGACTCTCTACACTTATCACTATCCCCTATCTCCTCACTTTCCTGTCCTAATCTGGCTGTAAAGCACTACAATGACACTCAGAAGCACCCTGGACCAAGTAGCACCCCTCACTCTCAGAACCTCCAAACACCGAGTACAGCAAAACGTAACGGTGACCACTCTCTGCTTATTCTTCTTGACCTTTCTGCCGCCTTCGACACTGTTGACCACCATCTCCTTCTCTCTATACTCCATTCTATCGGCCTAAAGGACACTGTTCTTTCCTGGTTCTCTTCCTATCTTTCTGGCCGCTCATTCAGCGTATCATTTGCTGGCTCCACATCTTCTCCTCTTCCTCTCACTGTTGGGGTCCCTCAAGGTTCAGTCCTAGGCCCTCTTCTTTTCTCCCTCTACACTGCCCCAATTGGAATGACCATCAGCAGATTTGGCTTCCAGTACCATCTTTATGCTGATGACACACAGCTATACACCTCATCCCCTGAGCTCACCCCCACTGTACTAAAGAACACAAGTGACTGCCTGACTGTAGTTTGCAACATCATGTCTGCTCTCTATCTGAAACTTAACCTTTCCAAAACTGAACTTCTGCTTTTTCCTCCATCTCCCAACCTTCCTAAACCTGACATCTCCCTATCTGTGTGTGGCACAACGATAAGTCCTAGGCAGCAAGCCCGCTGCCTGGGGGTTATACTTGACACTCTCCTTCACCTCCCACATACAATCTCTTGCACCTCAAGAACATCTCTAGAATCCACCCCTTTCTCACAATGGAAACGACAAAAACCCTCACCGTGACCCTGATCCACTCTCGCCTTGACTACTGTAACTCTCTATTAATTGGTCTACCCCTAACTAGACTCTCTCCTCTACAGTCCATCCTTAATGCAGCAACCAGGGTCACCTATCTGGCTAACCGCTACTCGGATGCCTCTGCTCTGTGCCAGTCATTGCACTGGCTGCCCATATATCACAGGATCCAATTCAAACTGCTTGTTCTCACCCACAAAGCTCTCCACAGTTCGGCACCCCCACACATCTCCAACTTCCTCTCTGTCTATCATCCCACCTGTTCTCTACGCTCTGCAAATGACTTTTAACTAACATCCACACTAATTCGAACCTCCCACTCCCGAATCCAAGACTTCTTCCGAGCTGCACCAAACCTCTGGAATGCTCTACCCCAAGAAGTTAGGACAAATCACAACTTACTCAGCTTCAGACGCTCCCTAAAAACGCATCTTTTTAGGGCGGCCTATCACACTCCCTAGCCAAACTAATTTCACCTAATCCCTCTACAACTTCTCAGAACATAACCACACGTCAAACTCCATGGCACCCAAATGCATCTCAAGGCTCTGGCCTATTGGTCCAGGAAGCCATTATCTATCCCCCATTTCCTTGAGATGGCTGGATTGTTATTGTAAATAAGCACTTGTACCTTGCCCGTCCCCCCATCTCATTGTAGATTGTAAGCTCTCACGAGCAGGGTTGCCTTTTTTCCCTTTAAATATTGTATCTTCTATAATTGTTACTTGTTTGTATATGTTTATGTATATGATATGTATATGTATATGAGCCTCCTGAATTGTAAAACGCTGCGGAATATGTTGGCGCTATAGAAATAAAGATGACTATAGAAATAAAGATGATTAATATTTCAGTGATGCTGCAGGAAGCGACTTCCAGCATTGCCGTCACATCTTCTCTAAGATAGCGTCATTCAGCAGGAGGGTGAGCAGAGCATAGGGGCCTAAGGTAGCGTCCTATCCTAGGCAAATGGGTCTATTTTAGGGGGAACAGTAATGCTTAATATAGGTTTATATTTATGTGGCGCCCTGGACTAGCCAGGTCGTCACAGATAACACACAAACACCCCCTCACCCCCATTAGACAGTAACATTAGCCAAACAAAAACCCTTGTTGCCTCCCTCCAGAGTCTGATGTCCACACCAGGTGGGGCGGAGCCAAGTGGTTGGCCCCACCCACCGAGGAGTTCACAGGCCTGGAGGCGGGAAAAGTGACAGATAGAGTTTGGAGTTTGAAGAGTGAGGAGTAAACACTTGGGTGTCTGGGTTTGTGGCCCAGGCACTGATAGCAAGGTTGGCAGACGGTGGTGGCCGTCTGCGGGAGTGGTGAAGCAACGCGGAACCATAGGACCGGGGTTGGGCGACGGCCCGCTGGTACCGACTGGGGAGCGAAGTGAAGCCAGCACACCCAGGCAGGGCCATCGGACCCCGACCAGGCTTGGAGCCGCCGTCAATAGTCAGATCCGAATGTGACTGGAACCCCAGGGGTTTCATAACAGCAAAAGTCCCGATTGAAGGCAACCGCCCACACCGTGAGGGTATACAGCTACCGCCTAAGGCTAGAGACCCAAGGGCCAGCGCCTGCGGGCAAACGGGCTCCTCCGGTATCCATACACCGGGGAGCGGACTACTGTTGGGAATCCATAGTAGTCAGAAGGAGAACATCAAGGTGCAGGGAAAGACAGCCGCCATCACCTGTCCGGGGAGAAACACTGCAGCCGGCTGCGGGACCCGTCCATCCAGCCGTTTGGTTTACCGAGAACTTTGTACCTTTCTTGCTGAGTGAGTACACCCGTGCCATCCGGCACCGCGCTGCGCTGTCCCTGCAACCCTGCATCTCACCAACCCTGCTCCCCGTCACACCACCGGGCCCCGGGACCACCAACCCCTACCCAGGGAGGGGGAAAACAACATCCCAGCTGCTCCCGGGATCCCCGTCACCAGCAGCGGTGGTGCCTATCTTCACCACGACCCGTGGGTGGCGTCACGGACTAAATTCCCCAAACCAACCACCCCTTTCACTCACGGGCGAGGAGCGCCGCTCGAGTCCCTGGATCCGGCCCACCGCTCGAGCCACCGAGCAGCCATTGCAGCAGCGCCGGACCCAAGCGTTAGCGAGCGCAGCGCAGTGGCGTCCTCTCCGCCCGCGACAACTTGGTGTCACAAACAGGATTGAACCCCTCTACTTACCAGTAGAAGTGCGCCTTGTGATCTCCGCCGGCGGCGTCCGGCCGAAAATTTTGAAGCGTCGCCATCTTGGCGCGAAAATCTCCCGCTCGAGCGTCTTCTCTGAGCAGGGAAGGCGCGAAAGTGAAGCCCCGCCCCCAACAAATGAAAATGCTGAAGAGTACCAAGGGGGAGCGAGAGTGTGTCTGCACGATGTAGCCGAGGCTATAAAAGCAGGGACGCCAGGACTCTGCAAGCATTTGGTTCCTCGAGCCACGCATCATGTCCCGTCCATCCGGCACCGCGGAAATCCCCGAGCCCACGCCAGGAACAGCGGCGTGGGTGGAAGCCCGGACCACGCAGATGTGCTGCCGTCTTCAAGCCCAGGTCCGGTTCTTGATGGAGCGTTGGGTGGCCAAGATGGAGGAGGTGGCGGCGCCCGTGTGGAGACGCGAGGTGGAGACAGAGTTGGAGGAGCGGGTAAGCGACCCACGCCCCTATGTCCGAGAAGGACGGCTGCTGCGGCTGAGGGGCCCGGCCTGCGCCCGCTCACCCTCCTGCTTCCCCCGCCATCCGTACCGGCTGCTGTCGCTCCTCCACTCGGTCCGCTACCCCCAACACCGGTAGCGGAATCCAACCCGTCCGCCCTAGAGGACCGGCCTGGGGGCGTTGTTCGGGACCGGCCTGTGTCCCTCTCGCTACCGTGGAAGGCCCCGCGGGAAGTAGCCGTCCGCGACAAGGAGCCATCGGCCCCGGAAGTGGCTGCACCTGAAGCCGTCCCGGCTCCGGCAGTCCACCCGGCCATGGAAGAACCGGCCGCTGCTGGCCCGAAGGCTCAACCGGTGAGGTCAGCCAACCCTGAGTCCCCCGCCTCGGCTGAGGCTGCGCTGGGCCACAACTGCAAAGCCGCAGTCCAGGCCATGTCACCGCAGGACCCCCACGAAAGAGAACCGGTAGTGGCCGGTGTAGGTGCGGTCCAGCGGGGCCTGACCCGGGCGCAGGGGTCTGCCAACGTCCCATACTGGGACAGGGAACCAAACCCGTTGGGCTGGGAGATTGCCGCCAGAGAGCAGCAGAGGGCCGAAGTGATGGCGAGGCTGATCAGGGAGAAGGATGTACTCCGTCATGCCACCTTTCGGGTGCGGGGCCCAGTGTACGAGGGTCAAGTCCGGCAGTTCGACCAACGGAGGGGGTTTGGCTTTATCTATGAGCCAGGCCTGGAGGTCGAAGTATTCGTGGCCCGCCGCGATGTCAATTCGCACCTCCCTACGGGCCATCCAGGTCGTGATCTATTGCCGGGCGATCTAGTGACTTATACCCGCCTCTGCGGAGAGAGGGGCTGGTTCGCCCTGGATGTAAAGCAGAGGAAGAGCCGCAGTGAGCAGATGCGGCCCCAGCCCCCTCCTCCACCAAGCCATCCGGATGTGGAGCAGGAAGAGGTCCTGGAGGAGTATGACCTTAAGAAGTGGCAGCGGTTCGCCGTTGCAAGCAGTTGTCCCCCGTTGGGACCCTCAGCAGTTTGATTGAATGACTTTAATGAACCGTGAACCTTCATCTGATTGTCCATGTGATTATTCCGGCCGTTGCCGGCAAGTTGTCCCCAGAGGGACCCTGTGTGCTTTTACCCCCCCCCCTGCATGAGAGACTACTCATGGACATGGCCGAGAACTGGCAGGCCACCCACGAACTTGTGGGCTTGTAAATAAATTGAGGGGTGATTTTCCGTCGGAGCCGCCTCCGGAGAGGCAGATTGGAGGAAGGGCCCGCAGCAGAGCAGGCTGGGGCCCGGCCACCACCAGGACCGGTGGCCATCCTCCGGGGGTCAGGGGTCCCCCAAGGACGTGGGGTCCCCTGAAATGACAGCCGGGTGCGAGTAACCGTACCCGTTCCCGCTCGGGCAGCCTGAACCTGGACTGGGGTCAAGGGGTGCTGCCAACTTCTTAGGGGCAGCATCAGGGCTAGGTCGCTTGGGTGGGAGAGCGGAAGACATCCGTCAATATTAAAAATGTTTTGTTTATATGTGCAACGTTCAAGTGTCCTAACAAAAATACTTATGTTTGAAAATGTTTACCTGTTATTTATATTTTTACAGCTTTTGAAAAAAATAAAACCGGTGATGGACGGGCAGCCCTCGGACGGTCTGCATTTCACCAAGGGGGAATGTGGTGCCCTGGACTAGCCAGGTCGTCACAGATAACACACAAACACCCCCACCCCCATTAGACAGTAACATTAGCCAAACAAAAACCCTTGTTGCCTCCCTCCAGAGTCTGATGTCCACACTAGGTGGGGCGGAGCCAAGCAGTTGGCCCTACCCACCGAGGAGTTCACAGGCCTGAAGGCGGGAAAAGTGACAGATAGAGTTTGGAGTTTGAAGAGTGAGGAGTGAACACATGGGTGTCTGGGTTTGTGGCCCAGGCACTGACAGCAAGGTTGGCAGACGGTGGTGGCCGTCTGCAGGAGTGGTGAAGCAACGCGGAACCGTAGGACCGGGGTTGGGCGACGGCCCGCCGGTACCGACCGGGGAGCGAAGTGAAGCCAGCACACCCAGGCAGGGCCATCGGACCCCGACCAGGCTTGGAGCCGCCGTCAATAGTCAGATCCAAATGCGACTGGAACCCCAGGGGTTTCATAACAGCAAAAGTCCCGATTAAAGGCAACCGCCCACACCGTGAGGGTATACAGCTACCGCCTAAGGCTACAGACCCAAGGGCCAGCGCCTGCTGGCAAACGGGCTCCTCCGGTACCCATACACCGGGGAGCGGACTACCGTTGGGAATCCATAGTAGTCAGAAGGAGAACATCAAGGTGCAGGGAAAGACAGCCACCATCACCTGTCCGGGGAGAGACACTGCAGCCGGCTGCGGGACCCATCCATCCAGCAGTTTGGTTTACCGAGGACTTTGTACCTTTCTTGCTGAGTGAGTACACCCGTGCCATCCGGCACCGCACCGCGCTGTCCCTGCAACCCTGCATCTCACAAACCCTGCCTCTCCGTCACACCACCGGGCCCCGGGACCACCAACCCCTACCCACGGAGGGGGAAAACAACATCCCAGCTGCTCCATACCATCGCTCCCGGGATCCTCGTCACCAGCAGCGGTGGTGCCCATCTTCACCACGACCCATGGGTGGCGCCACGGACTAAATTCCCCAAACCAACCACCCCCTTTCACTCACGGGTGAGGAGCGCCGCTCGAGTCCCCGGATCCGGCCCACCGCTCGAGCCACCGAGCAGCCATCGCAGCAGCGCCGGACCCGAGCGTTAGCGAGTGCAGCGCAGTGGCGTCCTCTCCGCCCGCAACATTTATGCTAATGAGGCCAGGGATTAGTTGCAAGGTTGTGATTTCCCCTGGCTAGTCGGCTCCATTAGCATGTTAGTACATCCCTGTGGGCATGCTATCATGCTAATGAATGCACAGCATCAGAGCATGATCTCAGTCCCCTCTCTGCTGCCATTGCGTTTGAGTCCTGGATTTCAGCTCAGTGAGCACGATCCCGGACTTTCGGTCAAGCACACTACATGGGTTTGAAGCCAGGATGCGTGCGCATGACCGACGGGTGTACGAGTCCAGGCTTCAAACCCATGTAGTACGCATGACCGAAAGATCATGCGCACTGAGGCAAAATTATGACTTGGACGCGATAGCAGCAGAGAGGTGAGTGTGACGCCCTGGGCAAGCCAGGGGTCACAGGTCATAACACCACCACACCCTACACCCCAGTTAGGAACATCAAGGCTAACCAAAAATCCTTGTTGCCTTCCTCCAGGGGCTGATGTTCACACCAGGGGGTGGGCCAGGCGGTTGGCTCCGCCCACCGAGGAGTTCACAGCCCTGGAGGCGGGAGAACCAGGCAGATGAGTTTAGAGGAGTGAAGTAGAAGGAAGTGGTAAAGGAGGACAGTGAGAGGAGTGACAGAAAAAGGAACAGTTAAGAAAGCCTGAAGCTGGTCCGGGTGTGTGCCCCGGACTGAGACAGCAAGGTCAGCAGACGGCGGTGACTGTCTGCAGGGGTGACTGCTTGGAGGTTGCTGGAAGGACCGCGGACAGGTGGTGGCCCGGCAGTACCGGAGCGGTATACGAAGAGCAGTCAGCACCAGTGGCAGGGGCCTTTCGGATCCCGTCAAGGCTAGGAGTCGCCGTGAATTTGCCAAATCCGTTAGTGAAGGGGACCTCTGGGTCTCCCAACAAGCAAGTCCCGATTGAAGGCAACAGTCCAACCGTTACAGAGAGACACCGCCACCGCCAGGGCACCAGTTTCTCAGGGCCAGCGCCTGCGGGCAAAGTAGGGCTCCTCCGGCCCATATCCAAGCCGGGGAGCGGGTTACCGGTGGGAACCCATCGAAACCATCATCATCTTAGGTGCAGGAAAAGGGACCGTCACCGTCAACTACTGGGGAAAAGCAAGTGCAGCCGTCCGTGGGAACCGTCTTTCCAGCCGTGTGTTTTACCGAGAACTGTGTCATCGTCTCAGGCTGAGTGAGTACCACAGTGCCGCAAGGCACAGCGCTGCCCCCGCGTCCCTGCATCCCACCAAGCCCTGCATCACCCACTTCATCACTGGGCCCCGGGACAACTACCCCCTACCCACGGAGGGGAGGACTAACATCTAGCTGCTCCATACCATCAGTCCCCGGGATCCCCATACAGAGCAGCGGTGGTGTCAACAAATCACCACAACCGTGGGTGGCGTCACGGACAATAAACTATCCCAGAACACCCAATCCCCTTTTCACTCACGGGCGAGAAGCGCCGCTCGAGTCCCCGGGATCCGGCCCATCGCTCGAGCCACCGAGCAGCAGCAGCAGCAGGCCCCAGCAGCCGCAGCGGCAGCCGGACCCGAGCAGTGGGAGAGCGCGGCGTCCCCTCCTCCGCCCGCGACATGAGCGTGCCCATCCTCTGATGCTGTGCATTCATTAGCATGTTAGCTTGCCCACAGGGGCCCACAGGGTTGTACTAACACTAACATGCTAATGGAGCTGACTAGCCAGGGAAAATCACAACCTTGCGAATAGTCCGTGTGCCCATTAGCATATCATAAAGGACCTTTAGAAATACTGTGCTGCCCCTGCAGCAGTCGAACTGCTCGGATCCGGGGTTACTGTGGCTCGAGGGTCTCCGGACCCGAGGGCTTGCGGCCACTCAAATGTAAGGGGGTATTTACAGGGGATAAATGTTTGTGACGCCACCTGCGGATTGCGGTAAGGGGAGTACTGCCACTGCCGAAGGGAGTACCGGGGCAGATGGCGTGGGGCACAAGGTGTCAGTTCCTCCGCAGGTAGGGAAGGCCCCGGCCTCTGAGGTTTTGGTGAATGCTGGGGAGTGCAGGGTGCAGGGGAAACAGAGTCCTCACTGTAGGTTGTCGTGGTGCTGGATGAGCATTACAAAGCAGACTCTCACACTGAAGATAAACCAAAGTCTCTGTGCATCCATTCACTAAAGGGGAGCCTGTCCAGGTGTCCGCTCCCACCAGTTTCACTTGATAGTCCGGACCTTTGACAATTTTAGTGTTCGTTGTGGCCCCTTAGCGTGAAGCTGTTGGGGCCCCGCTACCCGTGTGTATGGCAGCTGTGCTCTTGATGGCTGGCACTTGGGATTTCAGTTGGGTTGTTTTTCCGGGAAACCTTATCCCCCGCACTGTGCTGATGCCTTCAATCTCTGAGCTCCTAGGGAAGTTCGTGAAGATACTCTCCCTCCCAGGTTAATTATCAGGACGGATGAACCTGCTCCTGACCTAGGGTCCTGGACTCCGCCGTGCTCGGTACTGGTTGGTTCTTTTGGGGTTCTGATGCCGACAGTCCTCCTAGGCTATGCCCGTCGCACCCTTTCCAATGCCACTGCCACCGGTCCCCGCCTCCTGTGGTCCCGGACTACCGTTTGCGACCCAACCTGTCGCCTCCCTGGGAGCTACAACTCCCCAGCGCCTTACTCTGAGGGCTACTACAGAACTGACTCTAAGCTCTGCTCTCCACTTCCTCCCTCCCACCAGTCTGCTGGCGCTATCCCAGCTTAACCAACCCACTGGTGTGTCTGACAGGTTTGATGTGAGGTGTGGTTGGGATTTGTAGTGCTGATGGTGTGACAACAGTTATTAGGAACCTGAAACCATGGGGGGTAGGTTCTGTACCCAGGGTAAGGATTGCAGTACCCTGTGACACCCTATGTTCAGGGGCGCCACATCAGCAAGACATCCAGCTATGAATCAAAAGATCGAGGGAAGAAGCTGCTAAGAAAATAAATGACCTGGGAGGCAGACTTTTGTTAGGTGCTTTGGGTGTGACAGAGCACCTAGCGCTTCATTTGCATATTTATGAAATCATGGATTACTCCATAATAAAACAATGGACAACAGGTATTGAATATCTTAAAAACTTAATTTTCATTACCTTGTTTTATTTTCTTTTTGTTGTAGGATGGGCCAGTGAATCCTGAACGCTACTTACACTGGGCTAATGCCTTTCTGGTGGTGTACAGCATTGATAACAGGCAGAGTTTTGAAGCTTGTTGCCAATATCTAGAGATCATCTCTCAGTATAACAAGGGAGCGGTACATGAGAGCCCAGTTCTGCTACTAGGAAACAAGCTGGATATGGATCGATACAGGTATCACCCTACTGCTCTTACTACTACTTTCTGTGGGAGCGGACATGTAATGAGCATTTCAGCAGCACAACTAGTATGGCAAAAATTCACCCAATCATTCATAGGCACATGTCTCCATTTAACAGGATAAAAACAAATCCCCTGCAATAAGTAAGGAAACAAATAGTAATAGTAAATGGAAATAACATAGGGAACTTAAGGCCCCGTTACACGCAACGACATCGCTAACGAGATATTGCTGGGGTCACGGAATTCGTGACACACATCCGGCGTCGTTAGCGACGTCGTTGAGTGTGACACCTACGAGCGACCGCTAACAATCCAAAAAGCGGCACAAATCGTTGATTGTTGACATGTCGTTCCTTTCCTAAATATCGTTGCTCATTTGGGACGCAGGTTGTTCGTCGTTCGGGAGGCAGCACACATCGCTACGTGTGACACCCCGGGAACGACGAACAGCGTTCCCGCGTCCTCCGGCAACAAAGTGGGAGTGATGTAAAGGCGGCTGCTCTCCGCCCCTCCGCTTCTATTGGTGGCCCGCTGTGTAACGTCGCTGTGACGCCGCACCAACCGCCCCCTTAAAAAAGAGTTTGTTCGCCAGCCACAGCCACGTCGTTAGGAAGGTATGTGCGTGTGATAATGTTCGCCACAGGCAGTGATTTGCCTGTGACGCACGCACGATGGGGGCGGATGTGATCGCTAGCGATGTCGCAGCGTGTAAAGCGGCCTTTAGGTATTACTATTTTGATCAAAAAATCATAAAAGCCATCCCGCAAGGTGAACCCAATCAGGACGGTCCTATCTCTTGTGTCTCACCTCTCTAAAGGGTGCTTTACACACTGCGACATTGCTAGCGATTGCTAGCGATGTCGAGCGCGATAGCACCCGCCCCTATCGTTCGTGCGATATTTAGTGATCGCTGCCGTAGCAAACATTATCGATACGGCAGCGTCACACGCACTTACCTTGTCAGCGACGTCGCTGTGACCGCCGAACAATCCCTCCCTCAAGGGGGAGATGCGTTCGGCGCCATAGTGACGTCAATGCGGCGTCACTAAGCGGCCGGCCAATAGAAGCGGAGGGGCGGAGATGAGCGGGACGTAACATCCCGCCCCCCTCCTTCCTTCCTTATTGCCGGTGGACGCAGGGAAGGAGATGTTCGTCGTTCTTGCGGTGTCACACATAGGTATGTGTGATGCCGCAGAAACGACGAACAACATCTGTGGCAGCAGCGATATTAAGGAAAGGAGCGCCGTGTCAACTATCACCGTTTTTGAACGATTTTGCGATCGTTGATCGTCGCTCCTTGGTGTCACACGCTGCGATGTCGCTACCGGCGCCGGATGTGCGTCACTAATGACGTGACCCCGACGATATATCGGTAGCGATGTCGCAACGTGTAAAGCACCCTTAACCCCTTAACGACCGCGGGCTGTAAAATTACGTCCTAGTGGTCATAATGTTACTGCCCGCGGTCTCCTGGCAGCAGCATGCTGCGATCGGCGCACATCTCAGCTGATTTTCACAGCTGAGATGTGTGCCTGCTAGGCACAAGCAGAATCGTTATCTGCTCGTGCCGTTTAACCTCTGTAATGGCGCTGTCAATATGTGACAGCGCCATTATAAACGCGATCGCGGTAAAGTTTTACTTACCGCCCGATACCGGAAGTCACGTGACATGATCACGTGACTTCCGATGGTTGTCATGGTAGCACAGGGTCATGTGATGACTCCTGTGCTAGACATGAACTACTTTCACTTTCGCTTTCCACGGAGGCCAGGGAAGCAGAAAGTGCACGTATCTGCTGTTTACAGCTGTGTAGCTGTGATCAGCAAATAGTGCAGAGCGATTGGACTGCTGATCGCAATAGCCCCCTAGGGGGACTAGTAAAATAAAAAAAAAAGTAAAAAAAAAAGTTTTACAAAATTAAAAAAAAACAAAAAAACATAAAACTTCAAATCACCCCCCTTTCGCCCCATTGAAAATTAAAGGGTTAAAAAAAATAAAAATATACACACATTAGGTTCAGAAACGCCCGATCTATCAAAATATAAAATCAATTAATCTGATCAGTAAACGGCGTAGCGGCAAAAAAATTGGAAACGCCAAAATGACGTTTTTTAGTCGCCACAACTTTTGCGCAAAATGCAATAACAGGCGATCAAAACGTAGTATCTGCGCAAAAATGGTACCATTAAAAACGTCAGCTCGAGTCTCAAAAAATAAGCCATCACTGAGCCATAGATCCCGAAAAATGAGAACACTACGGGTCACGGAATATGGCGTAAAACGTGCGCCACTTTTTTCAGACAAACTTCCACATTTTTTTTAACCCCTTATATAAAAGTAAACCTATACATGTTTGGTGTCTACGAACTCGCACTGACTTGAGGCATCACACCCAGACATCAGTTTTACCATACAGTGAATACAGTGAATAAAATATCTCAAAAACAATAGTGCTATCGCACTTTTTTTGCAATTCCTCTGTATTTGGAATTTTTTTGCCATTTTCCAGTACACTATATGGTAAAACCTATGGTTTCATTGAAAAGTACAGCTCGGTCCGCAAAAAATGAGCCCTCACATGACCATATTGACTGAAAAGTAAAAAAGTTACGTCTCTTAGAAAAAGAATGGCGAAAAAAAAAACGGAAAGCGAAAAATCGGCCGGTCGTGAAGGGGTTAAGTGTCAGCAGGCCTCAATTAGACAGGGGCAGACCAGGACTCAGGCCGGACTGTTTTGCACCTGCCCGTAGAAAGCTATAAATGCAAGATGCATTACCCAAAAAGGTGGCAGCATACCGCTATATGAACAGATGGCAAGAAAGTAAAGCAAAAGTGAAAAAATGGGCCGGCACACTTGTTGGTATTAGTGCAAAATGTGAGTGCACATTCACAATCTGGCCATTAACAGACAAAAGCTAGCAGGCAGTACACTTTGTGTTATCTTCTGCATACTACAGAGGCACAAACATGGTGGCTACTGGCGATGGCACTTTCTTGTGAATGGTTTGCTGGCCGCAAGTTAAGCTAGTTCTCCTTCTTCCCAGGGCACCCGAACCCATGGGTCAATATGTTTCTCTGGGTTCTCAGCCCACTACGACAGACGGTGATCCCCATTCAAGACTCGCTCCTAGAGCTGCTGTCTCCTCAGCCGGGCAGTACCCTCGCTTCACCGGGTCCCCCAAACCTGAGCAACACCGGCTTCACTTGGTTCTGCGTCGCTTTCTCCCTTCAGGTCTTCTCCAGCCTGCCGCCTCTGTGACCACTGTCGCCTCAGTTTCCTTTTGCAAGTTCTTGTTGCTCTCCTCTCTAGTGTCCCCCCACAGCAACTCACCACTCTCCACTCTGCTACATCTGCTTTCTTCACTTCACTACTACTCTTATGTAACTAAACCTTTAATAAACTGTTGTTAAAAAAATTATTTTGTGTCCATTTGGGCAATTTTCCATGTGGGCATTCATGGCTGTGGTCTTTATTCTGTGGACATTTTTCCTGTGGGCATTTTTCTGGTCACTGAAATGTTCCATACTTTATCCCCGTCACTGTGGGCTGCCTTCTTCTAATTAACCCTCTCAGCCCTGTCACTATACCTGAGACCTAAGCTTCCCTTTCTAGCTAGGGAGCCCAAGACCGGTGACACCTAGTGGTGTCCACGGGAGAATGTAGCTGCGGATTTTTCTGCATCAAAATCCGCAGCTTTCCCGCAAAATCCGCACCATTTCAAAGGTGCGGATTTGCCGCTGATTTACCGCGGATTTGATGCGGATTTTGGTGCGTATTTTTTTTATTTTTTTTTCCCCCCAATTTTAAAGCCAAAATCCGGATGAAAATCCGCAACAATAATTGACATGTTGCAGATTTTTCCGGATCAAAATCCGCACGAAATCCGCTGCGGAAAAATCCGCAGCGTGGGCACAGCATTTCCAAAATGCCATAGAAATGGCTGGGAAGTGCCTGAGCTGCAGATTTTCGGGAAATCCGCGGCTTTTTCGCGAGAAATCCACTGCAAAATCCGCGCATTTTCCGCAGCGTGGGCACATAGCCTTAAGGCTATGTGCGCACTAGTGCGTTTTACCCGCGGATTTACCCGCGGATTTGCCGCGGAAATTTCTTGAGAAATGTCTGCAATCTTTGTGCAGACATTTCCCAGCAAATCCTATGTGAAAAAAAAAAATAGCTGTGCGCACACTGCGGATTTTTCTCAAGAAATTTCCTTGAGAAGAATTTCTTGAGAAAATTTCTTGAGAAAATGAGCATGTCCATTATTTTCCGCAGGTACCCCCGGAATTTCACTCCATTCACTGTAATGTAATCGCGAAATTCCGGGGGTATACTGCAGGTAGCAAATGATGTGCGGTATACCCCCGGTATAGCCGCGATTTACCTGCGGTAATGCTCATCGCTGCCTGCGGTTTTGCAGGAAGCGATGTCATTATGCCAGGAAGAGGAAGCGGAGCAGAGTAAACACACACGTCACACTCCCTGGACGCTGCACAGAAGCACTTCCATGCGACCTCCAGGTGCCCGTGCAGTCTGTGTCCCGCTCCAGCCTCGCGGCTGCCTGCACTGCAGCGTGTCAGTGTGTGCCCGCAGTGTCAGCAGCTTGTCACGCTGCAGCGCAGGCAGACACTGACACCGGCAGACACTGACACTGCACTGCAGGGTGTCAGTGTCTGCCCGCAGTGTCAGCAGCCTGTCACACGGCAGCGCAGGCAGACACTGACACCCTGCAGTGCTGGCAGCCGCTGGGATGACGATCGCTGCTGTCAGGAGGTGAGAAGAGATCATTACCTGATGTGACGATCTCCTGCCTCCTGACATCACCACGGTCACTGCTGTCTATGCCCGTCTCGCGAGCGGCCCGAGACTGTCACTAGCGGTGACGTCACGGGCTCTCACGATACTGCTGACAACGCGGCGGGCATAGAAGGCAGTGACAGCGGTGACGTCAGCAGTGCAGGAGATGATCACAGCAGGTAATGATCTCATCTATCCTCCTGGCAGCAGCGCTCGGCATCCCATGCAGTGACCTGGGCTATTGATGTTAGCTCAGGTCACTGCATTGCTCTCCCAGCCAATGGGGAACATTCTGTTCTTCATTGACTGGGACAGCGACTATGGTATGGATCGCCGTGGGACCCCCCCCCCCTTATTGGATTACGCCGGATGTGGAATTGATTGTTCTTTTCAATAAATTGGTGAAAGAGGGGATGTTTTGGGGAGTGTTTTTTCAAATACAACTTTTTTTGTTGTCTATTTTTTATTTCTTACTGACTGGGTTGGTGATGTCGGGTATCTGATAGACGCCTGACCTCACCAACCCCAGGGCTTGATGCCAGGTGACATTACACATCTGGCATCAACCCCATATATTACCTCATTTGCCAACGCACCAGGGCAACGGGATGAGTTGGGGCGAAGCGCCAGGATTGGCACGTCTAATGGATGCGCCACTTCTGGGGCGGCTGCGGCCTGCTATTTTTAGGCTGGGGAGTGTCCAATAACAGTGGACCTCCCTAGTCTGAGAATACCAGACCACAGCTGTCCGCTTTACCTCGGCTGGTGATGCAATTTGGGGGGGACCCCACGTTTTTTGTTTTAAATTATTTATTTAATGTAAAATAACAGCGTGGGGTGCCCTCTGTTTTGGATCACCAGCCAAGGTGAAGCTGCCAGCTGTGGTTTTCAGGCTGCAGCCATCTGCTTTACCCTAGCTGGCTACAAAAGATGGGACCTCAAGTAGTTTTTGCCGCATCGCGCCGCATCCGGCCGCTATAGGCATGCATTGAAAACTGCGCCACATCGGTCGGATGCGGCGCGATGTGGGTTTTTTTGCTGCACGAAAAAACGTGCCAGGCAACGTTCCATCCGGCCGCCGTAGCGGCTAAATCTGCCGCATGCGGCAAAAACCGGATGGAACGCAAGGCCATGCGGCACAATGCGGCACTAATTAATGTCTATGCAGGAAAATCGCAACCGGCAGCAAAAAAAAACGGTTGCAATTTTCCTGCAAAGTGCCGGATTGTGCCGCATTGCAGAAACCGGAGGTGTGAAAGCAGCCTTACACGCAGCGACATCGCTAGCGATGTCGCTGGTGAAAGCACCCGCCCCTGTCGGTTGTGCGTCACGGGCAATTCACTGTCCGTGGCGCACAACATCGCTCGGACCCGTCACACGGACTTACCTGCCTAGCGACGTCGCTTTTCTAAGGGGGCGGTTTGTGCGGCGTCACAGCGACGTCACACGGCAGCCGTCCAATAGAAGCGGAGGGGCGGAGAAGTAGCCGAAAGAAAGTGACACCACCTCGTTGCCGGAGGACGCAGGTAAGCTGTTCCTCGTTCCTGGGGTGTCACACATAGCGATGTGTGCTGCCTCAGGAACGACGAACAAGCTGCGTCCTGCAACAGCAACGATATTTTGGATTAGAACAACGTGTCAACGATCAATGATTAGGTGACTAATTTTAATCGTTAGCGGTCGTTCATATGTTTCACACGCAGCGACGACGCTAACGAGGCCGGATGTGCGTCACGAATTCCGTGACCCCAACGACATCTCGTTAGCGATGTCGTTGCGTATAAAGCCCCCTTTACTGCTAATACACATATACAGTCCACATCACACTTTCTTTTAACAGCAAAAACGTCCACAGGGGCTTGTAGGTCACAGTCCAGTCTCCTACATACATGTAGTGCGCACAGTGTGCAAACAGTCAGACCTGGGTCCTCCTCTGCTGTCGTCTATTAAAGTCTGCCAGCACTTAGGTGAAATACTAGAGTTAGGGACCATCATGATTGGGTACACCTCGTTGTGGTGGGATGGCTTTTATGCTTGTTTGATCAAAATAGTGTCAACTAAGTAAACTATATTATTTACACTGATTATTACTATTTATTTATCCACTTACTGCAGGGTATCCGCTCATTGTTTTATCCTAGGTTTTGTCTGCTAAAGGCATAGTATGAATGTGCACCTACATATTGCACTAATGCCAACAGGTGTGTTCGCTCATATTTTTGGTTTTCCTTACAGGAGCTGAAAGCTCTCCCGTCATTTATATTTTAGTAAACACTTGTATTTCACATCAAATATAAATATTGGAGCATCTGTTCTTGGTACTCTACATTGTGCTGTTATTCTGTTACTATTTCTGGAAATGTTTGAACAAATTAATAACAAGGTACTACCATTTCTTTTGCCAGCAGGGTGTGAGTCAAAACAGTCACTTTGACACCGTCAGTGCTGAATATGGAAATACTGCATTGACCAGCGTTGTAAAGGTTACATTAAGTTGTGAATTTATTCCACCTTCCAGAGGAATAACGGGAGCAGTACAATAAATGTTAAAAAAAATATTTTTCATAATTTTTGTTTAATGGGATTGAAACTGTTTACTAAAACAGAAATGACCAGAGGGTTATCAGGTGTAATATTATATAGTGGTATTACCTATATTATCAGTGTCAATACAGACAATACAGATAAGAAAATAACAGGAAATTATACGATCATTTTCCTTCCTACAATTTGAAATCTCACTCAAACTTTGTTGGTGGTCACCTGCTGATGTGATGTGTCATCTCCATGAATAACAAGTCATATGAACAGGTAACTTTGTATATACAAAGTCAAAGCAGGGGATCTAAAAGATATTGGTGAAGAAATAATGAGTCATCTTAAGACTTTGAGCATGACACAAGTTATATGCAATATTTAAAATATACTCTGAATGCCATATGGTCATTAATAAGAAAAAAGTTAAAAAGAGGAGGGCCCAATACTGACCTTTGTTGTAACCCACTGTCAACTGTGACCCAATCAGTGTAATAACCACCCTTTGTTTCCTATCACTGAGCCAGTTGTTAACCCAATTACACATATTTTCCACTAGTCCCATTTTTCTAATTTTATTTACAAACATTATATGTGGTACCATATAACATCTACACCCTTACCCTGGCCTAATCTGGAATGTATCTTTTCATAGAAGTTTATGAGATTAATTTGACAGGACTATTCCCTCATAAACCCATGTTAACACTTGGTAATGAGGTAATTTCTTATTAATAAACTCCAGATTGCGCTTGGAAACTCTCAGAACTTTTCTCCATAATAGAGGTTAAACTTATAGATCTATAGTTTCCAGGTTCACTGAAAACTATCCAGTGGAACCCCATCCACATGCATTATACTTTGATGTAGCTGAAGCTCACACCGATCTTGTCTGTGTGACATGTGTCATAGTGAAAGTCTCCATGTAGCCACAGTCTAAATATATAGTAAGGAGCAAAAGGGTAGCAATGTTTGGAACTTTTGACTTTCAGGCTCCATATTACACCATCCACTACAGCTTCAAACATGAGACTACCTTCCTTTTATAGACAATAATCTTGGCTATCTCATACATAAATTTGACTTGCCACTATTAAGCATATGATTCATCCTTCTCCCAGCAGGGACGCTGACTCACCACCGCGGCTGTCCCGCACTGCCCTGCCTGACCTCTCCGTGGTCCTCCACGTGAATCTCTTCTACTTCCTCCTCCCAGGGCCTGTGCACACTGCACAGATCCCCTGGGTATATGCTTAGGGTGTGTGCGCACACCTGCCCTTTCCTTAAAGGGCCCGTCTGCCATTGCTGAGAGGCACTGGGTGCTTAATGCAGTATCCCTCTAGGAGTGGTGCTTGAGCAATGTGGTTAGTTTGATAGTGGTCTGTTCCCAAGCTAACTAGTTGTCAGGTCCCCTTGTTCACTGTGCATCCCTCTTTCATTGTGTACCTGCCTTCACCAGAGACTTTGCCTGTCTATTCTGGCCATGGTCGTACTCGCCTTCACTAGAGAGTCTGTCTGACCAGTCTAGCCATACTGTCTGCCCCAGCCACCCAATTCACACCTGCCTGTACTAGAAACTCTGTCCGTCTGACCATTAGATTCCGCCAATTTTCACCTGTCTGTCCCTGCCAAGGGGGTCTGCTGCAACAATTCCAGTCATTGCCCTAGAAGTGGCACATAGTGTTTGCCTTGCGGCGGGTGCTTAGTCAAGCCCCTACCACTAAAGGGTAAGCCCGGGGCCCCCCTGTGGTCCAGAGGGTCCACGTCTGCTCGCTGCCTTACCATCACCAGTAGCGAACATTAGACTGGTCAAGTACACTTTTGGCTATGAAACAACCCCATATCATCAGACTTCCTCCACCGAACTTGAGAGTTTCTTCAATTTCTAAATCCGCTAACCCCTTTTTTCCCTTATTTCTTTCAGACGCATTTGCACCCATCAGAGCCAAGTGTATTGACTCTTCTACTGTCCACTTTTTACACCTTCTTGCAAACTCGAGCTGATGTTTCCTATGATGAAGTCGAGGCTTCTTCACCTTTTTTTTCGGGCCACCATTCCACACTTGTGTAACCTGTGTTGCGCAGTGCTTGTAAGAATGTCTGTGAACACACTATTTCAAAGCATGCAAGCCATCTCTACTGCCGTGTTTCTTGTGCCACAACTGATAGACCTTGTGATGAGTTAACTTGTTGATTCTGATATTTTGCCTGGACGTCCACCTCTTGGCTTTTAAATGGATGGACGGACTTCAGTTCATATTCTTCTAATTATCACGGCACTCACATGATGCCGTTTGGAAATTTTCTTGGCCACGAGACCACAATTAATGAGCTGGATGATGTTTTTGCTTTCTTGGGATATCTTTGTCATGGCTGCTCCTCGATTTGAACCAGTTACCTTTGCTTGGGAATCAACCTAATATCCCACTGAGCTATTAGGGAATGTGAAAACCGTTTATAATTTGTAGTATACATAAAAAAAAAGATTTTTCAAAACCAAAAGCAAAACAGTAACAAAGCAGTGGCATGACAAGAATCTGAGTAACTAATCATATGCAAGTCAAATTTATGTATGAGATAGCCAAAATTATTGCCTATAAAATGAAGGTAGTCTCATGCTCAGTGATGTAGTGGATAGTGAGATATGGAGCCTGAAGGCAAAAGTTTAAAACATTGTTACCCTTCTGCTTCTCACTGTATGTATATTGCCACCCCTGCTATTGTAAGGCTCATTTAAAAATTAATTTAATTCCTGGAAATATTTTTCAGGTTGCATTATATCAAATAGTGGTTATCCAGAATGCATTGCATGAGATCTTGTGCTGTTCACTTTGTTTTTATTTAATAAATCACTGTATGATCTTTCTCTTTTTCTTCTGCCTCCTCCTGTCCAGCTAGGATCTCTGCTCTCTCCCATTCTTTCCTATGAGATTCCTTTTCTCATATTCACGAAGTACAGGTATTGAGTTTTACACCTACTTCCACAGCATTTAGAAATTAGAAAATTCCTTTGTACAATATATATTATTACTGTTTGGTACTGTAAAAGCTGATGTGGCCCCAATATTTTCAGTGATCTTTCCATACTAATTGTTCAATCATTCATTTGGATCTAATGAGGGGCCTACTAAACTGTGATGTCATTTATACTTACTAGTGATGAGTGAGCACTACCATGCTCGGGTGCTTGGAACGTGATAGAAGGCAGTCGGATACTCAGATGGGCTCGACTCAAGTACCCGAGTATAATGGAAGTCAATGGGGAACTCAAGCATTTTTACTGAAAATCTTCCGGAAAGATGCTCGAATATCCAATTGACTTCCATTATACTCGAGTCAAGCCTGTCCAAGTGTCTGAACTGCTCGTTCCGAGCGTTCACTCATCACTAGTAGTTACATAATATAGGAAGTATAGTATAAACAGATACCAAGGAATTAGCATGCCATGCTTAAAACATGGCTACCTTCTTCCTCACTTTTTTAACTGTTTTCTAATTCTGCTCCTTTCTATCAATTGGCTGAGCTGTAATACCACATCCAAAATATAGTAGCATATCTGTCCAATTTTGTAACAGATCCCGTACAACCCCTTTAATTTTAATACCAATAACAAAAAACTAAATTTTCAAAGGATCATTTGCGTTCTTCTAGTCATGACCATGAACCATTTCTCAACCAAAGAGTAAATGATTTTCAATAGTCAGGTGATCGGTTTGCGTTTCAGTGTGCTCATAATAACTCATATTCTGAACATTTTGTTGAGTAACTGAATTCAAGTCAGACATAACATTATAAAATCCCCAAAATGAAGAACAGGTGGATTATATGTGTTGGCAGAAATGAAAAGGAGGATTTACTGGTCATAATCTTTATTTAATGCCTTTTGTGATATCATGGATAACTAAGATGTATTTCTGTGTGCTTTCTCAGACAGGTCAGTATAGCAGATGGCTCAGCTCTGGCGAACCGCCATGGCTGCCTATTTCGCGAAGTCTCTGCCTCTCTAGATTTCCGGTTGGTGCAGCAAGTCTTTTTTGATGCCATACAGGAGGTGAGGAGAGAAGCAGATAGATGTGCATCTTTGAGACCTCCACTCTACATCACCGAGGAGAGGGCACTACTTGGCTTGCCTCCTATATCTTCTACGTCACCCTCCGGCCGCCATGGAATGCCTACTCTTAGCACTTTATCCCCTCTGGGCTACAAGGAGATTCCCTCTGTGGCACAAGCCAAACTTGTCACCGTGAAGTCGTCTAGAGCAGTGAGCAAACGCAAGGCACCAACGCTCACCCTCCTTAAGGGTTTCAAGATCTTTTAATTTCAAGACGCCCTAATATGAGAAGTGATCAGAATACATGCCTGTTCTCTATTTATGGTACGGACTGTAGACTACTTTGAATTGTGATGAGATTCACCTCTTATTCCAATCAAACAGCATTTTAAGTTAAAAATTATGACAATGCAGTCAACGCAAATGCATGGTATAGAGCCTAAAATAGTAGTTATTCACCTAAATTTATTTTCTAAAAATCTAATAACACAGTGAGTGATGGAAAAGGGCATATCTTTACTACTGTCAGGTATCTTTACCTTTTGCCAGCTTTTGGCACACTGCCAATCCACGCAAAATTTTTCCAATAGGGCTTCGTCTCATGAGAAAGCATCCTAGCGTCATGCACAGAAAGCTATGTGCAAGCTATGCTTCCTGGAACATTCTTGGAAGTTGCACTTCAATTTTTTTCAATAGTTCAGGGGTCTGCAGTTTTTCTAAGAACCCAAAAATTATGGTCAAGGCTTGAGTTCAATAGTTATAATTAAAGTCAGGCTAGTTGTCAGATGCTATACTACTACCTTAAGAATAAAGTGGCTGTCTGGCATTTGGTCCCTAGTAATCAGTAAATCTCAAGTCTTCAGTTAAGGCTGGAGTCACTTGTGCGTGACTTGCGCTGGGATTTCATTGCACCACCTGGACTGACCGGCGACTCTCCTGACAGGAGCATGTGAGCCACATAGAAATACATAAAGCTGACATGTCCCTGTCAGGAGAGCCGCCAGCTGGTCCACGCACTGCAATGCGATCCTCGCACGAGTCACACACAAGTGTGACTCTAGTCTTAAAGAGTGCATTTTTATCAGTTTTCCCTATTCTCCAGAAGCCTTGGCAGTTTCTATTTTCTGCACTTCTTTATTCCTTTTTTCTAAAGGCATCTATTGCAAAGTTTATTATCTTCACTAGCACTATTGATTTATGGTAAAAAAAAGTGTAGGAACTATTTAAAGGGAACCTGTCAGGTGCAATATGCACCCAGAACCACGAGCAGTTCTGTGTACATATTGCTAATCCCTGCCTAACCGTCCCTGTATGTAGTAGCATAGATAAAGAGATCTTCAGAAAAAGTTTTTCTAAAGATCTTTTATCACATGCTAATGAGTGCAGGGACAAGTCGCAAGGGCGTTAGTTCCTGCGCTCATTCCACCCTCTTAGCATGTAAGCACACCCACAGGGGCATGCTAACATGCTATTCAATGCCGCATCACCAGCGGTGACATGTGTACCTCTGTCCGCTGATCAGAAGTCCCGACACTTACGGTCATGCACACTAGACCTCTCTGAAGCCGGGATGTGTACACCCGGCTTGATACTGCGCATGACCGGAAGTGCAGGGCATTCAGATAAGTGGTCACAGTGGACACAGGTACGCACCTCACTGCTGGTGATGCTGCATTTACTAGTATGTTAGCACGCCCCTGTGGGCCCATTCTAAGAGGGTGGAATGAGTGCAGGAACTCACACCCTTGCGACTAGTCCCTGCACTCATTAGCATATGATAAAAGATCTTTAGAAATACTTTTTTTTTTAAAGATCTCTTTGTCTGTGCTACTAGATACAGGGATGGTTAGGCTGGGATTAGCAATATGCACCCAGGACTGCTCGTGGTATTATGTGCATATTGCACTTGACAGGTTCCCTTTAAGGCCAAATTGACACTGGGCTGAGGACAGAGGAGAAGGAATGAAATTTGTAGTACTGAAGCATTCTTTAAGGCTACTTTCACACATCCAGTTTGAGCAGTGCGGCTCAATCCGGCTGTGAAACCTATGCAACGGATGCAGCGAAAACACCGCATCCTTTGCATAAGTTTTTACATGCGGCCCGTCCGTTTTTTTCCGATTGCGGCATGCTACTGAGCATGCGCAGTGGAAGAAACCGCATGCGGCGGCCGGATGCGTTTTTTTTCCGCATCGCGCCGCATCCGGCGTCCATAGGCATGCATTGAAAAATGCGCCGCTGCGGCCGGATGCGGCGCAATGCGTTTTTTTTGCCAGAGCAAAAAACGTGCCAGGGAACGTTCCATCCGGCCGCGGCATCGGCTAAATCTGCCGCATGCGGCAAAAACCGGACCGAACGCAAGCCCATGCGGCACAATACGGCACTAATGTAAGTCTATGCAAAAAAAAACCTGCAACCGGTGGCAAAAAAAACGGTTGCGGTTTTTCTGCAGAGTGCCGTATTGTGCCGCAGAGCAAAAACCGGATGTGTGAAAGTAGCCTAGCTTTGTCTTGGTTCACATTTGAATGATTCACTTTCCATCAGAAATTGCAACAATATGATGACAAAAATAGCAAAATGTAAAACGCTATGATTGCTGGGATCCATCAAGGGTTGTTGGAACCTATTTGCATCCATTTTATCTGTGCTTGATTTATTATGAATGGAAGCCTCAATGCTCGTGAGATCAGTGTATCTCTTACTGCTACATTATTTGGATGTTAGAAAAATGACATTTAGTTGGAGGATCTGTATATGATGCATCCATTGTACACTGCAGCTTTATATTCCACTGACAGATTGTTTAATTCATCAGGAAAAAAATGAGATGTTTACTTGAACGTAGAAGCTGAAGGTCATCTTTTTCCTGAAACATGAATGATGTGTGCCGATATATGTAATATGTTCCCACATTCGGGAGTAACAAAGTGTAAAAAAAATAGGAATTATATGTCAAAGAGTTTGTGCGTCTTCTGAATACTCCAGTCCTGATGATGATGTGTTATCCAGATGTTCAGACTATGTTGGCTGCCAACCATTCATCCCACGCCATGTTATCAGAGTTATGTTTGGTTCTGGATTGTGATGAGCACTTGGAATGTACTTGCTGCCTCCTGCTGACAACTGAAGTCTGCTCATTGCCAGCTTCTGTTATACACAGCATCGTTCCAGAATCCATCATAAGAAGACATCAACTCTAGGGTGTCTTCCAACTGTAAATGCTTTTTTTTAATCGGTATCCAAGGAAAGACCATTTGCATGTACTAAATCTCATAAGGACTGTATGTCCTCCAAAGTCAATAAGCTGCCTGCGGCAATCATAGCCTCCTTTGATAACCATTGCTTGAGTCGTAAAAGATGAAGGGCACAGACCCTAACCATGACATTTTAAGAGATGCTGTTGGTCTGAAAAAAACTTTCATACTTTCCAAGAATGTCTAGGAGGCTACCAGGCAAAAGGGAGGCTTCCCTAACTCCAAGAAGAGTTAACAAATCTAGGGGACATAAAAAGCTCCCAAACCTTCTGGGCCTTAGCAATAGTTTTGCTTGTCTGTGTTGCTCCGTCAATAGACAAAGCCCCAGTGTTTGTCCAACATTAGGGCGAGTAATAGGTCATGGAATGGGTGAGGCCTGTAAAAGAAAAGTGTGTTAAATAAAACGTTTTGCAATTTGCATAGAGAATGCTCTTGGTGGACCAGCACAAAAAGTTGACAATTATGCGTACATATCCCTAATAACACTGGTGCATTGTAAAATACAGCCTTAGGCTAATCATGCACGTTTTTCACGGACGTGTCAAAGGTGCGTATTGTCCTCCGTGTGCCGTTTTTATGGCACAGCGTGTGTTTTCCGTGTGTTATCCGTGATAACACACAGAGAAGGGGAACTTTCTGCTCACCTGTCCCTGGCGTTGCTGTCCGTGGTGCTGATCTTTGGTCTCCGGTACTGCCGACTCCCCGCTGCTGCTGCTTCTGCCCGCAATGGAGTGAATATTCAATGAGCATAATGAGCGGGGGTCGGAAGCAAGTGACAGCAGCGGCAGAGACAGCAGGGCTGGAGAAGGTGAGAATAGATTTTTTTTTTTACAAACACGTGTGTTTTCACCGGTGCATGTCACACGGATCACATCCGTGCGGTCCGTGTGCGGGCCGTGTGACACCCATGATGCCGAAGAAAAATGGACATGTCTACATGTGGAGCACACAGACACACGTATGCTCCACATGTACACACGGTCCATAGCAAAACACGCACGTGTGCGCAGACCCATTGATTTTAATGGGTCTATGTGTGCCCGTGTCTCGTACCGGAGACACGGACATTTGAAAGGGGCCTTAGGCTGCGGGCCCACAATCAGTTTTCACAGAGTTTTCACAGAGTTTTGGACGCAGCATGCTTCAGCTGCGCCCAAAAGTCTGCGTTGTACAGTACAAGCACAGTGGATGGGATTTCTAGAAATTTCCTGCTCACTCTGCTTGGTTTTCCGCAGCATAAACTGTCATGCGGTGCGACTTTCCGAGCCGCAGCATGTCAATTGTTTGCTGCGGAGTCTCTGCCGGGAGAACAGAAGAGAGGGACTGCAACTGCCTGAGACCAGATCGTGGGCATGGGCAGCTGCGGTCTCCTGTGTTCTCCTGCGGAGGAAACCTTCGGCCCTGCAGATCAGAACCCGCCGTCGTGGGCACGTACCCTTAGGCTGGGGTCACATGTCCTGTAGTCATCTGTTATCACAGATCCATTAGACATCCGTCGGCAAAAAAAGTTGTACAAACATAACTTTTTTTGTCTGTTATTAAATAACGGATGTTGCTTTTAACGGATCAGTTGTCCATTGACTCCACATGTTAACAGATTGCCACTTAGCCATCCGCTGTACTTGCATTTGTAACGGATGCGTTGTTTTCTTACCGGATCTGTTACAAATAGAAGATAAATAGCAATCCGATACCGAATCCGTTCTCCATAGACACCAATGTTAAAATAACAGACCCAACAGAAATCAGTTTCACAATGAATCTATGCAGGATTCATTCCAATGGATGACTACAGGAAATGTGAACTTAGGATGGGGTCACATGAGCGTATAAAAATATCAGTCTCCCCCAGAGGTAGAGCTGCTGAGTGCTCCTTCTGCTCTGTGCTCTCTCCTTCAGCCGCCGCCATGTTAGGAGCTGTCGGACGCTGCACCGCTGGGGCCCTGAAGGCCTTTAAGCCCGCCGCCAGCTCTCTCCAGCTCGGGCAAACCCTGCTGAGACGTTGCCCTGCAGCGCTGCACGCCCGGAGAGACTATGCAGCCGAGGCTACAGCTGCCAAGCCCGGCACAGCAACCGGCCGCATTGTCGCTGTTATCGGAGCCGTGGTGGACGTCCAGTTTGATGAAGGCTTGCCGCCAATCTTGAATGCTCTGGAGGTCCAGGGCAGGGACACCAGGCTGGTTCTGGAAGTGGCACAGCACTTGGGGGAGAACACTGTCCGTACCATCGCTATGGATGGTACCGAAGGTTTGGTCAGAGGGCAAAAGGTTCTTGATGCTGGCACACCAATCAGAATTCCTGTTGGTCCTGAGACCCTTGGGAGGATCATGAATGTCATCGGTGAACCCATTGATGAGAGAGGCCCTATTACAACCAAACAGTTCGCTGCCATCCATGCTGAAGCCCCAGAATTTGTTGAAATGAGTGTGGAGCAGGAAATTCTGGTTACTGGAATCAAGGTGGTAGATCTCCTTGCCCCCTATGCTAAAGGAGGAAAAATCGGTTTGTTTGGTGGTGCTGGTGTGGGAAAAATTGTGCTCATCATGGAGCTGATCAACAATGTGGCTAAAGCCCATGGTGGTTACTCAGTGTTTGCAGGAGTGGGAGAACGCACCCGTGAAGGAAATGACTTGTACCATGAAATGATTGAGTCTGGTGTCATTAACCTGAAGGACACAACATCAAAGGTAGCCCTGGTATACGGACAGATGAATGAATCACCAGGTGCCAGAGCTCGTGTTGCTTTGACCGGTCTGACTGTTGCTGAATACTTTAGAGATCAAGAAGGACAAGATGTGCTGCTTTTCATTGATAATATCTTCAGGTTTACTCAGGCTGGTTCAGAGGTATCTGCCTTACTCGGTCGTATTCCCTCTGCTGTGGGTTACCAACCGACCCTGGCCACCGACATGGGTACCATGCAGGAGAGAATTACAACCACAAAGAAGGGATCTATTACCTCTGTACAGGCTATCTATGTACCTGCTGATGACTTGACAGATCCTGCCCCTGCTACCACATTTTCTCACTTGGACGCTACTACAGTATTGTCGCGTGCCATTGCCGAGCTTGGAATCTACCCGGCTGTGGATCCCTTGGATTCAACCTCACGTATCATGGACCCCAATATTGTGGGTCAGGAGCACTATGATGTAGCTCGTGGTGTTCAGAAGATCTTGCAGGACTACAAGTCCCTGCAGGATATCATTGCCATCTTGGGTATGGATGAGTTGTCAGAAGAAGACAAACTTACTGTAGCCAGAGCCCGAAAGATCCAACGTTTCCTGTCTCAGCCATTCCAGGTTGCTGAAGTCTTTACCGGACATATGGGCAAACTGGTTCCATTAAAAGAGACCATCAAGGGTTTCAAGCAGATCCTCCAAGGAGAATATGATAACTTGCCTGAACAGGCTTTCTACATGGTAGGACCTATTGAAGAAGCAGTAGCAAAGGCTGAGAAACTTGCAGAAGAGCACTCTTAAAGACTTGATAAAATGTTTCCTTGAAAGCACTCATCCACAACACCTTCATCCTCAGTAATGCTTTTTGCCTGTCTGTAATGGATCGTGTCGGCAAAGCGTATTTAAAATTTACAATAAAACAACTGTGTAAAGACAAAAAAAAAAAAATATCAGTCTCATTCTCATCCAGAAAAGCGGGATGAATTTTTCTCACTTGTCATCCCTGTGCTTTACTTATACAATCCATTTTCTTACCAAGCAGCTATTAATTAGGGATGATCGAATACCTCAAATATTCGGCTTCGCGAATATCCGACGAATAGCTCCCCGCTATGCGAATATTCGATGCGCAATGTAAGTCTATGGGAAATCCGAATAGTTCCGAATAGTTGTTATTCGGGTTTCCGACAGACTTACATTGCGCATCGAATATTCGCGAATGGCCGAATAGCGGCGACTTATTCGTCAAATATTCGCGACGCCGAATATTTGAGGTATTTGATCATCCCTACTATTAATCTTTTACAGGACAATTTACAGTTTCCCATCTTAGTGAATTGTAATGTACAGTATGTGTGAAAATCGGATGCTATACTGATGGTCCGTATCGACATCTGATTTTTTGTCTTGCACTGTACAGATTTTGGAATCAAATCGCAGCATTCTGCAATTTTTTTTCTAATGCTAAATACAGCTGAGAAAAACAACACAGATCCGCACTGCCTCATTGAATAACATTGGTCCTAGTGTAATCTCTTCTTCTTATCAGATTGCACTTGTCCGATTTATATGCTCGCATTTACTCAAGCTCAATATTCTCTTACAAGTCTACTGATTCTTTGGGAAATTTGTTCTACTCTTTTATTTTTTTATTTCATTAGAGACACATTAGTATTTCTGGGCACCAAATTATAGGTACCAAAATGCCACTGTGAATGGCGCCATACAGACTGTTTTACTAAGATCAAGCAAAAACCCTGCAGCTGCACAGTAATTGTTAACCAACCTAAGAATTAGGGGTACTTTGCACGCTGCGACATCGCTAGCCGATTGTAGCGATGCCGAGCGCGATAGTCCCCGCCCCCGTCGCAGATGCGATCTCTTGTGATAGCTGCTATAGCGAACATTATCGCTACGGCAGCTTCACACGCACTTACCTGCCCTGCAATGTCGATCTGGCCAGCGACCCGCCTCCTTCCTAAGGGGGTGGGTCGTGCGGCGTCAGCGACGTCACACGGCAGGCGGCCAATAGAAGCGGAGGGGCGGAGATGAGCGGGACGTAAACATCCCGCCCACCTCCTTCTTTCCTCATTGCAGGCGGGACGCAGGTAAGGAGAAGTTCCTCGCTCCTGGGGCTTCATACACAGCGATGTGTGCTGCCGCAGGAACGAGGAGCAACATCGTACCTGTCGCTGCAGCGAAAGTATGGAAATGACCGATTCTACACAGATCACCGATTTTCGACGCTTTTACGATCGTTTATCGGCGCATCTAGGCTTTACACATTGCGACTTCGTTACTGGCGCCGGATGTGCGTCACTTTCGATTTGACCCCGACGAGATCGCAGTAGTGACGTCGCAACGTGCAAAGTACCCCTTAGAGCTCAGCACTTGTACTCAGGTCCAAATTGCCCAGATGTCTCCATTTATTGATGTTACTTTCATATGACAACTATATGGTCAGTGGACACAATTGGTTTGAGAGAAAATGGTGAACAGAATTGAATGTGTTCCCTTTACATGAAATCTTCATGGCAGAGCTTTTACAATCCCTCCACTAATAATGTAAAGTTATTAAAAACAACTAGTGATATTTTCTAAACAAAAATTGTATGTATGTATAATCCACCAGCAAGATATTTGCAGCTAGTAAACTCTGTGTGCACTTTCTCACCATCTGTTATTATTGATGACTAAAAACATCAATGAATAAAACATGGATGACAGAAGATGGAAAATCTGAGCGCAGAACACTTCTTGCAGACATATCTGCCTCGATTCATCAAAGCCTATGCCAAAATGCTGCTGTAAAAGCTTGGAATAAAATTGCAAAACTTTTGTACAATGTGAGGTTGTACAAAAATTGTGCAACTTTTGGCGTTTTAATGGCATTTTTGCTCCGCTCCAACAAAGTGTGTGCAGTTGGAATTGACCGTGGGGGTATGGCGACCCCAGCTTGTAATATTATTGACAAGCGGCAGCGGTCTTTGCACTACAGATCTTACTCCTGTCCTTGACTAGAGTGAGTAAGATCTGCGATGAGGCGCAGACAGACCCGCACATCACTTTGCACCTCACCTGATTTATTAAGAGACGTGCGTAAAAAACATCAGTCTTGATGTATTGGGGACTTAATGTTTTGATTGCTAATCACACTGTAGCTCTGTAATGAATAGCAGGCAGAAATGCAATAATTTTGAGACAATAAGATGTATAAATATATAATAAAAATAAATTTCTAATGTCTGGGAAGTAAGATTATAATCAGACACAGCTATATAGATATATACACATGTAACCAAACTATAGGGTATATACAACTGCTTTTTCAGCTCATTGCTCTATATTAATAGTCCTTAATGTTTGATTCTGTTGGCTCACAACTCCCAGCCACATGGATTGCCTTAAGTGTCCTGAATTATGGTTATATAATGTGATGACGAGAACCCGGATGTAATAAGACACCAAACCACTAGGTGTTGCCAGGCACACTAGCGGAGTGGATCTGCCAGGTTTGGAGAGGGGCAGTCAAAAAAGCCAGAGGTCAAATTCCAGGAGAGAACATAAATGACAAAAGGAGCGAGCAGAGCCGGAGTCAGGGGACTAGTCGGGGTCAGTAAACAGAGAGGTCACGTAACTACAAGGGAGCGAGCAGAGCTTGAGTCTGGGAACAAACCGAAGTCAGGGAATCAAGTCAGTAGGTAAGTAGGTAAGTAGACGAGAGGGGAACCGCGGAATAAGTTAATAAGATCAGATCAGACACTTAAGGGAACCAGAGACGTACACTGGTAAACAGTGACTATCACTGGCAGCGTTCTAGATGAAACAGCTCCCAGATAAAGCGGAGCAATCATCCAGAACGAGGCTCCAAAGAACAGACCCCTCCCACACCACACAGGACTTGACCGGGAATCAGGGAAAAATATGAGGCCCAGGATAGGCTCTGCAGGAGAGCAGAGAATGCTGCTGAGCAGAATCATCTATATATATAATTGCCTTATTCTGTCTGTCAGTCTGTCTGTCTGTCTTGGTCCAAAATGACATCAATACAGTGACAACCGTCACATTGGCCGCTCAGCTCGGCCCGCCCCCTGCACGCATTGACCGCTCGGCCCGGCCCCGCCCCGCCCCCACCACACGTTGGCTGCTCTGCCCCGCCCCCCGCTCATGTTGGCCGCTCGGGCCCCGCCCTCCGCACACGTTGGCCGCTCGGACCCCGCCCCCCGCACACATTGGGCACCTATACACCTCCTCCCCAGGACTACTCCACCTATTAGACACCTCCACCTCAGGACTATTCCACCTATTAGACACCTCCCACCCAGGACTACTCCACCTATTAGACACTTCCCCCCCAGGACTACTCCTCCTATTAGACTCCTCTCCCCCCAGGACTACTCCTCCTATTAGACTCCTCTCCCCCCGGGACTACTCCTCCTATTATACACCTCCCCCCAGGACTACTCCTCCTATTATACTCCTCTCCCCCCAGGACTACTCCTCCTATTATACTCCTCTCTCCCTAGGACTACTCCTCCTATTATACTCCTCCTATTATAGTCCTCTCTGATGGGTGCGCAGCATGGGGGATGGAGCACGATGGGGAGTGCACAGCATGGGGGGATGAAGCACGATGGGGGGTGCGCAGCATGGGGGGATGAAGCACAATGGGCGTGTGCACCATGGAGGATGGAGCACGCTGGGGGTTGCGCAGCATGGGGGATGGAGCACGATGGGGTGCACACCTCCCCGAAACACACACCGCCAAACACGCACTGCATAACACACCACACACACACTTGGAACCACAAACACCGTCCTGCACAGACACACAGACAACGCCGCACACACACAACACCCAACACACAAATACCGCGGCACACACAAATATACGCACACACCGCGCAACACACACGCACACTGCACAAAACATACCTCCCCCAAAATGCACACACGCACCCCACACACCCACACAAACCGAGCAACACATGTGATACTCTGGTCGGGCCAGGTAGTCACCAATAGGCCCCTGCACTACACCGTTCCCTCACAGGTGACATCAGCCAACCTTTAAAACCCTAGTCACCCCCCTCAGGGCTAGATGGACACACCAGGGGGCGGAACCTGGCGGTTGGAAGACGCCCACCAAGGAGTCTGGACAGCCTGAGGGCGGGAAAGTAAACAGTCTAGTGTTAGAGTTCAAGTTGGAGAGGAGTGTGGGCTGGAGCTGGGTGCAGCTCCAGCAGAGGTGAATACCCCAAATTGAACGACGCCAGGGTAGGAGCCCTGGTGCCAGTGGCTAGGAGGCAGATGGCGGTCTCCGTCTGCAGGAGCCGGGAAGACGGCTCGGTGGACCGGGACAGGGTAGTGGCCCGCCGGTACTGACTCAGGGAACCGACTCGGAAACCGGAGCACACAGGGGGGTACTCGGACCCTGAAGCCAAGTCTAGAAGCTACTGGAACTGGTTAATTTACCGATTGAGGTCAGGACTAGAGGTCCTGTCCCACCCAAAGTCCCTATTAGAAGACAACAGCCCACTGAGGGGGATAGAAGGCCACCGCCAGGGCTCAGAGATTCCACGGGCCAGCATCTGCGGGCAAGGGCTCCTTAGGCCATATCCAGCTGGGAGCGGACTCCTGAGGTTGCAAGCACAGGCAGTCCACCATTCTTACAAAGGTGCAGGAGAAAGACAGAGACCACCAGCCGGGTGGGGGACCAGAACGCAGCCGGCTGCAGGCACCGACCACCATCACCTTGGTTTACCAGAGACTCGTGTGTTTCCTTCAATAGTGAGTACACCAGCACCCTGCGGTCGCCCATCTCCCTGCACCAAAATCCCCAACGGGTCCCGGGGCCACCATCCCTGCCCAAGGAGGGGTTAACAACTTGCTGCGTAACATCTCCCCCGGGTGCCCCGTAACTGCAGCGGTGGTGTCCAACCTCACCACACACCGTGGGTGGCGTCACAAACTTAATATGGCTCAGCCCGTACATATACGTCCTACATCCACAACCATAACCCCCTTTTTAATCGGAGTGACCGCAAGACCCCCAGGTCCGGAGAGCCTCGAGCCACCCACGGAAGGTCCGGATCCGAGCAGCTCGGCTGCTGAGAGCGGGGCGGTACACACACAACATCACACACACAACACGCTGCAGACACACAGCGCTCCACAAACAACGCAACACACACAACGCAACACACAAACAACACCGCTCTCACACCCCCCCACACCCAGAAAATACCCAGAACATTTACAGCGCTCTACACAAACACTTGCCAACTACACACAACAACATCTATATATATAACAAAAATCATACATTAACTACACAATAAATTCTAAAATACCCGATGCGTTAGAATCGGGCCACCTTCTAGTGACATATAATCTGCCCATTGACAATATTGAAGATCTGTACTAACGATGAGTTTGTCAATGTCCGTGCATATCCTCCAGGCCAGTGCTACATCTATACAATTATATCAGCACTTATAAATAGACCTTAGTAGTAAGTGTTTGTTTCAAAGTAAGATTTAGACTAGGGCTACAAAGAGATTTTGACCGAGACACCGGTCACAAGACCAAGGTTCAATCAGTGCCGGTTCTACATCGCTGTGCAATATAAGTGAATGTGGTCACATTGCACCCTCAATTGAGCCAAGGCTGCAGCAAGCAAGTCTCAAAATGCTCAAAGAGGTTGGACTTCTTGTGGCAGACAGTATACCCTCTGGGTTACAATACGAACCCATTGACTTGTATTATGCTGTAGGTAAGTGTAATCCAATTCTCTTGGATGAGAAAATCAGAGGACACTGTGAGGGGAAGATGAAGAACAAAATGTCTCCATCTTCTCCATTCTGTAAATTCTTGAAAATCAGATTACACTAGGATGTCAGCCGAGGGCAGTCCGATATTTTCCAGCAACCATAGATTTGCATGGGCGAATCTGGTCCAAACGATATGTCAAATCACCGCATGTTGTGATTTGTTTCTCATGAAGTGGCATAAGAACAAAGCATTCATCAGCACTGCCCCATTGAATAGCATTGGTCTGAAATCGGATACCATTCGTCCAATTAGTACGATGGTGTGAATGAGCCTTTATGTTGTATTCCTGTTACGACTGAACCCTACCACTCACAGGAGGATGAAGAAACCAGTAGAGATGTAATACCTGTAATCAACAGGTCCCTAGTCAGGCTAGAAGAAGCCCTAAATATGATCTTGATTTGTCCCTGCCTGATCACGCAGGCTGGCACCCTATGATTTTGAAATGGCGCACCACTTAACGTCAGCTGACCCTGAGTGAACTTAACTGCAACCTCAACTACAAACAAAATATTACAGCAAATAACAATTAAAATAAATGAAGTGCACGCAGGCAGAGGGTGAGAGACAGGGCTAAAAATGTGTTATCACATGGAAGATGAGGGAAAACAGAGGAAACTCAAAAGACTTATGGAATACGTGTGTACCCCCAAATCCCAAATGTAAAAGAAAGGGAAGAATGCTAGGAAGGGAAACACACAAACAAACCACAGGAAAAAGCAATTAATGATTATGCAGCAAGATTATCCTTAACTGAAGAGCTTGGACTTCAAACATCTATTTATCCACAAATAGAGCCAGCAATGAATGTATGTGTATGGTGAGTATAAGTAACCCCTCCCAAGATGTGATAGGAACCAAACAAGGAAGTGAACACATCTGAATAGAAAGAAAAAGAAAAGCAAATGCACATGAACATCTTCCGAATTGACCCAGGAATTATTTTCAGGACCGTAACCTTTCCACTTAACCAGATACTGCAAGCTGCGCCTGAGCCACCTGGATCCTAGTACATGCTCCACTTCATACTCCCAATTCTCCCTCAGACCTACCTCAATAATGTGTTGAGGATCTGGGATTAAGTTGTTGATTTTCTAAGCTACAGGGACTTGAACTTTAACAATCACTCGATTCAAAACTTTAGTAATCCTGTAAGGACCTACAAATTTGGGAGCAAATTTCCTCAAAGCAACTTTTAGATGTAAATTTTTTGAGCGGAACCACATAAACTCCCCCACCCTAAAGACAGGAGCCTTTCTGCATCTGCAGTTTGGTCCATTCTGGGCCCCACCACTACTCACCAAAAGACCCCTTTCAATCTCCCTCCAGATATTTATCAATCAGGAAGAAAATTTCTCCTCACTCAGGAATGATTGCAATCCAGTAAAATTGACAAAAGCCAGTTGAAAACACCCACAATAAAAAGAAGGTGAGGTATCAGTAGCCGTGGAGATACAATTATTTAATTCACATTCAGCGAGGGGCAGAAATTCCACCCAGTCTTCCCCCAGTCTTCCAGACTAGATTAAACAAAACACCTCAAATATCTGTCTCTCTCTTGGTTTATTCCCTCAGCCAGTCCATTTGTATTGGGATGGTACCCTAAGAAAAACGACATTTTGATACCCAATCTGGGGCAAACATTCAGCCAAAAGCTAGCCAAAAATTGAAACCTCTATTGGATATAATGTTTTAGGGAATATCATGTTGTTTTTAAAAATGAGAAATAAACAATGTAGCTGATGTGTACCGCCCCGCGGTCTCGGCTGCGACCGCCAAGCCGCTTTGGTCCGGGCTTGCGTTTGTCGGTGGCTCGAGCGCCTCCGGACCCGGGGGTCACGTCGCTCTGGAAGGGAGTAGTGGCGGTGCACGCAGGGGTTGTGGGGCGTGGTTGTTTTTGGGAAAGTTCGTGACGCCACCCACGGGTTGAGGTGATGGTGGACACCACCGCTGCAGTAAAGGTACGGGGAATCCCGGGAGCGGTGTAGGGGCGCAGCTAGGTGTTGACCCCTCCGTGGGTAGGGGATGTTGGTCCCGGGGCCCGGTGGTGAAGGCCGGGGTTCAGGGGCAGGGTTGCGGTGCAGCGCGGTGCGGTGCCTGATGGCACTAGTGTACTCATGATTAAACCACACAGAGTCACTGGTAAACCAAATGGGGTGACGAACGGGGCTCGCAGCCGGCTGCAGTTTCTCCAGATAGGTTGGTAATGTCTGGGCACTGGTAGCCCGCTCCCCGGCGTGTATGTGTCGTAGGAGCCCGTTTGCCCTTGGACGCTGGCCCTTGGATCTCTAGCCTCTGGCGGTGGCTACTATCCGGACGGGTTGGGCTGTTGCCTTCAATCGGGACTTAGGTGGGAATGAATCCCTGAGGTCCAGACCGCAATCAGTTGATTTGACTATGGTGGTGGCTTATAGCCTAGTCAGGGTCTGAGTACCCTGCCTGGTGCTCCGGTATCCAGTTAGCTCCCCGGTTCGGTTCCGGCGGGCCACTACCCTGTCCCGGTCCCTTACGGTTCTGCTGGTCGTATTCCCGGTCTCCTGCAGGCGGCCACTACCGTCTGCCTGCCTGACTGATCTGGGGTCCTAGGCTCCAACCCAGGCACCACACGGAACTGAGCTCCTCTCTCCTCAAACTTCAAACTTGAACTCCCTAGTGTTTTTCCTGCCTCAGGCCAGCAGACTCCTCGGAGGGTGTGTCTTTCCACCTGACTCCGCCCACCTGGTGTGCCTGTCTGACTCTGAGGGAGGCAATCAGGTCTTTTGGTTGACTGGTGATACTTTACTGGGGTGGGGGTGTATTGTATATGGTGAGTGTAGTGACCTGTGACCCCTGGGTGTTCACGGCATCACACTAAGCTCTTAGCAGTAGCCAACTTTAGAAGTGGAACCAAATGAGCAATCTTGCTGATTATTACCACCAGAATTAGGTAAAGCAGTGACAAAGTCTATGGGTAAGTGAGTCCAAAGCTGTGATGGAATCTTGTTAGCTATGAGATAACTAGCTGACAAAGCCTAGCCCTGGAACAGACTCTGCTTTTATGAACATACTCATCAACATCCCTTACAAGCCTTCTGCCACCTAAACAACCTAGAAAAAAAAAATTTTCAAGTGGCAGAAGAACTCGGATGCCTAGCCAAAACGGAATCATGCACCTCCTCAAGAAATCCGTGCGTAAACAAGATGGAACATACAGTTTGTATGAGGCAAAGTCTCCGGCGCATCCTTAATGTGCTGTCTGAGAATCTACCCCCAGAACATTCCACCCCCTCACTAAGAATTTTAACAGAATTTAACAGAATCCCTCAACTCTGGGACAAAACTAAGAAAGAAAAAAAGTGTTTTCAGCTCACCTAGTATAAAGTTGTCCCAGGTCTTCAGCAGGAGTGCAGCGGTCCACTGAATAGGCGAGTCTAGAGGTAGAGTTAGAAGCAATGAGTAGAAAGGAAGGACCCAGCACTGATGCACGTAAAAATAAAATCCAAGGGTTTATTTGGTAATTTTAAAAACATTATTAGGGTAAAGGTTCCATAATGTGCGCCTAAGGATGATACTTGACGCGTTTCGGACTATAAATTAAAAACAAAGTCCTTAATCATAAGTGATAGGTTTGTTTTTAATTTATAGTCCGAAAAGCGTCACGTTTCATGCTTAGGCACACATTATGGAGCCTTTACCCTAATAATGTTTTTTAGATGACCTAATAAAGACTTGGATTTTATTTTTACGTGCATCAGTGCTGGGTCCTTCCCTTCTACTCATTGCTTCTAACAAAACTTAAGCTGGGTTCACACTAAGCGACAGCGACAACGACGTCGCTGTTACGTCACCATTTTCTGTGACGTAACAGCGACCTTGTAAGTCGCTGTTATGATCGCTGCTTAGCTGTCAAACACAGCGACGCAGCGATCATAACGTCGCTGTGCTACATGTGCAGAGAGCAGGGAGCCGCGCTTAGCGCTGGCTCCTTGCTCTCCTAGGTACAGTACACATCGGGTTAATTAACCCGATGTGTACTGCAGCTACATGTCACAGTGCAGAGAGCAGGGAGCCGCGCACACTGCTTAGCGCTGGCTCCTTGCTTTCCTTGCTACAGTATACATCGGGTTAATTACCCGATGTGTACTGCAGCCACATGTGCACAGAGCAGTAGCCGGCACTAGCAGCAAGGGCGGAGGCTGGTAACGAAGGTAAATATCGGTTAACCAGGGAAAAGCCTTCCCTTGGTTACCCGATGTTTACGTTGGTTACAGCTTACCGCAGCTGCCAGACGCCGGCTCCTGCTCCCTGCTCGCTTCATTTCATCGCTCTCTCGCTGTCACACACAGCGATGTGTGTGTCACAGCGGGAGAGTGACGACCAAAAAATGAAGCTGGACATTCAGCAACGACCGGCGACCTCACAGCAGGGGCCAGGTCGTTGCTGGATGTCACACACAGCGACAGCGATGTCGCTGCAACGTCACAGAAAATGGTGACGTAGCAGCGACGTCGTTGTCGTTGTCGCTGTGTGTGACACCAGCTTAAGAAACAAAGTGTCAGCTTTAACATTCTTAAGGTACCGTCACACTAAGCAACTTACCAGCGATCCCAACAACGATAGGGATCGCTGGTAAGTTGCTAGGAGGTTGCTGGTGAGATGTCACACTGCGACACTCCAGCAATCCCACCAGCAACCTGACCTGGCAGGGATCGCTGGAGCGTCGCTACACAAGTTGCTGGTGAGCTCACCAGCAACCAGTGACCAGCCCCCAGCGCCGCATGGAAGATGCTGCGCTTGGTAACTAAGGTAAATATCGGGTAACCAACCCGATATTTACCTTGGTTACCACCGCACGGAGCTACACGTGCACAGAGCAGGGAGCAGCGCACACTGAGCGCTGGCTCCTTGCTCTCCTAGTTACAGCACACATCGGGTTAATTACCCGATGTGTGCTGCAGCTACATGTGCACAGAGCAGGGAGCAGCGCACACTGCTTAGCGCTGGCTCCTTGCTCTCCAAGCTACAGCACACATCGGGTTAATTAACCCGATGTGTCCTGCAGCTACATGTGCACAGAGCAGGAGCCGGCACTGACAGTGAGAGCGGCGGAGGCTGGTATCGAAGGTAAATATCGGGTAACCAAGGACAGGGCTTCTTGGTTACCCGATGTTTACATTGGTTACCAGCCTCCACAGAAGCCGGCTCCTGCTGCCTGCACATTAGTTGTTGCTGTCTCGCTGTCACACACAGCGATCTGTGCTTCACAGCGGGACAGCAACAACTAAAAAATGGCCCAGGACATTCAGCAACAACCAACGACCTCACAGCAGGGGCCAGGTTGTTGCTGGATGTCACACACAGCAACATCGCTAGCAACGTCACAAAAGTTGTTAGTTACCAGCGATGTTGCTAGCGATGTTGCTTAGTGTGACGGGGCCTTTAGATCTGGGGAAATAAGTCACTGATAAATCAAACCGAGCAAAGAAAAGGGCCCACCAGGCCTGTCTAGTATTTAGACACTTAGCAGCATCAACATACAATAGCTTTTCATGATCAGTAAAGACCTTAGGTCTAGCCACCTCTAATGTCTTCATTCCTCAAAGGCTCTGTAACAGCCTACAGCTCATGGTCAGTAATATCATAGAACCCCGCCCTATTACCAGACTCTATTCATGATCCTATATAGAAAGGAGCCTGTCTGCCCATACTTGCAGATTTTTAATAGCACATAGCGGCATTAAAGTTAGGTTTCCGAAAAATTAGAGATTACCTTGTCGTTGGTTTTCGGGCTCATTTGTATTGATCAATACATTTGCTAAATATCTCTATTACTTTCAAATATTCATAGCAGTTTTGCAATACCATTTTTTATGTATTTAATTTTTTCCAGATAGCTAAATGCATTTTTCATTGTTCATAGTAACCCTATAGCAGAAATTCTTTACCATTTTTCATGTTTATATTTTGATAGTGGTTAGTGTGCAGCTTAATATTCTTATTATAGTCATGTATTTTTACACATATAGCTAGCACCTAATTCACACATATAGGTACTCTAGTCAGTCTTTTTTTCTGAATAACTTCTTGTATATGAAGTCTAAACTGACAGACGGCTCGGCTTTCTCCATAGAAGAACATAGCAAAAATCAGCTGCGCCCAGAATCTTGATCGTGGGCAAGGATCCTTCATTCTCCCTTGGAGATCATTAGCATCTCCAGAGGAGGAATGACACTGTGTCCAGAACGCAGTGTCTCCCGGATTGTGGCCACGTACCCTAAAGGTTTTTTTCTTTTCTCTTTTTAAAATTCGTTAATGCACTGTAAATGAAACATTGAACCATAATGTTGTAACGGGGGCAGGGGGCGCCTCAGGGGGTGTAGTCGGGTCCCCTCGCCTTGTGGGCCACAGGCTGAACCCCGGCCCGGCCGTCACTGTTAAAACGGAGGTGTTGTTTGTGGGGCAGAGTGTGGGTGGCAGGGACGCGTTCGTGCCGGTACCTGAGTTCTCCGTGACGCCGTTTTCCCTCGGCTCGCCAGCCCCTTCATCAGTTACAGAAAAGAGCCACTGACAGGCAGCTGGTAAACTAAGAAACATTTTATTGAACGAGGCTTACATTTTCTGTTACACTTCTCAGCAGCAAGTTACTTCAGTACTTCACTTTAACGTTACAGATTATGTTCCTTCCTGACGGTTTCCCCTTTTTGCTGACGGTCACTCTTCTTCACCTGCAGGGGACACTTGTTAACCCCCTAGTAGCTGTACTCTGAACCCTGAATTACTGCAGGGCAGATCTAGCACACACTACCGGTTCCGGATGAGTTCCCACTCCTCTTTACACCTTTCAGCATCAAGTCACATCGGTTTACAGGTTACACTTCTTGCTGACGGTTTCCTCTTTCCCTGGTAACTTTCCCTCGCCTGCAGGGGACATGCGTTAACCCCCTAGTAGCTGCACACTGAACCCTGTTTCACTGTAGGGCAGATCTAGCACAAACTACCGGCTCTGGATAAGTTCTCACCTTTCCACTTCTTTGCCGGGGAACTGCTTCACTTGTTTTCTACGGGCGTTCCCATTTACCTTCACTTCTTTGTCAGGGCACTACCCTTCGCCTGCAGGGGCCACTTGTTATCCCCCTGATAGCTGCACTGCACTGTAGTACACACTACCGGCTTTGGGACTAGTCTTGACTCTTCCACTTCTTCTGCCACTGCACCACTCCCACACTCTGCCCCGTCACCTCAGACCGAGCTTGCTTGCCTCTCACATCTCACTGCACACTGGACTCTGCATTCAGAACCCTTCCTTCCCCACCTAGGCTGCCCTGCCCCTTCCTTCCCTGCCATTGTTACCAGGGGAACCACTGCTCTAAACTGGCACCTAGTGGGGAAACAGTTTATGACAGGTAACATTTTACCATCAACATTTACAATTTGCGACCATACTACTGTGGCGTTTTCAGGGGGGAAAAAACGCTCCTTCACTACCAGGAGTCCGACTACAATGTGACCAGAACTACCACAATATAAACAAAAATGAGTTGGTGCTCCGCATTCCGTACCTTCTCTGGGATCTCTGCAAGCACCAAATTACATAGGTTCACCAGTTTAAACTGATGAAAAAGATTAAACTAAACCACCCTTGAATGTGTGTCTATCCCTCCCATCTCTCTAGATGAACAGAGAGGGTCATAGCCTCTTCCAAAGACTGCTGACAGGATTGTAAGTCATCCTGTCTTTAATCTGATTCATTACTCCTTGGAAGAACTGACTCCGAAGACCAGGGTCATTCCAAGAGGAGGGAAAGCCGCCGAGGAATGGGGGCACCTTTTTACCGTTAGGGTGCGTGTAACCTTGGTTATATCTCCATTGGCAGGTAGAGGAAAGAGAGAAGGAGGGTCATTTAGAGATTTTTCCAACTGTTGAATCCCATAAGAGTGATATAAAATTGGAACAACCGCTGTGTTCCGTAGGTGAATACTATTGAGGCTGTATCATGGTCCTGGGATGTTTTGTGTGTGTCACACTTCACAGGTGGAATTCTAAATTGTTTTAATCTATTTCATTAAAAATTGTTTTTAGACATACTAATTGAGGTAGGCTTGGGTGTAACTATTTGATATACTACCTTTAAACTGTTTTCTAAGTGTATCATTCCAAGAGGTCTAAATTCTGAGCAGTAGTCCTCAACTCTACAACATCCCTGAACCAATCTACGAATCTTAGATTCAGCTGTAGTAACTTTATCAGGGTGATCATAAATGAGGCTGAGAAATAAGGGAAATACATCTACAGGGGGCAAACCAGGTGAATCCTCAAGCAAAGAAAAAGCTCAGGCCTGTGGATCTATACGGAGTAAAAACAAAATAATGCCTACTTGTTGACTTTCGGAACCAGAGGATAAAGGACATAAAATGAAGTATAATTTACATAAAGCGAAAAAAATAGAAAACTTAAGGCCCCGTCACACACAGAGATACATCTTTGGCAGATCTGTGGTTGCAGTGAAATCATGGACATATTGTTCCATTTATACACAGCCACAAACATGGCACTGATTGTCCACAATTTCACTGCAACCACAGATCTGCTGCAGATTTATCTCTGTGTGTGACAGGGCCTTTACTTCAATCTCCGTCTAAGCAATCTGCAATCTGGCATTTTTACCTTCGGTTCAACGTGATATTCTGATGACCGCGGTCATTATTAGCAGCCAGATGTGCATGCTGCTGTTAGTTCCAGATTTCTGGGACCTACATGGACAAGGCCTGTAGTTGTGCAGCCATACAAACATCTCAGAACACATTAAATCTGCTGGCTACAATATTACGACTGAACCCTACCACTCACACACGGGATGAACAAACCAGGGGAGATGTACCGTAATACCTGACTATGGAGGTTGGCACCCTAAGATTACAAAATAACAGCCCCGGCCCTAATCAATATTGGCTGACCCTCAGTGACCTTAACTGCACCCTCAACTATTAACAAAATGTACACTAAACAACAATTAACATAAATAAAGTGCACACAGGCAGTGCGTGAGACACAGGGATAAAAACATGTTAGAGAGTAGACGGAGGAACACAGAAAACTCAAAAGACTTACGGTATATGTGGAAATCCCTAAAACCCAAATGTAAAATAAAGAGGGAAGAATGCTGGGAAGGAAAACACACAAACATATTACAGGGAAAAGGAATTAGTGATTATTCAGCAAGATTATCCTTAAATGAGGAGATGGGACTTCAAACATCCATCTATCCAGGAATATAGACAGCAATGAATGCATGTGTATGGTGAGTATAAATAATCCCTCCCAAGATGTATAGGGCAAACCAATCGAGTAAGTGAACACACCTGAATAGAAATAAAAAGGAAAGAACGACAAAGGAAAGAAAAGACAAGAGAATTATCAGCAATAGGACAAAGACAAAACAGGCTGTGGTCCAACAGAGATTGAAACAGACAACTCTAGAGATCACCGGACTGACTGCCAGAGTCAAGCCATGACAATTCCCTACTTAACACAACCTTCCTCTGGCTGATTGACATGTAATTGGCTCGGGTAAACTGCCAACTAACTGTCATTTAACCAGAGGAGGGTGCCACTAGATAAGGCATAGAGCACGAGGCTGAGGAGATGGTAGTGAATTGTCACACCTCAATTTATATCTCCATAAGTATCTATACGCATCTTCAAAACGTCATTTCTCATTGCTGGTGCAGTGCTTTGGGAGTCATAAAAGGATTGACTAACTTATCTTTAAAAGGGCTACATAGCCATATAATTGGTTTGGCGGTTACATTTTCCAACAGGTCCATTGTACATGGGTTTTTCACCTGCTGGACTCTGGTGCCCATTATCATGCTAGCTCTTGTGCACACAGATATACAAAAGAGTTTAGAGAACAATTATTAAATCAGCATAGGTCAAATGAATGTTTATTCTACATGACAGATAGGATGATATAAATTGGTTACATAGAAAATTTGTATTTTTGAACAAGATCCAGATTGCTGAAGCCAATAAGAAAAAAAAGCAGGAGCATAAAGGTAAACTCTAAACACAACTAAAACCTCACTACTCATCGCACAATGCCCCAAGTACATAGATGTCATGTTCCTTCTGTAAAACAAGTGAAGTGTTGGTTACTTTATAATCTATATTGAATTCATGTAAAGACTATGAAGAAGATGAAAGCTATAAAATAACATTGTGACTTTTTTTTATAGGCGCCCTGGATTGTCCTTTGTACTGTGCATAATAAAAAGCTATAACAATTATATCTATGTTGGTAAAGTTCACTGTACTATCATATGATGTCATTCCCAAAGAGAAAGGAGCATTCGAGAGTTTGTACAGCAAGAGCGATCTGAAATAAATATAAGTAAACCAGTTCTATGGTACCTTCAAAAGCCTACCAAGAAGTGACCCATAATGCGTGAGAAACATCTTATGAGTACATCCTATATCCAGTAGTACAATTTAATATTGATCTAATCCGGGTAATGCCCAAGTGGAACCTGACCGTATTAGGAACATTACTCATGCCCCACTACCATCACCGCTAGTCTGAGATATTTTGTAGATCTACTGAAGAAGACGTGGTGCTCTCCAGTGGGAATCTAATAGATGTGTCCAGGTAGTTTTATACATCCTCCTCTGGAGCATCAGTGTAGAGAGAAGTGATTTGCCCGTCCTTCCACTGCACTGTGATGTCACCATGTTGAGCTTCCTTCTTGAGTTGAGTGTCCTCCTGTGGTAGGTTCTCTTTTTCCAGCGTCAATACAGCCTGTTTGCCCTCAGAGTCGTCTTCTTTCTTTGCAGCCATGCTCATCTTATACATGGCAATCATTTTCCTTTTTCTGTAATATGAAGAGTAAAATAATTATGGAATCTGAGGAAAACTACGGCCTAGACAAGGACTTGGAATGACTGAAATGTGTAAGGATACATGCTAACATAAAAGCCACCATAGATCAGCTTTATATTGTGTGCCATTGTCTGGTAACCGAATACAATGATTAGTCGTTAGTGAGAAAGGATGTGAGCGTATCTTAGACTGTGTTCACACAATGTGGCCATGTTGCAATCTTTAGCTACTATCATGGGAAAAACACATTTTTGCTACAATTTTTCATAAGTGTGGCAAAAGGTTTGTAGCTCAACCACAACCAGGGAAAAAGAAAACACAATGCAGTGACAACAGGTGAACGCAGTCTTACTATGTTGGAATTTGGAAATTTTTCACCTTTACCAGACCACAAAAAGAGATATTACAGAATGTCCTCTTTGTATCTACTGTATTCAAGCTGAACCCCAAATAAAGGGTTGGGGGAAAATTTTACTTACACATCAAATTGATATTTTTTTTAAAAAAAGGAAGAGTATAGAAGCTGAGATGCCAGGTATCAGTTACCGTGCTTCTAGAGTACAGTGGGTTTACAGAAGTAATAACTAGGGATGAGCAAACCCGAACTGTAAAGTATGGGGTTCGAACTGGACACCGAGTGTCCCGAGCCTCAGACTTGAACATGGACTTTTAAAAAAAAGTTTGTATCCGAGTTTGATGTTTGGGCACTGGTCACATGTTAATAAAGTTTGTTGAAAGGCTGCAGTGCAGCCAATCAACAAGTTTTATTGCATGTGGAAGATGACTGTATGATGCGGTGAACAATATAAGAACAAAAAAAAGAAATGAAGTAGGCTCCCACCTATTTTTGATAACCAGTGCAGGTAAAACAGACAGCTACAGGCTGCAACCCCCAGCTGTGTGCTTCACCTTGGCTGGTTATGAAAATCATTGTTGATCCTGCACTGTTTTTTAAAATTATTTATTTAAATAATTATCAAAAATAGAGGGGATCCCACACATTTTTTTAACCAGCCAAGGTGAAGCTGACAGCTGAGGGTTGCAGCCTGTAGCTGTCTGTTTTACCTGCACTGGTTATCAAAAATAGGTGGGAGCCTACTTCATTTCTTTTTTTTTAATCTTTATTGTTCTTTTATTGTCCACTTCAGCTGCACAGTCATCTTCTGCATGCAATAAAGCTTGTTAATTGGCTGCACTGCAACCTTTCAACAAACTCTATTAACATATGACCAGTGCCTGAACACCAAACTCGGATACAAACTTTTTTGGCTGAGGGTTGGAGCCTGTAGCTGTGTTTTACTGGGACTGGTTATCAAAAATAGAGGGGAGCCTACATCATTTTTTTTTTATTACTTATTCCATATCCACGCAAGTCAATTGCCCCGATTTTGCTTCCTTCTGCAGCCCCCTAGCTCTTACTGCCATTTTACCGCACAAAAGTTCAGGTCTCCATTGACTTATGTGGGGTTCAGGGTGTGGGGTCAAGTTCGGCTCCCGAACCAAACTTTTAACTAAAGTCCAGCTGATCCCGGCAAACCCAAACATCCACGGGTCCGCTCATCACTAGCCATAACGTGTTTCCACTGTATCAATGGAAATTACAAAAGGCCTATTTTTATTACAGCACATGGGGCTTTGGTAAACCGTATGTTTATCACAATAAACAAGGAAATCGATAATCTTTAACAATAAGGTGAAAGTCGATGCAGTCGGTATAGACTATCCTGCATGTTATGTTATCGCTACGTGTGATCGCAGCTCTGAAGGTCATTGTCATTTCGACAGAGCTCTGACATGACAGAGATGTTTTTTCAGTCAGTGCCCCGGCACAAAGAAGCCCCAACAATTATGAGGACGAAGAAGCAGAAGCAAACAGCTAATGAATGTGCTCTTTCAGTTGGCATTCAATGTCGTTCATAGGAAAGTGGCAGCAGTTGCAGAGGGCATCGTCTGCCAAAATTGCAATGAAACGCTGTCATGTGAAAAATAACCTTTTTCTTCTGGACAACAGGCCCGTTCATTTCAGCTATAGGGCCCTTGAGAATGAAGTCTTAACTCTTACCTGTTGTTTAAGATATTTTTGGCAAGAAGGAATAATCCTAAAAATAATCCAAGGAAGGATAGGGCCAGGATGGTGTAGTTCCAGACTGTTACTGTCAATTGAAACAAACATCATTACAAAACTTTACAAAGGAAATCAGCCACTCGTCACCTCCTGTATATGTAAAGATCTAGAGCAGATGGAGGCACATTAATGAGCTCTAGAACTAAGGTCCTATTAACACGCCCGTAATTCATGTATGGGTACGATAGTCTGTTGGCATATTCATGTGTCTACTTTATGGGTTTTTTTGTTGTTATTTTTGCGGCTGATTGTCTAAAAAAAACTAAACCACAGACACATGACTATTTTATATTCTATTTGCATATCAAACCCTTTAAGTGTACAGTTCCATCAAAAAAATGGATAGCACTCAGATGGCATTTGTGTGTCATCTGAGTGCTGTCTGTATTCTACTGTCTAAGGTAGGAATCGGAACCTTTTTGGCGTGAATCATGAACGTTACATATTTTAAAATGAAATTCTGTGAGAGCCGTACTCACCAGGGGGGGAGCAGCGGTGGTGGAGCGGCTCAGACGGTCCCAGGAGGCAGGGTAGGCGATGCTGCGGGCATGGAGGAGGGGGTGTCGCCGCTCAAGAGGGTCAGTGTGTGGAGGTTTGACGATACTGTGGGCTTGTGGGGTATCACGGCGGCGAGTCTGCAGTAGCTGGCAAACTGCTTTGAATCCCCCACAATTGACGAGATCGACTTGAAGAAAAAGGCCACGACACGTGCGCAGATCAACGTGATGGACTTCAAGAAAATGGCCGCGGAGTCCTATCTGTGCATGTGCCGTCTCCATGGCCATTTTCTTGAAGTCAATCTCACCAACTGCGGGAGATTCAATGCAGCCCACAGTCCACCGGCTACTGTGAGATTGCCGCCGCGACACCCTACGAGCCCGTAGTTTCACTGACCCTACCACTGCCGCTCCGGTAAGCTATATGCGGTTTGTAAGACGCACCCCCATTTTTCCCCCAGTTTGGGGGGAAAAAAGTGTGTCTTACAAACCGGAAAATACGGTAATTTTTTTTATTAAAGATTTGTCTGCTAGCCAAATGCAGCCATCAAAAGTGCTCACGAGCCATAGATTCCAGACCCTGGTCTAAGACCTCTTTCACACGTGCGTGGAAAACACACACGTTTTTCATGGACATGTTAAGGTGCGTATGGCCTTCCATGTGCCGTGATTTTGGCACACGTGTGTTCTCCGTGTGCTATCCATGATAGCACATGGAGATCAGAAACTTTTTACTCACCTGTCCGCGGCGCTGCTGTCCGTGGTGATGCGGTCTCTGACGCTGCTGCTTCTGGGTCCGCAGTGCAGTGAATAATCATGAGCATAATGAGCGGGCCCTGAAACAAGTGACAGCAGTGCCGAAGACAGCAGCGCTGGAGACCGGTGAGTATACAAAATCAGTTTATTTCAAAGACACGTGTTTTCTCCTGTATGTGTCACACAAATCACAACAGTGTGTGGTCCATGTGACATCAGCGCTGCTAGAGAAAAACGGACTTATCTCCATGTGGAACACAGGTCATAATGGCGTCATACATACCTGAATCACCTACGTGTGAAGGGGGCCTATTGGGTAGGAGAAGATTTGCATACACTAATTGTTAAAATAAATTCAAGGACCAAAATGGATTAAAATCGTGTCCAGCACAATGATGAAAATTGGTCTTTTTTATGCAAAAAATGTCTGTCTGAATGAGTCCTTAAAGTGGTTGTCCAGTATAAAGATATTGATGACCTATCTATAACATTGGTCATCAATATCAGATTACTGGGGATCCAAACCATGCACCCCCCAGTCAGTTGATATTGGCTGATTGCTATTAGCAGATGCTCCATTCAATGTGTAGCGGCCGCTGCAGGCCAAAACAGATCAGCTTCTATTCTCATTCAATTCTTGTCATTCCAAGATATTATACTAGGGCTGACCTTAGATTGATTAGTACCCCCAGCAATACCTCCTATTAATTAATGTATTCTTTTCTATCAGTTATCATATAGTACCTAGATCATGCAATCATATTGTCCAAATAATATTGCTCTAGGAGCTGAAATAAATGTTAAACAATTTTATCCACAATAATACTTACAGTCCCCAGTGCGAAAGTAATATATAGCTCTCTCCATTCTCTTCTTGGCCTCTTCAGCTGCAGCCATTGCCTGATCTTGCCCGCTACTTGCATCAGCCATGTTTCCAGCTGCTCCTGTGTAATCTGGAATATTGTATATGATCAGCACATTTAAAAACGTCATGTCTAACTAATGACAAGTGTCATAGATGCTTCAGCATGGTGGTCGTATGGGAATATACATACTGATAGGGCACTTTGATTGTGAGCCCCAATGGGGACAGTGTTGCTGATGTATATAAAGCTCTGCGGAATATGTTAATGTGACGCCACTGAATCTATCAGGGTGTCAAAGGGAACTGCACTTCTTTCTCTTCTGGTGCAGAGCTCAAACCCCTATGGTTCTGGGATCCTAACTATTGGTATTGCTTCCATCAGCATGCAAATCCTAGCCACACATCACACCACACTCTGTCAGGCACACCAGTGGGTGGTCTAGGGGGAAAAGGGTCACCCGCCTAGGGGTCAGGCAGACTGGTGGGAGGGACAAGTTGAGTTGGGTAGTAGCCCTCAGAAAGTGAGGAGCTGAAGGGAGCTGGAGCTCCCTGGGAGACTTTGGTGAGGTCGCAGACGGTGGTCTGGGACCGGAGGAGTCGGAGACCCGGTCGCAGGTTATTAGAGAAAGGTGCCCAGACTTTGTTTTGGGGAACGGTCAGCACCGGAAAATCTAGTAACCGAACCGGTACCGAGCACAGCGGGGTACTGGACCCTAGATCAGGGAGTAGCTTCACGCAACCTGATAATTAACCTGTGGAGGATAATCTCTTTATGAACTTTCCCCAAGAGCTCAGAGATTGAAGGTACCAACACAACGAGGTGGATAGAGCTTTCCAACCCATGCGGCCCACTGAAATCCCAAGTGTCAGCCATCGAGAGCACAGGACTGTGTTTAATCATAGGGAGCGGGACCCCGATAGCTTCAGGCCAAGGGGTCACTCAGAAATGTCTAAATACAGTGCAAGGAGGCAGGGCCAGAACCATCAGCAATACCCACGGGGACGGATTCCCAGACAAGCTCCCCAGAGTGGCAGCAGGACCCAGAGACTTGCTTTACTCTTGTGTCAGAGTCTGCTTAATGGTGGCACCAACATCCACACGGCCTGAGTGAGTACGCTGCTCCCCCCCTGAGTCTGCCCATCTGGCATGCACCATGCTCCCCTACATCGCCACCATCCAGAGTCCCGGGGCCTCCCCTACCCGTGGAGGGAACGTCATCTGGCTGCCCCACTCCATCTCCCCCGGGCACTCCCATCGGCAGCAGCGGTACTTCCCTTACCGCGAACCACGGGTGGCGTCACGAACACTAATCCTCTGTAAATAGCCCCCTTTCATTTTCGAGTGACCGCAAGCCCCCGGGTCCAGAGACCCTCGAGCCACAGCAACCCCGGATCCGAGCAGTCTGACTGCTGCAGGGGTGGTACATTAGTGCTATATAAAAATAAAGATTATTAACATTAATAGGAAAATAGGACTGTTTTGTATTTGGTAACTGTGGCACAATTTCCATGGTCTCTGTCAGATAGTACCATTGCTGTCCAAGGGGATGAAGCCTATGGTCAGGAATGAGCGACGCCATCTGTAATGCCAGACAGAGCCATTACGTCGTTGTCATGGTGACTCTGGGATAGCGGGGAACCAAGGCTCCTAAGCTAACCCTATTTGCAGGGATACCCTTAATGGTAGGGATATCCGAGTCTCCTGCCTGGCCCTGCTCCTGGCCAGTCCTGATCTGCTCTCCCCTCAGGGAGGGATGGGAGAGGCGTGTAATAAAAGTCACAGACATAAACAGACAAGGGAAAAACAAAAACTTTGTTACACAGCGCGCACAAACATAGGTAAAGACAATAAGTGATACAGGAGGAAACACAAGAGAAGGAAGGAAGTTACAAAACAACAGGGGAAAATTTCAACAACAAGCAAATAGCACAATTTTCACCAGGGAATCTGGAACACCACACCACACAGATAACATGGAAACTATAGCTGGCATGGGTAGAAGATTTCATCCAACTAAAATAGGAAGGAAGCAGATGTGATTGAGTTCCCATCATATGTGATCAAAGGAATCTAACAAGCAGAGTAGAAAAGATTGAAAGATGAAAAAAGGCCATTTTATCTCGTAACAAAAAAAAATAAAAATGAAAAAAAAGCTTGTGTGAAAAAGACCTTAGTCTGCGATTTTGCCCACAAATTGTATGACTGCATAAATTGTAGCTGTACCTGGATTCAAACTGAATTTGACCTAGAACTAGCCATGTGCTATACAACATGTAGGTCACCATTATTGCTGGTGTCATATATACTGTCGCCACTCTGCTTGCATCATATAGGTGACTGCCCTGCAGGGTGCAATACGTTTATCTGTTGTGTCATGTCTGTTGGTACAGCGTGTCCCAGCATATCTTAGATTATATCTGACAGTGTGGTATATACCGATACTGAGATATATAATTACATAATATTCTGGAAGATGGATACGAGTATACACAAGTTCTCGATAAGACCAATAAGAGGATGTGTCATTTACAACTAATGTAGTGCAGTAAACTACGGTTGCAAAACAGATTTGGTAAAATATAAAAGAAAACACAAAAGCTAAACAGAAAGAGGGGTAGCGACACATGGGTAGGGGGGGCTATGACCATTATTATTATTATGTAATTATTCGAGAACCATGATGCTGTTGAAGCGACCGGTGGTAGGGCCGCGGGTGTGTGTGTATGCTCTATTCCAACAAAATCCCCATACTCAGATTTTATCGGTAGTAACATTTCTTTACTATGAAACATATTTATAACACAGTCAACCGAACTATCTGCGCACATGTGTATGGTGGAGTCCCCGGATCTTCACTCCTTCCGGGTACGCAGCAAGGAAAAAAAAAAAGAAAAGAGAAAAACACAAAGAAATGGCGGCAACTTTCCCTAACTTTCCCTACAATCACGTACCAGTCTATCCCAGAAGAAGATGCCGCTCCCACGTCGCAGGCCTGGAGTCTCACGATGATGGGTCCCGGTGCAGCGCTGAAGGGATGCAGCTCCTCGGTCTTCTCCTTTGATCTCCCGCTGGTAACGGATTCTAGTCAGTCTCTTAGTCCCGGGGCACACCGAGCAGAAGAAGGGAGGTCACGGTTGCACGGATGGCTCCCTTGTGTCGGTAACGGCCCCTGCACTTGCACTCAGGGTGCGATGCTCTGCAGTCAAGTTGTCACAGCCCCTGGATATGCACTCCAGGCGCGATGCTCTGCAGTCCGGTTAGATCCTCGGTGAAAACAAAGTCCTGCAAACCGGGGATGGCAGAAACCACTTTCACAGGGTGATCCTTCCAAGAATCCGATTGCAAAAGAGCCCTCTGTTCAGGGAGACCACACGTAGCTCTGTGCTGGCTGAGCTCTGGGGCTGTACTGTCCTCCCGCTCTTTTTCTTCCTGGTTAGAACACACAAACTGTAGGGGATTTCCCACCTCTGTGTCTGTGATTGCACAGTCTGACACTGCCCCCTTGTGGGCAAGTGCTGAAGCAATGTTCAAATCCATTTCTACATTGATGATGCAGTCTGAATGGTTGATCCCATTACATATCCCCCCACTTAAAGGTTGGCAGTCCCTGTCAACTACCGTCGGTTCCCAGGCAGTGATGACTGCAGATGTCACAGGGGTTGGTTGAGAAGTGGGCCATATATACTGGTCCCTGTAAGACCGCCCGGGCGGGGTCCCAGCAGTGGTGCGGTCAGTGCGTCTCAAGGGTCGGTTGTTCCCCTCCCCGTCACTGTCTTTACGCCCCACTTCAGTCAGCAATCCGGGGGAAGAACTGGGTTGTGTAGGTGGGTCACCGGTCTCAGAGTCGACGTGATCACTATGCTGGGAAACGTCTGTGACGTCAGTCGTGTCGGCAGCGTCACCCCCTCCGGGTACTGTGGTAGGGGAGTCAGGCTGGGATCGGCAGGGACGCAACATATTTCGGTGCACAGTGCGGATGCTGCGACTGTCTTCACCCCGCACTCGGTATACATGCCCGTTGGGGTAGGGGCGTTCGATTACCCGGTAGACCTCAGTCTCCCACTTGGCTCGAAGTTTCCCTTGTGGCTTCTTGATACGGAGCAGGACTAGCTGTCCCAACTTCAAGGGGTGCTCTTGCACGGGGAGTGGGTCAGCATGTATCTGGCCCCGGATTTGTTGGCTCACCAGCCGGTGTACAGTCTCCATCTTCTGTCGGTGAGCATTTAGCCAGGAGGGGTAGTTATTGCAGACATCATCTCCAGGGCGGAATAGGTTCAGGTCATGGACCCCTTTTCCGGGGCGGCCAAAGAGAAGGGTGTGTGGGGTGTAACCAGTCACGGAGTGGACCTGGTTGTTGTAGGCCCATACTAGATCGGGAAGGAATTGGGGCCATTGGTCTTTCTTATCATCGGCCAAGGTGCGGATCAGCTGGAGTAGAGTCCGGTTGAAGCGTTCACATGCACTGTTCCCTTGTGGGTGGTAAGGAGTGGTCCTTGACTTCTGGATCCCATACATCCGATGCAGCTCTTCGATGACTCGGCCTTCGAAACAAGCCCCCTGGCCGGAGTGCAACCTCTCCGGACACCCATAGACGTGGATGAACTGTCGACAGATGGCCCGTGCAGCCGATTCAGCCGTCTGGTCTTTGGTAGCAACAGCGACAGCGAATTTTGTGAAGTGATCCACCATGACTAGGCAGTACTGATCGCCACTGCTCGCCGTCCCAATCAGCAGATAGTCCACCATCTGCTTCAGTTCTTCCGTGTCGCTGTTCGGAGTCCCGATACCAGATATGGACCTGCAAGCCGCGGTATATGTCTGTGTCTCCACGACAGGTCCCCTTGAACGTTCTATAGCTTCTTGTTTGACCTCAGCGAACGTAAGGGCCGGATTTATCCGGAGTAGATCTTGCAATGAGCGGTTAAGGTACGGGTCTCTCAATCCGGTCACGAACTGATCTCTCAACACCAGGTCACGGGCACCCATACTAGCTATCTGTTCTTCTTTTCTACAGGCTTGTTCTAGCAGCACTTGAAGGGCATTGGCATATTGAGGAATGTCCTCCGACTCGAGCTGAGTACGCCAGAAGAACATATAGCGCAATGTTCCCGCATATGTGGTCGGCCCATAGGTGTTCTCCAGCACCCGCACCAAGTCATCCAACGTACGCCGGCCCCTAACCGTCTCCAGCCTGACTGTCGTCCACGCTTCCCCCTCTAATGTTAGCATGGCCATTTCTGCTAAGGTCTTAGGATCAGTGTTATACATTTCCCCCACTATCTTAAGTTGTTCAGTCCATTCAGTTACAGGATAGTTCCGTCCGTTAAACTTTCTCACCTGATTGACAATAGACGTCGGGGGAGCTGTCCGGTTATAAGTTACTACCGGGGGATGATTTTGTTGGTCACACATCCTGCCGACTACGCCACATGAAGCGACCGGTGGTAGGGCCGCGGGTGTGTGTGTATGCTCTATTCCAACAAAATCCCCATACTCAGATTTTACCGGTAGTAACATTTCTTTACTATGAAACATATTTATAACACAGTCAACCGAACTATCTGCGCACATGTGTATGGTGGAGTCCCCGGATCTTCACTCCTTCCGGGTACGCAGCAAGGAAAAAAAAAAAGAAAAGAGAAAAACACAAAGAAATGGCGGCAACTTTCCCTAACTTTCCCTACAATCACGTACCAGTCTATCCCAGAAGAAGATGCCGCTCCCCCGTCGCAGGCCTGGAGTCTCACGATGATGGGTCCCGGTGCAGCGCTGAAGGGATGCAGCTCCTCGGTCTTCTTTGATCTTCTCCCGCTGGTAACGGATTCTAGTCAGTCTCTTAGTCCCGGGGCACACCGAGCAGAAGAAGGGAGGTCACGGTTGCACGGATGGCTCCCTTGTGTCGGTAACGGCCCCTGCACTTGCACTCAGGGTGCGATGCTCTGCAGTCAAGTTGTCACAGCCCCTGGATATGCACTCCGGGCGCGATGCTCTGCAGTCCGGTTAGATCCTCGGTGAAAACAAAGTCCTGCAAACCGGGGATGGCAGAAACCACTTTCACAGGGTGATCCTTCCAAGAATCCGATTGCAAAAGAGCCCTCTGTTCAGTGTTCAGGGAGACCACATGTAGCTCTGTGCTGGCTGAGCTCCGGGGCTGTACTGTCCTCACGCTCTTTTTCTTCCTGGTTAGAACACACAAACTGTAGGGGATTTCCCACCTCTGTGTCTGTGATTGCACAGTCTGACACTGCCCCCTTGTGGGCAAGTGCTGAAGCAATGTTCAAATCCATTTCTACATTGATGATGCAGTCTGAATGGTTGATCCCATTACACTGTGACGCCCCTGAGAGTCCAGTCGACACAGACGTACTGCACCTCAGCAAGTGGTGTGGGACCCCATTCCCTGGTAAGGAGGAAGGCACAGGTCGTTGTACACACACGCACATGATAGACACACCACTTCAGGCCAGGGTGAGGGCAAGATTGCTCCTGAGAGAGAGCACAGTCCCAGAGCCAGTCTGGAGGTGGGGATTAGATAGTGGGTGGAATGGGACAGAAGAGAGAGAAAGAACAAGAAAGGACACATAGCTGAGAGGTCCTGAGGACTGCAGCCGGAGGAGCTCGTCCTGGGACAAGGAGGAAAGATCAAAAAGAAAGGAAGAAGGGGTCCTAGAGTCACGGGCAGTGGGAGATCCACCCGTGAGCTCGCATACACATCTGATGCACTGGTGTGGAGGGACTAGGCCGCAAAGGGGAACCGGCCCCTAGACTAGTGGAGAACAAACAGGCTCAGCTAGCAAACCGGAGGCTGAGGTATCTTCATGTGTAAAAGCCGCAGCCACACACGAATCCACTGAAAAGGTGACTACAGAGGGCTATCGTGCGATGCATCGTCAGGGTCACGGTTTTCGTGACGCACATCCGGCATCGTTCACGACATCGTCTTGTGTGACACCTCCAAGCGACACAGTATCACTCACAAATCGTGAGTCGTGTACTCGTCATTTACTTTCAAAATATCGTTTATTTTTAATGGCGCTGGTTGTTCATCGTTTCCGTGGCAGCACACGTTGGTCTGTGTGACACCACGGGAACGATGAACACAGCTTACCTGCGTCCCGCGGCACCCGCCGGCTATGTGGAAGGAAGGAGGTGTGCGGGATGTTTACATCCCACTCATCTCCGCCCCTCCTCTTCTATTGGTCGGCTGCCGTGTGACGTCGCTGTGACGCTGAATGTCCCTCCCACTTTAGGAAGTGGACGTTCCTCGTCCACAGCGAGGTCGTCCGGAAGGTAAGTGCGTGTGACGGGGGTTAAACGACTTTGTGCGACACGGGCAGCGGTTTGCCCGTGACGCACAAACGACGGGGGCGGGTACGATCAATCGTGAAATCGCACAATCGGTCGTCTCGTGTAAAGCAGGCATAAGGCTTGATTCCTATTAGCTCCATGATTCTGCAAGGTATTGTGTTTGTCATGCTTGGTATTAATTCAGTCCCTCATCTGTATTTTAGTTTTTGGATCCCAGTAACATCAGAGTGCTGATACAGTGGGGGAGAGGTTGTGTGGCCTCAGGATTTTTCCATATCAGAAATGCTGGTATATATTAGGGTTTTTACAGCTACTACTAGTTGTGTGTCAGGATTAGGTCTGCAGTCCGTTAAGTTTCCAGCCATTCTGTTACCTTTTTGGGATTCCGCATTTTTTGATCCTCCCTGGTCCCTGAATCCTAACAGGGGCCCACTCAGAGGTTTATATTTACTCCACTCCCTCAGCTATGCTGAACCCCCAGCTATGCCTCTCACCACCAATTTTGCTTTTGATATGCATCAGATTTAACACTATGAATTGCATAATGTTAAATCCACAACAGAAATCTATGTGAAAATCAAGAACATAACAGACTTAATGTAAAATCGCAAATAAGCAACATATTCCAAAATCTACACCAATTTTTGTCTGTTGGTTACAATGAAATAGGCAGCACATGGATAACACACGGATGACACCTACATGCTATTTGTTTTCTCCATGGGCTCATTGATTGGAAACTATTTTTAATGTCTTGTCTTTTCTTTTCTTTTGTATGTCTACACTCTTTATACAATTTATTTGAGTGGGAATGTGAGATCTGTGACCAAAACAGACGTCTCCATTTTTTGGGTGGACATTCGGTCCTCAAAGACACAAACGTGAACTGTCCCAAGAGTGTAATGGATATGAATGTGATGCCCTGGCAAAACCAGGGAGTTGCAGATATGTGACGCCCTGGCACAGCCAGGTTGTCACAGAAAGAGTTAATCCTCCTTGGTAATCTGATCTCACACCGGTGCAGCCAGACAAACCACAGCCCCCAGTGTAAGAGAAAAGCAGAGGAGAGGGGAGGGGCTGGAGCAGAGAGTGTGTGGAGAGCAGACTGAATAGAAGTCTGGAGTTGTAGCTCCCAGGCTGGGAGTGAAGCGTGCTCCGAGAGGGCCGGGACAGGCTGTAGTGAGGAAGGGGCCAGAACAGGTAGCCGGAGCAGGACGGTGGCCCCTCGGTACCTGGGTACCCGGATCACTACAGGGGAGTGGATTCCCCGTTCCCGGCTGAGGAGAAAGAGGAAGAGAGTGGAGGGAAAAGGCACTTGGCTGCAGGGAAAGAACAACAAGGGCTGCTGCACCGTGTGTGGGACACTAACACCCCCGTACCGAAGGCTGCGGACACCGGCAATTCCTAGTTTACCAGTGACTCCGTGTGACTTTCTTGTGAGTACACCCGTGCCCTCGGGCACCGCACTGCAGCACCGCGCCCTGCTCCCTGCTTACCCCATCACCGGGCCCCGGGACAACCAGCCCCCTACCCACGGAGGGGAGAACTAACATCTAGCTGCTCTATACCATCGCTCCCGGGATCCCCGTCCAGAGCAGCGGTGGTGTTCCAACCTCACCACAACCATGGGTGGCGTCACGGACAATCTCCCTTACCCAAATCCCCTTTTACTGTGGAGCCTGGGATCACAGACCGGGTCACGCCACCGTGATACCCACAGAAGTGACTCTGTGGTTCGGATCTGAGTACCCCTGGTCCCCGGGCGACACATTTGGCGTCACGAACAGGATCGAACCCATCCAGTTACCTGGAGGAAGTGCGCCTTATTCTGGACTGTCAGCGGTGATCCGCTGCAAAAAAAAAAATTTTAAAGTCGCCATCTTTGCCGCCATTTTGGGCGCGAAAATCTCCCGCCCAGCACCTTCTTCCCCAAGCGTTGGGCGTGAAAAAGAGGCTCCGCCCCCCTGAGAACGCGGGCGGAAGTGAAGCTCCGGAGGACCGGAAGCGAAAGGGAAACTTTAAACGTTGCTGGAAGGACTGCTCCCGAGTACCAAGGGGGAGCAGGAAGAAGGAACCGCAGTTTATGTGACAAGGACTGTAAAGGCAGGGACGCCAGGACTCTGCCAGCATTTGGTTCCTGGAGAGGCCGCCGCAGCGATGCACCGACCCGTTACCCCTGTTACCGGTAGCGGAGCCCGCAGCGCCTGTTGGGGAGGACCCAGACCTGGGGTCCCCAGGCCTCACCTTTGTCAACGCCCTGCCACCGGCCCCGGCAGTCCGCCCGGCTGCGACGGAGATGACGACGGCTCCGGCAGTCCGCCCGGCCGCAACGGCAGCAAAGTACCGGTCCCGTTGACCAATCTGGAACCGTTTCTGGACTGGGGTCAAGGGGTGCTGCCCACTTCCTAGGGGCAGCACCAAGGCTAGGTTGTTTGGGTGGGTGACTAAAGGACCTGTTACGTTGACATTATTAAAAGTGTTATTTGTTGTTGCAACGTTGAAGCAATGTGCATCCCGCTGTGGGAAGATTGGAAATGCATGTGTAAAAATGTTTAAAATGTTTTATCCTTTTTCCAGTTTTAATAAATGTTGGTGCCTAGATGGCCCGAGGACGGGCCGTGTTTTACCAAGGGGGTGTGTGACGCCCTGGCACAGCCAGGTTGTCACAGAAAGAGTTAATCCTCCTTGGTAATCTGATCTCACACCGGTGCAGCCAGACAAACCACAGCCCCCAGTGTAAGAGAAAAGCAGAGGAGAGGGCAGGGGCTGGAGCAGAGAGTGTGTGGAGAGCAGACTGAACAGAAGTCTGGAGTTGTAGCTCCCAGGCTGGGAGTGAAGCGTGCTCCGAGAGGGCCGGGACAGGCTGTAGTGAGGAAGGGGCCAGAACAGGTAGCCGGAGCAGGGCGGTGGCCCCTCGGTACCTGGGTACCCGGATCACTACAGGGGAGTGGATTCCCCGTTCCCGGCTGAGGAGAAAGAGGAAGAGAGTGGAGGGAAAAGGCACTTGGCTGCAGGGAAAGAACAACAAGGGCTGCTGCACCGTGTGTGGGACACTAACACCCCCGTACCGAAGGCTGCGGACACCGGCAATTCCTAGTTTACCAGTGACTCCGTGTGACTTTCTTGTGAGTACACCCATGCCCTCGGGCACCGCACTGCAGCACCGCGCCCTGCTCCCGGCTTACCCCATCACCGGGCCCCGGGACAACCAGCCCCCTACCCACGGAGGGGAGAACTAACATCTAGCTGCTCCATACCATCGCTCCCGGGATCCCCGTCCAGAGCAGCGGTGGTGTTCCAACCTCACCACAACCGTGGGTGGCGTCACGGACAATCTCCCTTACCCAAATCCCCTTTTACTGTGGAGCCTGGGATCACAGACCGGGTCACGCCACCGTGATACCCACAGAAGTGACTCTGTGGCCCGGATCTGAGTACCCCTGGTCCCCGGGCGACACAGATACATCTAATCCTCCTTGGTAATTTGATCCCACACTGGTACAGTTCTACAGACACACCCCTCCCCCCAGTGTATGAGCTAAACTGAGCAGCAGGGGGGGGGGCTGGTGCAGAGTGTGAGAGGAGAGGGAGCAGAGCAGACCAGGGTGTTGAACCTCCCGGCTGCTGTGGAGTGTGGAGCGAGCTCCAGGAGTGCGGGAAGGAGCCAAGGTGGCCGGGGCAGGGTAGTGGCCCGCCGGCATAGTAATCAGGCTCCGGATTGTCGCTGGGGAGTGGGCTCCCCGTTCCAAGCTGAGGAGTTGAGGAGGCTTCCTATAGTAGTGGACAGAGAGAGAAAGGGCCCTGCTGTACCGGGTGTGGGATCCGAACACCCTCCGTACCAAAGGCTACGGACACCGGAAATTTCGGGTTAATTCCTCAGAAGTGACCCCTTGGCCCGTATCTGAAAACCCCCTATCCCTGGGCGACACAAAGTGGCGTCACAAACAGGATTGAACCATCCACTTACCTGTGGAAGTGCGCTTTGAAGTTATCGTTAGCGGCGTCCCGCTGAAAAATTGCAGAATCCGCCATCTTGTCACTATCCAGTGGCGCGAAGTTTCCCGCCCAAGCCGTCTTCTCCAAGCAGAAAGGGTGAAAAGTGAGGCCTCGCCCCCTGAGAGCAGAGCGGTGCAGAAAACAAGCGGAGTGCCCCGAAAAGACCAGGGGGGGGAGAGGATGGAAGCTGTCTGCCCCTGAATCCAGTGCCGGCCCCACGCCGTCCGCTGGAGCGGCGGCGCCCGCAGGGGAAGCCGCCGGCGAGGAAGCTGCAGCACCTGCTCCGGTCGCAGGAGCGGCAGACCCTGAGGTTCCGGTGATGACTCCCCGTGCGACAGCTGGCGGCAACCCGCCTGCCGCAGGAAGGATGTCGGCCCTGCCAGTCCGCCCGGCTGCGACGGAGAGGGCGCCCGTCAGTTAACCCCCAAAGTTCAATGTTTTAAAGTTAAAGTTTTAAAGAACCCGCTCCTGCAGTACCCGTGTTCCTTTGTTGAACGTCCCTGAGTTCCCCGCGGGACGCCATCTGGTACGCCGGGTGGAAGGAGCCGGACCCTGCCCGACTTGTTGAACGCCGCCGGGGTCGGAGCCTCGGTGGGCACCATCAGGGGTCGGAGCCCCTGGTGGAGGATGGCAGGGAGTTGAGGGAGTGAGGACAGTTCCGTACAGAGCCTATCCTACCGTACCCGCACCGCAGGCAGTGGAGAACGGGGTCTTTCTGGACAGTGTCACAGTAAGTAGGGTAGCATTGGGGACCTGTGCTACCCTGTGGTGGACAGGGGAAAGGGACTGGAGAAGGCTGCATCGGCAGTGAAAGGTAGCGGTTCCCGGCTACCCCCCGTTAATGTTTTAACTCTCTGTTGACCGTTTTCCGTGCCATTTTCCCATTGTGCACCAAGAGGACTGCCGGGCAGGGAACATTTATTGTTAGTAGACTACGCACACCGGCAATTTCTGGTTAATTCCTGACTCTGTGTGAGTTTTCTAGCAAAGCGAACTGTGAGTAACAACATCCCCCGGTCCAACCGGGCACGCAGCTCTCAGACGGCCGCCCATCTCCCTGCACTACAAAGCCCAACAGGTCCCGGGGCCACCATCCCTACCCATGCAGGGGTTAACATATCGCTGCATCACCATCGGTCTCCGGTTACCCCCATAACTGCAGCGGTGGTGTCCATCTTCACCACAACCCGTGGGTGGGGTCGTGGAACATAGACTACCAAAATCTCCCCTGTATATAATCACCCTTTTGTTGTGGTGCCTGTGTGTCGCCCTGGGCAAGCCAGGGGACACAGGTCACACACCACCACACCCCACATCCCAGGTAGGCACACCTAAGCTGAACCAGAAATCCTTGTTGCCTTCCTCCAGGAGTCTGTTGATGCACACCAGGGGGTGGGCCAGGCGGTTGGCTCCGCCCACCAAGGAGCTCACAACTCTGGAGGCAGGAAGTACCAGGCAGATAGAGCTCAGGGAGAGATGGAGTGAGCAGAGTAGCCCAGGCAGGGGCTAGAGTAAACAGCAGAGAAGTGAAAGTGAAGGAAAGGAAAGTGGAAAAGGAGGAAAGCAAGAAGTGGTGACAGAGCAGAGAGTGTGCAAGCCTGAGAGCCCAGCTTTGTGTAGGGCCAGAACAGCAAGGTCAGCGACGGCGGTGACTGTCCGGAGGGGGACCGTTTGGAAGTTCCTGGAAGGACCCCGTTGGCTGTGTGCCCGGTGGTCTGGAGCAGTGTTCCGAAAGACAGTCAGCACCAGGGCAGGGGCCTCTCGGACCCCGGCAAGGCTAGGAGTCGCCAAATTTGCCAAATCCGTCAGTGACGGGGACGTAGATTCCCCCAACAACCAAGTCCCGATTGAAGGCAACAGTCCAACCTGTACAACAGAGGCACCGACACCGCCAGGGCACCAGTCTCTGAGGGCCAGCGCCTGCGGGCAAAGTGTAGTGCTCCTCCGGCCCAGCTTGAAGCCGGGGAGCGGGTTACCGGTGGGGACCCATCGCAACCATCCGTACATACAGGTGCAGGGAAGAGGGACATCACCGTCACCTACCGGGGAAGCAAAGCAGCCGTCTGTGGGACTGTCCTACTAGCCGTTGGTTTACCGTACAAACTGTGTCCGTGTCTCAGGCTGAGTGAGTACCACAGTGCCGCAAGGCACAGCGCTGCCCCCGCGTCCCTGCGCCACCAGGCCCTGCACCTCACAAGCCATCACCGGGCCCCGGGATCACCAACCCCTACCCACGGAGGGGCAACACAACACCTGGCTGCTCCCCATCACCATCCCCGGGATCCCCACATTGAGCAGCGGTGGTGCTACACATCACCACAACCGTGGGTGGCGTCACGGACATTATCTCAACACCCCAAACAAACACCCCCCTTTCACTCACGGGCGAGGAGTGCCGCTCGAGGAAACCCCCGGGATCCGGCCTACGGCTCGAGCCACCACTGAGCAGCCGGACCCGAGCAGAAGGGGTGAGCGCGGTGTGCTGACACCCTCCTCCCCGCCCGCGACAACTTGGCGTCACGAACAGGATCTTACCGCTCTGCCGTCTGGTAGAGGTGCGCCTTGTTACCGCCGGAGGTATCCGGCAGAAAAATTTCAGAAGCCGCCATCTTTGGCGCGAAAAGTTCCCGCTCGAGCGTCTTCTCGAGCAGTAGAGGCGCGAAGGCCAGAACCCCGCCCCGAGAGAGGAGGGGCCGGAAAGAGCTAAGGGGGATGCGATGGCGGCTGGCCGCATGTAGCTGCGGCTATAGAAGCAGGGACGCCAGGACTCTGCAGCAGTATTGGGTTCCTGGAAAAACCTCGTTACCAAGATGCAGGATTCAGCTCGCAACGAGGAAGCCCCCGCGCCCGGCACGGCGACGTGGTTGAGGGACCGGACCGTCCCACTGAGTAACCGTCTGCAGGCCCATATGCAACTCCTCCTGGAGGAGTGGGAGACCGACATGGCGGACGTGGTGGCGGCTATGTGGAGACGCGAGGCGGAAGAGGATTTGGAGGAGCGGGTAAGTGACCCACGCCCCTGTATTCCTGAAGGATCGGCCGCTGCGGCTGAGGGGCCCGGCCGGCTCCCGCTCACCCTGCCTCTCTCCCCGCTATCCGTAATGGCTGCTGCCGCCCCGCCATTAGGCCCGCTACCTACCCAACCGGTAGCGATACCCTGCCCGGCCGCTCCGGCGGACCAGCCGGCTGCAGACGTCCAGGACGGCCCTGAAGTGCACCAAGGGGAACCGCTAGAACCACGGCCCCTTAACAGCGTGGTGCCTGAAGTCCCAATAGAGACTGTGCCAGACCCTGAGCCCGGAACCGTGGCCTGGATGAAGGCCCGGGTGATTCAGTTCCACCGGCGTCAGCAGGGACAACTCCTCCGGATGATGGAGCAGTGGACCAACGAGGTGGAGATGTTGATTACAACTGCCCCGATGTGCGAAAGGGGAATAGATGTAGCAGAACCGACTGGTGACCCACGTCCCTATGTCCTACCTGGACCGGCCGCTGCGGCTGAGGGGCCCGGCCTAGTCTCGGCCTATGCATCGCCCTTGCCGTCACTGATGGGGCGCCTCAACATAGGCTCGCCTACTTTGCTGCTCCATGCTACCGCAGAAGAGGATGAAGTGTTGGATGCTGGAGACCAGGAGGCTGCGGCAGCTGGCGGCAACCCGCCTGACGCAGAAACAAGAAATGACTACTCCTGCCCCAGCTCCGGGCCCGCTGTTGCGGCTGAAGGAGCAATTGAGCGTTCCCGCTATGTGGGGGACCCTGTGGTTTATCATACTCCGCGTACCGGTGGAAATGGGTACCGGGTACCTCTGTCACAGCAGGCATGTCAGTGCATGTTTGAGATGTTGGTGGCAGAGGATGGGTCCGCCTTAGCAGTAGAAGGACCGGAGTAGGGCAATGGATGCCCGCAGCACCGTCCCCGTTGGGACCACCTGCTTGTTTGAAAAGTTTGAAAGTTTTGCCAATAATGAAAATGATCACACCGAAGAAGTAACCTGATTGTTTGCTGTGATTTGCAACCGGCTGGAGCCGGCACCGTTGTCCCCGTGGGGACCGTTTAAAGTTGTTATTGCATGGGAGCTATCCATGGACAAGCCCGTGAACTCTGCAGGGCAACCACAAACGTTAGTGGCTTGTAAATATGTTGGGTACCGTACCGTTTTCCGCAGGCCGCCTCCGGAGAGGCAGGTTGGAGGGAGGGCCCTGAGCAGAGCAGGCTAGGGCCCAGCCACCAAAGGAACCGGTGGCTACCCTCTGGAGGGCAAGGACAGATCCCGCTCGGGTACCGTGTGCTGGACTGTGGGTCAAGGGGTGCTGCCTGGGTTTTAGGGGCAGCATCAGGGCCAGGTTACTTGGGTGGGAGAGAGCGGAAACCGTAACCGTACACCGTTGAAACGTTAAAAGTAAAATGTGCCTCCCGTCTTGGGAAGAAGTTATTGAAAATGTATATATGTTTAACCTGTTATCCCCTTTTTCACAGAAAAATAAAACCGGTGTAGGACGGCAGCCCGCGGACGGTCTGCATTTTGCTAAGGGGGAATGTGTCGCCCTGGGCAAGCCAGGGGACACAGGTCACACACCACCACACCCCACATCCCAGGTAGGCACACCTAAGCTGAACCAGAAATCCTTGTTGCCTTCCTCCAGGAGTCTGTTGATGCACACCAGGGGGTGGGCCAGGCGGTTGGCTCCGCCCACCAAGGAGCTCACAACTCTGGAGGCAGGAAGTACCAGGCAGATAGAGCTCAGGGAGAGATGGAGTGAGCAGAGTAGCCCAGGCAGGGGCTAGAGTAAACAGCAGAGAAGTGAAAGTGAAGGAAAGGAAAGTGGAAAAGGAGGAAAGCAAGAAGTGGTGACAGAGCAGAGAGTGTGCAAGCCTGAGAGCCCAGCTTTGTGTAGGGCCAGAACAGCAAGGTCAGCGACGGCGGTGACTGTCCGGAGGGGGACCGTTTGGAAGTTCCTGGAAGGACCCCGTTGGCTGTGTGCCCGGTGGTCTGGAGCAGTGTTCCGAAAGACAGTCAGCACCAGGGCAGGGGCCTCTCGGACCCCGGCAAGGCTAGGAGTCGCCAAATTTGCCAAATCCGTCAGTGACGGGGACGTAGATTCCCCCAACAACCAAGTCCCGATTGAAGGCAACAGTCCAACCTGTACAACAGAGGCACCGCCACCGCCAGGGCACCAGTCTCTGAGGGCCAACGCCTGCGGGCAAAGTGTAGTGCTACTCCGGCCCAGCTTGAAGCCGGGGAGCGGGTTACCGGTGGGGACCCATCGCAACCATCCGTACATACAGGTGCAGGGAAGAGGGACATCACCGTCACCTACCGGGGAAGCAAAGCAGCCGTCTGTGGGACCGTCCTACCAGCCGTTGGTTTACCGTACAAACTGTGTCCGTGTCTCAGGCTGAGTGAGTACCAAAGTGCCGCAAGGCACAGCGCTGCCCCCGCGTCCCTGCGCCACCAGGCCCTGCACCTCACAAGCCATCACCGGGCCCCGGGATCACCAACCCCTACCCACGGAGGGGCAACACAACACCTGGCTGCTCCCCATCACCATCCCCGGGATCCCCGCATTGAGCAGCGGTGGTGCTACACATCACCACAACCGTGGGTGGCGTCACGGACATTATCTCAACACCCCAAACAAACACCCCCCTTTCACTCACGGGCGAGGAGTGCCGCTCGAGGAAACCCCCGGGATCCGGCCTACGGCTCGAGCCACCACTGAGCAGCCGGACCCGAACAGAAGGGGTGAGCGCGGTGTGCTGACACCCTCCACCCCGCCCGCGACACCTGGAATAACAGACCGGGTCACGCCACCGTGATACCCTCAGAAGTGACCCCTTGGCCCGGATCTAAGTACCCCCTATCCCTGGGCGACACATGAGTTGTATCCATTAAAAACAAAGACAGAACATATACGTTAAAAGCGGATGTCTGAATTAGTGTAATTACCAGTCTGTTTGTTGCGTAGCCGGAATTACTATTCTCAATATCAGAAACAATGAACCCCTGGGATGGTCCACATTATAGGACAAGAGATCCTTCAGGGTACATGGAGATCTATTTGATTCTGTCACTCCTCCATTATGAGCAGAACTAGATCACAGGAACCTAGAAAAACATTTTCTTTCTTTCTCTGATGGATTGACATGCTGCAAGAACTGTATGCTTACACACCTTCATGTACTGAATGTCATCAGCAATTTCATGAGCTGAGGTCAATGTCAATATTTAAAGGGAATCTATCAACAGGTTTTTAACACCTAATCAGAGAGCAGCATAATGTAGAGACAAAGACCCTGATTCCAGCGATGTGTCACTTACTGGGCTGTTTGCTGAAGTTTTGATAAAATCACTGTTTTAATCAGTAGATTATCACTAGAGGACTAGTAAACCTGCTGCCATGTAGTCCTCCATATTTATGAGCTCTGTATAGCCCCGCCCCCACCACTGATGTACACAGAAAGCTGCCAATCAGTGGTGTGGGCGGGGTTATACAGAGCTCAGCATTCAGAGAATTGATAGGTCTGCAAAAAATAAAATAGGGATTTTATAAAAACTGCCGCAAGCAGGCCAGTAAGTGACAAACAACTGAAAACAAGGACTCTGCCCTTACATTATGCTGCTTTCATTTGGGATAGCAATAACCTGATGACAGATCCCCTTTAAAATGCCTAAAAATCAGATTTTAAAACATGGATAGATCTTCAGGTAGGCTGCAAGGAATCTTACATTTTTACAAATGCCTTTTCTGGATCTCTGGCAAGCGAACTATATCCATTACTAAACATATATTAGGGAGTTATATTTTATGACTAAAACACAGCCATCTCCATATATAAATTACTCAGAAGTATAGAAATCTCCTCTGTGGTTTGATGTGTAACGTTTGCTAAGGTCAGGTCCAGTTCTTGCCAATTCCCCGCTATCTCTGCTGTTATCTTGCTGATTTTCGGCGGGGTACTTGTCCCCCAGGTCAGCGGTTGTGACTCAAAGCTTCGCTCTTTCTTTTTCTCTGTTGCCTTATCCAAGTAAACACTCCCGGGGTGAATAGACGCATGACTTTAACCCAGGAAACTCCCACATGAACTGTCAATCTGAGCAGTATCTAGCAGTCATAACCCTGAGCAGTGGGTGGAGGGAAATACGCCGAGAACTGTGCGGGAATCCAAAGAAATCACAAAAAGGCCGGGTTCAAATCGGTGTAATAAAATCATCTGATCTTCATTCAGAAAACCCAGATGATTTTCATCCATATTGTAATCCGCATTCCATCCATATTATACCTCCACCATATGACATCCGTGTGGCGTCCGTATTTATACATCAACGGATTAATATTTAGAAGAACAAGTACAGTTTCCAAGCTTACTAATGGCACTGTATCTGCAAACATCTGATGTAATGTGGATGATATGTGCTGCCCCCGTGCCAGCAGCCGGCGCTGCTCGGATCCGTGCCTGCTGAGGTAGTGGCTCGAGGGTCTCCGGACCTGGGGGTCTCGCGGACATGCCGAATAAAAAGGGGGGACGTAGATGTACGGGCTAGGCCATATTAAGTTCGTGACGCCACCCATGGTGTGTGGTGAGCTGGGACACCACCGCTGCTGTTATGGGGCACCCACGGGAGATGTAGTGGCAGCTGGATATTAACCCCTCCGTGGGTAGGGATGGTTGCCCCGGGACCCAGTGTCTCTGGTGCAGGGTATAGCGACAGCAAGGGGATGCTTGATTACTCACAGTCAATAAATCACATGAGTCTCTGGTAAACCAAGGTCCTGGTGGCCGGCGCCGCGGCCGGTTGCATTCGGATCCCCCACCCGGGCTGGTGGTCGCTATCCTTTTCCTCTGCACTGACTTTGTGTAAGGTGGACCTCCTAGTCTGGAACTCAGGAGTCCGATCCCGGCTGGATGTGGCTTAAGGAGCCGTGCCCGCAGACGCTGGCCCGTGGGATCTATGGGCCCTGGCGGTGACCTCTTATCCCTATCGGTGGGCTGTTGTCTTCTATGAGGGACTTTGGGTGGGACAGGACCTCTAGTCCTGGCCTCAATCGGTTAATTAACCAGTTCCACTTGTTTCTGGCTCCTGGCTTCAGGACCCGAGTACCCCCTTTTGTGCTCCGGTTTCCGGGTCGGTTCCCTGTGTCGGAACCGGCGGGCTACAACCCTGTCCCGGTCCACCTTGGTTCGGCCGAGCCGTCTTCCCGTCTCCTGACGGAGAACACCGTCTGCCTCCTAGCCAAGGTACCAGAGCTCCTACCCTGGCACCGTTCAACTTGAACCTTCTCTGCTGGAGCTACACTTAGCTCCAGCCCACACTCCTCTCCACTTGAACTACAAACTTAATCTGACTCAGACTGCTTGTTTTCCCGCCCTGGGCTGTCCAGACCCCTGGGTGGGCGTGTCCAACCACCTGGTCCCGCCCACTGGTGTGTCTATCTTTCCCTAACGGGGGGTGACTAGGGTTTCAGGTCGGCTGTGTGTTTCCTAAGTGGGGGATGGTGTTATGCAGGGGCAGATACATGAAGAATCCAATTTCTTGGGCTCACCAATAGACTTGAATAGGCAATTCTCCTTTAAAACAGAATAAGGTATGTGGCCATTTTTTCACACTGGCATTTGTGCCATGTGAAAATACTGTCATCTGATTAACCATAATGATATAACATTGGTTTACCTTTACAGTGAATTCCCACATTAAAGATTTTGTTGTAAAAAATTCTGCAACTGAAATTCGTCTCTGTTCATCTCAATGGGATTGTTTAAACAGGTTGTCTGTGACTTCTACATTGATGGCCTGTCCTTAGGGTAGCTCATCAATGTCTGATCGGCTAGGGTCCAACACCTGGTGCCCCTGCTGATCAACTGTTCCGGCGGTGGCAGAAGGTGTCCAGAATTGCTCAGTTCCGGAATTGCCCTGTCAACTGATAGCGGTTGGGGCTCGGTGCTGCACATCTGCCTCCCATTCAAATCAATAGAAAGTGGATGTGCAATGCCTGGCCGCGGCCACTATCAGAATATGGGGCAGCTCCGGAACTGAGCATTTCCAGCTGCCTGTTGCCATCACCAGCACCAAGAATAGCTAATCAATAGGGGTGCAAGGTGTCAGACCCCAGATGATCAAGCATTATCGCAAGGATAGGCCATCAATGTAAAATTAGGGACAACCTCTTTAAGAAGAATTGGACAGTTGTAGAACTTTTTGCAACAAAATCTGCAGCAAGTCTCAAGCCGCTTAAGGCCCCCATAAACATTACACTAGTGTCAGCTGAACCCGCCGATATTGACAGTCTAAAGTGTACGGGAATGGGGTGGACAATGGGCAACTGATTGTGTGGGCAAGTGTCAATAGGGAATGTCTGATTTCAGATTGTCTATTGTATTGTTCTCCTCTCCGATGTGTCAGTCAGCGTCCTTCTCATAGAGCACACAAGAGTTCTTGGCCAAGTGAGGGCTCTTATACATGGGAGTGTGGCCGAGAAGGCTTTTGGCTGACTTATCGGCCTAAGCATCATTTGGCCAATGGCCATATAATGTGTTTTGGGGCCTTCAATAGCAAAAGGACTGCCAAACACAAAGCTTTCGGCTCTGGAGCAGCTCTTTCAGCATTGGCCTACAGTATTTTGGAAGTTATATGGTGACTTGTTTTACAAATCTTACTTTACGCTACTCCTTCTGATAGCAGCTGATTATTGGGGTTCCCAGAGGAGAAGCCTCCAGAGGCTTGGCTTCAGGGAATTTGTGAAAAGGAATTGTCAAAATCTGACACACTAATTAATAAATTTTGTGATCCCACAGATTGAGAACTCCTGTTCCTTCTTCCAATAAAGGTCCTGTCGTGAAAATATTGCCCCATTCAGTTGGTATATAAATTGGTACTCATTAGTACAAATCTTTTTCTTAGGTACTTGTTCTGGGATGTATCAAGACAAGTATTTAATCTAGATCAAGAGAGGTAATTATTCCCCTATACTCTGCCCTGGTCAGACCCCACCTGGAATACAGTGTACAGTTCTGGATCCCCAATTCAAGAAAGACATCGATATATTGGAGCAAGTCCAGAGAAAAGCAACCAATATGGCAGAAGGTTTGCAAACCATGTCCTATGAAGAATGGCTAAAATAACTAGAGATGTTTAGTTTGAAAAAGAGAAGGCTGAGAGGAGACTTAATAGCGGTCTACAAATATCTGAAAGGCAGTCACAGTGCAGCGAGAACCACCCTATTCTCATTAGCACAAGGAAGTACAAGAAGCAATGAGATGAAACTAAAAGTAAGGAGATTTAGATTAGACATTAGGAAAAACTTTCTGACAGTGTGGGCAGCCAGGGAGTGGAACAGGCGACCACGGGAGGTGGTGAGCTCTCCATCAATGGAAATCTTCAAGCGCAAAAATTGGATAAACATATAGCAAGGATGATTTGGGAAAGCCTGCACTCGCAGGGGGTTGGACCCGATGGACTTGAGGTCCCTTCAAACTCTACCATTTTATGATTTATTCTATGATTCATGCAAAAAAAAACAAAAACAAAATGGTTGGCATCTTTACCATGGAGATAGAATTCACACGTGTTTCAAAGAAATTTTTTTTTGGCCCTTTTTTCAGGGAGGCTTTTCCCTTATGGTGTTTCCCTTCATTTGCCTTACAATTTTTTATTTTTTTTTGCAAAAGCATTTGAGTTGGTATTTACGCATTTTAGCTCTCATAAACCTCAATTGTTTTCCCTGCTTTAAAACTTTGGATTTCAGGGTGGCTTTTTTCATTGTGTTTTCATTGTATAAGTTATGTGATCCTAAAAGGAAACTTTGAATCACATGATCTTTGCACATACTGTAGTTTGAATCAATAAAAATGCAACATAAAAATGCCTGCCTGAAAAAAAAAATACCGTATAAGTATAGAGCAACGTGTTTGTCTAACTGCCCCTGTACATATTAGACTAACATGGTCAACACAAAGGACTGGCACATGACTTATTCCTTCCAAAGATAATACCAAGGACCAAGGGGAAGAAATGCGATTCCGTCAGCTAAATAGGAAAGGGTTCTTTACAGTTAGAGCAGTCAGACTGTGGAATGCCCTAACACAAGAGGTAGTAATGGCAGATACTATAACAGCTTATAAAAAGGGCTGGATGATTTCCTCCTTACACAAAACATTGTCAGTTATAAATTATTTATAAGAAAGAGAAAAATATTCAGCTCACCCGTCTTCACTCTAAGATCCACCACCGATGCACGGAAAGCCCTGGCCCGGGCGGAGAAACACAGTCATGAAGAGGAAAATATCCAGCATCAGAAGGAGGAGAGATTGTAGTAAAACTGAAATTTTATTGAATCCATTAAAAACAGGATACAACACGCAAAGAAGCTGGGGACACACAGTGAAACACAGGACTATCCTACGCGTTTCAACCTTGCGGTCTTAATCATGGATTGTTTGGTATCTCCAGAATGAGAAGTTTAAGACTGTGCAAAAAAAGGGGCGTCATAGGTGCTAATTAAGAACAAACATTCACAAAGCTGTGCACTCATTTAAAATCATGGAAGAAAAAGCACAATGAAACCACAATGTGATGTGAAGACAGAGACACCAAAAAAACACAAATAAACACAAATCAATGGAAAAAGAAAAAAAAGAAAAACATATTAAAAAAAAAAAATTTTTTTTTTACATACATGAAAAAACAGGATAAAAGTGAATGTGTGTATATTCATAATAAAAACCTTTATATCCATGTATATGAAATGTAAGGAAGCAAAAAACGAGATTTGTTTATGCACATGCATAAATACGTACGAATACCTAGGCATGTGTATACAAATATATAGACATGTATGCCTATATGCAGGACTGTAAAGAGAGCAAACGACTTGTTGAAAGAAAAAATATATGTACCTCCCAATAAATATAGGAGCTATAAAGGAAGCCTTGTTTTAATATTAATGTTAAGTGCCCTGCTGATTTATTATTTAAGTGGAAGCTGCCAAACTTATGTATAAAGTGTTTTCACTTTTGTGAAGTCGCAGGTACGGCTCGCTACGGCCAGACACTCAAAAACCCCTCCATTCCCCATCATATAGCCATCGATTGCATATATCAATTTCTCAGAAATCATAGCTCTTACCCCATCAAGATTCAGGACTTTATTGTTTCAGCTGTTAATTTTTTATTAACACACAATTATTTTTCCTTTGACAATGAGTTTTTTTACAGAGATGCGGAGTTAGTATGGGGGGGAAATTTTCCCCCTCATTAGCTAATATCGTAGTGGCCATGTTTGAAGAAGTCTATGTCTTCAATATATATAATAATATATTTGCAGATCACATCATCTTCTACACCAGGTATATAGACGATCTACTAATAATATGGAAGGGCACCCCAGAAGAAGCTAAATGTTTTGTTGATTTTGTCAATTCCAATCCCTTTAATTTAAAATTCACCTTTTCCACACACCCTAACAAAATCAATTATTTGGATGTTACTCTGGTTAGCAATCTAAACAAGATTGAGGCTTATCCGTATAATAAAGAAACAGACTGCAATTCTATTTTACAAGCCACCTCTTGCCATCCCCCACACACGATGAAAAATATCCCCCTAGGAGAACTAATTAGAGTCAGGAGAAATTGTTCCAGATCCGATGTATTTACACTAGAGTCAACAAAAACTTTGGCTAGACTCAAATGCAGAGGTTACCCAAAGTGGTGCCTCCAACGAGCACAAACAATAGTGAATAACATAGAGAGAGCAGATTTATTTAAATGTAAAAACAGGAACAAAAATCAAATGCACAATAATGTCACTTTCAGTACTACTTTTTCCCCACAATATAATGAAATAATTAAAATCATAAAGAAGTATCTGCCCCTACTACATGAAGATGTTAATTTACATACTATCCTTGAGAAGTATAACATTAATTTTGTAGCTAAACGAGCAACGAGTTTAGCTAACATCTTGTCACCAAGTGTCATCAACAGTCAAATAACAAGAAAAACGTGGTTATCCTGTTCTGGCTTCTATGGCTGTGGACATAACCAATGTATTTCATGCAAATATGTAAATACAAGTGGAACCTTTACTTCCACACATACAGGCGTCACATACAACGTAAAAAGCTACATAAATTGCAATACTCCTTATGTAATTTATCTTGCTGAGTGTACCACCTGTAGAATTCAATACATAGGTTGTACAGGTGGTCCTCTAAAAAAAAGAATTAGACGGCACATGTCTGATACTTTAAATGTATCTGCCATCAACATCTCAGCGGTCTCTAAACATTTTGTAGATACACACAATAGATGCCTTGATACATTCAAGTTCATGGGTATAGAAAAAGTTTTCAGGCCAGCTAGAGGAGGAGATCATAGGAGAAAACTCCTAAACAGGGAATCCTTCTGGATTTTCAAACTTAATACCCGTATACCACACGGCCTAAATACTCGTCAGGATCTCATTACTCAATACTTTTAGTATATCAAAATAATACAAGCATTTATTACATTTTTTGGTTACATCAATTGGTTTGTTACATTTTGATGGTGTGGATATGTACTGGGCTACTGTTGCGGTTCTCGTCGTGGCCGCATTAAATCACGCTGCAGCCTCTGCTGCGGCGTGTTTTGGGTCCTGTCTCAACGAGCCGCACTCACAGTTTAGCTAAAATGACATTACCTTGACTTATATACTCTTTTGGCAAAGAATATTCTCATCTTCCTTCATTCACATTTTTGTCTCTACACCAATGCATGTTATAACCAATCTGTTGTACTACAGTATGCTCAACTCTTTAACAAACATATTACAAGCTACTTTAGTGCTGACATACATTGCCGCTGCTGCGGCTTTCGTCGCGACCACATACTAATTGCACTGCAGTTTCTCCAGCGGTGTTTTTGAGTGTCTGGCCGTAGCGAGCCGTACCTGCGACTTCACAAAAGTGAAAACACTTTATACATAAGTTTGGCAGCTTCCACTTAAATAATAAATCAGCAGGGCACTTAACATTAATATTAAAACAAGGCTTCCTTTATAGCTCCTATATTTATTGGGAGCTACATATATTTTTTCTTTCAACAAGTCGTTTGCTCTCTTTACAGTCCTGCATATAGGCATACATGTCTATATATTTGTATACACATGCCTAGGTATTCATACGTATTTATGCATGTGCATAAACAAATCTCGTTTTTTGCTTCCTTACATTTCATATACATGGATATAAAGGTTTTTATTATGAATATACACACATTCACTTTTATCCTGTTTTTTCATGTATGTAAAAAAAATTTTTTTTTTTTTAATATATTTTTCTTTTTTTTCTTTTTCCATTGATTTGTGTTTATTTGTGTTTTTTTGGTGTCTCTGTCTTCACATCACATTGTGGTTTCATTGTGCTTTTTCTTCCATGATTTTAAATGAGTGCACAGCTTTGTGAATGTTTGTTCTTAATTAGCACCTATGACGCCCCTTTTTTTTGCACAGTCTTAGGGGTGCTTCACACACAGCGAGGTCGCTGCCGAGATCGCTGCTGAGTCACGCTTTTTGTGACGCAGCAGTGACCTCATTAGCGATCTCGCTGTGTGTGACACTGAGCAGCGATCTGGCCCCTGCTGCGAGATCGCTGCTCGTTACACACAGCCCTGGTTCGTTTTCTTCAAAGGCGCTCTCCCACTGTGACACACAGATCGCTGTGTGTGACAGCGAGAGCGCGACAAATGAAGCGAGCAGGGAGCAGGAGCCGGCGTCTGACAGCTGAGGTAAGCTTGTAACCAAGATAAACATCGGGTAACCAAGGTGGTTACCCGATATTTACCTTAGTTACCAGCCTCCGCAGCTCTCACGCTGCCTGTGCTGCCGGCTCCGGCTCTCTGCACATGTAGCTGCTGTACACATCGGGTTAATTAACCCGATGTGTACAGCAGCTAGGAGAGCAAGGAGCCAGCGCTCAGTGTGCGCGGCTCCCTGCTCCCTGCACACACAGTTAAGCGGTGTGCGCTGGTAACTAATGTAAACATCGGGTAACCATACCCGATGTTTACCTTAGTTACCAGTCTCCGCAGCTTCCAGACGGCGGCTCCGTGCAAGCGCAGCGTCGCTTACATGTCGCTGCTGGCTGGGGGCTGTTCACTGGTCGCTGGTGAGATCTGCCTGTTTGACAGCTCACCAGCGACCATGTAGCGATGCAGCAGCGATCCTGACCAGGTCAGATCGCTGGTCGGATCGCTGCTGCATCGCTAAGTGAGAAGGTACCCTAAAACTTCTCATTCTGGAGATACCAAACAATCCATGATTAAGACCGCAAGGTTGAAACGCGTAGGATAGTCCTGTGTTTCACTGTGTGTCCCCAGCTTCTTTGCGTGTTGTATCCTGTTTTTAATGGATTCAATAAAATTTCAGTTTTACTACAATCTCTCCTCCTTCTGATGCTGGATATTTTCCTCTTTATAAATTATTTAGTGACGAAATGTAGAATTGGTGGAGGAAGGTTGAACTAGATGGTCTTTTTTCAACCTATGTAACATAGCTAAGATATTAGCAGGACTGGCCGACAGTCTAATGTGTATGGGGACCACCCAAATCTCCTGACAGATGTTGTGAGAGAAAGGATTTCTCATGTTGGATTTCTGACAGCCAAACCTTTTATTATTGCTTTTAAAGGGAATTTGTCATCAAGTTTTTGCCACCTAATCTGAGACCAGCATAACGTAGGGGCAGAGACCCTGATTCCAGCGCTGTGTCCCTTACTGGGCTGCTTAGTATAGTTTTGATAAAAATCATTGATTAATCAGCTGGTGATTATCATTGGAGGACTACTTGGCCTCCTGCCAGGTAGTCCAGTATATTCATGAGCTCTGTATAACCACACCCCCACCACTGATTGGCAGCTTTCTGTCTACACTGTCCATGGGCTGTACGCAGCTCCACATTGAAATAACTGCTCGATCTGCATAAGAGTAAACTTGAATGTTATCAAAATGACAGCAAACAGCTGAGTAAGTGACACATCGCTGCAATCGGGGGCTCTGCCCCAACGTTACACTGCTTTTGGATGGAGTAGTAAAAACCTGCTGACAGATTCCCTTTAACACTCACTCTGTGCTTCGTTTTTCCAGTGCAGATGTGTCTTCCACAATGTTTGCTATGGATCACACACTCAGTTTCACTCACATTTGAGGCCATTAATACTATTTCATATTCATGCTCAACCAACTGAACATACATTAGAATAATCAGATAATAATCAGGTTAACTGTAAAAAATCAGTAACAGCCTGTGACCTCCCATGTGCCAATTAAGTGGCTTCTATTGCTGCATAGGCACCTCTGGGGGGCACAGCTTCCCCAGCATCCCCCCCACCAAAATTACACCCCTGCTAAAAATACGTAAACCGTTTTATCATATCATATACAGCTACGACTGAGCTAAAAACAACCATGTACATCATAGACGGATGATCAGATTATTCCCTAAGCGTGCAGAAATCACATATGTCTTACCCGCACCTTCCCAGATGAGTGACAAGTGAGATCCAAGTCATTGGCAGACTGGCAAACTCTGCTCTGTGTTTTATATTTCAAGCCAGGACTGCCCGGTGCCCTTGGCATACAACCCTGCTTATCTCTGAGTGCAATAACTTTTTGATTCCTGAAGTGTCTTTGACCCTAAGTTTCTGGTTATACAATAACCAGCCCATCCCCAACACAGAAGCAGAAACGCTCTCATAGGCAACGATCCTTAACTCTGTCGTTGCCCTGTATCTGTTAAACCCTTGAATGCAAACTAGTTTATATAGTCTTATAAGATATTTATTCTTGTAGAGGAAAACTACATCAGTGAACAGTAAAATGCAATAATTGTAACACCGCCAAACATTTGCCCTTTTAAAGTGAAGAAACCAAAACAACAGAGTATCCCTGAACTATGTAAATAGGTCCATATGCACAGAAGGATGAAATATCCTATATACACTGTGTGTAGAATTATTAGGCAAATGAGTATTTTGATCACATGATAATTTGTATACATGTTGTCCTACTCCAGGCTGTATAGGCTTGAGAGCAACTACCAATTAAGTAAATCCGGTGATGTGCATCTCTGTAATGAGGAGGGGTGGGGAGTAATGACATCAACACTCTATATAAGGTGTGCTTAATTATTAGGCAACTTCCTTTCCTTTGGCAAAATGGGTCAGAAGAGAGATTTGACGGGCTCTGAAAAGTCCAAAATTGTGAGATGTCTTGCTGAGGGATGCAGCAGTCTTGAAATTGCTAAACTTTTGAAGCGTGATCACCGAACAATCAAGCGCTTCATGGCAAATAGCCAACAGGGTCACAAGAAGCGAGTTGGGCAAAAAAGGCTCAAAATAACTGCCCATGAATTGAGGAAAATCAAGCGTAAAGCTGCCAAGATGCCATTTGCCACCAGTTTGGCCATATTTCAGAGCTGCAGCGTTACTGGAGTATCAAAAAGCACAAGGTGTGCCATACTCAGGGACATGGCCAAGGTAAGGAAGGCTGAAAAACGACCACCTTTGAAAAAGAAATGTGACGCCCTGGACTAGCCAGGTAGTCAGAGAAATAACACCACACACACCCCCTCCCCTGGATAGTTACACCAGTCAACCAAAAACCCTTGTTGCCTCCCTCCAGGGTCTGATGTCCACACCAGGTGGGGCGGAGCCAGGCGGTTAGCCCCACCTACCGAGGAGTTTACAGGCCTGGAGGCGGGTAAAGCAGTAGTTCAGTGTTGGAGGTGAAAGTGAGAGGTCAGAAACTGCAAGTGTCTGGGTTGGAGCCCAGGCACTGACAGCAAGGTCGGCAGATGGTGGTGGCCATCTGCAGGAGTTAGCGGATTTCTGCGGAACCGTAGGACCGGGGTTGGGCGGTGGCCCACCGGTACCGAACCGGGGAGCGGAGTGAAGTTAAGCACACAGGCAGGGCCATCAGACCCCGACTAGGCTTGGAGCCGCCGACAACGGTCGAATCCGAGAGTGACCGGAACCCCAGGGGTTTCCTAACACCCAAGTCCCGCTAGAAGGCAACAGTCCACACTATGAGGATATACAGCCACCGCCACAGGCTAGAGATCCAAGGGCCAGCGCCTGCGGGCAAAAGGGCTCCTACGATACCAATACGCCGGGGAGCGGACTACCGTTGGGAAACCATCGGAGTCGACACATGTTACATGGGTGCAGGGAAAGACAGCCACCATCACCTGTCCGGGGAGAGCAAAGACACTGCAGCCAGCTGCAGGACCCGTCCATCTGGCCGTTTGGTTTACCAGAGACTTTGTGACTTTCTGTCTGAGTGAGTACAACAGTGCCATCCGGCACCCCGCCGCGCTGCCCCTGCAATCCTGCACCCCAGCCATCCAGCCTCCCCGCATCATCACCGGGCCCCGGGAACACCAACCCCTACCAACTGAGGGGACAACACCCTAGCTGCTCCCTACCATCGCTCCCGGGATCCCCGTCACCAGCAGCGGTGGTGCCATCATCACCACGTCCCGTGGGTGGCGTCACGAACTATCTCCCCAAACAAATCATCCCTTTTCACTCACGGGTGAGGAGCGCTGCTCGAGTCCCCGGGTCCAGCCCACCGCTCGAGCCACCGAGCAGCAGCAGAAGCCCCGGACCCGAGCGCGGCGAGCGCGTCCCCTCCACCCGCGACAGAAACATAAGATGAAATGTCAAGACTGGGCCAAGAAATATCTTAGGACTGATTTTTCAAAGGTTTTATGGACTGATGAAATGAGAGTGACTCTTGATGGGCCAGATGGATGGGGCAGAGGCTGGATCAGTAAAGGGCAGAGAGCTCCACTCCGACTCAGACGCCAGCAAGGTGGCGGTGGGTACTGGTATGGGCTGGTATCATCAAAGATGAACTTGTGGGACCTTTTCGGGTTGAGGATGGAGTGAAGCTCAACTCCCAGACCTACTGCCAGTTTCTGGAAGACAACTTCTTCAAGCAGTGGTACAGGAAGAAGTCGATATCGTTCAATAAAAACATAATTTTCATGCAGGATAATGCTCCATCACATGCATCCAACTACTCCACAGCATACCTGGCCAGTAAAGGTCTAAAAGAAGAAAAAATAATGACATGGCCCCCTTATTCACCTGATCTGAACCCCATAGAGAACCTGTGATCCCTCATAAAATGTGAGATCTACAAAGAGGGAAAACAGTACACATCTCTGAACAGTGTCTGGGAGGCTGTGGTGGCTGCTGCACACAATGTTGATTGTAAACAGATCAAGCAATTGACAGAATCTATGGATGGTAAGCTGCTGAGTGTCATCATAAAGAAAGGTGGCTATATTGGTCACTAATTTTTTGGGGTTTTGTTTTTGCATGTCAGAAATGTTTATTTCTAAATTTTGTGCAGTTATATTGTTTTACCTGGTGAAAATAAACAAGTGAGATGGGAATATATTTGGTTTTTATTAAGTTGCCTAATAATTCTGCACAGTAATAGTTACCTGCACAAACAGATATCCTCCTAAGATAGTCAAATCTAAAAAAAATTCCACTCCAACTTCCAAAAATATTAAGCTTTGATATTTATGAGTCTTTTGAGTTGAATGAGAACATACGGTAGTTGTTGATCAATAATAAAAAAAATCCTCTAAAATACAACTTGCCTAATAATTCTGCACACAGTGTATATAGAGGACATGATGTTAGAAACAGCAGACAGACAATCACTGGTATTTTGTAGTAATGTAGGGGTGATGTCAGGAGGGTAAAATTGGTGGTCATCAGCATACAGTGGGTACTGAAAAACAAATCTACTGATGGTTTGTCCAATAGGGCAGTGTATAGATAGAAGAGGAGGGGGGTCTAGGATTGAACATTGAGGGACCCTTACAGTATGGGCAGGGCCGTATTTACCATTAGGCACCCGTGGTCCCGTGCCTAGGGCGGCAGGATGCAGGGGGCGGCACCTTCTAGCAGTAAAAAAAAAAAAAATTTTTTTTTTTTACACATTCATTAAATCCGCTGTATTTTCGGAGGGGGGAGGGGGGAGAGGCGCACCTTTATTTATTTGTATCCGCGTCAATTAAGACGCGAATGCAGACAAACCGCGGCGGCCGGGCACAGAGAGCTGATTGACCCCGGAACTTCCGGGGTCACAGGCGCGCCAATCAGCTCCTTCCTCTGTGCTGCGTCCAATGCTGTGTGGATTTCACATGCAGAGCTCACAGCAGGACGCCGCAGAGGACGCCACGATGGAAGCTGGTGTCAGAAGAGGATACTCACGTGAGCCAGGAAGATGACGGCGGGCCGTGGAGCAGGTAAGTGCTCGCAGAGCTGAAGATTCATAAGGAGCGTGGGGGTGTCTCTAATGCAGACTGGAGATCTGCGTATGGGGTGGAAGGAGAGAGGCTGATACTGAGGGAGACTTGGGGGAAGAGAAGCTGATACTGGGGGAGGCTGGGAGGAGAGAGTATGATGCTGGGAGGGGGGAGGCAGATGTTGCGGAAGGCTGGGATGGGGGGAGGCTGACGCTGGGGGAGGCTGGGAGGAGGGAGGCTGATGCTGAGGGAGGCTGATGCTGGGGGAGGCTGGGAGGAGAGAGGCTGATGCTGGGGGAGGCTGGGAGGAGAGAGGCTGATACTGGGGGAGGCTGGGAGTAGAGCAGCTGATGCTGGGGGAGGCTGGGAGGAGGGAGGCTGATGCTGAGGGAGGCTGATGCTGGGGGAGGCTGGGAGGAGAGAGGCTGATGCTCAGGGAGGTTGATGCTGGGGGAGGCTGGGAGGAGAGAGGGGGAGGCTGGGAGGAGAGAGGCTGATGCTGGGGGAGGCTGATGCTGGGAGAGTTTGGGAGGAGAGAGGCTGATGCTGTGGGAGGCTGGGAGGAGAGAGGCTGGTGCTGGGGAGGCTGGGAGGAGGGAGGCTGATGCTGGGGGAGGCTGGGAGGAGGGAGGCTGATGCTGAGGGAGGCTGATGCTGGGGGAGGCTGGGAGGAGAGAGGCTGATGCTGGTGGAGGCTGGTGCTGGGGGAGGCTGATGCTGGGGGAGGCTGGGAGGAGGGAGGCTGATGCTGGGGGAGGCTGGGAGGAGGGAGGCTGATGCTGAGGGAGGCTGGGAGGGAGGAGGCTGGGAGGAGAGAGGCTGATGCTGGGGAGGCTGGGAGGAGGGAGGCTGATGCTGAGGGAGGCTGATGCTGGGGGAGGCTGGGAGGAGAGAGGCTGATGCTGGGGGAGGCTGGGAGGAAAGAGGCTGATGTTGAGGGAGGCTGATGCTGGGAGAGGCTGATGCTGCGGGAGGCTTGGAGGAGAGAGGCTGATGCTGAGGGAGGCTGATGCTGGGGGAGGCTGGGAGGAGAGAGGCTGATGCTGGGGGAGGCTATGAGGGGGGAGGCTTTTGGGCTAGGAGGGGGGAGGCTGATGCTGGGGGAGGCTGGGAGAGGGAGGCTGATGTTGAGGGAGGCTGATGCTGGGGGAGGCTGGGAGGAGAGAGGCTGATGCTGGGGGAGGCTGGGAGGAGAGAGGCTGATGCTGGGGGAGGCTGGTGCTGGGGGAGGATGATGCTGGGGGAGGCTGGGAGGAGGGAGGCTGATGCTGGGGGAGGCTGGGAGGAGGGAGGCTGATGCTGAGGGAGGCTGGGAGGAGGGAGGCTGGAAGGAGAGAGGCTGATGCTGGGGAGGCTGGGAGGAGGGAGGCTGATGCTGAGGGAGGCTGATGCTGGGGGAGGCTGGGAGGAGAGAGGCTGATGCTGGGGGAGGCTGGGAGGAAAGAGGCTGATGTTGAGGGAGGCTGATGCTGGGAGAGGCTGATGCTGCGGGAGGCTCGGAGGAGAGAGGCTGATGCTGAGGGAGGCTGATGCTGGGGGAGGCTGGGAGGAGAGAGGCTGATGCTGGGGGAGGCTGATGCTGGGGGAGGCTGGGAGGGGGAGGCTGATGCTGGGGGAGGCTGGGAGGAGAGAGGCTGATACTGGGGGAGGCTGGGAGAAGAGAGGCTGATGCTGGGGGAGGCTGATGCTGGGGGAGGCTGGGAGGAGAGAGGCTGATGCTGGGGGAGGCTGATACTGGGAGAGGCTGTGAGAGGGGAGGCTGGGAGGGGGGAGGCTGATGCTGGGGGAGGCTGGGAGGGTGGAGGCTGATGCTGGGGGAGGCTGGGAGGAGTGAGGCTGATGCTGGGGGAGGCTGGGAGGAGTAAGGCTGATGCTGGAGGAGGCTGGGAGAAGAGAGGCTGATGCTGGGGGCAAAGAGGCTGATGCTGGGGGCAGAGAGGCTGATGCTGGGGGAAGCTGGGGGAGAGAGGCTGATGCTGGGGGAAGCTGGGGGAGAGAGGCTGATGCTGGGGGAAGCTGGGGGAGAGAGGCTGATGCTGGGGGAAGCTGGGGGAGAGAGGCTGAAGCTGGGGGACGCTGGGGGGGAGAGAGGCTGAAGCTGGGGGACACTGGGGGGAGAGAGGCTGAAGCTGGGGGACGTTGGGGGGGAGAGAGGCTGAAGCTGGGGGACGCTGGGGGGGAGAGAGGTTGATGCTGGGGGGGCTGGGAGGAGAGAGGCTGATGCTGGGGGAGAGGCTGCTGGTGAAGGCAGGGGAGAGCGGCTGCTGCTGGGGGAATGGGAGAGAGGGGACAATCCTAGAGACAGAGGACAAGGGTTGAGGGATAGCGCAATGACAAAATCGATGGCGGGGGAGTGTAAGGACTCAGAATGAGAGGGGGGCAGCATTGGGAGCTCATTATGGAGAAGGGGCAGCATGTGTGGGCTCAGTATGGAGTGGAGCAATGTAGGGGAGTCAATATCAAGAGTGGGGTAGTGTGTGTGTGTGTGTGTGTGTGGAGGGGTGTCTCAGCATAAGCGTTAGTGTGGTGGTCTTAGTATGATGAATGGGGCAGCATGGAGGTGTCATTATGAAAAAGAGGAAGGCAGCATTAGGAGCTCATGGAGAGGGGCAGCATGCATGGGACATTGTGAGGAGGGAACAGCATGCATGGGAAACTGTGAGGAGGGAGCAGCATGCATGGGACATTGTGAGGAGGGGGCAGCATGCATGGGACATTGTGAGGACGGGGAAGCATGCATGGGACATTGTGAGGACGGGCAAGCATGCATGGGACATTGTGGGGAGGGGGAAGCATGCATGGGACATTGTGAGGAGGGGGCAGCATGCATGGGACATTGTGAGGAGGGGGCAGCATGCATGGGACATTGTGAGGAGGGGGCAGCACGCATGGGACATTGTGGGGAGGGGCAGCACGCATGGGACATTGTGAGGAGGGAGCAGCATGCATGGGGCACTGTGAGGAGGGGGCAGAATGCATGGGACACTGTGAGGAGGGGGCAGAATGCATGGGACATTGTGAGGAGGGGGCAGCATGCATGGGACACTGTGAGGAGGGGGCAGCATGCATGGGACATTGTGAGGAGGGGCAGCACGCATGGGACATTGTGAGGAGGGAGCAGCATGCATGGGACACTGTGAGGAGGGGCAGAATGCATGGGACACTGTGAGGAGGGGGCAGAATGCATGGGACATTGTGAGGAGGGGGCAGCATGCATGGGACACTGTGAGGAGGGGGCAGCATGCATGGGACATTGTGAGGAGGGGGCAGCATGCATGGGACACTGTGAGGAGGGGGCAACATGCATGGGACACTGTGAGGAAGAGGCAGCATGCATGGGACATTGGGAGGAGGGGGCAGCATGCATGGGACATTGTGAGGAGGGGGCAGCATGCATGGGACACTGTGAGGAGGGGGCAGCATGCATGGGACATTGGGAGGAGGGGGCAGCATGCATGGGACATTGTGAGGAGGGGGCAGCATGCATGGGACATTGTGAGGAGGGGGCAGCATGCATGGGACATTGTGAGGAGGGGGCAGCAAGCATGGGACATTGTGAGGAGGGGGCAGCATGCATGGGACATTGTGAGGAGGGGGCAGCATGATGCGAGGTCAATGTGCAGATCATATTTCATAATTGAGGAAGGTGTGGTGGGTATAATTTATAAGGGAGGGCAGTGTGTAGTTTATTAGGGGCAGTGTGACAGTCACAGTATATAAGTGGGGACGGTGTGGTGGGAATATTTTATACTCATGCTATGTTTTGATGTGCCTGTGGTGATCCCCATGGGGGGGGGGTTAGTGCCCTTCGTGTCTCATTGATACTTTTTCAAGTGTTTTACAGAGTAGATCTGCCTTAAACAGTTGTCGTGTGCGAAAACTCAGTGTTACGTTGTCACTAAGGGGCGCGACCACTTAAAGTGCCTAGGGCAGCACGAAGGCAAAATACAGCCCTGAGTATGGGGTACTTTGCACGTTGCGACATTGCTACTGCGATATCGTCGGGGTCAAATCGAAAGTGACGCACATCCGGTGCCGGTAACGACGTTGCAGCGTGTAAAGCCTAGGAGAGAAGATGAACGAGCGTTAAACAGTCAAAAATCGGTGATATGTGTCACGTAGTTCATTTCCATAATTTCGCTGCAGCGACAGGTACGATGTTGTTCCTCATTCCTGCAGCAGCACACATCGCTGTGTATGAAGCCGCAGGAGCGAGGAACATCTCCTTATCTGCGTCCCGCGTGCAACGAGGAAAGAAGGAGGTGGGCGGCATGTTTACGTCCCGCTCATCTCCGCCCCTCCACTTCTATTGACCGCCTGCCGTGTGACGTCGCTGTGACGCCACACGACCTGCCCCCTTAGGAAGGAGGCGGGTCGCCAGCCAGAGCGACGTCGCAAGGCAGGTAAGTGCGTGTGAAGCTGCCATAGCGATAATGTTCACTACGGCAGCTATCACAAGAGATCGCAGCTGCGACGGGGGCGGGTACTATCGCGCTCGGCATCGCTACAATCGGCTAGCGATGTCGCAACGTGCAAAGTACCCCTAAGGCCCCTTTCACACGTCAGTGATTCTGGTACGTTTGTGCTTTTTTTTAAACGTACCAGAATCACTGACATACGCAGACCCATTATAATGAATGGGTCTGCTCACACGTCAGTGATTTTTCACTGCACGTGTCTCCGTGCAGCGTACCCGCGTGTGCGTGATTGCTGCACGGAGACATGTCCATTTTTTTCTGGCATCACTGATGTCCCACGGACCACGCAGTGGTGTGGTCCGTGAAACACGTGCCAGAAAAAAACGTGCATTTAAAATAATAGACATTTTAACTCACCCGGCTTCAGGCGCGCTCTCTGCAGCCCGTTCTCCCTGCTGCTTCTAAGCCGGCTGATTACTGTCGCGCATATTCATTATGCGCGACACAGCCGACCCAGAAGCAGCTGCTGCGGGGGTCACCGCCGGCCGGATGCTGCACCGCGGGAGGATTCAGCACCACGGAGAGCGGGAGCGGGCACAGGTGAGTTGATTACTAAGTGCAATCACGGGCCATGGAGAACGGAGCCCGGATTGCACTTAGACAACCCACGTGTGCCGTGATTCACTGTTTCACTGTTTCACTGTTTTTTTCACTGATTCACTGACGTGTAAAACGGGCCTAAGGGGAAGAGGGGATGGCAAAAGATGCAGTGAAGTGAGAGATCAGAGAGGTAGGAGGAGAAAAAGGAGAAATAGTCTCCTTGAGCCCAATAGAGCAGAACATAGTGAGGAGGAGCTGGTGATCCACAGTGTCGAATGCAGCAGAGAGATCTAGGAGAATCAACAGGGAGTAATGACCACTAGATTTAGCTGTTAGTAGATCATTAGAGACTTTAGTAAGGGCAGCTTCAGTTAAGTGTAAGGAGCGGAAACCATATTGTAAAGGATCAAGAAGAATAGCGGACTGGGACCTATTCAGGTTAAGGATAGAGTGAAGCTCAACTCCCGGACCTACTGCCAGTTTCTGGAAGACAACTTCTTCAAGCAGTGGTACAGGAAGAAGTCAGTATCGTTCAAGAAAAACAAGATTTTCATGCAGGACAATGCTCCATCACATGCATCCAACTGACGGGATGCATCTGAGTCTAATAACCGGTCCGGGACCGAAATTACGGCGGGGTACTGGACCCTAGGTCGGGGAGTAGCTTCATGAATGCAAAAGGGCCAACAAGTGCTAAGCATCTCTGGGAACTCCTTCAAGACTGTTGGAAGACCATTTCCAGTGACTTCACTCTGTGGTCCAGCTCACCCCAAACCATCCCGATTGGATTCAGGTCTGGTGACTGTGCAGGCCAGGTCATCTGGCGTAGCACGCCTTCACTCTCCTTCTTAGTCAAATAGCCCTTACACAGCCTGGAGGTGTGTTTCACGTCATTGTCCTGTTGAAAAATAATTGATGGTCCAACTAAACGCAAACCGGATGGAATAGCATGCCGCTGCAGGGTGCTGTGTTAGCCATGCTGGTTCAGTATGCCTTCAATTTTGAATAAATGCCCAACAATGTCACCAGTAAAGCACCCCCACACCATCACACCTCCTCCTCCATGCTTCACGGTGGGATCCAGGCATGTACAGTCCATCCATTCACCTTTTCTGCGTCGCACAAAGACATGGTGGTTGGATCCAAAGATCTCAAATTTGGACTCATCAGGCCAAAGCACAGATTTCCACTGATCTAATGTCCATTCCTTGTGTTCTTTAGCCCAAACAAGTCTCTTCTGCTTGTTGCCTGTCCTTAGCAGTGGTTTCCTAGCAGCTATTTTACCATGAAGGCCTGCTGCACAAAGTCTCCTCTTAACAGTTATTCTAGAGATGTGTCTGCTGCTAGAACGCTGTGTGGCATTGACCTGGTCTCTAATCTGAGCTGCTGTTAACCTGCGATTTCTGAGGTTGGTGACTCGGATAAACTTATCCTCCGCAGCAGAGGTGACTCTTGGTCTTCCTTTCCTGGGGCGGTCCTCATGTGAGCCAGTTTCTTTGTAGCGTTTGATGGTTTTTGCCATTGCACTTGGGGACACTTTGAAAGTTTTCCCAATTTTTCGGACTGACTGACTTTAATTTCTTAAACTAATGATGGTCACTTGTTTTTCTTTACTTAGCTGCTTTTGTCTTGCCATAATACAAATTCTAACAGTCTATTCAGTAGGACTATCAGCTGTATATCCACCAGACTTCTGCACAACACAAGTGATGGTCCCAACCCTGTTTATAAGGCAAGAAATCCCAATTAAACCTGACAGGGCACACCTGTGAAGTGAAAACCATTTCCAGTGACTACCTCTTGTCTTGAAGCTCATCAGGAGAATGCCAAAAGTGTGCAAAGCAGTAATCAAAGCAAAAGGTGGCTACTTTGAAGAACCTAGAATATAAGACATACTTTCAGTTGTTTCACACTTTTTTGTTAAGTATTTCATTCTACATGCGTTAATTCATAGTTTTGATGCCTTCAATGTGAATCTACAATTTTCAGAGTCATGAAAATAAATAAAACTCTTTGAATGAGAAGGTGTGTCCAAACGTTTGGTCTGTACTGTATATACTGTGTATATATATATATATATATATATATATATATATATATATATATATACATCTTAATAAATATAAATTAAGTAGGCCTCTGTATTGAGGATAAATGCTCAAAAGTAGTTTATAAGAATGTTAAAGGTTTTAGCTAGGTATAGAAGATAGTACATATAATAGCATTGGACTTTATATATAGATTGAGGTAAATATTTGCTCACTTAGTAGAAGTGCACCTGATGCATGGTTCACATATAGCTTCTTCAGGGATTCCTGGAGAGATAAACTAAACCAGTGACCTGTTCTTTAGTTGAGGAAGCGACCAACGCGAAATGCGTGTTGGGGCAGCAGCAGACGGACCCCTGGTGCCCCCACAATAGGTAAAATAATTTAATTTCTGCCTTAGCTTATTGAGTTCCATCTCTACACTAGAACTCTGATTATGCTGTTTATAACCGCACTTAGCAGAAATCATGCATTGCACTGACTACCTTTGTGATAGACCTTCAGTATGTGACTAGCTGGCAGTTTCCTTAACAGACTCATAGAGACACTATCCAAAGAATCTCTGAGTGCCATAATTATCGTTACCATATATTTTTCTCTCTGCTCTCATATGACATACTTTGTATTATATGATTGTAAATCTGTAACACAAATTTTGTGATTTGGTCTATTTTATGCAATTTTTGTATACCCAAGAGCCTGCCAAGCTGCTATTCTGTGGTCATTTACTGAAATAATTAAATGTATTTTTAATTTTTTTTTTCAATAAAATGTTGATTTTATCTTTTATGCAAAAAGACTCTGATCCCCTCTATTTAAAATATGGTGATACAATAAATTGCTACCATGGCTACACAATATTTTTAATGCTGTCAGCTATTTGACCTTTTCATGTGATGTTACTAAACTCTTAACAAGTTGTTCTATTAAATTCACCCTTGTAACCCACTCTCATTCTGTGTTCCCTGCAGGTTTACAGAATTTGAGACTAAAAATATATTAGCAATGTGCACAACTCTAATATAAAGCTTTATTTACAAGACTTTACAAATCTTGTAAAATCAATCTTTATTTATATGTGCTTCCATATTTTATTTGTGTCCTTTTTTACTCAGTATGACATACATCTCTCATGTATAGACAAAAAAAAAGACATTCCAACTTATTTTATCCATTAAACAGCATAGCTGGATCAAAAATGGATGTATCCCAGTTGTGTTTACTAAAAAACATGAATCTGTGAACAGTACCATAGAATGTAATTTTACGTGTTCTGTTCATGAAAAACACAGAAGACATAAATCTAAATGAGGCCTAAGATATATGTCATGGCCTGTGAGATTACCAGTGACGTATCACTAAAAGCAGCAGACAATGCGGCCACTATGGGGCCCGTTAGTGGAGGGGGCCTAGTCTGAGCGCCATCGTACTTTCAACTGTATCTGCATCTCTGAAGCAGATCCGGTTGAAAGCAATGCAGGTACAGCTCCCTCCATCATTCTCCCTGGGACGTGCAGCATACCTTTTCTGCAGAGCTTCAGACCACATGTTGCAAAGACCAGAGCAGCAGGGAAACAAGGAGAGGTCAGTATTATTTTTTTTTTTATCAAACAGTGGACGCTATTATAGTGTTTGGAGGGCTATGTGCATACCTCCCAATTAGTAATGAATAGTGTTGAGCGGACCCGGACTGTAAACGTCCGGATCCGCGCGCTTTCAGTGCTATCTCCAGGGACGACCCGGACGTGGGATTCCGGGTGCGCGATCCGGATTCGGCAAGTCCTAAAACATGAAAAAAACAATAAATAAATGAGCGTTTCATACTTACACTCTGTGTCATGGCGGCATACTTCTTCCTGGTCTTCACATTTCTTTCCTTGTTTTCTCCGACCAGCGTCCGTCCGTGCAGGCTGACACGCCCCCCAGCCTGTGACAGTCTGCTGCGGTGATCGCGTCATTGCCGCTCCCCGCCCACAGTCCGTCCTTGCAGGTTGATACGCCCCCTAGCCTTTTACAGTGTGCTGTGGTGATCGGTCCCCGCCCACCGGCCGTCAGTGCATGCTGGCACGCCCCCCTAGCTTGTGACAGTGTACCGGCCCTGGAGGCTGTGACAGTCTGCCGCGCTCATGGCGGCATCATTAACGCTACATGCTACACTCAGAGCGGGCAGTGTTATCGCTCTGAGATGTAGCAGAGCTGTTCGTGTTGCCGCGGGTGGATCTCTCTGTCTCCTATTATGGGGGCACTGTGCATGGCTTCATTGTGGGGCACTGTGCATGAAACAGTGTTTACTGATAAGTAGGGAATATGCATAAGTAATAAATGAAGAAAATTCTTTTATTCCCTAAGTGCACTGTGCATAGCATCATTGTGGGGGCACTGTGGCTGGCTTCATTGTGGGGGCACTGTGCATGGCTTCATTGTGGGGGCACTGTGCATGGCTTCATTGTGGGGGCACTGTGCATGGCTTCATTGTGGGGGCACTGTGCATGGCTTCATTGTGGGGGCACTGTGCATGGCTTCATCAGCGATGAGCCTCGGGACACACCTCTCAAATTGGAGCAGGTCACGGAATGAGGCTGCATTTTGTCTCTCTCTATCTCTCTCTCCCTCTCTCTCTCTCTCTCTCTCTCACATTTTTGTGTCTGTAAGGCCATGTTCACACGTTGTGTATCAACTGTGTTTTTTGTTTTCTGCATGTCTCCGCACCAAATTACACAATAACAATCTTCTCTAGTTCAATTTGGAACAGTCAAAAGGGTGGTCCAGAATCCAAAGTAATTTTCATGCAAAATCCCTATCTATTTAGTGCCATAATCTAAACTATTTTTTAAATATACTTGAGATAAAAATTCTCTACCGTTCCCTAACTACACTATCTAACCGCTTTTCTAAACAAAAAAATATCACTTCTTTTTTGATAACACTTCAGATAAGAATCCCAATGCATGCTGAGAAACTGAAAATAAGCATCATCAGGGAGAAAACGCTGTGGTCACTAATCTTGCTCACTCTCTGAAACAAAGCGTCATCAGTGACGTTTGTTTCAGAGGCTGGACTAGTCCCTTGTGCTGTGCACTGTGATATGAACACAATGACAGCACACTCTCTGTTGCCGGCTGAGATCAGCAGTAATGAGCAGGAAACTGACTGCATTGTTAGAATACCCAGCATGCAAGACAAGCGTCGCTCCCGCACATGACATCACTGGTCTATGCACACCGAGTAGTCTGACAAGGTGCTGTGTTGCCGGGTCATTACTGGTGATCTGAGCCGGCAACAGAGAGCTCTCAGGGATTATCCCAACCACTGAAACGATGATGATGCTTTTTTTCAAGGAGGATGCCCCCTGATGACACTTCATTTGAGTATTCCAGCGTACAAGGCGATTCTCAAATGAAGCACGTATTAAAAAGGAAGTGAAAAAAAAAAAATAGAATAGCAGCTAGAATGAAAATTACTATGGACTTTTGACAAACCCTTTAACTTTTCTCAGATTGTAAAATCATTAAAGTTATTTCTGTTTTAGGATGGAAAAACAGTTATTGTTCCACCAATATCCGCCTGTCATGTTTAATATATGAAAGTCAGTATTACAGCAAATCAAGGATAGAAAATTTAGAAAGCCGGTTTAGGAAAGTTGGCTCATGGAAGTCCAAGTAACACTCTTTGGAAAGTATCCAAACCAAATGGGATTAAAGAGTAATTGTAGCACCTACCGATATTAACATCTCCGTGTCCAGTAAACACTAAAAAAAAAATCTCTTATAAACAGCTCCTTGGGCTCATGGACCGAGCTATAGCGAGTATTGAGGTGACAATCTTACCTGGACCATCAGATAGAAGACCGCAGTATTATAAATGGCCTATAAATGTTGGGGGCACCATAAAATATTTTACATTAGTGATTAGTAGCTTCAAGTTATGCCTTAGCTTCTGATTTTTCTTTACAGTTTATCAGTAATTAAAACAAAATATGACTGCTGTTTTCCTAAAACAGTGTCACTTCTGTCAGCAGGTTGTGACTAATGATGGGCGAGCGTGCTCATCATTGCTTGATACTTGATCGAGCATTGGGGTGCTTGGGTACTCGCAGTGCTCGACTGAGTATCACGGGTGCTCTGATGTTTCGTGTGTGAAACAATGAACACAAAGCACAGGCTTACTTCACTGCATAATCTGAACAGGCACATCAGTGAGAGCTACTTGTAGTCTCTGAATGTCTCTCACTGGGTGTTAGAACAACTTTTTTGGATGTAGTGTGTCAAAAAAACCCCATGGGATGTGCGATCCATGTCTTTTTCTTCATAGTGCCGCAGCTAGGATCATTTTCCTCTGCAACCGCTTCACTGATGCCTCTGCTCTGCCAGTCATTGCACTGGTTGCCTATCCACTACAGAATCCAACATAAACTTATCACTCTCACTCATAAAGCTCTCCACGGTTACGCAATACCCTACATCTCCTCCCTCATCTCTGTCTATCACCCGACCCGTGCCCTCCGCTCTGCTAATGACTTAAGACTGACATCCTCAACAATTCGAACCTCCCACTCCCGTCTTCAAGATTTCTCATGAGCTGCGCCTATGCTCTGGAACACACTACCAAGAGAAATCCGATTAATTCCCAACATCCACACCTTTAAGCGGGCCCTAAAACCGCATTTCTTTAGACTAGCCTATCACCTCACTGCCTTGATATAATCTTGACCCTTTCTGCACTTAATGACAAAAAATTTACTTCCAATTCTAGTCCCCTGTACCTGTATACATTTTAGCCGATGACGGGTTCATGCAGCTGGTTTTCAATCCCCTATTAAATCGATGGCTGGTCCATATATAACAAGCTTTCCTCCCCCCATTCACCTTTTGTGCCTCCCCTATTTCCTCATAGACTGTAAGCTTACGAGCAGGGCCCTCACTCCTCCTGGTATCTTAATTTTGTTTTTTTGTATTGTCTCAAATTGTCTGTACATGTCCCCTCTGAATTGTAAAGTGCTGCGGAATATGTTGGCACTATAGAAATAAAACGTATTATTATTATTTATAGTGTGTTAAAAAAAACACCCTCCCTTCCCCGGAAATGCCTTGTATATGTGAGCAGAGAGCTGAACTACCCAATCATTGACTTCCATTATACTCGTCACTCGAGTTGAGCCTTTTCAGAGCATCTGTCCTTCTTGGCTCGAGTATCAAGCACCCAAGCATTTTATTGCTTGCCCATTTCTAGTTGTGACTCTTATGACTAATTAGCCCTATTTAGTTCAATAGGTGTGCAATACCTGCTACAACTAGTGATGAGCATGCACTAAAATGCTCACGTGCTCGTTACTCGAGGCAAACAGGTCAGACAATCTAAAAGGGCTCAACTCAAGTAACGATTATAATGGAAATGTAGGGGCATGGGAGGGGTCAGTATGGAGAAGGGTAGCATGGTAGGACTCAGCTTAACATGGAGGGGGCTTGGTATGGAGATGGGGTAGCATGGGGAGCGCTCAGTAAGAAGACTGTGAGGGGTCAGTATGCATAATGTGAAGCATAAGGAGGCTCATCATAGAGTTGGGACAGCATGAGGAGGACAGTGAAGAGGGGGATGTATGACATATGGGCAGTGGAGACTATAGTTCATAAGTGAGGAAGGTGTGGAGGGTATAATTCATAGTGGGGAGGACAGTGTGGTGGTTTTAATTTATGATGGGGTGGTGTGGCTGTCAGAGTTCACTAGGGACAGTGAGGTGGGAATATATTGTACTAGAGAATTATGTGGAGGCCGTGTACTCCACATAAGTAAGTGAGACAGTATGGGGTTATTTTTTGTGCAGGAAGCACAGTGATGGGCAATTATTTATTCAGGGTACAGCATAGGGCTTACTTAGGGTGTTTACTGTTTAGTCAGGAGCATTATATTTACACTGTTATTTTTAAGGGCACCATTTCGGTACGTACTGCAGGAAACCAGACAAGAGGGAATTCTTGGGAGACACAAGACAATGTGTTGCTAAGAACGGATGATATTTTAAAGGAGTCTTTCACTCCCAAATGGCCAATTTATTTGCATACACATTTATATAAGGTACGTAGCCCGGGCAAATACAGTTTAAACTTATCATTTAATTTTATATATGCAAATGGTTTTGTACACCCTTGGCTTGCCCTATGTCTTGGCGCACTCTCTTATTTGCATATTAAAGCCAGTCCCTTGTCTTAATTGACTTTTAGTAAGAGTATGTGCTGTCGAAAATCACTTATCATTTCTGCGCTTGTGTCCTGACACTGGAGGAGCACAGTAGCACTCCAAGTGCCAGTGTGGGGCACACAAAATGTGACTGCAGGTACCCTCTGAAGCCTGGTTGCTGCATGTATTTGACTTCAGATTCAATGAGGAAGTGTGGCGCCCCTAATATATCAGGGTGCCACAGGGTACTGCAATCCTACCAAGGGTGCAGGACCTACCCCCCCATGGTTCCAGGTTCTTAAGAAGCCGGTGTCACTAACATTAGCACAAATCCCAATCACACCTCACTTCACAACCTGTCAGACACACCAGTGGGTTGGATAAGCGGAATAAGGCCACCCACCTACGGGTCAGGCAGACTCGTGGGAGGGAAGTTCTGTTCAGTTGAGTCTAGAGTGTAGTGAGTGCCCTCAAAGAGTGAGAAGCTGGAGTAGTAGCTCCCGGGGAGCTAGACCCAGGTTGGGTTGCAGACGGTGGTCCGGGACCAGAGGAGTCGGGGACCGGTGGCAGCGATATTGGAAGGGTGTGGCAGACATAGTGTAGGAGGACTGTCGGCATCAGACATCCAAGAGAACTGACCGGTACCGAGCACGACGGGGTACAGGACCCTAGATCAGGAGCAGTTCATCGTCCTGATAATTAACCTGGGAGGGAGAGTCTCTTTATGAACTTGTAGTAATTCACTGAGGGGATAAGCGGGGCACTACTTCCACTGAGGACTAACCAGTTCAAACAATAGACGGCTGATCACAAGAGGCACATGCGGTGCTTTTGATCTCTGTGGTAACCATTGAAGACTTCCAGGACGGACTATGTAGAGTTACAGCTACGGGGTGCTTATTCCAAAAGCATCAGAAGATGAAACTTCAATAATAGAGAAAAATGGAACCAGCACTCACCAATGTTTGCTGTGTAGCACTCAGGTTTATTTCACAGTCGGAGGATACATGCTTCGGCGTTACAGGGAGGGAAAAAGGATGGTCAGCACAAGATGACGGCGGCCGTTTCGCCCCTGAAGGTGGGGCTTCGACGGGTCTTCATTCTGCTGGTTCCATTTTTTTCTATTATTGAAGTCTCTTTATGAACTTCCCTAGGAGCTCAGAGATTGAAGGCGACAGCACACCGCGGGGGATAGGGCTTTCCAGTAAAGCGGCCCACTAAAATCCCAAGTGCCAGCCATCAAGAGCACAGCTACATTAAAAACATAGTGAGCGGGGCCCCAACAGCTTCAAGCCGAGGGGCCACACAGAGAACTAACTTGTGCACGGAGGCGGCTCCACATTACTCAGTGACACTGGTGGGAACGGACACCTGGACGGGCTCCGCCGTAGAGACTGTGATGCACAGAGTCTTTGGTTTATCTTCAGTGTGAGTGTCTGCTTTACAATCCTCATCCTGCACCACGACTACCCACAGTGAGTACTCTGGTTCCCCTGTACCCTGCGCTTCCAAACATCTCACCAAAACCCCAGAGGCCAGGGCCTTCCCTACCTGCGGATGGACTGACACCTTGCTGCTCCCCACCATCTGCCCTGGTACTCCTTCCAGCAGCGGCGGTACTCTCATTACCGCAACCCGCAGGTGGCGTCATGAACTTCTCCCCTGTAAATAATCCCCTTTCAAGGATCGGAGCAAGTGCCGAGCCCGGGTAAGGACCCCTCGAGCCACGACCACCGAGTACCTCGGTCTGCGCCGGGGCGGCACGGAAGAAGGGTATTGAAGTGAGCAGACTACACATCACAACACCTTGTCCCTCTCCTCACTGAAGCCACTTGCTTGCTATACTTCTAGGTGCATCAAGTGGCAGTATATGTTTTTTCAGTAAATACAAAAGGGCATCTGTCACGTCCTTTTTGATATTAAATGGCCCCCAATGTCTTGTTAGTGAGGCAATGTGCGTCACTAACATGTTTTTGTCAAACAAAACTACCTTGTATTTGTCTTTTAAAAAGCAAAAAAAACCCACATTTTATGGTCAGGCGAATGCATTACAGACCTCTTTTTTCAGTCATAGAGGTGGTACATTTCTTCGGTTCAGTCACAGTCCTCTTCAAATAATGGACGCCCCCGCATTGTGATTAATTGCCGTGACTAGCCCAATGTTACAGCAGTCTATTAAATCTCGCACTGGGGAACTGTCTTCAGTTGCCCAGGCATGCGCACTGAATCTGGGTGTAAGAACACAGATTAATTTCCCTCGTATGTATGCTCTGGGCTTTATCACATCTCATTGGGAGCACCCACGCTAAGCGCGTCCCTGTGCTCCTGCCACTCTACTTGTGCTGTTGTGTACCCGCCGCTCAGCTGTAGCTGGTGCCAGGAGGAGAAGAAAGAGGTACATGTAGAATGTATGCCCAGGAAGCTGAGGGGCATTGCGCAAGTGTGCTCGAGCGGTGGGCCGGATCCGGGGACTCAAGCGGCGCTCCTCACCCGTGAGTGAAAAGGGGATGGTTTGGTTTGGGGATGTTGTCCGTGACGCCACCCACGGTTGTGGTGAGGTTGGGGCACCACCGCTGCTCTAGACGGGGATCCCGGGAGCGATGACAGGGAGCAGCCGAGATGTTTTTCTCTCCCCTCCGTGGGTAGGGGGATTTGGTGGTCCCGGGGTCCGATGATGGTGACAGAAAGGTGGATGGCGGGGTCGCGGGAGGGCAGCGCGATGCCAGACGGCACGATGGTACTCACTCAGCCAATGATGTAGACGGAGTCTCTGGTAAAACAAACGGCTGGATGGACGGGTCCCGCAGCCGGCCAGCTGTGATAGTCACTCCCGGTAGGTTGGCGGTGACTGTCTCTCCCTGCACCTGTGTTGTGTTGTCGGCTCTGTTGGATTCCCACTGGTAGCCCGCTCCCCAGCGGTGTATTTGTCAGAGGAGCCCCCTTTTGCCCGCAGGCTCTGGCCCTGGGAACTCTAGCTGTGGCGGTAGTTGTATTTCCCTTCACGGTTGAGCGGTTGTCTTCAGTCGGGTCTTTGCTGCTGGGAAACCCCGGAGGTTCCCGTCGCTGACGGATTTGACCGGTTTAACGGCGACTCCAAGCCTGGTCGGGGTCCGTAGGCCCTGCCGAGTGGTGCTGGCTTCTCTTCGCTCCCCGGTCCGGTACCGGCGGGCCACCGCCCGTCCCCGGTCCTTACGGTTGTGCGTCAATCGGCCTCGCCTGCAGACAGTCACCACCGTCTGCCAACCTTGCTGTTTGTGCCCGGGCCACGTACCCGGACACGGCCAGTCTGCTCCACTACCACTTCCCTCAACTCTCCACAAAAAACTGCCTTCCTTTTCCCGCCTCCAGGACTGTGAACTCCTCGGTGGGTGGGGCCAACCGCCTGGCTCCACCCCACCTGGTGTGGACATCAGCCCCTGGAGGGAGGCAACAAGGATTTGTGTGTGTGACTGATGTGCCTAACCGGGGTGTGGGGTATGTTGTCGTAGTACCTGTGACATCCTGGCTTGTCCAGGACGCCACACAAGCACAAGATTTAATTGGATAATGCCGTGACTGGCCTGATGTCACAACAATCACAATGCCGGAGGGTGTGCATAACTTGAAGAGGAGAGTGACTGAACTGAACAAATGTGCCACCCCTATGACTTAAAGAAAAGATCTGTAGGTTTTTTTATTCCAAGAGAGGCATTAGTTTAATAGGGATCCAACAAAAATGAGCTTGCCTTCCGCTGGCTGTTGGGCTCACATAAAACTGGCCAATTTTGTGTGCTAAGTATCTCAATTTGTACATATTTTTTTCATATTTAAAGTAGGTCACAGACCCAGACCTAACACATGAGGGTAGGGGACCACTGTAATTACAATTATATCAGAGAAAGAAAGTAGTACTAACCCAATATTCAATAAAAAATTATCTTTATTAGTTTACATACTATAATTAAAATTCAACAAGGAGTCCAAATGGGTAAGCTATACCGCATACAACAGTACAATAGAAAGGACTACATATGTTATAATGGACAATATAATGGCCTGTTGTAAACAATCATATACAGGGTGACAATTATGTGCAATATTAAACAGTATAAACCCTAATTAGGCCATAGAGAAAAGCACCTTAATTGAACCAATATTAAACCTAATTAGACCATAAAAAAAACAATTATAATTAAATTATGTCCTGGTTATTGTGATGTCTATATAGGATATACTGTAATTATATATGTGACCTGATTCCCAATTATAACATAATTATTGGGGGAATTTAAGGTTGTGACCCTTATCATATATATATAGTAGTCACCTCCCAACAGTCCCTACGCGCGTTTCACCTCTTCATCATATGTCCCTGATGAAGAGGTGAAAAGCGCATAAGGACTGTTGGGAGGCGACTACCTCTGCAGTTACTGGTTAGTACTGGTTCTATCTATACTTGGAACTTATTGGGGGTTATTGTTACCTTGCATAGTGTAAATACTCTTTGATGACTAATGGGGGTCATCTTAGATACATATAATTCTCTCAACTTAGCCCCAGATGGTCTGTGTTACTGTGTTAATTATATGCTATGATGAAGGTCACAACCTTAAATTCCCCCCAATAGTTATAAGTTATAATTGGAAATCAGGCCACATATCTAATTATATCCTATATAGACATCACAATAACAGGACATAATTTAATTATGATGTTTTTTTATGGCCTAATTAGGGTTAATATTGGTTCAATTATGGTGCGTTTCTCTATGGCCTAATTAGGGTTAATACTGTTTAATATTGCACATAATTGTCACCCTGTGTATGACTGATTACAACAGGTCATTATATTGTCCATTATAATGTATGTAGTCCTTTCTATTGTACTGTTGTATGCGGTATAGCTTACCCATTTGGACTTCTTGTTGAATATTGGGTTAGTACTACTTTCTTTCTCTGATATAAATGTTTTTTTCATAGCAGTAATGTGTGCCGCACCTGCAGCGGTCGAACCGCTCGGATCCGGGGGTGATTGCTCGTGGCTCGAGGGTGTCCGGACCGGGGGGCTAGGGGCCACACTCAAATGAAGAAAGGGGGGAGGGTATTTACAGGGTGTGAGATTGATAGTTTGTGACGCCACCTGTGGTGTGCGATAATGAGGAGTACCGCTGCTGTCCTTGGGAGTACCCGGGGCGATGGAGCAGGGCAGCTAGATGACGTGACCCTCCGGGGTGTAACGTCCTGGAGGTAGATTCACGGGACCGTGCACCGGACTCCCCCAGTGAGGCAAGCCGGAGCTAACCCCTATACAGGGACTGTCTGGTCACCCCACCAGAGGGCCTAGATGCACGGCAGCTGGAACACTAGGGGTACGGAGTCTGAGTCCTTCCAAGGTCTGCACAGGGAAAGTCTATGAGTCCACAGGGAGCCGTAGACAGGACGGATGTCTGGAACCAGGTTCAGGTGCCGAGAAGGTACAGCAGACGGGGTCTGGGTCCAGCGAGATTTGCAGGCTGAGGTTACCAGGTGGAATCGGGGACCGGTGACGGGTTCAGGCTGACGGAAGATGGCGGGATCCTCAGCAGTCACCGGGACATTTCCTGGGGAATCAGCTATTTGGACCAGGTCAGGATGGTAGACGGACTCTGCGGAAGAGACAGTGTTATTTCAAGCGACAATGCACAGAGAGACCTGAACACCTAGCTATGGGAACACGTTGAACAGGCACCGCCCACCTGGAAAGGGAAGTCTTATATACTCTGTACCTGTATCAGCCATATCCTGTTCCCGGGACGCTAGTCCTTTAAGAAGAGGTGAGTGAGCGAGCCTGCGCCCTAATGCGCATGCGCGATGCCCGAGTGCCAGAAACCAGTACAGGAAGCTGGGAGGACGGTGGAGGGGATGCAGAGGAGCCAGGCACCGGGTCCTGAGTTGCAGCGTGGCGCCGGGAGTGGTGGACGGGAAGCATGGAGGACGCAGGGGAGGAAGAGTGAGCGGGAACGCCGCAGGCAGGACTGGGGACCGGAGCGGTGAATGACAGGCGGCGCCGGGACCCGGGGAACATGACACACGAGTAGGGGATTACCCCGGGACTCTGGATGGTGCCTTGGGAATGCAGGGGCTCGCAGGCTCGCCGGTTGCAGGGATTAATCAGGTACTCACTCAGAAGAACGCAGACACTGACAATGTAGTAAACCAAGTCTCTGAATGCCGCTGTCTCCTGAGGGGAGCTCGTCCGGGTCCCGTCCCCTGCAGCACTGCCCAGTGGTCTTTCTCCTGGCACCTGATTTTAGGTTGTTTGTTGTGGCCCGTCAGCCTGGAGCTTTCCGGGCCCCACTCCCTGCTGTGGCTAGCAAAGGAGCTTGCTCTTAGGGGCTCACGCTTGGGATTTCAGTGGGCTGCTTTTCTTGGAAAGCCCTATCCCCCTCGTTGCGCTAGTGCCCCCGATCTCTGAGCTAGTGGGAGCAGTCCATAGAGGTCCTGTCCTCCGCAGGTTAATTGCCGGGTTGCTTGCAGCTTCTCCCCGACCTAAGGTCCGTATAACCCGACGTGCCTTCGGTCCCAGCCCAGCTGTTGAACTGTGGCTACTGGCTATCCTCCGTGATTAGCCCAGCACCCAGTCACAACCTCCCGCGACCGGGTCTCCGACTCGTCCTAGGATACTTTCCCCTCCTGGGAGCTCCAACTCCCCAGCTCCTCACTCACTGGGAGATATTTCTGTTCTGCAGGGAGCTGCTACTCCCAGCTCCTCACTCTTTAGGAGCTCTCACTGTTCTGCCTGTCAGCTCTGCTCTGTTCTCCACTTCCTCCCTCGCTGACTTCCCCCCTCCCACCACTCTGTCTGACCCCTAGGTGGACTGCCCTGTTCCAGCTTAAGCAGCCCACTAGTGTGCCTGACAGGTGTGGTGTGTGGTGTCACTAGGATTTGTGAATGCTGGTGGAAGCAGTACTGCAAGATAGGGACCCAGAGCCATGGGGGTTGAGCCCTGCAAGGGAAGAGAAAGATTGTTCAGAACCCTGTGACGACCTGAGTAGTCCAGGGTATCACCAATGCATATCTATACTCCCATATTCATTGTTCCACATATCCTAGCACTGCAGAGTGCAACTGTCTTCTTTTTGTTACAGTCGTCATTTTGTCCTGAAGCAACTTTTTTTTCACCAATGCAGACATGCCTTGTACGTGTGGCCCCCCTGAGGGTCCAGTCGCCACAGAGGTACTGCACCTCAGCCAGAGGTGTGATATCCTATCCCTGGTAAGGAGGAGCACACAGACCACATTATACACACACTCTTAGTATAGCTACACTCCAGGGCAAGATTGCTCCTTAGGGAGTGCACAGTCCCGGAGCCAGTCTCAAGGTGGGGTTAGTTAGTGGGTGGACACTTAGAACAGAATGCAGAATGAAGTAGGTCGTGGGAGGGGAGAGGTCCTGGGGACTGGAGCCAGAGGAGCTTATCCTAGGACAAGGCGGAAGAAAGGAAGAAGGGGTCCTAGAGCCACGGGAAGTGAGAGATCCACCCGTGGGCTCGCGTCCACAGGCGACGCACCAGTGTGGAAGGACTAGGCCGCAAAGAGGACCAGCCCCTAGACTAGTGGAGAACAACCAGGCTCAGCTAGCAAAACCGGGGATTGAGGTAACTTCATGTACCGAAGCCACAACCACACGCAAATTCGCTGAAAAGGTGACCACAGAGGGCCCAAACAGGGTCCGCGGACACTGGCTCAGGGCACTGTGTGTGAGACGCAGAGCAGGAGGACAAATCCAGATGTCTAGCTAATTGGCTAGCCAGCTAGCTGGAAGTCTGTCTTGCTAGATATCTGACTGAGTGGCGAGCTGGCTGGCTGCATGTATGGCAGCAGAACCTTAATTGTCACTAGTGTGTCACCAATGCAGCCATGCCTTGCACAGAACACTGGTATGTCACAATGCGGATCCATCTGGCATCACGAACAGGAGCATGTCATCAATGCTGCCACACCTTGCCAATACATTAAGTTTTACTTCTCTGATTGCAGCTGCATTATACTGCAGTATATTGCAGCTGTCAGAGCTGCACTGTGAAAGCCTGAGTGATCATGCTATAGGTCAGGTCACCATGACGATTGGACCCTCGCGATTGAAGAAAAGAGGAATGGATACCCTCTCGAAGAAGCCCCTGGCGAAACGCGCGTTAGGGTACCATTCCTGCTTTCTTCAATCCTGCACGGTATATGTTCAGCCTGGCGCCTTGTCTTTGTGTGGCTATGTTGTTTGTTTTGGACGACTTTCCTAGTCTCTTTCACGTTCGTATATCGCTTGTCATATTGGCTTGGTGCACTTTTGCTGGGCATAATCTTCCATTCTTGGCTGTATTGTTTTGATATTTTTTATGTGGAGATCTTTTGCCCATTTTTGATTTTTATTGTGGCCAGCTCTATATTTCTCCTTCTTGCCAGGTTCTCCTGTAGATGATGGGATATGTCCCCTTGGATAAATGTGAAATAATACTTTGTGCAACATGTATTTCTGTATAACTTTACTTGTTCCAGACTTTTTTCTTTTTTACATCCCACTATACAGTGTATATATATTATATATACATATATACACATACACATACATACACATATATATTTAAAAATTATTGATTCTATTTTCTGACATTAGCTTGAGCACACATATAATATATATCCATTTGGTTAGATGTTTTATATGGACTGACCTCTTGCATGATAGTGACCCCCAGTGGTTAAATCTATATTATCTATATTTCTGATGTTTTCAATCTACCTGCAATAATGAACTATTTTATCCAATAATAATAATTGGATTGTATAAATAAGAGGAAATGTTCCTTGCTTATCCCCAAATTTATTTAATTCTTTTTTTTTCTATTTTTAAAATTTTCAATAAAAATATATATTTTTTATCAGCAGTATTTACTTGGCTGTGAACTCAATTTACTTTACAGGTGTTGCTGTTAATGAGTTAGCCAGTATATATATTTTGTGGCCATTCTTTGGTATATTTTTATATTTTTCATTGGCAGTCAGTGCATGCCATGTCACAGTGTTGATCCACCTGGCATCATGGAACACTAGCTTGTCAACAATGCGGACATGCTTTGCATGGAACTCTGTTGTGTCACAATGCCCCCTTATTTTTTTGGGGGGGGAGGGGTTGAAATCCCAATAGCTATGGAGCTATCTTTTTATTTGCTATATTGGCATACAACACAGAAAAAAAATCTTAGTATAATAGCTAACAATTGTGTTTATTTCTTGCAGAAAGTTGCAAAGTCCACGACAGACAGATGGTATGAAATATCTTCTTCTGGGAGCCCTCCCTTACATCGTCAGCGAACGGAGGTAATTTTTTTTTTGTTTTTTTGGGATAACATTTTTTACACATGTGGCGCCCCTGAGGCTTCCGTCGCCACAGGAACATTGCACCCCATCCAGCGGTGTGATGTCCCATTCTGGGTAAGGAAAGGAGTGAACGCCGGTCCCCAGGCAAACCTACACAACACCCATTGTTAGGTACACACTGGGACCAGGGACAGTGGCAGTAACCCTCCCATGCTGCATGCTGGGAGGGGCCGTAAGACCCATCCCTGCTCCTATAGGGTACAGCTTAGCAACTGGGGAGGTGGGAGGAGCCACAAGAGAGCAGACAGAGAAAGGAATGTCAAGTGTAGGGAGTTCGGAAGTTGAAGTTGGAGAGGGAGGAAGGAGGAGGAGGTCTGCGTGAGGCAGATGAGGAGAAGCAGAAAGAAAGCTCTAGTCAGACAGGAGCTAAGAGAAGAAAGTGACGCTTCCTGGTGAAGAACCTGGGACTCAGAGGGTCCAGGTGACACCAAGCAGAGGAAGAGAAGGGATTCCAGGGCCACAGATAGCTTTTGAGCTGGTGGCCTGTTCCACAGGAACATCGGTGGAGGGATCAAGCTGCAACAGGGGACGGTCCCTAGAAATCGGAGGAGTGAAAAATCATCTCCAACAGTAAAAACCGAGGCCCAGGGAAAGTTGCAAACTCCCCGGGCCATAGCCCACAGCAGAACCTCTAGAAAAGGGGCAAATAACCGACAGGAGAGCTCCCAGCCCGGAGGCTGTAGTGGAGGCCGAGCCAGGTTCATCCTACAAGGGCAAGGCTTAAGGAGACAGCTGAAGACAGAGACACTTTAGAGAAGGGTACCGGCTTTCATTCCAGGATCTACCCAGGATCGGCGGAGGTCCCTGACAGTGGGTTCCAGCCGCCCAAAGGCACCAGTGTGCTGCAGCCCAGGAATTGTGAGTAAAGACCTTGGAATTTCACCCTCTGGTGTTGTCTCAGTTATTGTCGCCTGCATAGACTTCCATCACACCATAGACTCTCACGAGCACCAACTATGCCCCCGGGGTACCGCTCCACCTGTGGGAAGCAGTACCACCATTGCTGCCATTCCATCACCCCGGAGGCCTCATACAGCAGCGGTGGCTTAATAGCCGCAAACCACAGGTGGCGTCACGACAACCATAAACTTTATTCACCAGCCATATTTAATTGACACCCACCAGGTCCACGGAGTCGGGCCCCGCCACCACTGACGACCCCCGGACTAGTCCGGCCCGGTGCCCCATAGCCCTGGGGTGGGCGAGTCACACACATAACCTTATATGCATTAATTCTTGTTTAACAGGAATCTGAAGCATCAGAGGTGCTTTCAGAAGGAGACGGACAGGATGGAGAAAGACCCGGACTGGGCGCGCAGAGTGTAAGTTTCTTACATGCATCGCAGAAACAAACCATCACAGACATCTCAGTACACCCAAAACATAAGCCTGCATCCAAGTTCCCACCCGCTCCAGAATCGGGTCACTAGCGCAACGAGGGGGATAGGGCCTTCCACACAAGCAGCCGAAGAAAATCCCAACCGCGAGCCCTGAGAGTAGGCTCCCACACTTAGCCACAGTGGGGAGCGGGGCCCAGCAAGTTTCAGACTACTGGGCCACTACGTTGAAGTTAAACTTTGTGCCAGGAGGCAGGTCATGGATCATCAGGCAACACTGTAGGGGACGGGACCCGGACGAGCTCCCCTTGAGAGGCAGCTGCACCCAGAGACTTAGTTTACCCGGTTGTTAGCGTCTGCTTATTGGCTGAGTGGGTACCTGAGTGACTTCCCCCCTGTTGGCACCCAGTGGCATTATCCAGAACCCCGGGGCCTTCCCCTACCCGTGGAGGGCGACTACACCTTGCTGCCCCACTCCATCAACCTGGGTGCTTCCAACGGCAGCGGCGGTACTTCGCCATTACCATACACCACGGGTGGCATCACGAACTCTATATACATCTCCCCTGTAAATAGCCCCCTTCTTCATTTTAGGTGTGACCTTTAGCTCCTGGGTCCGGAGACCCTCGAGCCACAAGCAGTGACATCCGGATCCGAGCGGTTCGACCGCTGCTGGGGCGGTACACAGACTCTTAGTGCTGATCCTAGGAAGCCAAGTAAACCATATGGTCCCTATCCAGCACCCTAGTAGCCGTTACACGCTATGCTACCAGTTTGTTTGTTTTGTTGTTTGAACTGTTCCTGAAAAAGAAAAAGTTTACCAGTTACGTGTTGATAAAAATGGACCCCAGGCTGCAGGACTGGCAGCAGCCAAAAACTCTTAACCTGTATAAAGTTGCACCAGTTGTGCATCACCAGAGTATACCCACCAGTGGACCCTGTTAAAGCACCACTACCAAGGAGAGGCTGGGTGCAGGAAAGGTCTGGGACAGAGATGGTCTAGACCTGGTCACTAACGGAACAGGTGACCTGCCTCCTTAGAGGGTTCTGGGACCAGGATCTTTGGGTGGTGGGTGCAGGGAGGGGTACTCCAGTTGAAATGTTAAACTGATGAACCTCCCCTGCGTGGCAAGACCTGTTATGTTTATATGTTGACAATAAAAGTGTAACAAGTTTCACTTGCAGCCCTAGGACATCCTGGAATTAACCAAGGGGGAATGTAGCACCCCTGAAGCCATCAGGGTACTACAAGGTTCTGCATTCCCCCAAGGATGCAGGGCTTACCCCCTAGGGCCCTGGGAGATCAGTGCCGGTAACACCAAAAACCCAGGTAATCCCAGTTTTTCCCCAACAATCTGTAACGCCTGCCTGGATCAACAGACTCAGAACGGATGTAATGGACAGGCTAGAGGGAAGCCACTCACCAAGCAGGACCCCCAGAACCCTGAAATCCTTTACCCCCATACAGGGATTTGGAATTACACGGGGCCCTGGAGATCACTACCTATGGAAGGCTACAGTCCGATGAGAGTAGTCGTCAGGCAGGGTCAAACCAGGAATAGCAGAACAGGGACAGAATCGGCAGGCGTAATCAAAAAACGTAGCAGAGGTCAAATCCGGATAGGGCAACGAGGTACAAAAACAGCATGCAGAAGGGTAGTCAGAAAATACGCAGAAGTCAGCACACAGGAATCACTAAACAGAATAGGGCGGACCTGGAGCCAGGAAATCAGAACTATCTCTGGCCGAGGTCAGCAGACAGGAGGGGAACTAAGAAGGGTGTGGTGTCTTCCCATTGGCTGTAGCTGAACGCTGGCAACTTCAGCTGGAAGACACATGCCACCCACAGTCAGCCAGTGGTACTGCAGATCCCAAGATAACCCAGCCCAGTGGATGATCGGAGCCTGCGCCCACTGGTGCCGCTGGCATCGACTCCTCTCCCATCACCATCCACGGCAGGAACACGGCGTCGCCTGGCAATCGGAGCAGAAGTCGCTGGAGCGGACTCCGGTGGTGACGTAACACAATCCCCCATACAATGGTACAGAGCTAGGATCGGACCAATGGATGGCCACCTAGAGGTGGAGCCAGACTAGTCCACTAGTTGACCAGGTGGGAGGGGCAGACTGTGGAGAGTAGTCTGAGAGTAGCAGGAGAGGAGTGAAGGTGAAAGTGAAGCAATATCCTGACTCAGGTTAACAGTAACATGGTACCGAGGAGAGTAGTTGCCGGTGGAGTACGGTGGAATGCTCCCGGAACTACGCACCGACGGGGTACAGGACCCTAGGACAGGAAAGAGCTTCAAGCCAACCTGTTAACACCTGCACAGCGAGGGGACCATCAAGGATCTCACTGACCCTAAGAATCCGAAGACTCAGTAGCAAAGGGAGAACCTAGGACAGGACCAGAGACTCCAACCCCACAGGGTTCACGCTATTGTCAGACGGACAGAAGTGGACAAACCACCGGACGGGGACCCCCAGTTGCTCAACGCCACGGGGACCCATTTACCAGAGACAGATGCCGGGGAAGAAGGTACCAGAGTACTAAACTGGCACTGGGACGAAGGGGACCTGGAGGTGAACCTAGCCGGCCTCAGGTAACCTGTTACCATCAACCAGTAGTGAATAAAAACCAGTTGCACTATACCTCTGTGTGGACTACCTTCTTCTGATGCCCGTCACATCACCCATCCACTGGGGCCTGGCCCTGCTTCCGGAGGGCCTACCATCCAGGCTGCAATTAACATCAGCACCAGTAGTGACATTCTGCAGCGGTGGCTCCACATATATAGCCTCAAAACCGCAAGTGACGTCACGTATGAACACTAACCTAAATCCCCTGTAAAGACACCCCATTACAAAAAGAGCCCAGGGCACGGAACCGGGCAACGGCCACCACAATGACATTCCCAAGACATACAGTATACCGCCCAGGACCAAGTACCCCATATTCCTTGGTGCAACATTTACATACACTTGACATTTATGTATGAGACAATGAATTCTTTGGAGCTTACAGCAAGATAACAGGAAGAGGGAGAGCTATAAAACTTACTGATCCTGAAAGGTCTCCTTAAACCCTATGTAAAGATAACATTAGTATTGTACTACAAAATCACCTGACAGATTCCCTTCAACCAACCAGGGCAAGCCTAAAACTACATTAGCAGATAAAAAAGGAAACATGAATTAAATGGATTCCAAGTGTAAGCGGTGCTTCTCACATAGAGAGATCGCTAGCGAGATCGCTGCTGAGGCAGAGGTTTTGTGATGTACCAGTGACCTCATCAGCGATCTCGCTTTGTGTGACACTAAGCAGCGACCTGGCCCCTGCTGTGAAATCGCTGATCGTTACACACAGTGCTGGTTCATTTTTTGCTCGTTGCTCTCCCGCTGTGAAGCACACATCGCTGTGTTTGACAGCGAGAGAGCAACAATCTGAATGTGCAGGGAGCAGGGAGCCGGCATCTGGAAGCTGCGGACGCTGGTAACCAAGGTACACATTGGGTAACCAAGCAAAGTGCTTTGCTTGGTTACCCGATATTTACCTTGGTTACTAGTGTACGCCGCTCTCAGGCTGCCAGTGCTCACTCCCTGCACACGTAGCCAGAGTACACATCGGGTAACTAAGCGAAGCTCTTGGGTTAGTAACCCAATGTGTACCCTGGCTACGAGTGCAGGGAGCCAGCGCTAAGCGGTGTGTGCTGGTAACCAGGGTAAATATCGGGTAACCAAGCAAAGCATTTTGCTTAGTTACCCGATATATACCTTGGTTACCAAGCGCAGCATCGTTTCCAAGAGTAAAACTGCTGGCTGGTGGCTGGTCACTAGTTGCTGGTGAGATCTGCTTGATTGACAGATCACCAGCGACCATGTAGCGACGCACCAGCGATCCTGACCAGGTCATATCGTGGTCGGAATCGCTGGTATGTCGTTTAGTGAGATGGTACCCTAAGACTCCCACTTTCATGCACAAATTCTCGACCCTAGAAGTAACATGACTTTGTGAAAGGGGAGAATTATCAGTTGCTGAAGCTTGAATGGGAAGACCAACAATAGAGACATTGTAACCATAGTCTATAGCAAAGTTACAGTTAATAAGATTCAAGGCAGAGCCTGAATCTATAAGTGTAGAAGTTTTTCTATGAAAAAGTTTGGGCACCCCTATTAATGTTAACCTTTTTTCTTTATAACAATTTGGGTTTTTGCAACAGCTATTTCAGTTTCATATATCTAATAACTGATGGACTCAGTAATATTTCTGGATTGAAATGAGGTTTATTGTACTAACAGAAAATGTGCAATCCGCATTTAAACAAAACTTGACTGGTGCAAAAGTATGGGCACCCTTTTCAATTTCTTGATTTGAACACTCCTAACTACATTTTACTGACTTACTAAAGCACTAAATTGGTTTTGTAACCTCATTGAGCTTTGAACTTCATAGGCAGGTGTATCCAATCATGAGAAAAGGTATTTAAGGTGGCCACTTGCAAGTTGTTCTCCTATTTCAATCTCCTATGAAGAGTGGCATCATGGGCTCCTCAAAACAACTCTCAAATGATCTGAAAACAAAGATTATTCAACATAGTTGTTCAGGGGAAGGATACAAAAAGTTGTCTCAGAGATTTATGAAGTAGGACCCTGCTTCACCAACTTGGTGCTCTGGAGAAAAATAGTTATATATAGGAATATATAGGAAAGAACTCCGGCACTCTTAGTTACCCCAGTAAGAGACTCAAACGTATATAATGTTGAAAATGTTTTTTTATTCAAAGAAAAAAAGTCCATAAATAAAACGTTTCGACCTAATTCGGTCTTCTTCTGAAAGGACTTATCTCAGAGATTTAAACTGTCAGTTTCCACTGTGAGGAACATAGTAAGGAAATGGAAGAACACAGGTACAGTTCTTGTTAAGCCCAGAAGTGGCAGGCCAAGAAAAATATCAGAAAGTTAGAGAAGAAGAATGGTGAGAACAGTCAAGGACAATCCACAGACCACCTCCAAAGACCTGCAGCTTCATCTTGCTGCAGATGGTGTCACTGTGCATCGGTCAACAATACAGCGCACGTTGCACAAGGAGAAGCTGTATGGGAGAGTGATGCGAAAGAAGCCGTTTCTGCAAGCACGCCACAAACAGAGTCGCCTGAGGTATGCAAAAGCACATTTGGACAAGCCAGTTACATTTTGGAAGAAGGTCCTGTGGACTGATGAAACAAAGATTAAGTTGTTTGGTCATACAAAAAGGCATTATGCATGGAGGCAAAAAAACCACAGCATTCCAAGAAAAGCACTTGCTACCCACAGTAAAATTTGGTGGAGGATCCATCATGCTTTGGGACTGTGTTGCCAATGCCGGCACCGGGAATCTTGTTAAAGTTGAGGGTCGCATGGATTCAACTCAGTATCAGCAGATTCTTGACAATAATGTGCAAGAATCAGTGACGAAGTTGAAGTTACGCAGGGAATGGATATTTCAGCAAGACAATGATCCAATACACCGCTCAAAATCTACCCAGGCATTTACCCAGGCAGAGGAACAATTACAATGTTCTGGAATGGCCATCCCAGTCCCCGTCCCCAGACCTGAATATCATTGAAAATCTGTGGGATGATTTGAAGCGTGCTGTCCATGCTCGGTGACCATCAAACTTAACTAAACTGGAATTGTTTTGTAAACAGTAATGGTCAAATATACCTTCATCCAGGATCCAGGAACTCATTAAAAGCTACAAGAAGCGACTAGAGGCTGTGATTTTTGCAAAAGGAGGATCTACAAAATATTAATGTCACTTTTTTGTTGAGGTGCCCATACTTTTGCACCAGTCAAATTTTGTTTAAATGTGGATTGCACATTTTCTGTTGGTACAATAAACCTCATTTCAATCCAGAAATATTACTCAGTCCATCAGTTATTAGATATATGAAATTGAAATAGCTGTTGCAAAAACCCAAATTCTTATAAAGAAAAAAGGTTAACATTAATAGGGGTGCCCAAACTTTTTCATATGACTGTAGCAATCTCCATCAGCAACAGCTTACTGTATGTCTGTATGGACTACAAAGTAATTCCTAGTGCTTTGGGAGTGGGCAGAAAATGTGGTCAGGTGCAGAGGTCGAAAAACACCTTGGCACAATGTTACAGCTAAGATGTCATTATTGCCTAGGCACTAAGTGATGGGGGATGGGTTCCCTTTACATATTTTTCTAGAACCAGATGACAATCTGACAAGTTCAGTTCGAGCTAGATTAAAATAATTTTAGAGCTCCTATTACTTTACAAACTTTAAGTAGATCCAAAAGACAAAACTTTCCTTAACAATCCCTAGAAGGTGATTACGCTTCACAATCTGCTCCATTTATTGTTGTAAGATGTGATCAGAGGCTTTGTCAGAACCACGAGCTGGAATGTTTTTATGAGAACATTCTGTGTTCCTATGGATACTCACATACTTACAGTTCCGTAGAAATTTAATAAGTGCGACATGACGTTCAGACAGTTCTTTTAATATTTTGTAAAAAGGAATCAAAATGTATAACATATTTCTAAATTAATGTAATCTGCTTGTAAAATATCACAGACGAAAGGAATTTAGTGCCTAGGCCCCACTAACAACAAATGCAGTGATACATCTCCAGAAGACCATCTCATTTGAAGATATCCCACTTATCCAGACCAGTTAGTAACTGTTAGTACTTAGGTCCATAGTAAAAAAAAATTAACTAGTCCTGGATAACCCCTTTAACCTCCTAGATGCAGCTATGAACGGTAACAGCAGCATCTAGATGGTTAACAACATTGATACCTTGCAATCGTGGTCTCGGTGGCTACAATGGCCTCCAGGTCTGCAAGTAGCGGTAGCCTGTTAAAGCCCCGTCACACGCAGCGACATATCTAACGATATATCGCCGGGGTCAAGGATTCCGTGATGCACATCCGGCATCGTTAGCGACGTCGTTGCGTGTGACACCAACGAGCGACCGTTAACGATGGGAAATACCAAATCGTCCATCGTTGACACGTCGTTCATTTTCAAAATATCGTTGATTGTTGAGGTCGCAGGTTGTTCTCCGTTCCCGAGGCAGCACACATCGCTATGTGTGACACCTCGGGAACGACTAACTACAGCTTACCTGCGGCCGTCGGCAATGAGGAAGGAAGGAGTTGGGCGGATGTTACGGCCGCTCATCTCCGCCTCTCCGCTTCTATTGGGCGGCCGCTTAGTGACGCCGCTGTGAAGCCGCACGAACCGCCCCCTTAGAAAGGAGGCGGTTCACCGGCCACAGCAACGTCGCTAGGCAGGTAAGTCCGTGTGACGGCTCCGAACGATATTGTGCGCCACGGGCAGCGATTTGCTCGTGATGCACAAACGACGGGGGCGGGTACGCTCGCTAGCGATATCGCTGCGTGTGACGGGGCCTTTAGGCTCTGCTATAAGTAGGGTCAACAGGCTAAGTGACATATCTCATGCATTAAAGAACTCTAGAGAGGGGCAAAAGCTCATGCATTAGGGCAGTACCATTGAAAAAGAACACCACGAGGGGGCGGTTGCGTTCACCTAGTGGTGTTGTGTAAATGCACAATACCTGTTAAGGGTATGCTCACATTGGCGTATAGCATCCTGTGATTCTCTCAAAAGAGAATCAGATGCTTTATGCAAATAACACTTGTCTAAAATTCTGTTGTGAGCGTGAGCAGAGTGTCATTCACTGTGCTTCAGGAGATAAACTGTGGGAAAAAGAAGCGCAATAGGGTCTTAACCCGGTAGCAAGGGGGGAAATGAAAGAGGTGGTACTACTCACCTATAGGGGTTGTGAAAGTCACAACTCCTATAACAGCACGTAAGTAACTCCAAGCCACGGCAGCGGTCCCCAAATTGGCAGATAACAGAGAGTAGTAGAATAGGGGGTCCAAGCCGCGCCAATGACTAGCCGATCATGAAGAATGTAGATTAATGTTGCTTTTATTCAATGCACAGGTCAACGCGTTTCGGAAGACACAACTCCCTTCCTCAGGACAGACTGGCAAGAAACATCAAATCTCAGGACGAAGCCACGCCCGGTGAAACGCGCGTCGAGGCCACGCCCACCGCCATCAGCCTGCCTGCCTGCTAGTATTTCCAATCATGTCTCAAGGTAATTTCCCTTAAACTGTATATCTAGTTGACATGTCACCCTAGCGCTTGCAAAGGGAGAGTAAACACATTGGGGACTACTATTTGTCTACTCTTAATTACATGCTTTCCCCATCTGCCTCGCCTCTGGTTTTTGATATTAACCCTTTGGCTCTAGCAGCTTCACTATATCTGCTGGTGGTGTTTGTGCAATTCTGTGTGTCTGACGAATTTTAGATCTTTTTGTCATTACTGTCTGTCCTTGTGTCACATGCACTTTAATTAAAAATGGATTTTGTATTTCACTAAGTACTTGTTCTTGGTCTCTTCCTTTACCAGTGGTCTTCCTCCCATCCTATCTACTGGTGTTTTTGACCACTGGGACTTTTCTTGGTTAGTGGTGGCCCAGTAGTCTGAAACTTGCCGAGCCCCGTTCCCCACTATGGCTAAGTGTGGGAGCCTGCTCTCAGTGCTCACGCTTGTGATTTTCTGGACCGTTTGTTTAGAAGGCCCTATCCCCCTCGTTGCGCTAGTACCTCAATTCTGGAGCGGGTGAGAACAGATCATAAAGGCTCCGTTCTCCTCAGGTTAATTGCCGGGTTGCCTGAAGCTTCTCCCTGACCTAGGGTCCGTGTACCCCGCCGTGCCTTCGGAACCCGACAAGTGATAGTGCTAGGCTGCCGACCATCCTCCTTGACAGGTAAGGCACCTAGCCACAATCCTTTGCGACCAGGGGTCCGACTCCTCTAGGTCCAGACCACCATCTGCAACCTAGATAGCTTCTCCTGGGAGCCACCACTCCCAACCTCCTCTCCCATTCTCACTCCTCACTGCAGATTGCTCACTACACTACTCACCTCCCCTCCCTGACCCCCCAGGTGGGCGACTCTATTCCACTCAAGCCGTCCACTGGTGTGCCTGGTGGGTGTGGTGCAGTGGGTATCTAGGATTTGATTTGCTGTTGTAGGCAACACCATAAGATAGGGACCCAGAACCATGAGGGACTTGGAATATTGCACGGAAGGGCAGTTTGTGCAGTACCCTGTGACGACCTGATAGTCCAGGGGCATCACATCCCCCCTTGGTTAAAAGTAGATCATCCTCGAGCTACAGGACACCCAGAGGTTAGATTTTTGCAACTGGAAGGAAAAAGGAATAACATTTTATTTACAAACTCACGTCCCACATTAGGGAGGCACATTGCTTAAACGTTACTTTAAACTCTAAAGGGTACTTTACACGCTGCGATATTGGTATCGATATCGCTAGCGAGCGTACCCGCCCCGTAGGTTGTGCGTCACGGGCAAATCGCTGCACATGGCGCACAACATCGCTTACACCCGTCACACAGACTTACCTTCCCTGCGACGTCGCTGTTGCCGGCAAACCGTCTCCTTTCTAAGGGGGCGGTTTGTGCGGCGTTACAGCGACGTCACACGGCAGCCGTCCAATAGCAGAGGAGGGGCGGAGATGAGCGGCTGGAACATGCCGCCCACCTCCTTCCTTCCTCATTGCCGGTGGATGGAGGTAAGGAGATGTTCGTCGCTCCTGCGGTGTCACACATAGCGATGTGTGGTGCCGCAGGAACGACGAACAACATCGCTACTGACCAGACAACGATTTTTCATAAATAAACGACCTATCTCAGACAAATGATTTTTGCCTCTTTTGCGATCGTTTAAGGTCGCTCTAGCCTGTCACACGCTGCGATGTCGCTAAAGACGACGGATATGTGTCACAAACACCGTGACCCCGACGATATATTGTTAGCGATGTTGCAGCATGTAAAAGGCCCTTTAGAGTTCATCTTTTAACTATGGAACGCTACCGGTTATACCGGTTAGGTGCACCTGGTGCAAACATTATGTAACTTCATAATCAGATGAGGTATTCAGTTGATTAAACCCGGTGATAATCATTTTTGTCTATAAACTCTACTTATCATTGGTCAAGAAAAATAATAAACTATGAAAAACAAGAAAAGAAAACACAGATTTTCTAACACTTTAACTTTAGATAGCCTGATACCGCTACCATCATCGCGGATACCCGACTGCAGAGGCTGGCATGACTTTTCCATCACTCATAACATGCCGCTTTACCTCCAGGGCATACAAGCCCCACTCTTTCAACTTCTCTTAGTTAGTGGGGGCAGCCAACTCCAATCTTCGCTGACCTTGGGTTGTCATCTGGTGTAGCTTACGCTGGTGTCATTGCCAGTAGAGGGCATGTGTTGTAGGTGCACTCCTGCGCCCCAGCAGCCGCTGGGATGCCGCGCGGCTGCGGAACTGGCAGCTCCTCAGGTTCCGCCTCCACCATTACAGAAAGAAGGACCGACTGCTCCGCAGCCGGGGGTGCAGAGTCCGGGTGCTCCGTTTCAAGGTACGGGCCCAGTGATGCGGCCTGGTCTGGTTGGGCCAGTGTTGGGGTAACCGCTGTCGTGGCCTGATCGGGTGACGGGGTCGGGAGCTCTGCAGCTGGCTCCTCACAGATTGGGGCTGAAGGTTCCACTGCCGAGGTTGGAATAGGCAGCTCAGCGTCCGCCGTGGACAGGGAGGGGTGGTGGTGGTGAAGTGCTTGCCGCGAGCGGGGGCAGACCAGATCCCACAGCTGCATAGGCCGGATCGCTCGGATCACTTGGGACTGGGTAACCGCTTACCCACTCTTCACGTGGGACTTCTATCTCACAGGCTCGCACCGCCATTGCCAGGCTCCTCATCTCTTCCCTCCAGTGGTCCAGTATGAAGAGGAATTGCATCCGCATCCTCCTGCAGAGCTGCTCCGCCTCTTGCTCAAACCAGGTCGCGGTCCCGGGAGCAGAGCGCTCCGGTGACCAGTCTCGTGCACTTCCGTTTCCGGGCCAACTCTTAGGACGAAGGACGGGGCTTCTGCTTTGCACGCTTTTGGTCGAGAAGACGGCGTTTTGGCGCCAAAGATGGCAGAAGATGTCAGAAATGGCGGGAAATGGGACTTTTGACACGCTGCTTGGACTTTCAGGCACACATCACCCAGGTTAGTGGGTCCTGTTTGGATCCTGTTCGTGACACCAATTTTTTTTTAGGGTGTGCCGCCCCTGCAGCGGTCAAACCGCTTGGATCCGGGGGTGATTATTCGTAGCTTGAGGGTCTCCGGACCTGGGGGCTAGGGGCCACCCTCAAATGAAGAAGGGACTATTTATAGGGGAGATATAGTTTGTGACACCACCCGTGGTGTACGGTAATTGGGAGTACCGCCGCTGCCGTTGGGAATACCCGGGGTGATGGAGTGGGGCACCTAGGTGACGTTGCCCTTCACGGGTAGGGACAGGCCCTGGGACTCGGTAGGATGCCGTGGGACTCAGGGGTCACTCAGGTCAATAAGCAGACGCTGACAACTGGGTAAACCAATTCTCGGGGTATTGCTGACGCTTGAGAGCAGCTAGTCCGGGTCCCGTCCCCTATAGTGTTGCCTGGTGATCCGTGACCTGCCTCCTGGCACTAAGTTTAACTTCAAATGCATACAGTTTTTTGATATTTCTAGTGAGTCTTTTTCTGACTGAGCACTCCGCCCTAAGACCTGCCTGTGTTCATAACCATTGTAGCAGGAGCCTAGCTGCCCATACATGGAGGTTTGTAGTCCAAATAATGGCATTTTGCCCAGATACGGATGTTTTTAACCTAGATAGTGGCATTTAAGTTAGGTTCCCGGATTACAGAGATATATCTTGCCGTTGGTTTCCGGGCTTACATGCATTGGCCAATACATAAACTAAATATCTCTGTTTGCAGTAATGCAGTGCCATATTTTCCCTTGTACATTTTTGGCTTTTTTAGTGTGAAACTGTATGCATTTATAGTTACTATGTTTTTTCAGTTAGCACCTGTTCACATTTGTTGGATGTGCGGGTAAGTTTTTTGATATTTCTACTAAGTTTAACTTACTCCAACGTGGTGGATCAGTAGTCTGAAACTTGCCGGGCCCCGTTCCCCACTGTGGCTAAGTGTGGGAGCCTGATCTCACGGCTCACGCTTAGGATTTTCTGGACCGTTTGTTTGGAAGGCCCTATCCCCCTCGTTGCGCTAATGCCCCAATTCTGGAGCGGGTGGGAACAGATCATAAAGGCTCCGTTCACCTCAGATTAATTGCCGGAAGCTTTTCCCCGACCTAGGGTCCGTGTACCCCGCCGTGCCTTCGGTCCCGGACCGGTAATAGTACCAAGCTGCCGACCGTCCTCCTTGACAGGTCCAGGGATCTAGCCCCAATCCCCTGCGACCAGGGGTCCGACTCCTCTAGGTCCAGACCACTGTCTGCAACCTAGACAGCTTCTCCTGGGAGCCACCACTCCCAAACTCCTCTCACTCTCACTCCTCACTACAGACTGCTCACTACACTACACTACTCCCCTCCACTCCCTGACCGCCCAGGTGGGCGACTCTATTCCACTCAAGCCGTCCACTGGTGTGCCTGGTGGGTGTGGTGCAGGGTGTATCTAGGATTTGACTTGCTGTTGTAGGCAACACCATAAGATAGGGACCCAGAACCATGAGGGACTTGGAATACTGCACGGAAGGGCAGGTTGTGCAGTACCCTGTGACGACCTGATAGTCCAGGGGCGTCACACATATCTTCCAGATGGAGAGAATCACATTGGATGGGCAACGCTGCGAGAAATGAGAAGCCTTGAAGTTTCATATAAGATTTTACCTATTGCCAATGCGTTTCTGAGCTGGATTGGCACCTTTTTCAAGGTAAATAACAAATGAGCAGGTTAGAGTAAATATAAGCTTTATTATGTCTCCTCGCACTGTATATCAGTACGGCACTACGGCGGTGCATAGCACTACTAATTAATATGTAAAATATCAAGTCCTGTAGAAGGACTAAGTATAAGTGTAGAAAAAAAATGTAAAAATTTAAAAAATAAACCCACAAAGCATAAAAATGGCATAAAAATGTTCCAATATTAAAAACGCAAGCTTTATGTAAAAAAGGTTCTCACAATATCTGTGCTTTAAAAGCCAAATAGCGCTCGTTCCTGCTTAGCCCTGCTGTGTGGCCAAACAGTAGTTTCTGATGACATGAGGCATCACTGCATTCAGGAGAAATTGCGCTATAAATTGTGTGGTCCAGTTCCACCTTTTAACCCTTGTATAACTACCAAATTTGCAGCTAATAAAAAATGTAATTTTTACCACTAAAATGTTATATTTCCACTTCCCAATGTAATAAAATTTTGTCAGATACCTGTGGGTTCAAAATACTCACTACACCTCTTAAGCAGTGAAGTTTCCAATATGGGGTTACTTGTGGGGTTTCTGCTGATCTAGCACCTCAGGGGCTCGGCTATTGGAGGTCACAATCTATTAAAACAAAATCTATGTTCTGAATACCAAGTTGCGCTTCTTCCCATCTGATCCCCGCCATGTACTCAAACAGTAGCGTACAACCACATGGGGTACTGCCACATTCAGTAAAAATTGCATAACAAATTGTCTTGTCCGTTTTCACCAGTTACGCTTTGTGTGAATTCACATTTTGAGGCTAAAGTAAAATTTTACCGAAAACCTTACCTTTTTTGTTTTTATGGCCCAATCTAATAAAATTCTGTAGTTTGTGGGCTAAAAGGCTCACTACATCAATAAATAAATTAATTATAGGCTTCATTTGCCAAATGGGGGTCACATGTGGTTATTTCTACATTTTGGCACCTCATGGGCTCGCTCTTGAAATGCAACAAGGTGTCCAAATTTGAGTTCCAAAAATGTAATAGCACTGTTCACTTTCCAAGCCCTGCCATGTGCCCAAACATTAGTTTTTGACCATATGTGGGGTATCACTGTGTTTGGGAGAAATTGCATAATAAACTGAGGAGTCCTTTTTCTCATATTATTCATTGTCAAAATTACAAATTAAGGGCTAAAATAACATTTTAGAGAAAAAAAACATAACTATAATTTTCACATCCACATTTGAAAAAGTTCTGTGAAGCACCTACAGGTTATAAATGCTCATTACACCCCTATATAAATTCCTTAATGGGTCTAGTATCCAAAATGGGGTCACTTGTGGGGGTTTCTGATGATTTGGTACCTCAGGGTCTCTGCAAATGCAACATGGTGCGCTCAGTGTATTTCAGCCAAATTTGTGTAGCAAATTTCAAATATTGCTCCTTCCGTTTCGAGGCTTGCCGTTTGTCCAAACAGATAGTGATGGGCAGACTGGACTGTAAGAGTCCGGATCCACGTGGTTTCAAATGTACCCGTGTGCCGAACCTGGGCAACTGAGGAAATAAGAATAAAGAAATAAAGGAAAAATAAAATGAAATAAGAATGAAGCAAGTGCTTCATACTTACCAAGTCTCCGGCACGGCTGTAATTGTTTCCAGGTCTCTCATTCTACTTTCGATGCTGCTCAATATCGCTAATCCATTTGCACTGCTTTCCCCACCTACCGACAGTCCCCGTGTCTGTGATTGATTCATACCACGATACTGATCTAAAGACCGGGTCTGTGATTGGTTTCAGTCAGACGCTGTCACACAGGCTGGGTGTGCATCTGACTGCAACCAATTACAGACCTGGTCTTTGGATCAGTATCGTGGTATTAAAATATATACATTTTTTAAAAAATTGGCGTGGGTCCCCCATATTATGATACCCAGCACAGATAAAGCCATGGCCACAGGCTGCAGGCTGTATCAAAATCAGAACTGCATGTGGCTTTTTTTTTTTTTTTTTTTTTAATTATTTAAATAAATAATTTTAAAAACCAGCCTGTGGTACCCCCCAAGTTTGATACCCAGCCAAGAAGAAGCCTGACAGCTGGGGGTTGGTATTTTCAGGCTGGCAGGCCCATGATTATTGGGCCCGCCCAGCCTAAAAATAGCAGCCTGTAGCCACCCAGGATTGTTGCATCTATTAGATGCCACAGTTCCGTAACTTTGCCCGGCTCTTCCCGATTGCCCTGGTGCGGTGGCAGTCGGGGTAATAAGGGATTAATAGCAGGTAACAGCTGCCACTAAACCCTAGATTAGTAATGGGGGGGTCTATGAGACCTCATTGCTAATCTATACACTCTGCATGGTCTATAACCACATCTGCTCCATACAGAGGCGTATCTAGGGGGGGCTGGCGGGGCATTTGCCGCGGGCGTAGTGTCAGGGGGGGGCGCTGTCATGCCGACTGATGCAGCACTGAGTCTTCCTGGTGGCCAGGGACAGCCGTCAGCGCTTGGCTGTCAGCAAGGGCGGTGATGTATGCTGCTGCCCCCCGGCTGAGTTCCGGGGACTGCAGAGCTCCTGCCGGCAGTCCGCACTTTCCTGGTTTGCTGGCTCTTAACTCCTCACTTGCACGGAGCTTTCACTGCTGCGTGCAGGGTCTAAGTTTGTCTGTGGGCAGAGCTAGCACGCACTGTGCTCCCCGTCCAACAGATGAAGGTAGATGCTAGAATATACGGGCTCCTTCCAGGTATGACTTAAAATTTGTAATGAAGCTGGTCAAGCCCACTAACATGGAAGGAGCCCATACATTCTAGGCTCAACCCACAGAGGAGCCGAAGCATCTACATACTGCCGAGCTGTAGGTCATCCTTCCCACCCCAGAGCTGTATACCCAAAGTACTATCTGTCCCACGCACCCCAGCGGTGTATACCCCCAGTACTATCTGTCCCACGCACCCCAGAGCTGTATACCACCAGAACTGTCTGTCCCATGCACCCCAGAGCTGTATACCCCCAATACTATCTGTCCCACGCACCCCAGTGCTGTATACCCTCAGTACTATCTGTCCCACGCACCCCAGTGCTGTATACCCCCAGTACTATCTGTCCTACGCACCCCAGTGCTGTATACTTCAGTACTCTCTGTCCCACGTACCACCCCAGAGCTGTATAGTCCCAGAACTGTTTGTCCCCACCACCCCAGTGCTGTATACACCCAGTACTATCTGTCCTACGCACCCCAGTGCTGTATACCACCAGTACTCTCTGTCCCACGTACCCCAGAGCTGTATACTCCCAGAACTGTTTGTTCCCACCACCCCAGAGCTGTATACCCCAAGAACAGTTTGTTCCCACCACCCTAAAGCTGTATACCCTCAGTACTATCTGTCCCATGCACCCCAGAGCGGTATACCCCAATACTATCTGTCCCACGCACCCCAGTGCTGTATACTCCCAGTACTATCTGTCCTACGCACCCCAGTGCTGTATACTGCCAGTACTCTCTGTCCCACGTATCCCAGAGCTGTATACTCCCAGAACTGTCTGTCCCATGCACCCCAGTGCTGTATACTCCCAGTACTATCTGTCCTACGCACCCCAGTGCTGTATACCGCCAGTACTCTCTGTCCCACGTACCCCAGAGCTGTCTACTCCCAGAACTGTTTGTTCCCACCACCCCAGAGCTGTATACCCCAAGAACTGTTTGTCCCCACCACCCCAGAGTTGTATACCCCCAGAACAGTTTGTCCACACCAGCCCAGAGGTGTATAGCCCCAGAACTGTTTGTCTCAACCACCCCAGTGCTGTATACCCCCAGTACTGTCTGTCCCCCCCTCCCCAGTGCTGTATACCCCCAGAACTGCCTGTCCCCCACACCCCAGTGCTGTATACCCGCAGACCTGTCTGTCCCCCCACCCCAGTGCTGTATAGGAGATGGATGGGAGACAAGCTGGGGAGGTGAGTGAGGCTGCTGCCGGCTTCCCCTTATTAATATCTCTAATGTGTCTGTGTGTTTATGTATGATGTGTTTCTATGTATGTCAGTGTATATGACTGTGTATAGATTTGTCTATTTAATGTATTGTTGTGAATTTATTTTTAAATATGTATATGTGCGTTTCTGTGTGTGTATGGGGCCGACTGAGACTCTTTTGCCCGGGGCCCACAAAAACCTGGAGCCGGCCCTGGATGTACTGGAAGTTGTCAGTTCATGCAATACAAACATGTATGGATCTGACCTGACATTACAATTGATGTACCATGTACTGCTTGTGATTCTGACTATGTATTTCTGTATCGATGAGGGTTTTGATGCTGTATTTCTGAACTGATGGAATTATATGGATGTATTTCTGTGCTACTGGTGGCTCTGATGATGCGTTTTTGCCGCATTTTTGCTGCGTTTTTTCCGCAGATTGGTCCCTGTGGTTTTTTTATGCTGTAACTGCAATAAATAATATAGATAATAGATAGATCATCGATAGATAGATAGACAGACAGATAATGGATAGAGGGAAAGATGGATAGATGAATAGATAGATAGTAGATGAGAAAGACCTATATAATGTCCCACCTCCCAGCATATTCTAAGCTGGCACCCTTTAGTGACATTCATGTGGCACTAAAGGGTGCTTAGCCTTGTATTTAGCCAAAAAATAAATAATTAAAAAAAAAAAAACGACATGAGGTCCCCAAATCTTTTGTAGCTAGCTAGGGTAAAGCAGATGGCTGCAGCCTGCAGACCACAGCTGGCTGCTTTACCTTGGCTGGTAATCCAAAACAGAGGGCACCCCACGCTGTTATTTTACATTAAATAAATAATTTAAAAACAAAAAATGTGGGGTCCCCCCCAAATTTGATCACCAGCCAAGGTAAAGCAGACAGCTGTGGTCTGGTATTCTCAGACTAGAGAGGTCCACTGTTATTGGACACTCCCCAGCCTTAAAGTAGCAGAACACAGCCGCCCCAGAAGTGGCGCATCCCTTAGATGTGCCGATTCTGGTGCTTCGCCCCAACTCATCCTGTTGCCCTGGTGCGGTGGCAAACGAGATAATATACGGGGTTGATGCCAGATGTGTAATGTCACCTGGCATCAGGCCCCGGGGTTAGTCATGACAAGCGTCTAACAGATACCTGACATCACAAACCCAGTCATTAAGAAACAAAAAATAGACAACAAAAAGTTTTATTTGAAAAAACACTGCCCAAAACATTCCCTCTTTCACCAATATATTGAAAAGAACAATCAATTCCAGGTCCGGCGTAATCCAATAAGGGGGTCCCACGACGATCCATACCATAGTTACTGTCCCAGTCAATGAAATAACAGAAGGTTCCCCATTGGCTGGGAGAGTAGTGCAGTGACCTGAGCTAACATCAATATGTCGCGGGCGGAGGAGGGGACGCCGCGCTCTCCCACTGCTCGGGTCCGGCTGCCGCTGCTGCGGCCTCTGCTGCTCGGTGGCTCGAGCGATGGGCCGGATCCCGGGGACTCGAGCGGCGCTCCTCGCCCGTGAGTGAAAAAGGGGATTGGTTTTGGGGATTTATTGTCCGTGACGCCACCCACGGTTGTGGTGATTGTGTGGACACCACCGCTGCTCTGTATGGGGATCCCGGGAGCGGTGACAGGGAGCAGCTTTGTTGTTACTTCTCCCCTCCGTGGGTAGGGGGTTGGTTGTCCCGGGGCCCGGTGATGGGGTAGGGGTGGATGGCAGGCCGGGTGCGGGGCCTGGTGAGGTGCAGGGTCGCGGGGGCAGCGCTGTGCCGTACGGCACGGTGGTACTCACTCAGCCTGAGACGTTGACACAGTTCTCGGTAAAACACACGGCTGGAAAGACGGCTCCCACGGACGGCTGCTGTTGCTTTTCCCCGGTAGTTAACGGTGACTGTCTCTTTCCCTGCACCTTGTGTAATGTTGGTAGCGATGGGTTCACACCGGTAACCCGCTCCCCGACTTGGATATGGGCCGGAGGAGCCCCTCTTTGCCCACAGGCGCTGGCCCTGAGAGACTGGTGCCTTGGTGGTGGCGGTGTCTCTCTCCTACGGTTGGACGGTTGCCTTCAATCGGGACTTAGTTGTTGGGAGACCCGGAGGTCCCCTTCACTGACGGATTTGGCAAATTCACAGCGACTCCTAGCCTTGCCGGGATCCGAAAGGCCCCTTGCCAATGGTGCTGGCTTCTCTTTGTATACCGGTCCGGTAGCGCCGGGCCACCACCCGTCCACGGTCCTTTCGGCAACCTCCGATCAGCCTCCACTGCAGACGGTCACCGCCGTCTGCTAACCTTGCTGTCTCAGTCCGGGGCACACACCCGGACCAACTTCAGGCTTTCCAAACTGTCACTTTCTCCTTCACTTCAACTCCTCTCACTTGCTCCTCTACCACTTCACTCTAACTTCAACTCTCATCTCTCTTTAACTGCCTGGTTTTCCCACCTCCAGGACTGTGAACTCCTCGGTGGGCGGAGCCAACCGCCTGGCCCACCCCCTGGTGTGGACATCAGCCCCTGGAGGAAGGCAACAAGGGTTTTTGGTTTAGCTTAGGTGTACCTAACCGGGGTGTAGGGTGTGGTGGTGTCATTACCTGTGACCCCTGGCTTGCCCAAGGCGTCACAAATAGGTCAGCCCAGGTCACTGCAGGGGATGACGAGCGCTTCTGTCAGGAGGTTAGATGAGATCATTACCTGCTGTGATGATCTCCTGCTCTCCTGACGTCAGCGCTGTCACTGCCTTCTATGCCTGCCGTGTTCTCAGCAGTATCGCGAGAGCCCGTGACATCAGCGCTAGTCACAGTCTCGGAACGCCCGCGAAACGGGCATAGAAGGCAGTGACAGCGCTGACGTCAGGAGAGCAGGAGATCGTCACAGCAGGTAATGATCTCATCTAACCTCCTGACAGCTGCACTCGTCATCCCCACGGCTGCCAGCACTGCAGTGTGAGACGCTGCTGATACTGCAATGCGGGCAGAAACTGACACTGCTGTGCGGGCAGCCGCGGGACACAGACTGCACGGGCACCCGACGGAGGTCACACGGAAGTGCTTCCGTGCGGCGTGCAGGGAGTGTGATGTGTGTGTTTACTCTCTGCTCCGCTTCCTCTTCCTGTGATGACATCACTTCCCTGCAAAACGCAGGCAGTGATGAACATTACCGCAGGTAAACCGCGGCTATAACAAGGGTATACCGCACATCATTTGCTATCTGCGGTATACCCGCGGTATTTCGCGATTACATTACAGTTAATGGAGTGAAATACCGCAGGTACCTGCGGAAAAGAAGTGACATGCACATTTTCTCAAGAAATTTTGTCAAGAAATTCTGCAGAAAGAATTTTCTTGAGAAAAAAACGCAGCGTGCGCACAGCTATTTTTTTTCCCCATAGGTTTTGCTGGGAAATGTCTGCAGAAAGATTACAAACATTTCTCAAGAAATTTCTGCAGCAAAACCGCGGGTAACACCGCAGGTAAAAACGCAGTGTGCGCACAGGGCCTAAATGATACAAGATTGCGGCATTTTTACAAATTCTGTCTCAACATGGCTGATTACAATTCTCAATATTGCCACATTCAGTGTGACCGCCGCGCCCTAGGAACCTTACTGCCGCTGTAGTTCCTGGCGGACACCTTTCACACACGCACCACACAGCAAACATGGCTGCGCCCAGGAGATGCGGCGCCACGGAAGGTTGAAGGGACTTTTAATGCGAAAGTACGGAGATTACACTGGATTATGGGCTTCTCTCCCCCGCCCTGGAGAGCGCTGCCCCGGCTGCTGGAACATGTCTGTCCCTCCAGGATTCTCATGCGCGGGGCAGTGAATGGACGAGTGATAAGCGGAATGGACATGGAGAAGGACCCAGCTGTGATTATGGGGGATGCAGCGTCTTGGAGAGCGGCCGGTGTGTGGAGATGTGACCTGACCCGAGCACTGAGCTCATGTACAGTATATAGACGGCTCCGGCAGGGCACTGGCTGCGGTCACATGAGGCTGTACACTAGCGGCCGCGGGCTGTCAATCAGTGACACTTCCTGGAGTCGGACACGGCGCCCGTGGAATGTGATGTTCTTTGGAACTGATGAATTTGCTCTGGCAAGCCTGAAAATATTGAACAAGTCCAGGTACAGAGGCCGCTATACCGGGGGCAGCGCGGGTACAGAGGCCGCTATACCGGGGGCAGAGGTCACTATACCGGGGGCAGCGCGGGTAGAGAGGCCGCTATACCGGGGGCAGCGCGGGTAGAGAGGCCGCTATACCGGGGGCAGCGCGGGTAGAGAGGCCGCTATACCGGGGGCAGCGCGGGTAGAGAGGCCGCTATACCGGGGGCAGCGCGGGTAGAGAGGCCGCTATACCGGGGGCAGCGCGGGTAGAGAGGCCGCTATACCGGGGGCAGCGCGGGTAGAGAGGCCGCTATACCGGGGGCAGCGCGGGTAGAGAGGCCGCTATACCGGGGGCAGCGCGGGTACAGAGGCCGCTATACCGGGGGCAGCGCGGGTACAGAGGCCACTATTCCAGGCATAGTGCGGGCACAGAGGCCGCTATACCGGGGCCAGCGCGGGTACAGAGGCCGCTATACCGGGGCCAGCGCGGGTACAGAGGCCGCTATATCAGGGACAGTGCGGGCACAGAGGCCGCTATATCAGGGACAATGCGGGTACAGAGGCCACTATTCCAGGCATAGTGCGGGCACAGACGCAGGCCATACGCTATATAGAGGGCAGTGCAAGTACAGAGTATTGACCATTGTAGCACTAGAATTTGAAAAAAATGCTCCTTTTGAAAATTGCACATAAAAATACACAAAAAGGTATCAAGATGTGGAATTGCAGCCAGAAAAATCAATGAACTAAAGCATCTGAAACTTTGAATTTGTGGCAGATTTATAGGGGTAATAATCAGCAACAGAAATTGACCTGATTTACAATCTGCAACTATTCAAATAGTGTTCATTTGTAATAAGCAAATATGTGATGTGTTGTCACTAACCTGCTACTCTCTCATGTCTTTGTCATGTATAGGCACAGCAGCCAGCCACAAGAGCCAGTAGTCGGAAGACTGGAGGTGGTTTCACTGCCCTCCATATTAAAAAAAGGTTTTCCAGTGACGAAGTATGCTTCAGACGAGGGGATTCCATTCCACGAATGGCCGGACATCGGCCCTTGTAATGAGTTCGATGTTGGAGTGGTGGCATCGTTTGGCCGACTCCTCAGTGAAGATCTCATTTTAAAGTTTCCATAGTAGGTACATTTCAGCGATGTATGAAGAGGATGAGTCGGTTTGGACGTTTTCTCAATCTTACATTTTATTTTAGTGGGATCCTGAATGTACACCCCAGCCTTCTTCCCCGGTGGAGAGGTCCAGCTCCATTAATCCACACCATACTCAATGGAGAGAAGAAGACGGGGGTCACCATAATGCAGATCAGACCAAAGAGGTATAGAACAGCCGCACCGTGCTACAGCTGTGTGTGTATGAGAGAGATAGGAGGGGAAAGCTTCTTTCCTGCTGTATACATTCTGCTTCTGTTCTGTTACATATGACAGAATAAGCAATATACAATGGAGTTTTCCAGAAAGTCCTTAGGAACAATTATTATGTTTCTAAGGACGGCTCATTACTCGGTGGGGTGAAAGAGCTGTGGTGGGTCAGTGAGCGCCACGCATAGTGTTGTATGTATGCACCCAATACTGTAGCTCAGGCCCGTTTATTTGCGCTGCATTATGAGAAACAGTCACAGATGTACAAGTGCATCTCAATAAACTAGAATATCATCAAAAAGTTAATTTATTTCAGTAATTCAGTACAAAAAGGGAAACACATATAGGGTCACTACACACAGAGGGATCTATTTCAAGTGTTTATTTTTGTTAATGGTGATGAATATGGCTTACAGCCAATGAAAATCCAAAAGTCATTATCTCAGAAAAGTAGAATGATTACCACAAATGATCTGGAAAGGCTTAATAAGGCTATGTGCACACGCTGCGTTTTATTGACGCTGCGTTTTTGGCCGTCAAAAACGCACAAACGCACCCGCGGCAAAAAACACATGCGTTTTTACCGCGTTTTGATGCGTTTTTGGATGCGTTTCTGGCTGCGTTTTTGATCTCTGCGTTTTTCCAATGCATTGCATGGGGGGAAAACGCAGAAAAACGCAGGAAAGAATTGACATGTCCATTTTTTTTTTTTTTTTTTAAGCTCAAAAACGCAGCTTAATAAAAAAAGTTGTGTGTGGACAGCAAAGATAAAAACTCATAGACTTTGCTGGGGAAGCAAAGTTATGCAGTTTTGAGGCCAAAAACGCACCCAAAAAACAAGCAAAAAACGCCGCGAAAAACGCACTGTGTGCACATAGCCTTAGTAGAACTACTCAGGCTCGCAAAAAAAAACGGTACCGGAGGATCATACCACAATTAAAAAATAACAAAAACCCGATCCGCTCAGGAATCCAGTGCCCATATAAGTCAATGGGGACCAGAATGCGGAGATTAAAAACATTCTTGGAAGGGATAGGGGGGTATACTCACCTAGGCGGTGTCATGGCGGCAAACGCCTTCCGCGTCATTCCCTACCGGAGCCGACAATTCAATATTTACTGTTTTGACCGCCCACCAGCGCGTGTAATTGGTTAAAATTAGACACGCCCCCACCTTGAGTGTCAGCGTGTCAGCTGACTTCAACCAATCACAGGAACAAGGACGGCCAGTGGGCGGGTAAAGCAGTGCAAGTGTCTGCAGGTCAGTATGGTGAGCGTGCATGTAGACAGAAACACATGCGGCCCACTCCTGTCATGAAAGTGTGCGGCTGTGCCGGGTGATGCGATGTCAGACTCGTGCGAGTCCCTCGCAAGTGTGACTCCGGCCTAAGAGAAATCGCATGCAGCTTTTTTTTTTCATTTAAATAAATAAAAAAAAACGACGTGCAGTCCCCCCTAATTTTGATCCCTAGCCAAGATAAAGCCAGCTGGGGCCTGGTATTCTCACCCGGTATTGCCACATCCATTAGATGTGGCAATCCCGGTGCTTTACCCGCTCTTCCCTAGCGCGGTGTTAATCGGGGTAATAAGGGGTTAATAACAGCGCACAACTGCTACTAAGCCCTAGGTAATCGATGGCACAGGTGTCTGAGATACATGCATTACTAACTTGTACATGACAATAAATAAGAACAAAGACAGAGAAAAATCCTTTCTTTCAAAAAAAATACAAAAACATACCCTTCTTCGCCACTTTATTAACCCTAAACACGCTACAGGTCCGGCATAATCCACACAAGGTCCCACGGATATTCAGCTCTGCTACATCTGAATATCACAGCGAGTGGCCGTAGAGCACGACCGCTCGCTGTGAGCTCCAGAGAATGAATGAGCTGCGCAATGAGCGGTGACGTCACTCAGGTTATTTGCGGTCACAGCTGGAGGTTCCCACGGTCCTTCACCTGTAATCGCAAGTAACCTGACCTCAGTTGGAGGTTACTGAGTTCAGACCAGCATCTCCTAGCAGAAAATCGCAGTTTTTTTTAGCCAAGAGATGCAGATTTGGCACTGAAATTTTTACACCATATTACTGCACCCAATCTACAAAAAAGCTGCATTTTTTTGACGCGCTTTTTTGTTCAGGCTTCTTGCCGTGATTTTTGCTGCGGTTTTGTGCCAGGAGGTGCACATTTTGTGCTGAAATCGTCTGCGCCAGATTTCAGCACCAAATTTCCACCTCCTGGCAGAAAAAAAAACACAAAACATTTTTGGGTCAAGGGATGCAAATTTGGTGCTGAAATGGTGTGCAAAAACCTTAGATTCGGGGAGGAGGGGACCTCTGCCTGACCTCAGGAGGGGTGGTGTCTACCCCCGGACCTACGGAGGCTGTGATTGGCTGAGCGGCGTTCGTCAGCCAATCACAGCCACTGTATTGTTTTAGCCATTGAAAATAGCTGAAACATTGAAATCCAGCCATGATCAGTGCAGCTATAGCACTGATCATTGGCTGGAGCTGGGTGATCTCTGCTTCACCCACCCCCAGCTCTGATTGGAGACACCCGCCTTGTGGCCGATCTCCAATCACCGTGGATCTGGGGCCGGTGACCTGTAGGTGACCGCCCCCTTAGCTTCACTCCGTCCATGGAAGCTGAGGAGAGTGATCCCTGCACGTGCCCTATTGGTAAGCACGTGCCCCCGATCCGCTGCCACTGCCGCCAATCCACCGCCGATCCGCCGCCCTCTTCTATCTGCTGCCCCCCCTCCATCTGCCACCGCTCTCCCCCATCAGCCGCTGCCTCCCTCCGTGATCTGCTGCCCTCTCTCTCCCATCCTCTTCATCTGCTGCCCCCTCCCCCACCTCTCACTCTCCCTGATCTGCTGCCCGCTCCCTCCACCATCTCTCACCCTCCACCATCTCTCACCCTCCCCGATCTGATGCCCGCTCTCCCCCATCAGCCGCTGCCCCCCTCCCTGATGTGCTGCCCCCTTTCCCACCTCTCACTCTCCCTGATCTGCTGCCTGCTCTCTCCCATCCTCTTCATCTACTGCCCTCTTTCACCCTCCCCGATCTGCTGCCTGCTCTCCCCCATCAGCTGCTGCCCCTTTCCTGATCTGCTGCCCCCTCCACCACCTCTCACCCTGAGCTGCTGCCCGCCCTCTCCCATCCTCCGCCGCTCTCCCATCCTCCGCCGCGCCCTCTCCCATCCTTTCCCGCGCCTCCATCCGCCAAGCACTCTCCCATCCTCCATCCATCTTTTTTTCCATCCCACCTAGTCCCCCCCCCCTTTTTGCAGCACATCCATGCTTGCTTCCTAATTTTTTTTCTGGAAACTAAGAAAGAAATACAAATAAACTCACTTTAGGGCCAGTAAAATTATACTGTAGTAATCGTCAACGACAGTATTTTTTACTGAATATTGTAAGGGTCAGCCAGACGTGAGCGCAATGCACGAGTCTCACATCGCATCATCCGGCACGGTCGCTCTCTTCCAGGAGTGTGCGGCTGTGACGGATGATGCGATGCGAGATTCGTGCATCGCTCTCACATGTGGCACTTGCCTTAGTATCAGTTGCAAGCACTCATGTTTTTGTTTTTTTTTAACTGACATCCGTATTTTTTATTTCGCCAAACTAATATTTTTTGTATGGGGGGGGGTTCTAGTTTCCAAAATGGGGTCACATGTGGGGGAGCTCCATTGTTTAGGCACCTCAGGGGGTCTCCAAACGCAATATGGCGTCCGCTAAGAATTCCAACCAATTTTGCTGTGAAATGGCGCTCCTTCTCTTCTGAGCCCCGCCGTGCGCCCAAACAATTACTTTCCACCACATATGAGGTATCTGTGTACTCAGGAGAAACTGCACAATACGTATTATGGTGCATTGTTTCCCGATACCCTTGTCAACAAAAGCTACTTGGTTGAAATAACAATTTTGTGGTAAAAAAAAAAAAATATTTTCACGGCTGAACATTATAAACTTTTGTGAAGCCTCCAGTGGTTCAAAGTGTTCACTAAACATCTAGATAAATTCCATGAGTGGTCTAGTTTCTAAAATGGGGTCACTTGTGGTGGAGCTCCATTGTTTAAGCACCTCAGGGGGTCTCCAAACGCAACATTGCATCCGCTAATGATTCCAATCAATTTTGCGTTCAAAAAATCAAATGATGCTCCTTCCCTTCCTTGCCGTGCGCCCAAACAATTGATTTTCACCACATATGAGATATCGGTGTACTCAGGAGAAATTGCACAATTAATTTTATGCTGCATTTTTTCCTGATACCTTTGTAAAAATGCTACATTTTATGGCTAGAGAAACAAGGAGAACAAAGAGAGTGTAATGCAGAAATAACACAATTTATTGAGACACAGGACTGGCACAATGAAGGATAAGCGGCAACATCACAGGCATGTATGTGACAAAAAAGTGTATGAATGATATTATAACATACAATATGATATCAGTGAGCCACCGTAAAAGAGTGAAATAAACATGAATTGCTGTGGAGATGGCAACAAAAATGTATATATATGGCCAATATACACATACAGTAACAGCCAGATACAACGATAAATGGAGGTAATAATATAAACACGGAATAAGTGCCCCCCATTAATCATGCATCGGGCATAGCCAGAGCCATCAGCACAACACCCATGATAAATTATCACGTAGCAATTGCAAAAAATGAAACATAAGTGCTTATGGGGAAGTCATAGTGAGACGTGTAATCAATGCTGATACGCATAAAATGAAGCAGGAATCATAAAGTGTGAAGTAAATATAATAATCCCACATTGCGTATGCATCACACATAGCCCATGAAAGCACAGACAATAATGCTATTGTAAGCATAGAACTTGCATTTGCATGACAAAAACCAGGTGGCAGATACACTGATCATAAGTCAAACATTGGGTAAAAAGGCAATGGGCGCAGGACCAGGATGAAAAGGCATACCCATAAGCACACACAGGCTGTGAGTGGCAGCAAGGAGGTCCCCCTGGAGACCCCGACGTGTATATATATATATACGTCGGCACTTATGTTTCATTTTTTGCAATTGCTACGTGATAATTTATCATGGGTGTTGTGCTGATGGCTCTGGCTATGCCCGATGCATGATTAATGGGGGGCACTTATTCCGTGTTTATATTATTACCTCCATTTATCGTTGTATCTGGCTGTTACTGTATGTGTATATTGGCCATATATATACATTTTTGTTGCCATCTCCACAGCAATTCATGTTTATTTCACTCTTTTACGGTGGCTCACTGATATCATATTGTATGTTATAATATCATTCATACACTTTTTTGTCACATACATGCCTGTGATGTTGCCGCTTATCCTTCATTGTGCCAGTCCTGTGTCTCAATAAATTGTGTTATTTCTGCATTACACTCTCTTTGTTCTCCTTGTTTCTATATGCCTTGAGTGTGCCATGTAGGGAGGTGTATCATGTTGTCCTTTTCCTACATTTATATTGTGGCCTTTTGCCTTCTAATTTTATGGCTAGAGTAACATTTTTGTGTAAAAAAAAAATAAAAAAAAGTAAAATTAATTTTTTTCCTTCTACTTTGCGTTGGTTGCTGTGAAGCTCCTAAAGGGTTAGTAAACTTGGATGTGCTTTTGAGCAGAGTGAGGGGTGCAGATTTTAGAATGGGGTCACTTTTGGGAATTTTCTGTCACCTAGGTTTCTCAAATCACTCCAAATTCCAAATGTGACGTGGTACCTAAAAATTTTTATTTTGTTGGAAAAATGAGAAATTGCTGATGAACTTTGAACCCTTCTAACGAAAAAAAATGTTGTTTTGAAAATTGCACTGGTGTAAAGTAGACAAGTCGGAAATGTTATGTAGTAACTATTTTGTGTGACATATCTCTCAGATTTATGGGCATAAAATTTCAAATTTTCGCCAAATTTCTGAAATTTTCACAAATAAACGCAAAACATTTCTGCCTAAATTTACCACTGACATGAAGTACAATATGTCACTAATAAACAATGTCAGAATCGCCAGGATCCGTTGAAGCGTTCCAGAGTTATGACCTCATAAAGTGACACTGGTCAAAATTGCAAAAAATGGCTGGGTCTTTAAGGTGAAAACAGGCTGGGGACTGAAGGGGTTAAGGGGTCTGGCTGCATCCTGTATAAAATGTTATGTGCAAAAAGCATATATAAAATATACATGAGGTATTGTTATTATTACCAAAATACGGTAGCCTACAACCCACTTCACGGGTCCTCATGTTTGTGGGTCCCTACACTGATATATAAATAAAAAAAAACAATAACAACAGAGATAAAATCTCCTCCAAATGTTCAGCAATTACTTACAGCAAATAGAGAGCAGCAGTTATAACCTGCCCAGGCCAAGCAACTAATGCACTAGCAGGATGCAGCAAGACCCCCAAAGAGGTGGAGGCATCACAGGTGCAAAAGAAGCAAATCACTCACATACTTCCAATTCAGCCCGCCTGGTCAAATAGTATGAGCGTAACCAATAGGCCGTTAACCAGTTACTGTGCACCTAAATGTGTGAACGGCGCCCTATACAAGCCAGTTGTGTGAAATTTTGTCATCCAGCAATCGCCCCCTCCATGAATTAGAAGTGTGTGTGTGAGTTCCTGCTTTTGCACCTGTGATGTCTCCACCTCTTTGGGGGTTTTGCTGCATCCTGCTAGTGCATTAGTTCCTTGGCCTGGGCAGGTTACAACTGCTGCCCTCTATTTGCTGTTCAGAGTGTATCCAAGCATATTAATGGAAAGTTGAGTGGAAGGAAAAAGTGTGGTAGAAAAAGGTGCACAAGAAACCGGGATAACTGCAGCCTTGATAGGATTGTTAAGAAAAGGCCATTCAAAAATTTTGGGGAGATTCACAAGGAGTGGACTGGTGCTGGAGTCAGTGCTTCAAGAGCAACCACACACAGACGTATCCAGGATTTGGGCTACAAGTGTCGCAATCCTTGTGTTAAGCCACTCGTGACCAATAGACAACACCAGAAGCGTCTTACCTGGGCCAAGGAGAAAAAAAACTGGACTGTTGCTCGGTGGTCCAAGGTGTTGTTTTCAGATGATAGTAAATTTTGCATTTCCTTTGGAAATCGCGGTCCCCGAGTCTGGAGGAAGAGTGGAGAGGCCACAATCCAAGTTGCTTGAGGTCTAGTGTGAAGTTTCCATAATCAGTGATGGTTTGTGGAGCCATGTCATCTGCTGGTGTAGGTCCACTGTGCTTTATCAAGACCAAAGTCATCTCAGCCGTCTACCAGGAAATTTTTGAGCACTTGATTTCCTCTGCTGACAAGCTTTTTGGAGATGGAAATTTCATTCTCCAGCAGGACTTGGCACCTGTCCACACTGCCAAAAGTACCAATACCTGGCTTAATAACCACAGTATCACTGTGCTTGATTGGCCAGCAAAGTCGCCTGACCTAAACCCAACAAAGCTTCAATGGGGTATTGTCAAGAGGAAGATGAGACACCAGACCCAACAATGCAGATGAGTTGAAGGCTGCTATCAAAGCAACCTGGGCTTCCATAACACCTCAGCTGTGCCACAGGCTGATCACCTCCATGCCACACCGCATTGATGCAGTAATTCATGCAAAAGGAGCCCTACATTGTATTGACGCATTTACTGTACAGACTTTTCAGTAGGCACCAACATTTGAGTTTAAAATCATTTTTTCAATTGGTTTTATATAATATTCTAATTTTTTGAGATAATGACTTTTGGGTTTTCACTGGCTGAAACCCATAATCATTAACAGAAATAAACACTTGGAATAGATCCCTCTGTGTGTAATGACTATATAATATATGCATTTCCCTTTTTGTATTGCATTACTAAAATAAATTAACTTTGATGATATTCTAATTTATTGAGATGCACTTCTATATTGTTTGGGGAGGAGGACAGTTGGAAGGCCTCCATACACATTGGTCTGCATTATCAAAGTGTGCATTATACAAGTGTGCAGCAATGAATTAGACCCGAGTTGGACCTGAAGGTAACTGTATACATTGTCACTGTAAACAATGTTTGTGTTTCTCTTCACTTTCACTCCTTTAATACTTAATTTCTTTGTCGCTCCATTGGGAGACCCAGACAATTGGGTGTATAGCTTCTGCCTCCAGAGGCCACACAAAGTATTACACTTTAAAAGTGTAACCCCTCCCCTCTGCCTATACACCCTCCCGTGCATCACGGGCTCCTCAGTTTTATGCTTTGTGTGGAAGGAGGCACACATCCACTCATGCATTCTCATATTAGTTATATCGGTTGGAAGAAAAGTGGGCCCCCACGGGGCCCCCGGCATGTTCCCTTCTCACCCCACTACGTCGGCGGTGCTGTTAAGGTTGAGGTACCCATTGCGGGTACAAAGGCCGGAGCCTCATGCCGTTTTCCTTCACCATCCCTTTGCGGCTCTGGGAGAAGTGGGATCCTGACCGGTCATCCATTTACTGGGACCGGGCTCCCTCCGCAGCCCCTGTGGGAATCTGCCGGACAGGAGTATATTCATCCTCAGGGACCGGGCCCTGCATCGCTAAGGTACTCTGTGTCCCCATGGGGGCTGTGCATGGAGCGCCTTCTTCCCGGACGCTGCAGCAGCTGCTGATTGGTGAAGACCGGCGGACTTCCGCGCCGACCGCGCCTGCTTGTCGGCCGCGGTCTTAAATTTAGTCCCCGGCTTCATTGCGGCCTAGTAGCAAAACTCCCGCCCCCGGGCCTGCCTGTCAGGGGTAAGGGCGGGACTGCCGACCTGACGTCGGATGTGAGGGCTGGAGCATCCTGCATGTTTCCTCCCCCCTCACTGATCACTGTGGGGACCCCAGATTCCCGCACTTTTTCTAGCGCCGCCCACGGCTCCCTCCTCCCCAGAGAGCTCCGGCAGCCATTTTTTTGGGCATTCTGCCGGTGGAGGATTACAAGGAAAGAGCTCTGCAACTCTGGGAGGCCTAAGGCAGGGAATCTGGAGGACACACACTCCGCTTTTTAGCGGTCGGTAAGCCACACCGGTCACCCGGTGCTGGTCCCCTTAGGGTGCCGGAATAGATACGTATTATATATATATATATATATATATATATATATATATATATATATATTAGTGATGAGCGAGTACTAAAAAGCTCGGGTGCTCGAGGCTCGGGCCGAGCCTCCCAAGATACTCGTGTACTCGGCCCGAGCACCGAGCCCAATGTTATCCTATGGGAGACCCGAGTATTTTTGTGAAATGACCACCGGCAGCATGTAGAAACCATAAAACTGTAAATTAAATAAAAAAACGTACGTGTGTGTGTAAGCGTGCATATAAATATACACGCGGAGTGGAGTGCGGGAGGGGCCGTAGCCGAGCGGGGAAGTGTCGGGCTAAAGGCACGGTCATTCTGTGAGGGCCGGCCAATCACTGCAATTCCACAACAGGGCTGTGGCATTGCATTGGTCTGCCAGCCAATCCCTGCATAAGGGCTGGCTCTAAAAAGAGCGCCAACATGAAGACCACGAGTACAGCACGAGTATCGCGAGATTACTCGGTCCCCGCCGAGTAGCCCGAGTACAGTGATACTCGTGCGAGTACCGAGTAGTAACAAGCATACTCGCTCATCACTAATATATATACTTCTGTTCGGTCGGGCTATTTACCCTTTCCCATATACCCTCAGTGATCACTCTCCTAGGAGACAACAGCATGTCGTCCACAAGGAGCAAGGGTGCTAAGGCACAGGGTTTTTTTGCGGCCTGTACCTCTTGTGGGGCTATGTTACCTGCGGGTTCCACCTATCCTCACTGTGAGCAATGCTCGACCCCTGTTTTGCTTGCTCAGCCGGAGCCTCGGTCACTAGTGGGCCCCTCGGCTCAGGTAGACCCCCCTGCTCCCCCTGTCCAGGCGGCAGGGACAGAGTTTGCCGTTTTTGCTGAGAAACTCTCTGAGTCACTTTCACAATCCATGGCTCAGTCTATGGACAAATGGTCTGCCAAGCTGCTAGAAGCTTTGCAGTCCAGACCGGTCCTTACACAGGCCCCGGGCCCTGTTGGATCGTCGCCTCCAGGACCCTCTCGGCCCGCGCCACAGCGCGCTCCCAGGGGGGGCCCTAGGTCTCACGTGGAGGACCCCTGCCCGGACCACAGTCCCAGACCGGCTAAGCGGGCTCGCTGGGAATCTTCCCCGACTTCTTCACGCTGCTCGGGGTCCCAGCTTGAAGACTCTCTGGAGGACGAGGCGGATGTCGCAGCTCAGGGCTCTGACCCTGATGTTGCTCTCAATCTTGATACACCTGAAGGGGACGCCTTAGTAAATGACCTTATCTCGTCCGTCAACCAGGTGTTAGATCTATCTCCCCCACCTCCACCTGTAGAGGAGTCGACTTCTCAGCAGGAGAAACACCAGTTTCGGTTCCCTAAACGTACACGGAGTGCATTTTTCGATCACTCTAACTTCAGAGATGCTGTCCAGAAGCCCAGAGCGGTTCCGGACAAGCGCTTTACTAAGCGCCTTACTGACACACATTACCCCTTCCCCTCTGACGTAGTTAAGGGTTGGGCTCAATGTCCCAAGGTGGATCCTCCAGTCTCTAGATTGGCGGCTAGATCTGTGGTATCGGTGGCAGATGGCTCATCGCTAAAAGATGCCACTGACAGGCAGATAGAGCTCCTGGTGAAATCCATCTATGAAGCCACGACCGATTGTTTGGCGAACGATTGGATGAGATTATTAAGGAATCCAAGGGCAAGGACTCCTCCTTACCCCAATCCAAACCTAAGAGACCTCAGCAACGGAAAATACAATCGAGGTTTCGGTCCTTTTGTTCCTCCGCCAAGCCCCAATCCTCTTCGTCCAGCAGGCCGGAGAAAGGCCAGAGGAACTCCTATGCGTGGCGGGCTAAGTCTCGCCCCCAAAAAGCCGCCGGAGGCAATGCCTCCAAGGCGGCCTCTTCATGACTCTCGGCATCCCCGAACCGCATCCTCGGTCGGTGGCAGGCTCTCCCGCTTTTGCGACGCCTGGTGGCCACATGTTCAAGACCGATGGGTGAGAGACATTCTTTCTTCAGCGCTCTATTGGGAGACCCAGACGATTGGGGTATAGCTACTGCCCTCTGGAGGCCACACAAAGCACTACATTAAAAGTGCAAGGCCCCTCCCCCTCTGGCTATACCCCCCCCGTGGTATCACGGGTTCTCCAGTTTTAGCTTTGTGTGCGAAGGAGGTCAGACATTCCATGCATAGCTCCACAGATTTTAGTCAGCAGTAGCTGCTGACTGTTTCGGATGGAAGAAAAGAGGACACATATAGTGTCCCCAGCATGCTCCCTTCTCACCCCTGGATGGTGTTGTAAGGTTGAGGTACCTATTGCTGGTACAGGGCTGGAGCCTGACATGCTGTTTTCCTTCCACATCCCCTTGTAGGGCTCTGTGGAAGTGGGATCCTGCCGGCCTCTCAGCTCTGATGCCGGGCTCCATCCACAGACCCATTAGAACCTGATGGATTCGGAGCAGGAGTACGATCAGGGACAGGCCCTGCATCATACAGGTACTCTGTGTCCCCGGCAGGCACAGACACACTCCGGGCTGGCTGGGTGTTGTAGTGCGCCGGGGACCGCAACGTGGAGTTGGTGTCCCTACAGATTACTGGGGGATTGTTTGTGTTTGGGAACGCAGCACCGACCCCCTCTGGACCGGGCGGCGCTGCTGTGACTTGTGGTGCGCCGGGGATCCGCCGTCCGCGCTTTTACGGCGGCGGCGGTTATAAATTTAGTCCCCGGCTTTTTGGGCCTAGGACGCCGGCAGCTCCGTTTCGTTCCCGCCCCCACCCTGTCATTCAGGGTAGGGGAGAGACGCTGCTCGCTAGCAGCGACGAGGGCTGGAGCCTGATTTACATGCTCCAGCCCTCACACTAGGCACAGAGGGAAGCAGGCTTCCCGCTCTTGGCCAGGAACGCCCAGGGCCCGCCCCCCTTCCTCTCTCGAGACGCCGGCAGCCATTACATGCATGCCTGGCTGGAGGAAGGACGCAAGGCTCTGGGAGACCTGGACTAGGGGCTATCTGGCGACCACACACCCGCTTTTTAAGCGGGCGGTAAGCGATTTTTCTGTGCTGGTCCCTCTAGTGCCTCACTGTGTATCAGTGTACTGGGTACAGATATATAGATATTGTATTTCTTGCACTGTGAGGTGCGCTTCTGGCTGCATATCCCAGATCGCTCTGTGGAAGCAGCAACATGTCATCCTCAAAACGCAAGGCGGCCAAGGCAAAAAGGGCTGTGTATACTGCGTGTGCTGCATGTGGGGCTAATCTACCAGCAGGCTCCGATGACCCCCATTGTGTGCAATGCTCCGACCCGGTGCTGCTTCGCCAGCCGGAGTCAGGAGAGGTAGTGACCCAGGCTGAGACGCTTGTAAGTTCTGCCCCGGTGACAGGGACGGACTTTGCAGTTTTTGCAGATAATATGTCTGTATCTATGGCAAAAATCCTTGAAACCTTGCAATCTATGCATGGGGCTCAGTCTCTGGGCACGGCGAGGCCTCTGTCCTCAGGTCCCCCTTACTTGGAATGTATCCAGCCCACAGGGGGGTCCCCGGCTTCACAGGCCGAGGATTATGACTCAGATGATGGCCCCAGCCACCCTAAGCGAGCTCGCTGGGAAAGACCCTCGACGTCTTCACACTGCTCAGGGTCTCAGCGCAATCAGTCTCCCTGTGATGTGTCTGATGAGAGTGATCAGGAATCCACTCCTGGAACCCCTCTCAACCTGGATACCCCGGATGGGGATGCCATGGTAAACGACCTTATCTCAGCCATCAATAGGCTGTTGGATATTTCTCCCCCAGCCCCTTCAGCAGAAGAGGCGGCTGCGGAGCAGGAAAAGTTTCGTTTCCTTTATCCCAAGCGTAAATTGAGTGCTTTGTTAGATCACTCTGACTTCAGAGAATCAATCCAGAAGCACGACGCTCACCCAGAAAGGCGTTTCTCTAAACGATCTAAAGATACGCGTTTCCCTTTCCCCCCTGAGGTGGTCAAGCGCTGGACACAGTGTCCAAAGGTAGACCCCCCGATTTCCAAACTTGCAGCTAGATCCATAGTTGCAGTGGAGGATGGCGCTTCACTTAAAGATGCCAATGACAGACAGATGGACCTTTGGTTAAAATCTGTCTATGAAGCTATCGGCGCGTCGTTTGCTCCGGCATTCGCAGCCGTATGGGCACTCCAGGCTATTTCAGCTGGCTTAGCAAAAGTGGATGCTATCATGCATCCAGCAGTGCCGCAAGTGGCGCACCTTACCACGCAGATGTCGGCGTTTGCGTCTTACGCTATCAATGCGGTCCTAGAATCTACCAGTCGCACCTCAATGGCGTCCGCCAATTCGGTAGTTTTGCGCAGAGCCTTGTGGTTAAAGGACTGGAAAGCAGATGCTGGTTCCAAAAAATGTTTAACCAGTTTGCCTTTGTCTAGAGATAGACTGTTTGGCGAGCCATTGGCTGACATCATTAAGCAGTCCAAGGGTAAAGACTCCTCTTTACCACAACCCAGAACATCCAAACCTCAGCAGAAAAAGTGGCAGCAGAGGTTTCAGTCCTTTCGAGGTTCGGGCAAGACACCGTTTACCTCGTCCAAAGGGACTCAGAGGACGCAAAGAAACTCAGATTCGTGGCGGACTCACACACGCCCCAAGAAAGCAAATGGAGGTACCGCTTCCAAAGCGGCTACCTCATGACTTCCAGCCCCCCCCCTCCGCATCGCCGGTCGGGGGCAGGCTCTCCCGCTTTTCCGGCATTTGGATGTCACAGGTCAAAGACCGGTGGGTGACGGACATTTTGTCTCGCGGGTACAGAATCGAGTTCAATTCTCGTCCTCCAGCTCGGTTCTTCAGAACCTCCCCACGTCCAGACCGAGCAGATGCTCTGCTGCAGGCGGTGGATTCCCTAAAAGCGGAAGGAGTGGTTATCCCAGTCCCTCCTCAGGAACAAGGGCAAGGGTTTTACTCCAATCTCTTTGTGGTTCCAAAAAAGGACGGCTCGTTCCGTCCTGTTCTGGACCTAAAACGGCTCAACAAACATGTGCACGCCAGGAGGTTCCGGATGGAAACCCTCCGCTCTGTCATTGCCTCAATGTCCAGAGGAGACTTCCTTGCCTCAATAGACATCAAAGATGCTTATCTCCACGTGCCAATTGCTACAGAACATCAACGTTTTCTACGTTTTGTGATAGGAGACGACCATTTTCAGTTCGTAGCTCTTCCATTTGGTCTGGCGACAGCCCCACGGGTCTTCACCAAGGTCATGGCGGCAGTGGTAGCAGTCTTGCACTCTCAGGGACACTCGGTGATCCCTTACCTAGACGACTTATTGGTCAAAGCTCCCTCTCAGGAGGCATGTCAGCACAGCCTGAATGCTACGCTGGAGACTCTACAGTCTTTCGGATGGATCATCAACTTTCCAAAGTCGATCCTATCACCGACTCAGTCACTAACGTATCTTGGCATGGAGTTTCATACTCTAGCAGCGATAGTGAAGCTTCCGCTGGACAAGCAGCGGTCACTACAGACAGGGGTGCAATCTCTTCTGCAGGGCCAGTTGCATCCCTTGCGGCGCCTCATGCATTTCCTAGGGAAGATGGTGGCAGCCATGGAAGCAGTTCCCTTTGCGCAGTTTCATCTGCGCCCACTTCAATGGGACATTCTCCGCCAATGGGACGGGAAGTCAACGTCCCTGGACAGGAAAGTCTCGCTTTCCCAGACGGCCAAAGACTCTCTACAATGGTGGCTCCTTCCCACCTCATTGTCTCAGGGAAGATCCTTCCTGCCCCCATCCTGGGCAGTAGTCACGACAGATGCGAGTCTGTCAGGGTGGGGAGCAGTATTTCTCCACCACAGGGCTCAGGGGACGTGGACTCCGCAGGAGTCCACCCTTCAGATCAATGTTCTGGAGATCAGAGCAGTGTATCTTGCTCTACTGGCCTTCCAACAGTGGCTGGAAGGAAAGCAGATCCGAATCCAATCGGACAACTCCACAGCGGTGGCATACATCAACCACCAAGGAGGGACGCGCAGTCGGCAAGCCTTCCAAGAAGTCCGGCGCATTCTAATGTGGGTGGAGGACAGAGCATCCACCATATCCGCGGTTCACATCCCAGGCGTAGAAAACTGGGAAGCAGACTTCCTCAGTCGCCAGGGCATGGACGCAGGGGAATGGTCCCTTCACCCGGACGTGTTTCAGGAAATCTGTCGCCGCTGGGGAGTGCCGGACGTCGACCTAATGGCATCCCGGCACAACAACAAGGTCCCGGCATTCATGGCGAGGTCGCGCGATCAAAGAGCTCTGGCGGCAGACGCCTTGGTTCAAGATTGGTCGCAGTTTCAGCTCCCATACGTGTTTCCGCCTCTGGCGCTCTTGCCCAGAGTGCTACGCAAGATCAGATCCGAGTGCAGCCGCGTCATACTCGTCGCTCCAGACTGGCCGAGGAGGTCGTGGTATCCGGATCTGTGGCATCTCACGATCGGTCGACCGTGGTCACTGCCAGACCGACCAGACTTACTGTCCCAAGGGCCGTTTTTCCATCAGAATTCTGCGGCCCTGAACCTGACTGTGTGGCCATTGAGTCCTGGATCCTAGCATCTGCTGGATTATCTCAGGGAGTCGTTGCCACAATGAGACAAGCTAGAAAGTCGAATTCGGCTAAGATCTACCACAGAACGTGGAAGATTTTCTTGTCCTGGTGCTCTGCTCAGGGAGTGTCTCCCTGGCCATTTGCATTGCCCAAGTTTCTTTCCTTCCTGCAATCGGGGTTAGAAAAGGGCTTGTCGCTCAGCTCCCTTAAAGGGCAAGTTTCGGCACTATCCGTGTTTTTTCAGAAGCGTCTAGCACGTCTTCCTAAGGTGCGCACGTTCCTGCAGGGGGTCTGTCATATTGTGCCCCCGTACAAGCGACCGTTAGATCCAGGGGATCTGAACAGGGTACTAGTTGCTCTCCAGAAGCCGCCCTTCGAGCCTCTGAAGGAAGTTTCCTTTTCTCGGCTGTCGCAGAAAGTGGCGTTTCTTGTTGCGATCACATCGCTTCGGCGAGTGTCTGAGCTGGCAGCTCTGTCATCTAAGGCTCCCTTCCTGGTGTTCCACCAGGACAAGGTTGTGCTGCGCCCCATTCCGGAGTTTCTTCCTAAGGTCGTATCCTCTTTTCATCTTAATCAGGATATTTCCTTGCCTTCTTTTTGCCCTCATCCGGTTCACCGGTATGAAAAGGCCTTACGTTTGCTAGATCTGGTGAGAGCACTCAGAATCTACATTTCCCGCACGGCGCCCATACGCCGTGCCGATGCACTTTTCGTCCTTGTCGCTGGTCCGCGCAAGGGGTTGCAGGCTTCTAAAGCCACCCTGGCTCGATGGATCAAAGAACCAATTCTAGAGGCCTACCGTTCTGCGGGGCTTCCGGTTCCTTCAGGGCTAAAAGCCCACTCCACCAGAGCCGTGGGTGCGTCCTGGGCATTACGTCACCAGGCTTCGGCTCAACAGGTGTGCCAGGCAGCTACCTGGTCCAGTCTGCACACTTTCACCAAGCATTATCAGGTGCATACCTATGCTTCGGCGGATGCCAGCTTAGGTAGAAGAGTCCTGCAGGCGGCAGTGACACCCCCGTAGGGGAGGGCTGTTTTTGCAGCTCTAACATGAGGTATTTATTTACCCACCCAGGGACAGCTTTTGGACGTCCCAATCGTCTGGGTCTCCCAATAGAGCGCTGAAGAAGAAGGGAATTTTGTTACTTACCGTAAATTCCTTTTCTTCTAGCTCTTATTGGGAGACCCAGCACCCGCCCTGTTGTCCTTCGGGATGTTTTTTTGTTGTTTGCGGGTACACATGTTGTTCATGTTGAACGGTTTTTCAGTTCTCCGATGTTATTCGGAGTTAATTTGTTTAAACCAGTTATTGGCTTCCTCCTTCTTGCTTTGGCACTAAAACTGGAGAACCCGTGATACCACGGGGGGGGTATAGCCAGAGGGGGAGGGGCCTTGCACTTTTAATGTAGTGCTTTGTGTGGCCTCCAGAGGGCAGTAGCTATACCCCAATCGTCTGGGTCTCCCAATAAGAGCTAGAAGAAAAGGAATTTACGGTAAGTAACAAAATTCCCTTCGTCTCACGGTTACAGGATAGAGTTCAGCTCTCGTCCTCCGACTCGTTTCTTCAGAACCTCTCCGCCCCCCGCTCGGGCCGACGCACTTTTTCAGGCGGTGGACGCTCTGAAGACAGAAGGAGTTGTGATCCCTGTTCCTCCTCAAGAACATGGTCGCGGCTTTTACTCCAACTTGTTCGTGGTGCCAAAGAAGGACGGTTCATTCCGTCCCGTTCTGGACCTCAAACTACTCAACAGACATGTGAGCACCAGACGGTTTCGGATGGAATCTCTCCGCTCGGTCATCGCATCGATGTCACAAGGAGACTTCCTAGCATCGATCGACATCAAGGATGCTTATCTCCATGTGCCGATCGCACCCGAACATCAACGTTTCTTGCGTTTCGCCATCGGGGACGAACACCTTCAGTTCGTGGCATTGCCTTTCGGCCTAGCGACAGCCCCACGGGTGTTCACCAAGGTCATGGCGTCCGTTGTGGCGGTCCTACACTCTCAGGGCCACTCGGTGATTCCCTACTTAGACGATCTCCTAGTCAGGGCACCTTCTCAGGTGGCGTGTCAACACAGCCTTACCGTCGCTCTGGCGACTCTCCAGCAGTTCGGGTGGATCATCAACTTCCCGAAATCCAAGTTGACACCGACCCAATCACTGACTTACCTCGGGATGGAGTTTCATACACAGTCAGCGGTAGTCAAGCTACCGCTGGACAAACAGCTTTTTCTGCAGGCAGGGGTGCAATCACTTCTTCGGGGTCAGTCACACCCCTTAAGGCGCCTCATGCACTTCCTGGGGAAGATGGTGGCAGCAATGGAGGCAGTGCCCTTCGCACAATTCCATCTGCGCCCACTCCAGTGGGACATTCTCCGCAAATGGGACAGGAGGTCGACTTCCCTCGACAAGAACGTCTCGCTTTCCCTTGCAACCAAGACGTCTCTTCAGTGGTGGCTCCTTCCCAATTCTCTATCGCAAGGAAAATCCTTCCTACCCCCAACCTGGGCTGTGGTCACCACGGACGCGAGCCTGTCAGGGTGGGGAACGGTTTTTCTCCACCAGAGGGCTCAGGGAACCTGGACTCCGGTAGAGTCATCCCTTCAGATCAATATTCTGGAGATAAGGGCAGTGTATCTAGCCCTATTGGCCTTTCATCGGTGGCTGGAGGGCAGGCAGATCCGTATCCAGTCGGACAACGCCACTGCCGTCGCATACATCAATCACCAAGGCGGCACTCGCAGTCGTCAAGCCTTCCAGGAAGTCCGATGGATTCTGCAGTGGGTGGAAGCCACAGCCTCCACCATCTCCGCAGTTCACATCCCGGGCGTAGAAAACTGGGAAGCAGATTTTCTCAGTCGTCAGGGCATGGACGCGGGGGAATGGTCTCTTCACCCAGACGTGTTTCGAGAGATCTGTCGCCGCTGGGGAACGCCGGACGTCGATCTTATGGCGTCACGGCACAACTACAAAGTCCCGGCATTCATGGCCCGGTCTCAAGATCACAGAGCTCTGGCGGCGGACGCATTAGTTCAGGATTGGTCGCAGTTTCGACTACCTTATGTATTTCCTCCTCTGGCGATGCTGCCCAGAGTGTTGCGCAAGATCAGGTCCGACTGCCGTCGCGCCATCCTCGTCGCCCCAGATTGGCCGAGGCGGTCGTGGTACCCGGATCTGTGGCATCTCACGGTGGGTCAACCGTGGGCGCTTCCAGACCGCCCAGACTTGCTGTCACAAGGGCCGTTTTTCCATCTGAATTCTGCGGCCCTCAACCTGACTGTGTGGCCATTGAGTCCTGGCTCCTAGCGTCTTCAGGGTTATCTCAAGATGTCATTGCCACCATGAGACAGGCCAGGAAGCCAACGTCCGCTAAGATCTATTACAGGTCTTGGAGGATCTTCTTATCCTGGTGCGCTGATAACGGTTTTACTCCCTGGCCTTTTGCCTTACCCACTTTTCTTTCATTCCTTCAATCCGGAATGGACAAGGGTTTGTCACTCGGTTCTCTCAAGGGACAAGTATCGGCGCTATCCGTATTTTTTCAAAAGCGTCTGGCCAGGCTTCCGCAGGTCCGCACGTTCCTGCAGGGAGTTTGCCACATAGTCCCACCTTACAAGCGTCCGCTGGAACCCTGGGATCTTAACAGGGTGCTATCGGCTCTTCAGAAACCACCTTTCGAGCTGCTGCGGGATGTCTCTTTATCACGTCTTTCGCAGAAGGTGGCATTTCTAGTGGCAGTTACATTACTCCGTAGAGTGTCGGAGCTGGCAGCTTTGTCATGCAAGGCCCCCTTCCTGGTTTTTCACCAGGATAAGGTGGTTCTGCGTCCTGTTCCGGAATTTCTCCCTAAGGTGGTATCTCCTTTTCATCTCAATCAGGATATCTCCTTACCTTCATTTTGCCCTAATCCAATTCACCAATGTGAAAAGGATTTGCACTCATTAGATCTAGTGAGAGCACTACGGTTCTACGTGTCTCGCACGGCGCCCCTGCGCCGTTCAGAGGCGCTCTTTGTCCTTGTCGCTGGCCAGCGTAAGGGTTCGCAGGCTTCCAAGTCAACCTTGGCTCGGTGGATCAAGGAACCGATTCTTGAAGCCTACCGTTCTTCTGGGCTTCCGCTTCCTTCGGGGCTGAAAGCCCATTCTACCAGAGCCGTGGGTGCGTCCTGGGCATTGCGGCACCGGGCTACGGCTCAGCAGGTGTGTCAGGCAGCTACCTGGTCTAGTCTGCACACTTTCACGAAACACTATCAGGTGCATACCTATGCTTCGGCAGACGCCAGTCTAGGTAGGCGAGTCCTTCAGGCGGCGGTTCCCCACCTGTAAGAGGAGGGTCGTTTCGGCTCTTTTTATCGAGGTATTCTTTTACCCACCCAGGGACTGCTTTTGGACGTCCCAATTGTCTGGGTCTCCCAATGGAGCGACAAAGAAGAAGGGAATTTTGTTTACTTACCGTAAATTCCTTTTCTTCTAGCTCCTATTGGGAGACCCAGCACCCGCCCCTGTTCCCTTCGGGCTGGTTGTTCTTTTGTGTATACATGTTGTTCATGTTGAATTGTTCTTTTGGTTCATGGTTTTCAGTTCTCCGAACATCCTTCGGATTGAATTTACCTTAGACCAATTTATAAGTTTCCTCCTTCCTGCTTTTGCACCAAAACTGAGGAGCCCGTGATGCACGGGAGGGTGTATAGGCAGAGGGGAGGGGTTACACTTTTAAAGTGTAATACTTTGTGTGGCCTCCGGAGGCAGAAGCTATACACCCAATTGTCTGGGTCTCCCAATAGGAGCTAGAAGAAAAGGAATTTACGGTAAGTAAACAAAATTCCCTTCTTCCTACTGCCCCTTCTGATCCAGAAACCCTGTAATGAACTGGTATCCCCACCCATCTCTCCTTGTCCTTGGATCTTTTCTCCTCAATACACCCTGTGTCTCCAGAGCTAGACGGCCACCTCATGGCCTCTCCTGTTCCCACCTACTAACACTCTCTCTACTTCTCACTGCTGGAGACATCTCTCAAAATCCTGACTCCCCCCGCCACATCCCTGCAGTAATTTCTAAACCCCATCCACAATCTACCACACACTTTGGCAACCTTTATAACCTTACATTTATTCACCTGGCCCCCGGCTCCCCCAGTCCCACTAACAGGAGCTCTACGGAACGCCCGCTCTGTCTGCACCAAACTTTCCTACATCCATGACCTTTTCATCGCCAACAAACTCCTTCCTCACCATCACTGACACCTGGCTCACCCCCTCCAACACAGCGTTTCCATCTGTCTCACACCCCCCGCCCCAGTAACAAGCACGGTGGAGGAGTTGGTTTGCTCCTGTCTGACAAATGCTCCTTTACCCCAATTCCACTACCACCATCCATTACTCTCCCCTCTTTTGAGGTGTACTCCGTCCGCATTTACTCCCCCCTCCAACCAGCCGTAATTTACTGCCCTCCAGGGCCAGCCACTACCTTTTATGACCACTTCACCACCTGGCTACTACATTTCCTTTCCATCGACATCCCCACTATCATCATGGGTGAGTTCAGCATCTTCATTGACACATCCCAATTATCTGTCTCTAAACCTTTAACACTCACTTCCTCTCTCGGCCTCACCCAATGGTCTTCTGCAGCTACTCACAAAGATGGCCACACACTAGACCTCATCTTCACTCGCCTCTGTTCCCTATCTAACCTCTCTAACTCACCTCTCCTACTTTATGACCACAACCTACTTACATTCTCTTCCCTTTCTTTTTCAAGTACACAACCCCCCTTCACATACTTTCACACCCTCGCAGAAATCTCAAACATCTTGATTTACATTCACTCTGAGTTGGTCCTCCCACTCACAGACATTGCTTCCTTACACGATGCAGATGCTGCTGCCACTTTATATAATACCACAATCTCTGCAGTTCTTGAATCGGCCGCTCCCCTTACGCATACCAAAACCTGCACAATCAACAGGCAACCCTGACACACTAGGCAGACTAAAGAACTAAGACGAGCTTCTATTATTGCTGAGCGGAGATGGAAGAGGTCCCATTCCACAGAGCACTTCATTGCATACAAAGAATCCCTCACCAATTTCAAGTCCACACTCACTGCTGCAAAACAAACCTACTTCTCATCTCTCATATCCTCCCTGTCTCACAACTCTAAACAGCTATTCAACACTTTCAACTCTCTCCTCCGTCCCCCATCGCTACCTCCCTCTCCTCTCAGCGGAAGACTTTGCCTCTTTCTTCAAGCAGAAGCTTGAAAACATCAGAGCAAGCTTTGGCCCACAATCACCAAAGCCCCTGCTCACAACTACTCAGCCTTCTTCCTAAAAATCCAGCTTCTCCACCATGATGGAAGATCATCTCTCCTCTCTACACTCAAGATCACATCTCACCACTTGTGCACGTCACCAGCTCCCATCCCACCTCATCCCCAATCTCACCGCAGTCCTCATACCGACCCTAAAGGCCCCGTCACACGTAACGACATATCTAACGATATATTGCCGGGGTCACGGATTCCATGACGCACATCCGGCATCGTTGGCGACGTTGTTGCGTGTGACACCAACGAGCGACCGTTAACAATCAACAATACTCACCTTATCGTTGATACGTCGTTCATTTTCAAAAAATCGTTGATTGTTGAGGACGCAGGTTGTTCGTCGTTCCCGAGGCAGCACACATCGCTATGTGACACACCTCGGGAATGACTAACTACAGCTTACCTGCGGCCGCCCGCAATAAGGAAGGAAGGAGGTGGGCGGGATGTTACGGCCGCTCATCCCCGCCCCTACGCTTCTATTGGGCGGCCGCTGTGACGCCGCACGAACCGCCCCTTTAGAAAGGAGGCGGTTCGCCGGCAACAGCGACGTTGCTAGGCAGGTAAGTCCGTGTGATGGCTCCGAAAGATATTGTGCGCCACGGGCAGCGATTTTGCGGTTCGACGGGGGAGGGTACGCTCGCAAGCGATCTCTCTAGCGATATCGCTGAGTGTAACGGGGCCTTTACCCATCTCTTCAACCTATCACTAACAACTGGTGTATTCTCTTCATGCTTTAAACATGCCTCTATCACACCCATCCTCAAAAAGCCCTCCCTTGACCCAGCCTCTGTGTCTAGCTATCACCCCATATCACTTCTCCCCTATGCCTCAAAACTACTGGAACAGCATGTCCATCTTGAACTCTCCTCCTGCTCCCTCTTTGACAAGCTACAATCTAGCTTCTGACCGCATCACTCCACTGAAACTGCCCTAACTAAAGTCATCAATGACCTACTAACCGCCAAAGCCAAGCGACACTACTCTGTCCTCCGCCTCCTCCTGGACCTGTCCTCTGACTTCGATTCAGTAGACCATTTCCTCCTACTACAGATTCTGTCATCTCTGGGCATCACAGACTTGGCCCTATCTTTGATCTCTTCATCTTGATCTCGCCCCCTGTGTGTCCCCCCAAAGTTCTGTTCTTGGACCCCTCCTCTTTTCCATCTAGACCTTCGGCCTGGGACAGCTCATAGTCCCATGGCTTTCAGTATCACCTCTACGCTGATGATATGCAGATCTACCTCTGTGGACCTGACATCTCCTCCCTACTAACCAAAATCCCACAATGTCTGTCTGCTATTTTATCCCTCTTCTCTGCACGATTTCTAAAGCTTAAGGCCCTGTGCGCACTAGAAAAGGAATTTTCTTAAGAAAATTCCGCAGGCTCTGAAAGATTACCGCACCCACGGAAAAAAAAAACGCGGCAAACCGAACCCGAAGACCACATGCGGATTTGCTGTGGTTTGTCGCGGTTTTGCCATGAATTTTCACAGGTTCCCTGCGGTTTTTGACCATTATCTATGGCAAAAACCGCAGGTACCTGTGGAAAAGAAGTGACATGCAATTCTTATTGCTGCGGGAATTCTGCAGCCAAACCTGTAGCTGTCAAAATCTGCCTAGTGCACACAGCATTTTTATTTTCCCATAGGTTTTGCTGGTGGATCACTGCAGAAAGGTTATGAACATTTCTGTAGCGAAACATGCAGCAAATCCACGGGAAATCCTCGGTAAAATCCGCCTAGTGCGGCACAGAGCCTAACATGGACAAAACTGAATACATTGTCTTTCCTCCTCCTCACTCAACTCCTCCAAGAAGCTTATCCATCAAAGTTGATGGCTGCTCACTCTCCCCAGTCTCACAAGCTTGTTGCCTCAGAGTAACCCTCGACTCTGCTCTATCCTTCAAACCACACATCCAAGCCCTCTTCAACTCATGCAGACTACAACTCAAAAATATCTCCCGGATCCGTGCCTTCCTTAACCAAGAATCAGCAAAAACACTAGTACGTGCCCTCATCATCTCCCGCCTCGACTACTGCAACCTCCTGCTCTCTGGCTCTCTTCCGACACTCTTGCACCCCTACAATCTATCCTAAACTCTGCAGCCCAACTAATCCACCTGTCCCCCCACTATTCCCCAGCCTCACTACTCTGTCAATCCCTTCACTAGCTTCCCATTGCCCAAAGACTCCAGTTCAAAACACTAACTGTTACATACAAAGCCATCCACAACCGGTCTCCTCCATACATCTGTGACCTAGTCTCCCAGTACCTACCTGCACGCAACCTCAGTTCCTCACAAGATCTTCTCCACTCCTCTCTTATCCCCTCTTCCCACAATCGCATACAAGATTTCTCCTGCACCTCCCCCATACTCTATAACGCTCTACCCCAGCATATCAGACTCTCAACTACCATGGAAAGCTTCAAAAGGAACCTGAAGCCCCACCTCTTCCGACAAGACTACAACCTGCAATAACCCTCTGACCAGCTCACCACCGCGCAACCAGTACCCTCATCCATCCCATGTAGACTGTGAGCCCTCGTGGGCAGGGTCCTCTCTAGTGCTGTACCAGTCTGTGCCTTGTATTGTTAATGATTGTTGTACTTGTTTTTTATGTATACACTTTTTCACTTGTAAAGTACCATGGAATAAATGGTGCTATAATTATTATTGATAATAATACACATATGAATGGTTAATGCCAGAATAATCATTTAGACAATTTCTGGAATATATTATGTAAAATACCACCATCCATTTGCCAATCTGATTTTGCAAGTTGCAGATACAGCACACAAATCATTTTGATGCAAAAACTCCCTTGCTCCCGGCTGTTGTCTTTGCAAATGTATCACTGAGCATGTATTACTGTAATGTCTCTCCACACAGGATGTCAGTCAGGCAGATTGGGATTACAGGCACACTTTACACTCTATTGTTAACTGATTATTGTTTTCCCTTAGGTTTGATGTGGGTCCTATAGTGATGCAGGAGACATTTCCCGTTCCTCCCAAGTGCACCTCTAAGGAGCTGGAGACTGTGATGTCCAAGCAGGGGGCTGAAATGGTAAAGGGTAAATGACATCTTGTCAGGATTTCTAGAAACTAGAGCTGATCGAATGCCCAAAAAACCGGGGCAGGCTTATCACTGACAGACTTAAAAATAAGTCTGATCCGCTCCGGAATCCGGTGCCCATATAAGTCAATGGGGACCGGAATCTGGAGATTAAAAACATTTGTAGAGGGGATGGGGGGGTAGGAGCGCGTGCGGTGTACTCACTGACATGGCGGTACACGTCTTCCGGGTCACGTTTTTCTCTTCTGGAGCAGATAATTCAATATTCAATGTTTGCCCGCCCACCGGTGCGTGTCATTGGTTGCAGTTAGACACGCCCCCACCCTGAGTGTCAGCGTGTCAGCTGACTGCAACCAATCACAGGCGGCAGGACGGCCGGTGGGCGGGGAAAGCAGTGTATCCGTCGCAAGTGTGGCTCCGTTTTTTTTTTTTTTTTTTTATTTAAATAAATAATTAAAAAAAACAGACGTGCGGTCCCCCCTAATTTTCATCCCCAGCCATGGTAATGCCGGCCGGGGGCTGGTATATTCTCAGCCCGGTATTGCCGCATCTATTAGATGTGGCAATCCCGGTACATTACCGGCTCTTCCCGGAGGCGTGATGCGGTGCCAGTCGGGTTAATAGGTTTGTGATCACACGGGCGTCTGTGAGATACCCGCATCACAAACCTGTAAATAAACACACACAGAGAAAAATCCTTTATTTAGAATAAAGTACAAAAGCGCCCTCGTTCACCACTTTATTACCCCAACACCCTGCAGCTCTGGTGTAATCCACACGTCCCACGGAGACACATCTGGCTCTGTTACATATCACACAGCTAGCAGCCGTAAAGCACGGCTGCCAGCTCTAAGTGTAGACACTGACAGCAGAGTCTGACATTCTCTCCTCCGCAGCTCCAGCCCCTCCCTTCCTCAGTGCCGCCTCGTCCCCCGCAGCAGAGGTCCGCTCTCACTGACCTCAGTAGCAGGGAGGGACACTCGCATGACACTCGGCTCTGCTGTACTGCCAGCGTGAGCCGTGTGTCATGCGAGGGAATCGCATCGGTGCACGCGGAGACACAGTGGAGGAGATGGGGACAAAGTGCTCCCTCTATCTTCTCCGCTCCTATGATGCGATTGCAAGATCGCATCACAGTCGCATGACCCTCGGCTGACACCCGCAGCAGAGGGTCATTTGCATATCGCTGTCGCATCGGAAGCGGTAGACAAGTGTACAAGGGCCCTCAGAAGTGTGCGGGTGATGATATGTCAGACTCGTGCGGGTCTGACATGACATCACAAGGCACAGTCTGCCACTGTCTGAACATGAGCGTGCATGTACCTAGAAACACATGCACGCTCCTGTCAGATGTGTGTGCGGCTGTGCTGCGATGTCAGACTTGTGGGAGTTCCTCGCAAGTGTGACTGCTGCCTAAGATAAACCGCATGTGTTTTTTTTTTTAATTTAAATAAATAATTAAAAAACAAACAAACAAAAAACAGACATGCGGTCACCCCCAATTTTCATCCCCAGCCATGATAACACCGGCTAGGAGCTGGTATATTCTCAGCCTGTAGCCACCCTGTATTGCCGCATCTATTAGATGTGACAATTCCGGTGCGATATCGGCTCAACTTGATTGCCCTGGTGCGGTGACAATCATGGTAATAGCAGGGGTTAATAACAGCGCACGGCTGCTACTAAACCCTAGGATTGTGATCACACGGGCGTCTGTGAGACACCCGCATCACAACCTGTAAATTACAGTAAATCAACAAGTCACAGAGAAATCCTTTATTTGTAATAAAGTACAAACGCAGCCTCCTCCTTCACCACTTTATTATCCCAACACAGCCCTGCAGCTCCGGCGTAATCCACACGAGATCCAGCGAAGACACATCCAGCTCTGCTACAAGTCAGAGCGAGCAGCCAGAGAGCATGACTGCCCGCTTTGAGTGCAGCCTATTACTGACCGTGATAAGTGATGACTGCACGGCAGAGCTGTCACAGGCTGGGGGCGCGTCAGCCACGAACCAATCACAGATGAGAAGACGGCCAGTGGGTGGGCAAAACACGGAAATCTGTGTGTATGCGATGGACAGTACAGGAAGTGAAAGCGTGACCCGGAAGCAGTGTGCCGCCATGATATCGAGTCTCTGTAAGCATGAAACGCTCATTTATTTCTGATTTTGTTCATTTTTATTAATTGCCGAATCCAGATAGTGCACCCGGAATCCCACGCCCGGGTGCGGCACAGATATAGCGCTGAAACCGCGCGGATCCGGATATTTACAGTATGGATTCGCTCAGCACTACTAGAAACCCATCCACACACTTGGGTGTCATTTTCATTGTTTTCTTCTCTCTCAGCTTATATCAGTTTTGAAAGATTTACCTGAACGTCTAAGAAATGCCACAGAGCAACCAAAAGACGGAGCAACGTTTGGTGAGTTCTTCTCACTCCCATCCTTGGTCCTTATGAAGACAGTATTCTGCACATATGTGTGTAATTTGTGTCGAGTAAGAAACATTGCAAACCTGGTAAAAGCCAATGACAATGCTGAAGATGTGATTGCTCTCACTTTTTGTTTAGCACCCAAGATAAATGTGGCCATGAGCTGCATCAAGTGGGCAGAACAAACTCCAGAACAGATCATCCATCTAGAACGGGCCATTGGATTTATGGTAACGGTGCATAGTATTCTTTTATTGGGGCTGAATTTTCTTGTCTGATTGTATGCATTATAAAAAGATTGCACACTATGTTTTATAACCACTCATTAGGAAAAGTCATAAAACAGTTGGGCTCTAGTGATTCGAAACTCCATTGATCTAATAATTGGGCTGGTTGTTTATAGGAAAAAAAGAAATTGTGCTGTATCCCCAGTGATTGGGAGTAATGACCGAGTATAGGATTGCTCTGGTGCCAGCAGTCAGAACATTATTATTATAGCGCCATCAATTCTATGGCGCTTTACATGTGAAAGGGGTATACTTAAGGGACAATCTCTTTATCATATCCTGTTTAGCTTAGGGTACTGTAACACTTTAGCGACGCTCCAGCGATCCCACCAGCAATCTGACCTGGTCAGAATCGCTGGTGCGTCGCTACATGGTTGCTGGTGAGCTGTCAATCAGGCAGATCTCACCAGCGACCAGTGACCAGCCAGCAGCGACACGTGGAAGCGATGCTGCGCTTGGTAACTAAGGTAAATATCTGGTAACCAAGCGCTTGGTTACCCGATATTTACCTTGGTTACCAGCGCACACCACTTAGCGCTGGCTCCCTGCACTCCTAGCCAGAGTACACATCGGGTTAATAAGCAAACCGCTTTGCTTATTTACCCGATGTGCACTCCGGCTACGTGTGCAGGGAAGGTAAATATCGGGTAACCAAGCAAAGGGCTTCGCTTGGTTACCCGATATTTACCTTGGTTACAGCTTACCGCAGGCTGCCAGACGCCGGCTCCCTGCTCCCTGCACATTCAGATCGTTGCTCTCTCGCTGTCACACACAGCGATGTGTGCTTCACAGCGGGAGAGCAACGTCCAAAAAATGAACCAGCACTGTGTGTAACGAGCAGCGATTTCACAGCAGGGGCCAGATCGCTGCTTAGTGTCACACACAGCGAGATCGCTAATGAGGTCACTGCTGCGTCACAAAAACAGTTACTCAGCAGCGATCTCGCTATGTGAAAAGTACCCCTTACTCTAAAATTTGAAGGTATGATAAGGACGTAATTTAGGTTGATGCAATCTAGTCATGCATCCCTCTTAAACTGTCTGCAGTCCAAATTATGAGTCACTTGTGGTAGCATGCATGACCACACTTTCACACACACCAGAGAGACGTACTCGGATATGAATAGAAAGTAAGACTGATTTATTTCCGGAAGTGTTACAAATATATATAACCTTATTGGCTAGGTGCCAAGAATACGTAACACGTCTCCTATTGGATAAAGTAGAACAGCTTATTCTGTGATATACAATTTACTGTAATGTGCTTGGTTCCTCATTTATATTAAGCAATGTCAGCATTATTCACTTGTCACAAGAATAGCCCAGACTGTCTGTCTGAGTCTTATGCCAAGAGATATGTGGGGTACAGTTCAAACAACATCTTAAATCTTGTTCTTTATGGATATCTCCATGTAACTCCTATATACTCATAATAATGATAATCACATCCCTAACAGTCCCCCCTTTGGAGATAGCCAAAAAGTCTTTCCTTACGTTTCCAGGTCTATTGATCTGTCCTAATGCTGATGGTTACCTCACTCACATACGAGATACCCCATCCCTTGTGGATGAATCTCCCCACCCAACAGACTATGCATAGGAAGCCAGATCCTGACCGCGTTCTCTAGACTGTCCTCATGGCATTCACCTCCATGAGAACGGTCTATCGACGACTCAATAATTCCGATTAAGACCAAAGTTTAGGGGTCTTCCCCAATGTATTCAATTCTAGGTAAGAATACATTGACATCTACTAAAACAAGACCAGTGAGTACGCATACAACGTTCAACTCACTGCTTAGCATGAAAACCGTACCAGGTAACAGTCAGGGCTCTTTCACCCACTTGTTCCTTAACACTGCACCTGTACATCAGGTCCAAGGTATCAAACATCAATTATTGATGACACGTCACTCATAGGTGTATATATCTCTTGTCCTCCACAGAGTAGATGCTGGCTGCCATCTTGCAGGCTTCAGCGAGAGCACATACATCTGCTTCTTCACAGACAGGCATGCGGGTAGCGACTGCTCTATCAGCACAGCGTCTTCTGCTACCAGCACCATACCCATGTGGAACCGTCTTCTTGATGCACATCTTGATCCATCCGCAAAGATGTTAAGTCAGGGTCCAAAGGTGTATCTGTCACGGTATCGAATCCAGAGTTTCAGCTATGCCAGAGTCGACTACCTCTTCCACCAAGGTGTCAGAGGTGGGACACTCCCCCCTTGGAAGAGGGAGAAGTTCAGCAGGATTAAGGACCCCACACCGAGAGATGGTGACTTTGTCAGGGAGCAGTGATGTCATACGGGCACTGATCTTCAACTGGTGCTTTAGGTAGGTGTTCAATCTGGCTGAGTAGTGTTCAAAGGACTGCTATCTTCTTCCATGGCAAACATGTAGAATGACTTCTGGGCTGGAGATGATGTGATGATACTCTTCTGGTGACTGAGACTGTAACTCAGGTGACTGTGACTACTGCACATCTGTATGTGGGGTGATCTTGTAAGCTGCTAGATTCATCTCCATACGTCTTGCCATTTGAAGGAGGGTGTCTTGGTCTTTACCAGCTGTAGTTTACATGTGGGCTCTCGGAGACCTGATACAAAAGACTATACCCAGGTTTGTAAGAAAGAGCAATGGATGTAACTTTGGGGTCAGGAGAACACTGAAATTCTAAAAAACTAAGATCCCCTAAAACCCCGGGGAAAGAGAAAAGAGCACAAGAGGGTTTGGAAACTACCAAGCAGCACCCCCTGACTACATATACACAACTAGGAAAAAGCAGTGGAGCATATCTACTCTACCTCTCCTGTGCTGACCCTGTAACTGGGGGCCCTGCACTCTCCCTCATCCCGACGGTAGACCTGATGGTGGTCAGGGTCGAGCCTCCAGCGTATCCCTCTCTCCTGTCAGACCCTGTAAACTAAGACACAAAGGATTACTGGGTGCTGCCAACGAAAAACTCTAATATATGTCAACTCCTGATGATCAATGTCCCCTTGGGACCACATGAACCTCCACCCTCTCTATCAGGGAACTCTTGTGCAAGACACCAGGCAGGATAACATACAAGTGAAAATATCTCAAAACTAGGCTAAGTAACAACTGCCATATGCAGAAAAATATTCACTGTCCACCAGGACTAATAGTGAGCAGTCTATATGGTCTACTAAATTGTATAACATACAGAAAAAACAAATATGCAAAAGTGAAGGGAAAAGGTCCACAGGACTATCAGCAATAACCTCTGCTAAGGTTCATTAGTGGAAAAATGGAGTGTGTGTGTACCAGGTCCCTGACTCCCCCCTCTGCAGTCCCTGCTATGTCGGCAATAAACAGAGCAGTGACTTTGGCTGCTAAAACAAAAAAATGGGGAACTGGGTGTCGGCTGGACTAAAAATGGCGTCTAAAGATGAACTATGTAGTGTCTGAGTTAAAACGTCCACTAAAGATAATTACCGATAAGAAACAGCCGCTAAAAGAGGAAGTAGGTGTTGGCCAAAAATGGCGTCTGAAGAGTCCTGGGAGGGAGTGAAAAGAAAGATGTCATGTATTGTGACATCTACATTCAGGAGGTATTCAATCTGTCACCGGGAATATGGATTATATAGGGACCCCTGGGCTGACCCTGTAACTAGGGACCCTGTACTCGCCCTCATCTCGACGGTAGACCTGATGGTGGTCAGGGCCGAGCCTCCAGCGTATCCCTATCTCCTGTCAGCCCCTGCAATAACTATCCCCATACCATACCCCACCCAGGGCTGAGTGACAGAAAGAAATCTACATTCAGAACAGGAAATAATGGGGTGGGCTTACGTGGACACAAGTCCACCCTATTATATCAGCTTATATTTCTTATTTTCACAGACAGGTAAAATACACATAGTGTAGTTGCTAGATTCAGAATTACTCATCAATTCACATCTAGAATTCTCCATTTCAACATACGTGTGTCATTTACAACTAAACTTCACCGAATTTCATTCACAGGACTGAAATGGAAACTAACACTTCCCTGTTTTTTTTTTTTTCCTTTCCTTTCAACTCTCCTACGGTGTTTCACACCAAAAACTGCGTACATTATACATAAAACATCTTCCAGTGTCACTTGGGTGATAAGGTACACGCACCCTCACTGCAAACCTGGCTCCATTACTGGCCAGAAAGAATCCCCAGCTTTAATCTGGGTGAAAACATCTTTCAGGGAAAACTATATATGAGATATTATGTCAGAGAGAGAATTCACGATATACATTCACCTCCATGAGAACGGTCTATCGACTACTCAATAATTCCGATTAAGACCAAAGTTTAGGGGTCTTCCCCAATGTATTCAATTCTAGGTAAGAATACATTGACATCTACTAAAACAAGACCAGTGAGTACGCATACAACGTTCAACTCACTGCTTAGCATGAAAACCGTACCAGGTAACAGTCAGGGCTCTTTCACCCACTTGTTCCTTAACACTGCACCTGTACATCAGGTCCAAGGTATCAAACATCAATTATTGATGACACGTCACTCATAGGTGTATATATCTCAGTGTTCCTTCACAAGGACTGCAGCCTCTTGAGGCTTCCATGTCACATATTTAGGGCGTTCTTGTCTGGGACTATCGGAATAATGGTGCGATGCCATGTGTGGCCTGACGTCCTCAAATAGGACAGCACCTGTGGTTTACCTCTACTAGGGACAGTGTTGGTGGTGGGGTGGATCATTGTTAAATCATTGTCATCTTCCTGACACCCCTCGGTGTCTTCTGCTGCTCCAGCAACAAATAGGCCAGTGGCCTTGGGACTTAAGATGGCCGGAAAAGGGAACTAGGTGCGGCCCAACCTGAAATGACGTCTGGGCAGGCTAGGGAGGGCGTTTGGTGGGCAGGGGGACAAACTACACAAGTCCAACCCTCTGAGGATGACATATAGGGTGGTGGGCATTGCTTTCTAATGGGCTTGGCCACTTCCTGAGGAGCCATTTTCTGAGCTGGTGCATTATAGAAATATCTACCATCTCTATCCCATTCCTCTTTCCAGGCCAATCTTTTAACGTCCTTTGACGTTCTATACCATGCTTCAGCATCCATAAGGAGATCTTTATCTTTCAAGATCCCTCGCTTGTTTAACAAAAGATCTTTCCATTCCTTCTCGTTCGCTTACTAATTCTTCTGCCGTTAACTTGACAGGTGTGGACTGATTAGACCCCATGCTTCAAGGGTATACGACCCAAAACTAACACGTCAATCTGGATGTCTGCTATGCCGTAATCCACTTCCTCTTCTGGACCAGCGATTTTACACATCCACAGAATACACAGAATACACAGAATTTCTATCTCAGTCCACAAACCAGGTTGTCCTACCAGGAGGGGGTGTCACGTGGGTGATAGATACTAAATTCACCCTCACTATCTCTTACTTCATGTACCAGCAACCTCTGTTCACACTATATACACCTTATTTGAACGGTCCGTCCAGAACATCAATTATACTGTTTAAAACCAAAGTCAAGGGATTTTGCCAATGTTCCTCCTACCTAGGATCGCGGAGAACATCAAATACAGTCAGGGTCTCACCATGACGCTGTACCGGCCAAAACCAATCCCCCTATCGTCTCCTCTCTGTGGAAGACGCACTAGGATACAGTCAGGGTCTCTTACCGTAACTCTGTACCTAGCCTTCAGTCTTTATCAATTACTGACTATCAACCGGACACGTTACCCACACCCGTGTATACTCTATATACTCAGACAGCATACTTCAAAGTACATCTTCAGAGTTTATTTTTTTCTTCACTCAAAGACAGCTCTCACTACATTACGTGACACTTCCTCTTTTTGCATAAACCAGTATATACGAACAAAGCACACAGAACTTCACGGTTCTCGTAACCAGCAAGTACTCCACCTGCTGCAAATAGACAGACATTTTTACACCGGTAGACACAGGTCAATACAATGACATAACAATAAGGACACTATATACACCATCCAGGTGGCTGATCTCACCTGCAGATATAACCATATATATCCATATATATGTATCCAGCGTATATCACAACTTCCTCATTTTCCTCTACTTTCAACTCAGAGGAAAACGAAACTATAGAACTTCTGCTTTTCTCAAAGAGCAGACAAAAACCACATTACATAAATTACAGACAGCTTAAGGTGAACCTGACCACCTTGGTGTGAGATCTCTTAGGACGGCTTATCTCATTCGAGATGGCGGTCATTAGGTGTCTAGACTGGGACAGCCCAACCCCCCCTTCGAAATGCAAGTACACGCAAGAGGTTTGCAAGGTGAGATTATACAAAGGATCTCACCTGCAGCTGGAGTTGCGCAATTCTCCACCTCTCGTGTAGTTGCCTTCCGACTGAAGGTGTCAGCATGGCTGTCCGCCATCTAGAGCTCCGTCCTAAGGTTCGTTGGGCGCCAAATGATGTGGACGTAATTTAGGTTGATGCAATCTAGTCATGCATCCCTCTTAAACTGTCTGCAGTCCAAATTATGAGTCACTTGTGGTAGCATGCATGACCACACTTTCACACACACCAGAGAGACGTACTCGGATATGAATAGAAAGTAAGACTGATTTATTTCCGGAAGTGTTACAAATATATATAACCTTATTGGCTAGGTGCCAAGAATACGTAACACGTCTCCTATTGGATAAAGTAGAACAGCTTATTCTGTGATATACAATTTACTGTAATGTGCTTGGTTCCTCATTTATATTAAGCAATGTCAGCATTATTCACTTGTCACAAGAATAGCCCAGACTGTCTGTCTGAGTCTTATGCCAAGAGATATGTGGGGTACAGTTCAAACAACATCTTAAATCTTGTTCTTTATGGATATCTCCATGTAACTCCTATATACTCATAATAATGATAATCACATCCCTAACAGGTAGGGAAACCTTATCAACCCCCCCTTCCCCAGGAAATTTTCTGTATTTTTTCCTCCCCTTCTTCCAAGGGCTTTAACTTTTATTTTTTCGTCAATCTTGCCATATGAGGGGGGTCTGTGTTTTGCGGGACGAGTTGTACTTTTGAATTAAGCCATTAGTTTTATCATATAGTGTACTGGAAAATGGGAAAAAATTTAAAGTGTGGTGAAATTGGGAATAAAAAAGTGCAATTGCACAATTGTTTGGGGTATTTTTATTCACGGTGTTCACTATATGGTAAAACTGATGTGTCGGTGTGAAGCCTCAGGACGATGCGAGTTCATAGATACCCAATATGTATAGGTTTACTTTTATCTAAGGGGTTTAAAAAAAATCAGGCGTTTGTCCAAAAAAAAAAACAAAAACAATAGCGCTTTTGTCACCATATTCAGAGACTCATAGCGTTCTCATTTTTCTGGATCTGGGACACAGTGACTATATTTTTTTTTTTATATTGAGCTGGCATCTTTAAGGATGACATTTTTGTGTAGATGCATGTTGCATTTTAATGCAATGTTGCGGTGACCAAAAAACTTAATTTTAACATTTGGAACTTTTTTTTTTTTCGCCACACCATGTACCGATCAGATTAATTGATTTTATATTTTGATCGGGCATTTCTGAATGCAGCAATACCAAACGTGTATTTATTTTATTTTCTTTGTCGCTCCATTGGGAGACCCAGACAATTGGGTGTATAGCTCATGCCTCCGGAGGCCACACAAAGTATTACACTAAAAGTGTAAAGCCCCTCCCCTTCTGCCTATACACCCCCCGTGCATCACGGGTTCCTCAGTTTACATGCTTTGTGCGAAGGAGGTCAGACATCCACGCATTAGCTCCACAGCTTGGTCAGCAGCAGCTGCTGACTATGTCGGATGGAAGAAAAGAGGGCCCATTACAGGGCCCCCAGCATGCTCCCTTCTCACCCCACTCTTGTCGGCGGTGTTGTTAAGGTTGAGGTACCCATTGCGGGTACGGAGGCTGGAGCCCACATGCTGTTTTTCCTTCCCCATCCCTTGATGGGCTCTGGGGAAGTGGGATCCTAATTCGGTCTCCAGACACTGAGACCGTGCTCCATCCACAGCACCTGAGGTATCTGCTGGACAAGGAGCCGAGTATCGTCAGGGACACTGCTGCTTTGAGGTACTCTGTGTCCCCGTGGGGACCGCGCACAGAATCACTCCAGCATTGCTGGGTGTGTTAGTGCACCGGGGACCGCGGCGCTGACCGCGTTTGTGTCATCACACACTACAGCGTGCTGGTGTGCTTGGTTTACTAGAGACTACCGCCTGACCGCGCGCTGCCATTGCAACACGGCAGCGCGCCTGGGATTGTTTGTACGCCGGGGACTTCCGCGCAGACCGAGCTTATACGCCGGCCGCGCTTATAACTTGAGTCCCCGGCTTTTCCGGCCTAGTCTCGGTCTTTTCCCGCCCCCAGGCCCGTCAGTCAGGGGAAGGGAGAGATGTTGTGCTGAACGTCAGCACTGAGGGCTGGAGCGTGCTTTGCATACTCCACCCCCCTCACTGTGCACAGTGGGGCACCAGACTCCCGCACTTTTTCGGGCACGCCCACGGCCTCCTCCTCTCCTCAGGACGCCGGCAGCCATTCCTGTCAGCTCTTCCGACGCAGGAGAGGGGAGACAAGCTCTGGGAGACCCAGGCAGCGTTTCTGGTGACCACACAACCGCTTGAGCGGTCGGTAAGCAGCACCTATGGTGCTGGCCCCACTAGTGCAGTAGTGTACATATAGATTATATCCTTATATGCTATACTTTACACTGTATGGTGCACGATTGAATTTTGGCTATATACCCTCCGGGATTGCTCAGAGGACACAACAGCATGTCGTCCACAAGAAGCAATGGTGCCAAAGCACAGACTTACTATGCTGCCTGTGCTGCATGTACGGCTATACTACCGGCAGGTTCCACTGACCCTCATTGTGTGCAATGCTCGGCCCCTGTGGCACTTGCTCAGCTGGAGCCTCTGCTAAGGGGGGCCCAGGGGGAACCACCAGCTAACACTGTCCATGTGACGGGGACAGAGTTTGCAGTTTTTACTGATAGACTTTCTGAGACTATGGCTAAGATATTAGAAGCTTTGCAGTCCAGACCGGCATCTCAGACCATGGGCACTGTGGAATCACTGCACCATGGTCCACCTCAGTTGGAGCAACAATGTCCTCCCGGGGTGTCTCATAGGTCCCAGGGTGAGGTCTCTGACACGGACCGCAGTCCCAGACCACCTAAGCGAGCTCGCTGGGAAACTCACTCGACATCATCACATTGTTCACGGTCTCAGCAGGACTCTCTGTATGATGAAGCGGAGGTAGCTGATCAGGATTCTGATCCTGAGGCCGCTCTCAACCTAGATACACCTGATGGGGACGCCATAGTGAATGATCTTATCGCGTCCATCAATCGAATGTTGGATATTTCTCCCTCAGGTCCTCCAGTTGAGGAGTCAGTTTCTCAGCAGGAGAAATTCCGTTTTAGGTTTCCCAAGCGTACCACGAGTATGTTTCTGGACCACTCTGACTTCAGAGAGGCAGTCCAGAAACACCGAGCTTGTCCTGATAAGTGTTTTTCCAAGCGCCTTAAGGATACACGTTATCCATTCCCCCCTGACGTGGTCAAGGGCTGGACTCAGTGTCCCAAGGTGGATCCCCCAATCTCCAGACTGGCGGCTAGATCCATAGTCGCAGTGGAAGATGGGGCTTCACTCAAGGATGCTACTGACAGGCAGATGGAGCTCTGGTCGAAATCCATCTTTGAAGCCATCGGCGCATCTTTTGCCCCAGCATTTGCAGCAGTATGGGCACTCCAAGCTATCTCAGCGGGTCAAGCGCAGATTGACGCAATCACACGTACGTCTGCGCCGCAAGTGGCGTCCATAACCACTCAGACGACGGCATTTGCGTCCTACGCTATTAATGCCATCCTGGACTCTTTGAGCCGTACGGCGGTTGCAGCCGACAATTCGGTGGCAATACGCAGGGCATTGTGGCTACGGGAATGGAAGGCAGATTCGGCTTCCAAAAAGTGCTTAACCAGTTTGCCATTTTCTGGTGACCGTTTGTTTGGTGAGCGATTGGATGAAATAATCAAGCAATCCAAGGGAAAGGATACATCCTTACCCCAGGCCAAACCAAACATACCCCAACAGAGGAGGGGACAGTCGAGGTTTCGGTCCTTTCGGGGCGCGGGCAGGTCCCAATTCTCCTCGTCCAAAAGGCCTCAGAAGGATCAGACAAACTCCGATTCGTGGCGGTCTAAGTCACGTCCTAAAAAGACCGCTGGAGGTGCCGCTACCAAAGCGGCCTCCTCATGACTTGCAGTCTCCTCACACCGCATCCTCGGTCGGTGGCAGGCTCTCCCGCTTTTGCGACACCTAGCTGCCACAGGTAAAAGACCGTTGGGTGAGAGACATTCTGTCTCACGGTTACAGGATAGAGTTCAGCTCTCGTCCTCCGACTCGATTCTTCAGAACATCTCCGCCTCCCGAGCGAGCCGATGCTCTTCTGCAGGCGGTGGACACTCTAAAGGCGGAAGGAGTGGTGATCCCGGTTCCTCTTCAGCAACAGGGTCACGGTTTTTACTCAAACCTGTTTGTGGTTCCAAAGAAAGACGGGTCCTTCCGTCCTGTCCTGGACCTAAAACTACTCAACAAACACGTAAAGACCAGGCGGTTCCGGATGGAATCCCTTCGCTCCGTCATCGCCTCAATGTCCCAGGGAGACTTCCTTGCATCGGTCGATATCAAAGATGCGTATCTTCACTTACCGATTGCTCCAGAGCATCAGCGCTTCCTGCGTTTCGCCATAGCAGACGAACACCTTCAGTTCGTGGCACTGCCGTTCGGCCTGGCGACAGCCCCACGGGTTTTCACCAAGGTCATGGCTACAGTAGTGGCGGTCCTTCACTCTCAGGGACACTCGGTGATTCCTTACTTAGACGATCTCCTAGTCAAGGCACCCTCTCAAGAGGCATGCCAACACAGCCTCAATGCTACTCTAGAGACTCTCCAGAGTTTCGGTTGGATCATCAATTTTCCAAAGTCAAATCTGACTCCGGCCCAATCACTGACATATCTTGGCATGGAGTTTCATACTCTCTCAGCGATAGTGAAGCTTCCGCTGAACAAACAGCGTTCACTGCAGACAGGGGTGCAATCTCTCCTTCTAGGTCAGTCACACCCCATGAGACGCCTCATGCACTTCCTAGGGAAGATGGTAGCAGCAATGGAGGCAGTTCCTTTTGCGCAGTTTCATCTGCGTCCACTTCAATGGGACATTCTCCGCAAATGGGACAGGAAGTCGACGTCCCTCGACAGGAACGTCTCCCTCTCCCAAGCAGCCAAAGCTTCCCTTCGGTGGTGGCTTCTTCCCACTTCATTGTCGAAGGGGAAATCCTTCCTACCCCCATCCTGGGCGGTGGTCACGACGGACGCGAGTCTGTCAGGGTGGGGAGCAGTCTTTCTCCACCACAGGGCTCAGGGTACGTGGACTCAGCAGGAGTCCTCCCTTCAGATCAATGTTCTGGAGATCAGGGCAGTGTATCTTGCCCTAAAAGCGTTCCAGCAGTGGCTGGAAGGCAAGCAGATCCGAATTCAGTCGGACAACTCCACAGCGGTGGCTTACATCAACCACCAAGGCGGCACACGCAGTCGTCAGGCTTTCCAAGAAGTTCAGCGGATTCTGATGTGGGTGGAAGCCACGGCCTCCACCATATCCGCAGTTCACATCCCGGGCGTAGAAAACTGGGAAGCAGATTTTCTCAGTCGCCAGGGCATGGACGCAGGGGAATGGTCTCTTCACCCGGACGTGTTTCAGGAGATCTGTTGCCGCTGGGGGATGCCGGACGTCGACCTAATGGCGTCCCGGCACAACAACAAGGTCACGGCATTCATGGCACGATCTCACGATCACAGAGCTCTGGCGGCAGACGCCTTAGTTCAAGATTGGTCGCAGTTTCAACTCCCTTATGTGTTCCCACCTCTGGCACTGTTGCCCAGAGTGATACGCAAGATCAGGTCAGACTGCCGCCACGCCATTCTCGTCGCTCCAGACTGGCCGATGAGGTCGTGGTACCCGGATCTGTGGCATCTCACGGTGGGCCAACCGTGGGCACTGCCAGACCGTCCAGACTTGCTGTCTCAAGGGCCGTTTTTCCATCTGAATTCTGCGGCCCTCAACCTGACTGTGTGGCCATTGAGTCCTGGATCCTAGCGTCTTCAGGGTTGTCTCAAGAGATCATTGCCACTATGAGACAGGCCAGGAAACCAACGTCTGCCAAGATCTACCACAGGACGTGGAAGATATTCCTTTCTTGGTGCTCTGATCAGGGATTTTCTCCCTGGCCATTTGCATTGCCCACGTTTCTTTCCTTTCTTCAATCAGGATTGGAAAAAGGTTTGTCGCTCGGCTCCCTTAAGGGACAAGTCTCAGCGCTCTCTGTGTTCTTTCAGAAGCGTCTTGCCAGGCTTTCTCAGGTACGCACGTTCCTGCAAGGGGTTTGTCACATTGTTCCTCCTTACAGGCGGCCGTTAGAACCCTGGGATCTGAACAGGGTTCTGCTGGCCCTTCAGAAGGCACCCTTTGAACCTTTGAAAGATATTTCTCTTTCTCGCCTTTCGCAGAAAGTGGTCTTCCTAGTAGCAGTCACCTCACTTCGGAGAGTGTCTGAGCTAGCAGCGCTGTCATGCAAAGCCCCTTTCCTGGTGTTTCACCAGGACAAGGTGGTGCTGCGCCCGGTTCCGGAATTCCTTCCTAAGGTGGTATCCACCTTTCATCTCAATCAGGATATCTCCTTGCCTTCTTTTTGTCCTCATCCAGTTCATCAATGTGAAAGGGATTTGCATTTGTTAGATCTGGTGAGAGCACTCAGAATCTACATTTCCCGTACGGCGCCTCTGCGCCGCTCGGATGCACTCTTTGTCCTTGTCGCTGGTCAGCGTAAGGGGTTACAGGCTTCCAAATCCACCCTGGCTCGGTGGATCAAGGAACCAATTCTTGAAGCCTACCGTTCTTCTGGGCTTCCGGTTCCCTCAGGGCTAAAGGCCCATTCTACCAGAGCCGTCGGTGCGTCCTGGGCTTTACGGCACCAGGCGACGGCTCAGCAGGTGTGCCAGGCGGCTACCTGGTCGAGCCTGCACACTTTCACCAAACACTATCAGGTGCATGCCTATGCTTCGGCGGATGCCAGCCTAGGTAGACGAGTCCTTCAGGCGGCGGTTGCCCACCTGTAGGAACGGGCCGTTTTACAGCTCTATTATGAGGTATTATTTTACCCACCCAGGGACTGCTTTTGGACGTCCCAATTGTCTGGGTCTCCCAATGGAGCGACAAAGAAGAAGGGAATTTTGTTTACTTACCGTAAATTCCTTTTCTTCTAGCTCCAATTGGGAGACCCAGCACCCGCCCTGTTGTTTTTTCGTGTACACATGTTGTTCATGTTGAATGGTTTCAGTTCTCCGAGGTTCTTCGGATTGAAGTTACTTTAAACCAATTTATTGCTTTCCTCCTTCTTGCTTTTGCACTAAAACTGAGGAACCCGTGATGCACGGGGGGTGTATAGGCAGAAGGGGAGGGGCTTTACACTTTTAGTCTAATACTTTGTGCGGCCTCCGGAGGCATAGCCTATACACCCAATTGTCTGGGTCTCCCAATTGGAGCTAGAAGAAAAGGAATTTACGGTAAGTAAACAAAATTCCCTTCTTCAATGGTGCAAAACGGGGGTAATTTGAACTTTTTAGGTTTTTTTTAATTTTTTCATATTTTAAAACTTTTTTTTTTAATTTATTTTACTAGTCCCCTTAGAGGACTTTGACTGTGCAGTCTGATCGCTTGTGGTGATCAGAGCGATGCCGAAACAGAAATGCACTGTTCCTCTGGGTGCTGGCACTCTGTCGGCTCTCACAGGAAATATGTCATGGTAAACCCCTGACCCCGCGCTACCATGGCAACCAATTGCCTCCCCCCGCTCGTAATCATGTCACGGGGCCACTAATAATGACGGGGAATGGCACGTTCCAATCAGGTCAACATACATGTGCAGGGATCACCGCGGGCTTGCTGTCACCGGGGGACATGACCTAGGATGTATATATACATCCAAGGTCGTGAAGGGGTTAAAGTAAATCTGTCACCAGGTTTTTGCTCTTCCATCTCAGAGCAGCATAATGTAGAGACAGAGACTCTGATTCCAGTGATGTGTCACTTACTGAGCTGTTTGCTGTCATTTTGATAAAATTATTGTTTCTTTGTCGCTCCATTGGGAGACCCAGACAATTGGGTGTATAGCTTCTGCCTCCGGAGGCCACACAAAGTATTACACTTTAAAAAGTGTAACCCCTCCCCTCTGCCTATACACCCTCCCGTGGATCACGGGCTCCTCAGTTTTATGCTTTGTGTGGAAGGAGGCACACATCCACTCATGCATTCTCATACTTAGTTATGTCGGTTGGAAGAAAAGAGGGCCCCCACGGGGCCCCCGGCATGTTCCCTTCTCACCCCACTACGTCGGCGGTGTTGTTAAGGTTGAAGTACCCATTGCGGGTACAGAGGCTGGAGCCACATGCCGTCTCCTTCACCATTCCTTATGCGGCTCTGGGAGAAGTGGGATCCTAAGCGGTCATCCATTTGCTGGGACCGTGCTCCATCCGCAGCCCCTGTGGGAACCTGCCGGACCGGAGCCTCTTCAACCTCAGGGACCAGGCCCTGCAACTCAAAGGTACTCTGTGTCCCCATAGGGGACTGTGCAGGGAGCGCACCTTCTTCCCGGAAGCCGCGGCAGCTGCTGAATTGAGGAGGCCGGTGGACTTCCGCGCCGACCGTGCCTGCTTGTCGGGCGCGGTCTCAAATTTAGTCCCCGGCTTCATCGCGGCCTAGTCGCAAAAATCCCGCCCCCGGGCCTGCCTGTCAGGGGTAAGGGCGGGATTACCGACATGACGTCGGATGTGAGGGCTGGAGCATCCTGCATGTCTTCCTCCCCCCTCACTGATCACTGTGGGGACCCCAGATTCCCGCACTTTGCTGGCGCCGCCCACGGCTCCACTCCTCCCCTGAGAGCTCCGGCAGCCATTTTCTGGCATTCTGCCGGTGGAGGCTTCTCAGTGAACAGCTCTGCAGCTCCGGGGGATCCAAGGCAGGGAATCTGGAGGACACACTCCGCTCGTTAGCGGTCGGTAAGCCACACCGGTCACCCGGTGCTGGTCCCCCTAGGGTGCCGGAATAGATACATATATATATATATATATATGCTACATATATATATATATCTGTTCGGTCGGGCTGTATACCCATTTCCCATATACCCTCAGTGGTCACTCTCCTAGGAGACAACAGCATGTCGTCCACAAGGAGCAAAGCTGCTAAGGCACAGGTTTTTTTTCGCGGCCTGTACCTCTTGTGGGACTATGTTACCTGCGGGTTCCACCTACCCTCACTGTGAGCAATGCTCGACTCCTGCCTCGCTTGCTCAGCCGGAGCCTCGGACACTGGTGGGCCCATTCGGCTCATGTAGACCCCCCTGCTCCCCCTGACCAGGCTGCAGGGACAGAGTTCGCCTCTTTTGCTGAGAAACGCTCTGAGTCTCTTTCTCAATCCATTGCACTGTCTATGGACAAATGGTCTTCTAAGCTGCTTGAGGCTTTGCAGTCCAGACCGGACCTTTCACAGGCCCCGGCCCCTGTTAGCTCGTCGCCTCCAGGCCCCTCTCGGTCCGCGCCGCAGCACGCTCCCAGGTTGGCCCCTCGGTCTCAGGCGGAGAACTCCTGCCCGGACCGCAGTCCTAGACCGGGCTCGCTGGGACTCTTCCCTGACTTCCTCTCGCTGCTCGGGATCCCAGCTTGAGGACTCTCTGGAGGACGAGGCGGACGTCGCAGCTCAGGGCTCTGACCCTGACGTCGCCCTTAACCTTGATACACCTGAGGGGGACGCCTTAGTAAATGATCTTATCTCGTCCATCAACCAGGTGTTGGATCTCTCTCTCCCCCGCCTCCTCCTGTAGAGGAGTCGGCGTCTCAGCAGGAGAAACACCAGTTTCGGTTCCCCAAACGTACGCGCAATACGTTTTTTGATCACTCTAACTTCAGGGATGCTGTCCAGAAGCCCAGAGCGGTCCCGGACAAGCGCTTTGCTAAACGCCTCACTGACACGCGTTACCCCTTCCCATCTGAAGTCGTTAAGGGTTGGGCACACTCTCCCAAGGTGGATCCTCCAGTCTCCAGATTGGCGGCTAGGTCCGTGGTGTCTGTTGCAGATGGCTCATCCCTGAAGGATGCCACTGACAGACAGATAGAGCTCCTGGTGAAGTCCATCTATGAGGCCACGGGCGTGTCTTTTGCCCCGGCCTTTGCAGCCGTGTGGGCACTCCAAGCAATCTCGGCTTGTCTGACTGAGATTAATGCTGTCACACGTAATTCTGCTCCGCAAGTTGCGTCTTTGACCTCTCAGGCGTCAGCCTTTTCGTCCTACGCCATGAACGCCGTCCTGGACTCCGCTAGCCGTACGGCGGTAGCATCTGCTAACTCCGTGGCAGTCCGCAGGGCCATGTGGCTGCGCGAATGGAAGGCAGACTCGGCTTCCAAGAGGTTCTTAACCGGTTTGCCGTTTTCTGGCGACCGTTTGTTTGGCGAACGATTGGATGAGATTATTAAGGAATCCAAAGGAAAGGATTCCTCCTTACCCCAGGCCAAACCTAAGAGACCTCAACAGAGAAAAATCCAATCGAGATTTCGGTCCTTTCGTCCCTCCGCCAAGTCCCAATCCTCTTCGTCCAACAGGCCGGAGAAAGGCCAGAGGAACTCCTATGCGTGGCGATCCAAGTCACGCCCGCAAAAGGCCGCAGGAGGCACTGCCTCCAAGACGGCTTCCTCATGACTCTCGGCCTCCCCTGGCCGCATCCTCGGTAGGTGGCAGGCTCTCCCGCTTTGGCGACGCCTGGTGGCCACATGTTCAAGACCGATGGGTGAGAGACATTCTGTCTCATGGTTACAGGATAGAGTTCAGCTCTCGTCCTGCGGCTCGTTTCTTCAGAACCTCTCCGCCCCCCGCTCAGGCCGACGCACTTTTTCAGGCAGTGGCCGCTCTAAAGATGGAAGGAGTTGTGATCCCCGTTCCCCTTCAGGAACGTGGTCGCGGATTTTACTCCAACTTGTTCGTGGTGCCAAAAAAGGACGGGTCATTCCGTCCCGTTCTGGACCTCAAGTTACTCAACAGACATGTGAGAACCAGACGGTTTCGTATGGAATCTCTCCGCTCGGTCATCGCCTCGATGTCACAAGGAGACTTCCTAGCATCGATCGACATCAAGGATGCTTATCTCCATGTACCGATCGCACCCGAACATCAACGCTTCCTGCGTTTCGCCATCGGGGACGAACACCTTCAGTTCGTGGCATTGCCTTTCGGCTTGGCGACAGCCCCACGGGTTTTCACCAAAGTCATGGCATCCGTTGTGGCGGTCCTGCATTCTCAGGGCCACTCGGTGATTCCCTACCTGGACGATCTCCTAGTCAGGGCCCCGTCTCGGGTGGCGTGTCAACAAAGTCTATCCGTCGCTCTGGCGACTCTCCAGCGGTTCGGCTGGATCATCAACTTCCCGAAATCCAAGTTGACACCGACCCAATCACTGACGTACCTTGGGATGGAGTTTCATACCCAGCAAGCGTTAGTCAAGCTTCCGAGCGACAAACAGCTTTCTCTGCAGGCAGGGGTGCAATCCCTTCTTCAGAGTCAGTCACACCCCTTAAGGCGCCTCATGCACTTCCTGGGGAAGATGGTGGCAGCTATAGAGGCAGTCCCGTTCGCGCAATTCCATCTTCGGCCACTCCAATGGGACATTCTCCGCAAATGGGACAAGAGTGCGGCTTCCCTCGACAGGAACGTCTCTCTTTCACTTGCAACCAAGACGTCGCTTCAGTGGTGGCTCCTTCCCAATTCTCTATCGCAGGGAAAATCCTTCCTACCCCCAACCTGGGCTGTGGTCACCACGGACGCGAGCCTGTCAGGTTGGGGAGCGGTTTTTCTCCACCACAGGGCTCAGGGAACCTGGACTCCGATAGTCATCCCTTCAGATCAATATACTGGAGATAAGGGCAGTGTATCTAGCCCTATTGGCTTTTCATCGGTGGCTGGAGGGCAGGCAGATCCGTCACCAGTCGGACAACGCCACTGCCGTCGCCTACATCAACCACCAAGGCGGCACTCGCAGTCGTCTAGCCTTCCAGGAAGTCCGACGGATTCTGCAGTGGGTGGAAGCCACAGCCGCCACCATCTCCGCAGTTCACATCCCGGGCGTAGAAAACTGGGAAGCAGATTTTCTCAGTCGTCAGGGCATGGATGCGGGGGAATGGTCTCTACACCCAGACGTGTTTCGAGAGATCTGTCGCCGCTGGGGAACGCCGGACGTCGATCTCATGGCGTCATGGCATAACAACAAGGTCCCGGCATACATGGCACGGTCTCAGGATCACAGAGCTCTGGCGGCGGACGCGTTAGTCCAGGATTGGTCGCAGTTTCGACTGCCATATGTGTTTCCCCCTCTGGCAATGCTGCCCAGAGTACTACGCAAGATCAGGTCCGACTGCCGTCGCGACATTCTCGTCGCTCCAGACTGGCCGAGGCGGTCGTGGTATCCGGATCTGTGGCATCTCACGGTGGGTCAACCGTGGGCGCTCCCAGACCGCCCAGACTTGCTGTCACAAGGCCCGTTTTTCCATCTGAATTCTGTGGCCCTCAACCTGACTTTGTGGCCATTGAGTCCTGGCTCCTAGCGTCTTCAGGGTTATCTCTAATAACGGTTTTCCTCCATGGCCGTTTGCCTTACCCACTTTTCTTTCATTCCTTCAATCTGGAATGGACAAGGGTTTGTCACTCGGCTCTCTCAAGGGCCAAGTATCGGCGCTCTCCGTGTTTTTTCAAAAGCGTCTAGCCAGGCTTCCGCAGGTCCGCACATTCCTGCAGGGGGTTTGCCACATGGTCCCACCTTACAAACGTCCGTTGGAACCCTGGGATCTTAACAGGGTTCTAACGGCTCTTCAGAAACCACCTTTCGAGCCGCTGCGGGATGTCTCTCTATCACGTCTTTCGCAGAAGGTGGCCTTCCTAGTGGCAGTCACATCACTTCGGAGAGTGTCTGAGCTCGCAGCGCTGTCATGCAAAGCCCCCTTCCTGGTGTTTCACCAGGATAAGGTGGTTCTGCGTCCGGTCCCGGAATTTCTCCCTAAGGTGGTATCCCCGTTTCATCTCAATCAGGATATCTCCTTGCCTTCATTTTGCCCTAATCCAATTCACCAGTGTGAAAAGGATTTGCACTCTTTGGATCTTGTGAGAGCACTCCGGCTCTACGTGTCTCGCACGGCGCCCCTGCGTCGTTCAGATGCGCTCTTTGTCCTTGTCGCTGGCCAGCGTAAGGGCTCGCAGGCTTCCAAGTCAACCTTGGCTCGGTGGATCAAGGAACCGATTCTCGAAGCCTACCGTTCTTCTGGGCTTCCGCTTCCTTCAGGGCTGAAAGCCCATTCTACCAGAGTCGTGGGTGCGTCCTGGGCATTGCGGCATGGGCTACGGCTCAGCAGGTGTGTCAGGCAGCTACGTGGTCTAGTCTGCACACTTTCACGAAACACTATCAAGTGCATACCTATGCTTCGGCAGACGCCAGTCTAGGTAGGCGAGTCCTTCAGGCGGCGGTTGCCCACCTGTAAGAGGGGGCCGTTTTTCGGCTCTTTTTATTGAGGTATTCTTTTACCCACCCAGGGACTGCTTTTGGACGTCCCAATTGTCTGGGTCTCCCAATGGAGCGACAAAGAAGAAGGGAATTTTGTTTACTTACCGTAAATTCCTTTTCTTCTAGCTCCTATTGGGAGACCCAGCACCCGCCCCTGTTCCCTTCGGGCTGGTTGTTCTTTTGTGTACACATGTTGTTCATGTTGAATTGTTCTTTTGGTTCATGGTCTTCAGTTCTCCGAACATCCTTCGGATTGAATTTACCCTAGACCAATTTATAAGTTTTCTCCTTCCTGCTTTTGCACCAAAACTGAGGAGCCCGTGATGCACGGGAGGGTGTATAGGCAGAGGGGAGGGGTTACACTTTTTAAATTGTAATACTTTGTGTGGCCTCCGGAGGCAGAAGCTATACACCCAATTGTCTGGGTCTCCCAATAGGAGCTAGAAGAAAAGGAATTTACGGTAAGTAAACAAAATTCCCTTCTTTCGCTGCTGCACATCTAGCAGTTATACAGAGCCCATGAATATGCTGGACTACCTGCAGGACACCAAGGAGTCCTCTAATGATGATCTACTTGGCGTGCTACCAGGTAGTCCACTATATTTATCAAAACTGCACTAAGGAGCCCAGTAAGTGACATATTGCTGGAGTCAGGGTCTCTGTCTCTACATTATGCTGCTCTCAGATTAGGTGGCAAAAACTGGCGAGAGATTCCCCTTTAAATGTCATATTGGGATCCATTTATATATATATATATATATATATATATATATATATATATATATATATATATATATATATAAAAAAATGCCATATTGTCGATAATGCAGCAGCTTTTTGCTGAATTTATTCAACACTTTTCTGCTTTAATATCAGAAAAGTGGCAAATCCGTCATCAATTATGGGGTTACATTGATTTTGACAAGAATTTTTAGGCATTTCCGCTCTTACTTCCAGCTAATCATGTGAAGCCGCTTGGTTTTTGATCACTTTAGAGTTTTTCATGGTAATAATATTGTAGGCTGCATTGCTATTCTTGCTGTCAAAAATACCATTATTCTCTGTTCACATTGAAATGGGGCTTTTGTTTACAACTATGGATCTAAAAAATTATTGATTAGCTCCATTATCTTATGCTGTGATTCTATCATGCCGATGGACTCCTGATGGAAAGCCATAGTGCTAGTGTGAACATGGCCAAGTCAAAGGGATATAACTTTATATCTGATGCTGCTCTATTGTGAACTGAAAACATTGTGTGTGTGATCAGAGCCAGAACAGAAAATCGTACTCATTCATTTGTCCAAAACCTCTGCTTTCTTACAGATGCCACTACAGACCTTGTGGATGGGTGCACCTATCAAACTGCTGGACTTTGTAGAAGTTTCAGAAACCCTAATCACTTCAGGTCAGTCTACTCTGCATGACATATACAAGCAGTATTACCCATGCATGGAGATGTTTCAGTTTGGGAGATTAAAGCCTGCTTTACATGTTACGATTTCGCATATGATATCGTATGCGATCGTAACCACCCCCATCGTATGTGCGGCACGTTCAATTTGTTGAATGTGCCGCACATACGCGTAACCCCCCCGTCACACGTACTTACCCGTCCATACGACCTCTATGTGGGCGGCGAACGTCACAGTTGGTGTCACAGCGACAGCCGGCCAATAGAAGCGGAGGGGCGGGGATGAGCGGGACGTAAACATCCCGCCCACCTCCTTCCTTCCGCATTGCCGGCCGGGAGCCGCAGGACGCAGGTAAGATCTGTTCATCGTTCCCGGGGTGTCACACACTGCGATGTGTGCTACCCCGGGTACGATTAACAATCTGACGTTCAATTCATGAGAAATGAACGTTTTACCGTTCAATCGCACGTAGCTGTTACACACTGCAATGTACCTTACGATGCCGGATGTGCGTCACTTACGACGTGACCCCGCCGACACATTGTAAGATACATTGCAGCGTGTAAAGCGGCTTTTAAGGGAACCAATCACCAGGATTTTCGTATATAAGGTAAAGCCAGTGCTATGCTGGCACCATCAGGCTGTTTCTCTATATACGTTTAGTTGTCACCTCGGATGTTTAGGTTTTGAAATTTAAAAAAGTAAAGTTTAAAAAAAAATCAGCAACTGCTTGAGTGACAGCTGCAATGGAGCAGATAATATATTCATAGTTCTCCCCTCCCCCTGTTAGAATTAGCATAAGTATTATATGAACGATTCACTTTGTGTGTTAAAGGACCTGTGTGAGGTCATAACCATGTGACCAGAAGGGGCGGGGCCTCAGCCGCCAAAGCTAGATATCAGGTCACATGGGTATGACCTCACACAGGTCCTGCAACAAAGTGAATAGTTGTATAATGCTTATGCTAATTCTAACAGGGGGAGGAGATAACTGAGTATATGATCTGATCCTCAGCTGCTGTCACTCAAGAAGCTGCTGATTTTTTTAAACTTTGCTTTTTTGGATTTCAAAACCTATACATCTGAGCTGACCACTACAGGTATGTATAGAATCAGCCAGATAGTGCCAGTATAGCACTGGCTTTACCTTATATACGAAAATCTTGGTGATTCGTTCCCTTTAAGAATAATAATTTGCACTATATACCCATATAAAAAAATAAACTGTTTGATATTTTTCCCAATTTTTTTTTTTCTTTTTTTCAGATTTTCCCAGAATTCCAGGCTCAATTCAGTATCTTAATGCACCACAGATAATGATTGTATGTTGTAAGGTGGGCATCATAATATTTGATCTGATTGCATTTGCCTTTTGGTTAACTTTGAATTTCCTACATGTAGATAGAGATGCAGCAGAGCTGATTCTGTTTTGTTACTAAGGAACCCCATTGTTTACTCAATTAAATGGAATCTGTCACCAGGTTTTTGCTCCCCCATCTGAGAGCAGCATAATGTAGGGACCGAGACCCTGATTCCAGCGACATGTCACTTACTGAGCTGTTTGCTGTCATTTTGATAAAATCAATTGTTTTCTCTGCTGCAGATCTAGCAGTTAGGGTACACTCACACGAGCGTATGAATTGGACGAGGGCAATGCGAGAACATCTCTCATTGCACTCTGACCAATGTTAGTCAATGAGGGAGAGCAGTTGGTCAGCTTTTCTCGCATCCAGTTTCTGGATGCGAGAAAAGTCGCAACATGCTGCGATTGTATCCTGAAACCGTCCGAGACTTGCCAATACAAGTCAATGGGTGCAATAAAAAAAAAAAAAAAAACGTACCATCGTAGTGACATCCGTTTTTATGGATACAATTTTATCATGTAGTAGAGGACACTGTAAATGGTCCTGTAAATGACTAATAGCTGTTGAGAAAAAAAACCAGATTGCATACGGAGAGCACACTGAGAACTCATGGATGACAAGTGAGAAAAAAATAGTCCTACTCTCCTGGACGAGAATGGGACCGTTTTTTCATACGGTCGGGTGAGTCCAGCCTTAAACAGAGCTCATGAATGGTGGACTACATGGCAGCACGCCAAGTAGTCCTCTAATGATAATCTGCTGCTAATTAAACAGTGATTTTATCAAAACTACACTAAGCAGCTCAGTAAGTGACACATCTGTCTCTACATTATGCTGCTCTCAGATGGGGGAGCAAGAACCTGTTGACAGATTCCCTTTAAAGATTTCTGCATGTTGACATCCACGCCTATGTAACACACAAAATAATCTCCCCAATGCTAAACTCAGCGCTGCTACATCTAAATAATGTAGCCCATATAGAAAAGTATCACTTAGAAAACTATTTTCTGTACATTTTTCTAATCAGGTTTTTTTTTTTCTTGTGTGGCAGGATGGCTGGGTGGGTGTCAGGGCTGTAAAGCTCAGGAAGATGCTTTCTGCTAAGGATTTTTATAATGGTTACCTGCACCACTGGTTTGTGAAGAAATCGGAGATTCCACTGGAGGAGTGCCGCTTCTATACGCTTCACCTTCCACCAAAAACTAAGACTCCAAAGAAATCTCTATCTGTAAGAAACACGGGCTGCTAGCGCAGCATCACAGACGACCAGTGAGACTATAATGTACAAAGACGAATCTTCTCCAATCCACTAGAGAAATGGTGAAGAGCACAATATAGATCAATTAAACGCCTGAACAACTTTGGAATAAAACAAAACTTTGTAATTATGTAAAAAAAAAAAAATTTTGGACAAAAAGTGAATCGTTGTGAAGTCTGTTGCTTGAAAGGTATTTTTAGGGTCTGAACCTTCATAGTGAGCAATGTATGTGCAGGCAGCGGCTACTGTGGTAGTGACACACAAAGCCTAACCAAAGACTGCAACATTGCAATGCTTCATTGGACTAGAATGTGGTCTCATATATGTTGCAAGGAGCTCACATTCTCTTTCATTGTGGTGTGATGTAGCATCACCATACTTCTATCCACAGATGGCTTGTAGCTCCAGCCGAACACATTCTGAACTTAAACTATATACGATTAGATCAAGCTGCCTTGTAGACAAAAGTCTAGCCATACTGCCAGTGATTGCCTAGCGCTAACATGGGCAGAAACAGCTGAAGCCAATATAATCACAGTGACTGCATTAGGCTGCTTTCACACATCTGGTTGTAGCAGTGCGGCACAATCCGGCGCTCTGCTGAAAAAAACAAAAGGGTTTTTTTTTGCCGCCGGTTTAGTTTTTTCCAGCATTGACTTGATTGGCGCCGCATTGTGCCGCATGGGCTTGCGTTCCGTCCGGTCTTTGCCGCATGCGGCAGATTTAGCCGATGCGGCGGCCGGATGGAACGTTCCCTGGCACGTTTTTTGCTCCGGCAAAAAAAAACAAAAAAACAACGCGGCGCATTTTTCAATGCATGCCTATGGACGTCGGATGCGGCGCGATGCGGCTAAACCCGCATCCGGCCAACGCATGCGGTTTCTTCCACTGCGCATGCTCAGTAGCGTGCCGCAACCGGAAAAAAACGGACGGGCCGCATGTAAAAACGTATGCAAAGGATGCGGTGTTTTCGCCGCATCCGTTGCATAGGTTTCACAGCCGGATTGAGCCGCACTGCTCAAACCGGATGTGTGAAAGCAGCCTTAATAGTACAAGGTATTTTTTTTTTTTTTTTTTTTTACCCTCTTAACTGTATGTGAAGCCTTAGCATACAGTTAGGTCCAGAAATATTTGGACAGTGACACAATTTTCGCGAGTTGGGCTCTGCATGCCACCACATTGGATTTGAAATGAAACCTCTACAACAGAATTCAAGTGCAGATTGTAACGTTTAATTTGAAGGTTTGAACAAAAATATCTGATAGAAATTGTAGGAATTGTACACATTTCTTTACAAACACTCCACATTTTAGGAGGTCAAAAGTAATTGGACAAATAAACCAAACCCAAACAAAATATTTTTATTTTCAATATTTTGTTGCGAATCCTTTGGAGGCAATCACTGCCTTAAGTCTGGAACCCATGGACATCACCAAACGCTGGGTTTCCTCCTTCTTAATGCTTTGCCAGGCCTTTACAGCCGCAGCCTTCAGGTCTTGCTTGTTTGTGGGTCTTTCAGTCTTAAGTCTGGATTTGAGCAAGTGAAATGCATGCTCAATTGGGTTAAGATCTGGTGATTGACTTGGCCATTGCAGAATGTTCCACTTTTTAGCACTCATGAACTCCTGGGTAGCTTTGGCTGTATGCTTGGGGTCATTGTCCATCTGTACTATGAAGCGCCGTCCGATCAACTTTGCGGCATTTGGCTGAATCTGGGCTGAAAGTATATCCCGGTACACTTCAGAATTCATCCGGCTACTCTTGTCTGCTGTTATGTCATCAATAAACACAAGTGACCCAGTGCCATTGAAAGCCATGCATGCCCATGCCATCACGTTGCCTCCACCATGTTTTACAGAGGATGTGGTGTGCCTTGGATCATGTGCCGTTCCCTTTCTTCTCCAAACTTTTTTCTTCCCATCATTCTGGTACAGGTTGATCTTTGTCTCATCTGTCCATAGAATACTTTTCCAGAACTGAGCTGGCTTCATGAGGTGTTTTTGAGCAAATTTAACTCTGGCCTGTCTATTTTTGGAATTGATGAATGGTTTGCATCTAGATGTGAACCCTTTGTACTTACTTTCATGGAGTCTTCTCTTTACTGTTGACTTAGAGACAGATACACCTACTTCACTGAGAGTGTTCTGGACTTCAGTTGATGTTGTGAACGGGTTCTTCTTCACCAAAGAAAGTATGCGGCGATCATCCACCACTGTTGTCATCCGTGGACGCCCAGGCCTTTTTGAGTTCCCAAGCTCACCAGTCAATTCCTTTTTTCTCAGAATGTACCCGACTGTTGATTTTGCTACTCCAAGCATGTCTGCTATCTCTCTGATGGATTTTTTCTTTTCTTTGTCGCTCCTAATTGGGAGACCCAGACAATTGGGTGTATAGCTACTGCCTCCGGAGGCCACACAAAGCACTACACTTAAAAGTGTAAAGCCCCTCCCCTTCTGCCTATACACCCCCCGTGGGATCACGGGCTCCTCAGTTTTCATGCTTTGTGCGAAGGAGGTCAGACATCCACGCATAGCTCCACTGTTTAGTCAGCAGCAGCTGCTGACTATGTCGGATGGAAGAAAAGAGGGCCCATACTAGGGCCCTCAGCATGCTCCCTTCTCACCCCACTTTTGTCGGCGGTGTTTGTTAAGGTTGAGGTACCCATTGCGGGTACGGAGGCTGGAGCCCACATGCTGCTTCCTTCCCCATCCCCCTTAGGGCTCTGGGTGAAGTGGGATTTTACCGGTCTCCAGGCACTGAGACCGTGCTCCATCCACAGCCGCTGGGGAATCTGCTGGATATGGAGCTGAGTATCGTCAGGGACATGGCCCTGCTACGTCAAGGTACTCTGTGTCCCCGTACAGACCGCGCGCAGACACACTGCAGCATTGCTGGGTGTGTTAGTGCGCCGGGGACAACAGCGCTGCGCGCTTGTGCCACTACTCACTACAGCTCTGCTGAGTGAGTTAATGTATTGGGAACTGCTGCGCCGGCCGCTGCTGTCAGTTTACGCTGCGGCGCGGCTGGGACTTGTGGTGCGCCGGGGACTTCCGCGCTGGCCGTGCATATATGACGGCCGCGCTTATTACTCGAGTCCCCGGCTTTTGCGGCCTAGTTTCGCTTCGTTCCCGCCCCCAGGCCTGCCAGTCAGGGGAAGGGCGGGACGCTGTACAGAACATCAGCGCAGAGGGCTGGAGTCTACTTTACATACTCCAGCCCTCACACTGGACACAGTGGGACGCCAGTTTCCCGCACTTTGTCTGAGGCACGCCCACGGTCCGCCCCTCTTCACAGAACGCCGGCAGCCATTCCTGTGTGCAGTCTGAGCTGGAGAGGGGAGACAAGTTCTGGGAGACCCAGACACGGGATTCTGGCGACCACACACCCGCGTTTGAGCGGGCGGTAAGCGGCACCTCTGGTGCTGACCCCACTAGTGCCGAAGTGTACATTTGTATTTTTATGCTTGCATGCTATACATTGCACTGTACGGTCGCTGGTGATTCTTGGCTATATACCCTCCTAGATTGCTCAGAGGAGACAACAGCATGTCATCCGCAAAAAGCAAGGGTGCCAAGGCACAGGCTTTCTATGCTGCTTGTACCGCATGTGAGGCTACTCTACCGGCAGGTTCCACTGACCCCCATTGTGTGCAGTGCTCGGCCCCTGTGGCACTTGCTCGGCCGGGGCCTCTGCTAGAGGTGACCCAGGGAGAACCACCTGTGAATACTGTCCAGGTGACGGGGACGGAGTTTGCAGTTTTTGCGGATAGATTGTCTGTGACTATGACTAAAATTCTAGAAACTTTGCAGTCTAGACCAGTAACTCAGACCATGGGCACTGTTGAATCATTGCTCCCTGGTCCCCCTCAGTTGGAACAGCTCCGGGGGTGTCCCATGCATCCCAGAGTGAAGGCTCTGACACGGACGACAGTCCCAGACAGCCTAAGCGAGCTCGCTATGAGCGGCCCTCGACTTCATCACACTGGTCAGGGTCCCAGCAGGACTCTCTGTATGATGAGGCGGAGGTAGCTGATCAGGATTCTGATCCTGAGACCGCTCTCAATCTGGATACTCCTGATGGTGACGCCATAGTGAATGATCTTATAGCGTCCATCAATAGAATGTTGGATATTTCTCCCCCAGCTCCTCCAGTGGAGGAGTAAGCTTCACAGCAGGAGAAATTCCATTTCAGGTATCCCAAGCGTAAATTAAGTACTTTTCTGGACCACTCTGACTTTAGAGAGTCAGTCCAGAAACACCACGCTTATCCAGATAAGCGTTTCTCCAAACGGCTTAAGGATACACGTTATCCCTTTCCCCCTGACGTGGTCAAGGGCTGGACCCAGTGTCCCAAGGTGGATCCTCCAATCTCCAGGCTTGCGGCTAGATCCATAGTTGCAGTGGAAGATGGGGCTGCACTTAAAGATGCCACTGACAGACAGATGGAGCTCTGGTTGAAATCCATCTATGAAGCTATCGGCGCGTCGTTTGCTCCAGCATTCGCAGCCGTATGGGCACTCCAAGCTATTTCAGCTGGTCTTACACAGATTGACACGGTCACACGTACATCTGTTCCGCAGGTGGCATCCTTAACCTCTCAAATGTCTGCATTTGCGTCTTACGCGATTAATGCTGTCCTGGACTCTACGAGCCGTATGGCAGTGGCGTCCGCCAACTCCGTGGTTTTACGCAGAGCCTTGTGGTTAAGGGAATGGAAGGCAGACTCTGCTTCCAAAAAGTGCTTAACCAGTTTGCCATTTTCTGGTGACCGACTGTTTGGTGAGCGTTTGGATGAAATCATTAAACAGTCCAAGGGTAAGGATTCATCCTTACCTCAGCCCAGACAAAACAAACCCCAACAGAGGAGGGGACAGTCGGGGTTTCGGTCCTTTCGAGGCTCGGGCAGGTCCCGATTCTCCTCGTCCAAAAGGACTCAAAAGGATCAGAGGAGCTCAGATTCTTGGCGGGCTCAGTCACGCCCAAAAAAAGACAGCCGGAAGACCCGCTACCAAGGCGGCTTCCTCATGACTTTCGGCCTCCTCTCTCCGCATCCTCGGTCGGTGGCAGGCTCTCCCGCTTTGGCGACATTTGGCTGCCACAGGTCAAAGACCGTTGGGTGAGAGACATTCTGTCTCACGGGTACAGGATAGAGTTCAGTTCTCGTCCTCCAACTCGATTCTTCAGAACTTCTCCACCTCCCGACCGAGCCGATGCTCTTCTGCAAGCGGTGTGCACTCTAAAGGCAGAAGGAGTGGTGACCACTGTTCCTCTTCAGGAGCAAGGTCACGGTTTTTACTCCAATTTGTTTGTGGTGCCAAAAAAGGACGGGTCTTTCCGTCCCGTTCTGGATCTAAAACTGCTCAACAAGCACGTGAAAACCAGGCGGTTCCGGATGGAATCCCTCCGCTCCGTCATCGCCTCAATGTCTCAAGGAGATTTCCTAGCATCAATAGACATCAAGGATGCTTATCTCCACGTGCCGATTGCTCCAGAGCATCAGCGTTTTCTACGCTTCGTTATAGGAGACGAACACCTTCAGTTCGTAGCTCTGCCTTTCGGGCTGGCGACAGCCCCACGGGTCTTCACCAAGGTCATGGCAGCAGTCGTAGCAGTCCTGCACTCTCAAGGTCACTCTGTGATCCCGTATTTGGACGATCTACTGGTCAAGGCACCCTCTCAAGAGGCATGCCAACACAGCCTGAACGTTGTGCTGGAGACTCTCCAGAGTTTCGGGTGGATCATCAACTTTTCAAAGTCAAATCTGACCCCGACCCAATCGCTAACATATCTTGGCATGGAGTTTCATACTCTCTCAGCGATAGTGAAGCTTCCGCTGGACAAACAGCGTTCACTACAGACAGGGGTGCAATCTCTCCTTCAAGGCCAGTCACACCCCTTGAGACGCCTCATGCACTTCCTAGGGAAGATGGTAGCAACAATGGAGGCAGTCCCTTTCGCGCAGTTTCATCTGCGTCCACTACAATGGGACATTCTCCGCCAATGGGACGGGAAGTCGACGTCCCTCGACAGGAACGTCTCCCTTTCTCAGGCGGCCAAGGAATCTCTTCGGTGGTGGCTTCTTCCCACTTTATTGTCAAAAGGAAAGTCCTTTCTACCCCCATCCTGGGCGGTGGTTACGACAGACGCGAGTCTTTCAGGGTGGGGAGCAGTTTTTCTCCACCACAGGGCTCAAGGTACGTGGACTCAGCAAGAGTCCACCCTTCAGATCAATGTTCTGGAAATCAGAGCAGTGTATCTTGCCCTACAAGCCTTCCAGCAGTGGCTGGAAGGCAAGCAGATCCGAATTCAGTCGGACAACTCCACAACGGTGGCATACATCAACCACCAAGGAGGAACACGCAGTCGGCAAGCCTTCCAGGAAGTCCGGCGGATTCTAACGTGGGTGGAAGACATGGCATCCACCATATCCGCAGTTCACATCCCAGGCGTGGAAAACTGGGAAGCAGACTTCCTCAGTCGCCAGGGTATGGACGCAGGGGAATGGTCGCTTCACCCGGACGTGTTTCAGGAGATCTGTCGCCGCTGGGGGATGCCGGACGTCGACCTAATGGCGTCCCGGCACAACAACAAGGTCCCGGCTTTCATGGCACGGTCTCACGATCACCGAGCTCTGGCGGCGGACGCCTTAGTTCAAGATTGGTCGCTGTTCCGGCTACCTTATGTGTTTCCACCTCTGGCACTGTTGCCCAGAGTGCTGCGCAAGATCAGGTCCGACTGCCGCCGCGCCATCCTCGTCGCTCCAGACTGGCCGAGGAGGTCCTGGTACCCGGATCTGTGGCATCTCACGGTAGGCCAACCGTGGGCACTACCAGACCGACCAGACTTGTTGTCCCAAGGGCCGTTTTTCCATCAGAATTCTGCGGCCCTGAACCTGACTGTGTGGCCATTGAGTCCTGGATCCTAGCGTCTTCAGGATTATCTCAAGAGGTCATTGCCACCATGAGACAGGCTAGAAAACCATCCTCCGCCAAGATCTACCACAGGACGTGGAAGATATTCTTATCTTGGTGCTCTGCTCAGGGAGTTTCTCCCTGGCCAATTTCATTGCCTACTCTTCTTTCTTTCCTGCAATCCGGTTTGGATAAAGGTTTGTCGCTCGGCTCCCTTAAGGGACAAGTCTCAGCGCTATCTGTATTTTTTCAGAAACGCCTAGCACGACTTCCTCAGGTACGCACGTTCCTGCAAGGGGTTTGTCATATCGTCCCTCCTTACAAGCGGCCGTTAGAGCCCTGGGATCTGAACAGGGTTCTAATTGCTCTCCAGAAGCCGCCTTTCGAGCCTATGAGGGATGTTTCCCTTTCTCGCCTTTCACAGAAAGTGGCCTTTCTAGTAGCGGTCACGTCTCTTCGGAGAGTGTCCGAGCTAGCAGCGCTGTCATGCAAATCTCCCTTTCTGGTGTTTCACCAGGACAAGGTGGTTCTGCGCCCGATTCCGGAGTTTCTCCCTAAGGTGGTATCCCCCTTTCATCTCAATCAGGATATCGTCTTACCTTCTTTGTGTCCTCATCCAGTTCATCAATGTGAAAAGGATTTGCATTTGTTGGATCTGGTGAGAGCACTCAGAATCTACATTTCCCGCACGGCGCCTCTGCGCCGCTCGGATGCACTCTTTATCCTTGTCGCTGGTCAGCGTAAAGGGTCGCAAGCTTCCAAATCCACCCTGGCTCGGTGGATCAAGGAACCAATTCTTGAAGCCTACCGTTCTGCTAGGATTCCGGTTCCCTCAGGGCTGAAGGCCCATTCTACCAGAGCCGTGGGTGCGTCCTGGGCATTACGGCACCAGGCTACGGCTCAGCAGGTGTGCCAGGCGGCTACCTGGTCGAGTCTGCACACTTTTACCAAGCATTATCAGGTGCATACCTACGCTTCGGCGGACGCCAGCCTAGGTAGACAAGTCCTTCAGGCGGCGGTTGCCCACCTGTAGGAAAGGGCTGTTGTTTCGGCCCTATCACGAGGTGTTATTTTACCCACCCAGGGACTGCTTTTGGACGTCCCAATTGTCTGGGTCTCCCAATTAGGAGCGACAAAGAAGAAGGGAATTTTGTTTACCGTAAATTCCTTTTCTTCTAGCTCCAATTGGGAGACCCAGCACCCGCCCTGTTTTCTTAGGGATTTTTGTTTTTTCGGGTACACATGTTGTTCATGTTGAATGGTTTCAGTTCTCCGATGTTTCTTCGGATCGAATTTGTTTTTAAACCAGTTATTGGCTTTCCTCCTTCTTGCTTTTGCACTAAAACTGAGGAGCCCGTGATCCCACGGGGGGTGTATAGGCAGAAGGGGAGGGGCTTTACACTTTTAAGTGTAGTGCTTTGTGTGGCCTCCGGAGGCAGTAGCTATACACCCAATTGTCTGGGTCTCCCAATTGGAGCTAGAAGAAAAGGAATTTACGGTAAGTAAACAAAATTCCCTTCTTTTCTTTGTCGCTCCATTGGGAGACCCAGACAATTGGGTGTATAGCTTCTGCCTCCGGAGGCCACACAAAGTATTACACTTTAAAAAGTGTAACCCCTCCCCTCTGCCTATACACCCTCCCTTGGATCACGGGCTCCTCAGTTTTATGCTTTGTGTGGAAGGAGGCACACATCCACTCATGCATTCTCATACTTAGTTATGTCGGTTGGAAGAAAAGAGGGCCCCCACGGGGCCCCCGGCATGTTCCCTTCTCACCCCACTACGTCGGCGGTGTTGTTAAGGTTGAAGTACCCATTGCGGGTACAGAGGCTGGAGCCACATGCCGTCTCCTTCACCATCCCTTATGCGGCTCTGGGAGAAGTGGGATCCTAAGCGGTCATCCATTTGCTGGGACCGTGCTCCATCCGCAGCCCCTGTGGGAACCTGCCGGACCGGAGCCTCTTCAACCTCAGGGACCGGGCCCTGCAACTCAAAGGTACTATGTGTCCCCATAGGGGACTGTGCAGGGAGCGCACCTTCTTCTCGGAAGCCGCGGCAGCTGCTGAATTGAGGAGGCCGGTGGACTTCCGCGCCGACCATGCCTGCTTGTCGGGCGCGGTCTCAAATTTAGTCCCCGGCTTCATCGCGGCCTAGTCGCAAAAATCCCGCCCCCGGGCCTGCCTGTCAGGGGTAAGGGCGGGATTACCGACATGACGTCGGATGTGAGGGCTGGAGCATCCTGCATGTCTTCCTCCCCCCTCACTGATCACTGTGGGGACCCCAGATTCCTGCACTTTGCTGGCGCCGCCCACGGCTCCACTCCTCCCCTGAGAGCTCCGGCAGCCATTTTCTGGCATTCTGCCGGAGGAGGCTTCTCAGTGAACAGCTCTGCAGCTCCGGGGGATCCAAGGCAGGGAATCTGGAGGACACACTCCGCTCGTTAGCGGTCGGTAAGCCACACCGGTCACCCGGTGCTGGTCCCCCTAGGGTGCCGGAATAGATACATATATATATATATATATATATATGCTACATATATATATATCTGTTCGGTCGGGCTGTATACCCATTTCCCATATACCCTCAGTGGTCACTCTCCTAGGAGACAACAGCATGTCGTCCACAAGGAGCAAAGCTGCTAAGGCACAGGTTTTTTTCGCGGCCTGTACCTCTTGTGGGGCTATGTTACCTGCGGGTTCCACCTACCCTCACTGTGAGCAATGCTCGACTCCTGCCGCGCTTGCTCAGCCGGAGCCTCGGACACTGGTGGGCCCCTCGGCTCATGTAGACCCCCCTGCTCCCCCTGACCAGGCTGCAGGGACAGAGTTCGCCTCTTTTGCTGAGAAACTCTCTGAGTCTCTTTCTCAATCCATTGCACTGTCTATGGACAAATGGTCTTCTAAGCTGCTTGAGGCTTTGCAGTCCAGACCGGACCTTTCACAGGCCCCGGCCCCTGTTAGCTCGTCGCCTCCAGGCCCCTCTTGGTCCGCTCCGCAGCGCGCTCCCAGGTTGGCCCCTCGGTCTCAGGCGGAGGACTCCTGCCCGGACCGCAGTCCTAGACCGGCTAAGCGGGCTCGCTGGGACTCTTCCCCGACTTCCTCTCGCTGCTCGGGATCCCAGCTTGAGGACTCTCTGGAGGACGAGGCGGACGTCGCAGCTCAGGGCTCTGACCCTGACGTCGCCCTTAACCTTGATACACCTGAGGGGGACGCCTTAGTAAATGATCTTATCTCGTCCATCAACCAGGTGTTGGATCTCTCTCCCCCGCCTCCTCCTGTAGAGGAGTCGGCGTCTCAGCAGGAGAAACACCAGTTTCGGTTCCCCAAACGTACGCGCAATACGTTTTTTGATCACTCTAACTTCAGGGATGCTATCCAGAAGCCCAGAGCGGTCCCGGACAAGCGCTTTGCTAAACGCCTCACTGACACGCGTTACCCCTTCCCATCTGAAGTCGTTAAGGGTTGGGCTCACTGTTCCAAGGTGGATCCTCCAGTCTCCAGATTGGCGGCTAGGTCCGTGGTGTCTGTTGCAGATGGCTCATCCCTGAAGGATGCCACTGACAGACAGAGCTCCTGGTGAAGTCCATCTATGAGGCCACGGGCGCGTCTTTTGCCCCGGCCTTTGCAGCCGTGTGGGCACTCCAAGCAATCTCGGCTTGTCTGACTGAGATTAATGCTGTCACACGTAATTCTGCTCCGCAAGTTGCGTCTTTGACCTCTCAGGCGTCAGCCTTTTCGTCCTACGCCATGAACGCCGTCCTGGACTCCGCTAGCCGTACGGCGGGTAGCATCTGCTAACTCCATGGCAGTCCGCAGGGCCATGTGGCTGCGCGAATGGAAGGCAGACTCGGCTTCCAAGAGGTTCTTAACCGGTTTGCCGTTTTCTGGCGACCGTTTGTTTGGCGAACGATTGGATGAGATTATTAAGGAATCCAAAGGAAAGGATTCCTCCTTACCCCAGGCCAAACCTAAGAGACCTCAACAGAGAAAAATCCAATCGAGATTTCCGTACTTTCGTCCCTCCGCCAAGTCCCAATCCTCTTCGTCCAACAGGCCGGAGAAAGGCCAGAGGAACTCCTATGCGTGGCGATCCAAGTCACGCCCGCAAAAGGCCGCAGGAGGCACTGCCTCCAAGACGGCTTCCTCATGACTCTCGGCCTCCCCTGGCCGCATCCTCGGTCGGTGGCAGGCTCTCCCGCTTTGGCGACGCCTGGTGGCCACATGTTCAAGACCGATGGGTGAGAGACATTCTGTCTCATGGTTACAGGATAGAGTTCAGCTCTCGTCCTGCGGCTCTTTTCTTCAGAACCTCTCCGCCCCCCGCTCAGGCCGACGCACTTTTTCAGGCAGTGGCCGCTCTAAAGATGGAAGGAGTTGTGATCCCCGTTCCCCTTCAGGAACGTGGTCGCGGATTTTACTCCAACTTGTTCGTGGTGCCAAAAAAGGACGGGTCATTCCGTCCCGTTCTGGACCTCAAGTTACTCAACAGACATGTGAGAACCAGACTGTTTCGGATGGAATCTCTCCGCTCGGTCATCGCCTCGATGTCACAAGGAGACTTCCTAGCATCGATCGACATCAAGGATGCTTATCTCCATGTACCGATCGCACCCGAACATCAACGTTTCCTGCGTTTCGCCATCGGGGACGAACACCTTCAGTTCGTGGCATTGCCTTTCGGCTTGGCGACAGCCCCACGGGTTTTCACCAAAGTCATGGCATCCGTTGTGGCGGTCCTGCATTCTCAGGGCCACTCGGTGATTCCCTACTTGGACGATCTCCTAGTCAGGGCCCCGTCTCGGGTGGCGTGTCAACAAAGTCTATCCGTCGCTCTGGCGACTCTCCAGCGGTTCGGGTGGATCATCAACTTCCCGAAATCCAAGTTGACACCGACCCAATCACTGACGTACCTTGGGATGGAGTTTCATACCCAGCAAGCGTTAGTCAAGCTTCCGAGCGACAAACAGCTTTCTCTGCAGGCAGGGGTGCAATCCCTTCTTCAGAGTCAGTCACACCCCTTAAGGCGCCTCATGCACTTCCTGGGGAAGATGGTGGCAGCTATAGAGGCAGTCCCGTTCGCGCAATTCCATCTTCGGCCACTCCAATGGGACATTCTCCGCAAATGGGACAAGAGTGCGGCTTCCCTCGACAGGAACGTCTCTCTTTCACTTGCAACCAAGACGTCACTTCAGTGGTGGCTCCTTCCCAATTCTCTGTCGCAGGGAAAATCCTTCCTACCCCCAACCTGGGCTGTGGTCACCACGGACGCGAGCCTGTCAGGTTGGGGAGCGGTTTTTTCTCCACCACAGGACTCAGGGAACCTGGACTCCGATAGTCATCCCTTCAGATCAATATACTGGAGATAAGGGCAGTGTATCTAGCCCTATTGGCTTTTCATCGGTGGCTGGAGGGCAGGCAGATCCGTATCCAGTCGGACAACGCCACTGCCGTCGCCTACATCAACCACCATGGCGGCACTCGCAGTCGTCAAGCCTTCCAGGAAGTCCGACGGATTCTGCAGTGGATGGAAGCCACAACCTCCATCTCCGCAGTTCACATCCCGGGCGTAGAAAACTGGGAAGCAGATTTTCTCAGTCGTCAGGGCATGGACGCGGGGGAATGGTCTCTGCACCCAGACGTGTTTCGAGAGATCTGTCGCCGCTGGGGAACGCCGGACGTCGATCTCATGGCGTCACGGTACAACAACAAGGTCCCGGCCTTCATGGCACGGTCTCAGGATCACAGAGCTCTGGCGGCGGACGCATTAGTCCAGGACTGGTCGCAGTTTCGACTGCCTTATGTGTTTCCTCCTCTGGCGATGCTGCCCAGAGTGCTACGCAAGATCAGGTCCGATTGCCGTCGCGCCATTCTCGTCACTCCAGACTGGCTGAGGCGGTCGTGGTATCCGGATCTGTGGCATCTCACGGTGGGTCAACCGTGGGCGCTTCCAGACCGCCCAGACTTGCTGTCACAAGGCCCGTTTTTCCATCTGAATTCTGTGGCCCTCAACCTGTGTGGCCATTGAGTCCTGGCTCCTAGCGTCTTCAGGGTTATCTCAGGATGTCATTGCCACCATGAGACAGGCCAGGAAGCCTACGTCCGCCAAGATCTATTACAGGTCTTGGCAAATCTTCCTATCCTGGTGCGCTAATAACGGTTTTCCTCCATGGCCGTTTGCCTTACCCACTTTTCTTTCATTCCTTCAATCTGGAATGGACAAGGGTTTGTCACTCGGCTCTCTCAAGGGCCAAGTATCGGCGCTCTCCGTGTTTTTTCAAAAGCGTCTAGCCAGGCTTCTGCAGGGAGTTTGCCACATAGTCCCACCTTACAAGCATCCGTTGGAACCCTGGGATCTTAACAGGGTTCTAACGGCTCTTCAGAAACCACCTTTCGAGCCGCTGCGGGATGTCTCTCTATCACGTCTTTCGCAGAAGGTGGTCTTCCTAGTGGCAGTCACATCACTTCGGAGAGTGTCTGAGCTCGCAGCGCTGTCATGCAAAGCCCCCTTCCTGGTGTTTCACCAGGATAAGGTGGTTCTGCGTCCGGTCCCGGAATTTCTCCCTAAGGTGGTATCCCTGTTTCATCTCAATCAGGATATCTCGTTGCCTTCATTTTGCCCTAATCCAATTCACCAGTGTGAAAAGGATTTGCACTCTTTGGATCTTGTGAGAGCACTCCGGCTCTACGTGTCTCGCACGGCGCCCCTGCGTCGTTCAGATGCGCTCTTTGTCCTTGTCGCTGGCCAGCGTAAGGGCTCGCAGGCTTCCAAGTCAACCTTGGCTCGGTGGATCAAGGAACCGATTCTCGAAGCCTACCGTTCTTCTGGGCTTCCGCTTCCTTCAGGGCTGAAAGCCCATTCTACCAGAGCCGTGGGTGCGTCCTGGGCATTGCGGCACCGGGCTACGGCTCAGCAGGTGTGTCAGGCAGCTACGTGGTCTAGTCTGCACACTTTCACGAAACACTATCAAGTGTATACCTATGCTTCGGCAGACGCCAGTCTAGGTATGCGAGTCCTTCAGGCGGCGGTTGCCCACCTGTAAGAGGGGGCCGTTTTTCGTCTCTTTGTATTGAGGTATTCTTTTACCCACCCAGGGACTGCTCTTGGACGTCCCAATTGTCTGGGTCTCCCAATGGAGCGACAAAGAAGAAGGGAATTTTGTTTACTTACCGTAAATTCCTTTTCTTCTAGCGCCTATTGGGAGACCCAGCACCCGCCCCTGTACCCTTCGGGCTGGTTGTTCTTTTGTGTACACATGTTGTTCATGTTGAATTGTTCTTTTGGTTCATGATCTTCAGTTCTCCGAACATCCTTCGGATTGAATTTACCCTAGACCAATTTATAAGTTTTCTCCTTCCTGCTTTTGCACCAAAACTGAGGAGCCCGTGATCCACGGGAGGGTGTATAGGCAGAGGGGAGGGGTTACACTTTTTAAAGTGTAATATTTTGTGTGGCCTCCGGAGGCAGAAGCTATACACCCAATTGTCTGGGTCTCCCAATAGGAGCTAGAAGAAAAGGAATTTACGGTAAGTAAACAAAATTCCCTTCTTTTCAGCCTCAGGATGTTCTGCTTCACCTCAATTGAGAGTTCCTTAGACCGCATGTTGTCTGGTCACAGCAACAGCTTCCAAATGCAAAACCACACACCTGTAATCAACCCCAGACCTTTTAACTACTTCATTGATTACAGGTTAATGAGGGAGACGCCTTCAGAGTTAATTGCAGCCCTTAGAGTCCCTTGTCCAATTACTTTTGGTCCCTTGAAAAAGAGGAGGCTATGCATTACAGAGCTATGATTCCTAAACCCTTTCTCCGATTTGGATGTGAAAACTCTCATATTGCAGCTGGGAGTGTGCACTTTCAGCCCATATTATATATATAATTGTATTTCTGAACATGTTTTTGTAAACAGCTAAAATAACAAAACTTGTGTCACTGTCCAAATATTTCTGGACCTAACTGTATCTTCAAGGGGTTGTCCAGTCTTCTGATAGTCTGTAGACTTCTGAATCCTCACAGCACCACTGTACACTGTCAGAATTCTCCCATGAGGAGACTGAGCGCAGACTGTAACATGCCCACAAGTATGTGATTTAGATACTTCTGGTCACATCCCAACTAGACGTGATCGGCCTTGCTCATCTCACTAGTATTGAGCGAGGCTGAGCACATCCAGTTGTCACATGACCCCCATATACGCAAATCACATACTTGCGGGTCATATGACCAACCTCTCTCAACATCGGAGAATCCTTACAGTGTACAATGCACGCTTTTAGGATTCAGAAGACAGGACAATCCCTTTAAAAGTAACCTGTTAGGCTATGTGCGCACGTTGCGTTCTGTCCCTGCAGAAATTTTTGCAGCGATTTGAACAGCACACAAGCGCTTCAAATCGCTGCAGAAAGAGTCCATAATGAAAAAAAAAAAAGCCGATTTCATGCGCTCTGAGTGCAGCCCCTCCCATAGACAGAGCGGGGGCTGCATGCAGAGCGCACGGACTAACATGTCACATCTTAGAACGCGCGCTTCGGGTAGCAGCCGAAGCGCTGGCTCTAATACGCCACGTGCGCACGTCTCCTGCATAATCTTCATAGATTATGCTGGGGACGCAGGACGCATGCAGTTGCGCTGCGATGCAGATCGCAGCATAACTGCATGAAATACGCACACGTGCGCACATAGCCTTAGCAGGTTTTTGCCATATAATCTGAAGACAGCAAGAAATATCTGTTATTTTGTGTGCGGTTTACTTACAATGAAGGTTGTTGCACCAGGTGATTATCATTGTCACTTCAGCTCATGCGAACCTATGTCTGACAGGACCCCCTCCTCTGATAAGCAGCTCACTGTGCAAAGAATGTATAGAGCTGTGGTGTGGGCGGAGTTATATGTAGCAGAGCTCAAAGCTAAGAACTGTCACAACTGCTGCATCCAGTAAAATAAGTGCTACATCAATGGAATCAGGGTCTCTTATGCTCCCTTATGATGCTCTCAGATGATAAAGAAAAACCTGCTGACAAGATTCCCTTTAACTACTGTATTATGGAAACTAGTCCAGGTCTGGAAACCTCCAAATAACTGTCCATACTTCTTGTAAAAGGTTAGAACCACACAGGATATTAGGACTAAGGTAGAATACTTTTACACCACCAAAAAGCTACCTCTAAAACAATATTTTATTAATCTTAAAAAAGACACAGTATACCATGCCTGATGAAGAGACCTGAGTAGTCTCGAAAGCTTGCAATTATTACCATCTTTTCAGTTAGCCATTAAAAGGTATCAACCACTGAGGACTCTCAGTTCTTTTAAACATAGTATCCTCTCATTCAGCATAGAACATATCAAAGAAAAACATACTGACACCCGCACTGAGTGCTATACCCATACCAGATGGTAACACGGGAGAGAGGGAGCAATTCAGCAAGGAATAGATGGTTTTTCCAATAAATGGGATGGTGACCCATCTACATATATCCTAGGTTCCCCTTCCTAACAGCGGAGGGTGCCTTAATTTTTTGGACACCCCCTGCTCCAGATGACTAGCCCATACAATCCAAACAAAGGGTTTAATGATACCACAGCTTTCTATTGGTTGATTCCTGAATATAGATGTATCAAGGCACTGTGGAAATGTCAGGTAAAATAATCTACAGGCAGGAAAATTCATAGTATCTGCAGATTTGGAAGACATTTTCACAGTATAAAACGGCAGTTTAGGGGTAATCCACATCTAATTCTTAACTCTCAGAATATCAGGAGGGAAAATCTGGTCCTAGAGGTGTCCACATATTAATAAATAAGGCATAAATTCCAGCCAATCCTGCAAAAAAGAGCCTCCTAGCCTAGTAATGCATCAAAATGTCCATACATCAATAATTTGATACAGGTAAAATATATCTTTGTACCGTGTTAGCCAGTAGAGATAAAAAAAATGTTTAAAAGAACTGAAGTCCTCAGTGGTTGATACCTTTTAATGGCTAACTGAAAAGATGGTAATAATTGCAAGCTTTCCAGACTACTCAGGTCTCTTCATCAGGCATGGTATAACACAAAATCTGAAGAGTCACATATTTATACACAACAGGACATAGAATAGTGCAGTAGAAAGAAAAAAAACAAAACAAAAAAAAAAAAGTTATATGAAACAGAACTATCACTGTGGCAGGGGGGGGGGTGTCAAACTGTTGTGGCCATAAATATTGCTGCAGTTCAGTGTGAAAGTTTTATTGTCCTCTGATTAGGGTCTGGTCCAGGGCTATGATGCGCTCGCCTGAAAGAAAAAATGTAAGACCTGTCCATTTATACTGACAACGAACAAGATAAAGATTCCCAGATCACATCAGGACTACAAGATCCCAGGTACCTTCAGCTGCACCACAACCAACGTGATGTACTTAATTATATGTACCAAATGTCCAACTGGGGTCTGTATGTAGGGGAGACAGGACAACAGCCCAGAAGAAGGATGAATTCTCATTGCCACACAATTAGAGAAAAAAGGATGGATCTACCTGTGGCCAAACATTTTTGTAATCCCGACCACAGCATCATGGACATGAAATTGCTGGTATTGAAAGAGAATTTCAAGTCCCAGAGAGATAGGAGACTATGGGAGTACAAACTTATGATGACCTTTGACTCATTCAGAGTAGGAATGAAGGTGTCTCATGGATTCATGTCTATTTACATCAGTTAAGAGATGTGCTCCTCTGACCATCCGGGGGCATCACAGCCCTGGACCAGATCCTATCAGAGGATAATATAACTTTCACACTGAACTGCAGCAATATTTATGGCCGCAACAGTTTGCCCCCCTGCCATAGTGAGAGTTCTGTTTCATATAACTTTGTTTGTTTTTTTTCTTTCTACTGCACTATTCTATGTCCTGTTGTGTATAAATATGTGACTCTTCAGATTTTGTGTTATACCATGCCTGATGAAGAGACCTGAGTAGTCTCGAAACACCTAGGTTACTTACCGGTAGCCGGTTTTTCCAGAAACCATGACAGCACCACGTGAGAGAGGGCAGGAAACCATTCTAAAATAAAAGGGCGGTACCTCTCCCCTTCGTCAGTTGATTACCGAGAATTGAGAGGACCTCCAACAATTGTTAGAACTTAAAACTCTATCACCAACTATAACAATCACATGCACACCCAGAATAGTGCACACTAAGGGTGAAAAGGGAGGGATTATATGGGTGCTGTCATAGGTTCTGGAAAAACCAGCTACCGGTAAGCAACCTAGGTGTTTTCCCCTCACCCATGACAGCACCACGTGAGAGATTTCCAGAGAATAACGTATTAGGGAGGGACCAATGTCTCAAGCACCCTTCGACAAAATGAGAGATCAGCCGAGGAGGATAGATCCAACCGATAGTGACGGAAGAAAAAGGAGAATGTGAAGACCAGATAGCGGTCCCACAAATCCGGTCAATAGATACCTGCGTCTTCTCAGCCCCGGAGGGCGACACCGCACCAGTGGAATGGGTCCTTATGCCCTCAGGGAAGGCAGCCCCTCTAGATGAGTAGGCTAAGCAATGGCCTCTCTAATCCACCTAGAGATAGTGCAGTTTTACACCCACAGACCTTTCCTACTACAGAGAGGGCTATGAAAAAGGACTGTGTTTTCCCCACACTATGTGTCACTGAGATGTAGAGAAGCAGGGCCCTATGAACCTCCAACGTATGAATCTGTTTTACCCCTGTATTTGTAGGATGGCCGCAAAAGGAGGGAAGATTATCCCCTGCGTGCTATGGAATCAAGAGGCGACCATTGGGAGAAAGGGTCCTATTAACACCTGACCCGGCCTATCGTTGAACAACTGAGCGTAGGGCTGTACTACCGATAAGGCGTGTAAGCACTAATTCTGCAAGCGAACGTCAAGCCCCCGAGCAAAATCGTTTTCAATGTCAGCAACGTCAGGGAGATTTTTTTTTTTTTTGGCAATAGGTTCAAAGGGAGGACTCGTCAGGGCGTCCAACCCTAATTTGATCCCCCGGTGGAACTGTCAGGCATGAACTCACAAACCCAATAACCTTGAACCCACCGGTTTGCTGCCAGTTTTCCAAATTATAAGGTTCCTAGGGCAGAACAGGAACCCCTAGAGTGTACACTGAGAATCATAGAGCAACCCTGTCTGCAAGAATGCCAATGTGCATGGAATAGGAACTCATACCCCAGGGACCATTTGCAAGAAGGGGAACTTTTGCCACCCTCTCCCATAGAGTGTAGTGGGAACCGGTTTATGGCTCTTTAGCAAGGAAGAGACCGGGTCAGAGGAGAACCCTTGCGCATCAGCAACAACCTCAAGTTCTAAGCTGTGAAAGGAAAAAAACCCTTTTCCTGCACGAGGAACACAGGTTACTGCACTAACAGGTCCGGAATCCCCGGCAGAACCCCAGGATCCGGGACAGACAATGTCCTCAGGAGAGAGAGCCATGGCCCCTTGGGCCAGAAGGGGGCGAGGGGAAGGACCCTCGCCCGAGCTTCCCAGAGCTCTTGCAGAACCATCGAGAGCATGACAACAGGGGGAAGGGCAGAGGCTATTCCGAAGGTCCATGGAAGTGCATTCACCGCAAGGGCTGGACTGATGGGATCATGGAACAAGAGGTCTATATGCCAGTTTAGCCTGGAGGAAACAGGTCCCTCCATGGTATTCTCCACAGAGCAACTACCATTGAAAAGATCCGCAGAGTCAGGGATCATTCCCCTTGCCGCGGTTGATGGCGCCTGAGGTAAGCTGCCAACTACAGGAATGGCCCATCGGGATTCAAACCCACAAGCTCACACATCCAAGGCCACAAGCTTACCACGAAACCACGGAACGAACATCGGCATTTAGAATCCGGTGAAGTGTAGAGCCGAGGGGGATTCTGTCCCGCCCAGTAAAGACCGTAAGATGCCAGAATGAGGGATGGGGATCGTGCCCCCCCCCAGCGTTTCAGGAAGGAGACGATAGACTGAGTGACCGACAGCAACCGAACGTGCTGACCCTGGAGGAAGGGGGGGCAAAGGGAATTTAGTGCTCGTTCTTCAGACCCTAGCGCCAGGAGGCGTGAGGGTTGTGCTGCTTCCTGCGCTGACCACCAGCCCAGGGATAACTGCATCTGGAGGAGAGCATCCCCAGCCGTACCGGCTGGCATCAGCAGTGACCACCGTCAGATGCCGAGGCAGCCAGGAACCCCACAGACAGGTTGCCTATGGACGTCCACCAAAGCAGGGAAGTATTGACTGTCAAGGAGAGAATAACGTCCCCTTCGAAATATCTTCCTAAGGGTTTTCTTTTTTTTTTTTTTTTTGTTATTCGTTTTTTGTTTGGCAGACAGGATTTGCCATTGGAGAGCCCTGGAGTGGAACAGGCCCCATGGAGCCGCCGGTAAGCACAATATCATAGTGCACCGCAGGGATATAGCGTGTCTCAGAGACATGATGGCATGGCAGAGTGCCCCCAGGGCCTATTCCGACACTTTGAGTATCTACTCTGCTGGAACAAAGGGGATAACCTTTGGAAGGGTTGCTTGGCGTCGGATACGTTCTCCAACGCATCTTCCAGCTGTTTACCAAAAGGAGCAGATCGACATACGGCCCTGAACATAATTCATGCTTGGTTTGCAGGCATATGGGACAGCCCTTCAACCATAATGCCAATCCGGCCAGATTAGACAATCCTGCACAACGGGCTCCCAGCCTGATAGCATCGGCTGACGACTCTGCAAGAATGCCGCTGCCCCCTGCAGCAGTGGTAAGTTTAGAAAAAGATATACTCCCGAGGAGTTTTATCCTTCAGCTGATCTACAATAGTTTGTAGCCAGATCCTGAAAATCACGGGCCGTGCAGGGATTTGGCAATAGCCGGCTTCAGAATTCCTGCTGATGTTTCCCACAAGTGCGTGCATACAGGAGCGTGCATATGGGACCTGGAGAGTGAGTGCTGCAACAGACAGTAAAAAGCCCCCACTGTTAGTGACAGCTGTTAACACAGAGCTGTCACTGTGTACATGTCATTCTGTAGGCATGGCCCCCAACTTATGCTGTATGTCATAGGGGTGTTGTTGCCAACCGTGGAGGCTGCCGCTGCTGAATTGTCACAAAGGAAGGGGCTGCTACCAACCATATAGCAATACATTGTGAGGATTAGCTCAGGTAGGTATAGGCAAGGTCACAGGACGACACAGTATCTTCATAAAAAATTCCAGCCGTTTATGAAAAGAAGGGAATTTTGTTTACTTACCTAAATTCCTTTTCTTCTAGATCCTATTGGGAGACCCAGACAATTGGGTGTATAGCTTCTGCCTCCGGAGGCCACACAAAGTATTACACTTAAAAGTGTAAACCCCTCCCCTCTGCCTATACACCCCCCCGTGCATCACGGGCTCCTCAGTTTTGGTGCAAAAGCAGGAAGGAGGAAACTTATAAATTGGTCTAAGGTAAATTCAATCCGAAGGATGTTCGGAGAACTGAACCATTAACCAAAAGAACAATTCAACGTGAACAACATGTGTACACAAAAGAACAACAGCCCGAAGGGAACAGGGGCGGGTGCTGGGTCTCCCAATAGGAGCTAGAAGAAAAGGAATTTACGGTAAGTAAACAAAATTCCCTTCTTCTTTGTCGCTCCATTGGGAGACCCTGACAATTGGGACGTCCAAAAGCAGTCCCTGGGTGGGTAAAAGAATACCTCGGTAATAGAGCCGTAAAACGGCCCCTTCCTACAGGTGGGCAACCGCCGCCTGAAGGACTCGCCTACCTAGGCTGGCATCTGCCGAAGCGTAGGTATGCACCTGATAGTGTTTCGTGAAAGTGTGCAGACTCGAACAGGTAGCCGCCTGACACACCTGCTGAGCCGTAGCCTGGTGCCGCAATGCCCAGGACGCACCCACGGCTCTGGTAGAATGGGCTTTCAGCCCTGAAGGAACCTGAAGCCCAGAAGAACGGTAGGCTTCAAGAATTGGTTCCTTGATCCACCGAGCCAAGGTTGACTTGGAAGCCTGCGACCCTTTACGCTGGCCAGCGACAAGGACAAAGAGCGCATCCGAGCGGCGCAGGGGCGCCGTACGAGAAATGTAGAGTCTAAGTGCTCTCACAAGATCTAACAAGTGCAAATCCTTTTCACATTGGTGAACTGGATGAGGGCAAAAAGAAGGTAAGGAGATATCCTGATTGAGATGAAAAGGGGATACCACCTTAGGGAGAAATTCCGGAACCGGACGCAGAACCACCTTGTCCTGGTGAAACACCAGGAAGGGGGCTTTGCATGACAATGCAGCTAGCTCAGACACTCTCCGAAGTGATGTGACTGCCACTAGGAAGACCACCTTCTGCGAAAGGCGTGAAAGAGAAATATCTCTCATTGGCTCGAAAGGTGGTTTCTGAAGAGCCGTTAGCACCCTGTTCAGATCCCAGGGTTCTAGCGGACGCTTGTAAGGAGGGACTATGTGGCAAACTCCCTGCAGGAACGTGCGGACCTGCGGAAGCCTGGCTAGACGCTTCTGAAAAAACACAGAGAGCGCCGAGACTTGTCCCTTAATAGAGCCGAGAGACAAACCCTTTTCCATTCCGGATTGAAGGAAGGACAGAAAAGTGGGCAAGGCAAATGGCCAGGGAGTAAAACCCTGATCAGAGCACCAGGATAAGAAGATCCTCCACGTCCTGTGGTAGATCTTGGCGGACGTTGGTTTCCTGGCCTGTCTCATAGTGGCAATGACCTCTTGAGATAACCCTGAAGACGCTAGGATCCAGGACTCAATGGCCACACAGTCAGGTTGAGGGCCGCAGAATTCAGATGGAAAAATGGCCCTTGAGACAGTAAGTCTGGACGGTCTGGTAGTGCCCACGGTTGACCCACCGTGAGATGCCACAGATCCGGATACCACGACCTCCTTGGCCAGTCTGGGGCGATGAGGATGGCGCGGCGGCAGTCGGACCTGATCTTGCGTAATACTCTGGGCAGTAGTGCCAGAGGAGGGAATACATACGGCAGCCGAAACTGCGACCAATCCTGAACTAATGCGTCTGCCGCCAGCGCTCTGTGATCTTGAGACCGTGCCATAAATGCCGGGACCTTGTTGTTGTGCCGGGACGCCATTAGGTCGACGTCCGGCTTCCCCAGCGGCAACAGATCTCTTGAAACACGTCCGGGTGAAGAGACCATTCCCCTGCGTCCATGCCCTGGCGACTGAGAAAGTCTGCTTCCCAGTTTTCTACGCCCGGGATGTGAACTGCGGAGATGGTGGAGGCTGTGGCTTCCACCCACAGCAGAATCCGCCGAACTTCCTGGAAGGCTTGCAGACTGCGTGTGCCGCCTTGGTGGTTGATGTATGCCACCGCCGTGGCGTTGTCCGACTGAATTCGGATCTGCCTGCCTTCCAGCCACGGCTGGAACGCCTTTAGGGCTAGATACACTGCCCTTATCTCCAGAACATTGATCTGAAGGGAGGACTCTGGCTGAGTCCAGGTACCCTGAGCCCTGTGGTGGAGGAAGACCGCTCCCCACCCTGACAGACTCGCGTCCGTCGTGACCACAGCCCAGGATGGGGGTAGGAATGATTTCCCCTTCGACAAAGAAGTGGGAAGAAGCCACCACTGAAGGGAGGCCTTGGCTGCCCGAGAAAGGGAGACGTTCCTGTCGAGGGACGTCGACTTCCTGTCCCATTTGCGGAGAATGTCCCATTGAAGTGGACGCAGATGAAACTGCGCAAATGGAACTGCCTCCATTGCTGCCACCATCTTCCCTAGGAAGTGCATGAGGCGCCTCAAGGGGTGCGACTGGGCTCGAAGGAGAGATTGCACCCCTGTCCGTAGTGAACGCTGTTTGTCCAGCGGAAGTTTCACTATCGCTGAGAGAGTATGAAACTCCATCCCGAGATATGTCAGCGATTGGGTCGGTGTCAATTTTGACTTTGGGAAATTGATGATCCACCCGAATCTCTGGAGAGTCTCCAGTGCAATGTTCAGGCTGTGTTGGCATGCCACCCGAGAGGGAGCCTTGACAAGGAGATCGTCTAAGTAAGGGATCACCAAGTGTCCCTGAGAGTGTAGGACTGCTACCACTGTTGCCATGACCTTGGTGAAGACCCGTGGGGCTGTCGCCAGGCCGAAAGGCAGCGCCACGAACTGAAGGTGTTCGTCCCCGATGGCGAAACGCAGGAAGCGCTGATGCTCTGGTGCAATCGGTACGTGGAGATAAGCATCCCTGATGTCGATTGATGCTAGGAAGTCTCCTTGGGACATTGAGGCGATGACGGAGCGGAGAGATTCCATCCGGAACCGCCTGGTTTTCACGTGTTTGTTGAGCACATTGAGGTCGAGAACGGGACGGAAAGATCCGTCCTTTTTTGGCACCACAAACAAGTTGGAGTAAAAACCGTGACCCAATTGCTGAAGGGGAACAGGGATCACCACTCCTTCTGCCTTCAGAGTGCTCACCGCCTGAAGAAGAGCGTCGGCTCGCTCGGGGGGCGGAGATGTTCTAAAGAAACGAGTCGGAGGACGAGAGCGGAACTCTATCCTGTAACCGTGAGACAGAATGTCTCTCACCCATCGGTCTTGGACATGTGGCAACCAGGCGTCGCAAAAGCGGGAGAGCCTGCCACCGACCGAGGATGCGGTTTGGGGAGGCCGAAAGTCATGAGGAGGCCGCTTTGGGAGCGGTTCCTCCGGCGGTCTTTTTAGGACGTGACTTAGACCGCCATGATTCAGAGTTCCTCTGACCCTTCTGTGGCCTGTTGGACGAGGAGAATTGAGACCTGGCTGAGGGCCGAAAGGACCGAAATCTCGATTGTACCTTCCGTTGTTGAGGTCTGTTTGGTTTGGACTGGGGTAAGGACGAGTCCTTTCCCTTGGATTGTTTAATGATTTCATCCAATTGCTCGCCAAACAGGCGTTCGCCAGAAAATGGCAAACCGGTTAAGAACTTTTTGGAAGCAGAGTCTGCCTTCCATTCACGTAGCCACATGGCCCTGCGGACTGCCACCGAATTGGCGGATGCTACCGCCGTACGGCTCGCAGAGTCCAGGACAGCATTCATGGCGTAGGACGCAAACGCCGACGCCTGAGAGGTTAAGGACACAACCTGCGGAGTAGAGGCACGTGTGACTGCATTAATCTCAGACTGACAAGCTGAGATAGCTTGGAGTGCCCATACGGCTGCGAATGCTGGAGCAAAGGACGCGCCGATAGCTTCATAGATGGATTTCATCAGGAGCTCTATCTGCCTGTCAGTGGCATCCTTGAGTGATGCACCGTCTGCCACTGCAACTGTGGATCTAGCCGCCAGTCTAGAGACTGGAGGATCCACCTTGGGACACTGAGCCCAACCCTTGACAACGTCAGGGGGGAAGGGATAGCGTGTGTCATTAAGGCGCTTAGTAAAGCGCTTATCTGGAAAAGCTCGGTGTTTCTGGACTGTATCTCTGAAGTCGGAGTGATCAAGAAACACACTCAGTGTACGTTTGGGAAACCTAAAATGGAATTTCTGCTGCTGAGAAGCTGACTCCTCAATCTGAGGAGTTGGGGGAGAAAGATCCAACACCTGATTGATGGACGCTATAAGGTCGTTTACTATGGCGTCCCCTTCAGGTGTATCAAGGTTGAGAGCGGCGTCAGAATCAGAGCCCTGATCTGCCACCTCCGCTTCATCCTCCAGAGAGTCCTCATGCTGAGACCCTGAACACTGTGATGAAGTCGAGGGAAGCTCCCGGCGAGCCCGCTTAGCCGGTCTGGGACTGCGGTCTGTGTCAGAGTCCTCACCGTGGGACCTATGAGTCGCCCCAGGAGCACTGTGCTGCGCCGACCGAGGGGGGACTGAGGGCAATGATTCAACAGTGCCCGGGACCTGTGTTACAGGTCTGGACTGCAAAGCTTCTAGTATCTTAGCAGACCATCTATCCATAGACTCAGAAAGTTTGTCAGCGAATACTGCAAACTCTGTCCCTGTCACCTGGACAGTGGCAGCAGGTGGTTCCACGTGGGCCGAGGGTCCCACCAGTGGCAGAGGCTCCGGCTGAGTGAATGTCACAGGGGCCGAGCATTGCACACAATGAGGGTAGGTGGAACCTGCAGGTAGCATAGCCGCACATGAGGTACAGGTTGCAAAGTAAGCCTGTGCCTTGGCACCCTTGCTTTTTGCGGACGACATGCTGTTGTCTCCTCATAGAGCAATCAGAGAGGGTATATAGCCAAAGCACTAGTGCGGCCGTACAGAGTAAATGTATACAATATAAGCATATAAATATACACTTCGGCACCCAGTGGGGCAAGCACCTAGTAACAGGTGCTGCTTACCGATCGCCCTCAGCGTTTGTGTGACCACCAGATTCCCTGCCTGTGCCTCCCAGAGCTGTGGAGCTCGTCTCTGAAGTTCTCCAGCGTCAGAAGTGCTGATAGGAATGGCTGCCAGCGTTCTGAGAGGAGGAGGGAGTCGTGGGAGTGCCTTAGAAAGTGCGGGAATCTGGTGCCCCACGGTGCTCAGTGAGGGGGGAGGAGGATACTAAGTATGCTCCAGCCCTCAGCGCTGACGTCCAGTGCAGCGTCCCGCCCTTACCCCTGACTGGCAGGCCCGGGTTCGGGAATATGCGGTACTAGGCCGCAAAAGCCGGGGACTAAAGTTATAAGCGCGGCCGGCAAACAAGCGCGGTCAGCGCGGTAGTCCCGGCGCACAAACACAACCAGCAGCTGCTGCAGCGTCCATTAGACAGGCGCTCTATGCGCCGTCCCCAAGGGGACACAGAGTACCTCAGAGGAGCAGGGCCTGTCCCTGACGATACCCGATCTCCTGTCCAGCAGATTCCCTCAGGGGCTGCGGAGGGAGCACGGTCCCAGTGCCTGGTGACCGATTAGGATCCCACTTCACCCAGAGCCCTTTAAGGGATGGGGAAGGAAAACAGCATGTGGCTCCAGCCTTTGTACCCGCAATGGGTACCTCAACCTTAACAACACTGCCGACCAGAGTGGGGTGAGAAGGGAGCATGCCGGGGGCCCTGTTATGGGCCCTCTTTTCTTCCATCCGATATAGTCAGCAGCTGCTGCTGACTAAATTGTGGAGCTTGCGTGCCTGTGTGCCTCCTTCAACACAAAGCATAAAAACTGAGGAGCCCGTGATGCACGGGGGGGTGTATAGGCAGAGGGGAGGGGTTTACACTTTTAAGTGTAATACTTTGTGTGGCCTCCGGAGGCAGAAGCTATACACCCAATTGTCTGGGTCTCCCAATGGAGCGACAAAGAAATTTGTCATAAACGGCAAACATTAAACATAACAGGCCTCTCCTGGCTTAAGGTAAAAACATAGCACAACCACATACCGTGGGCTTCCAGTTCAATACGGTCTCTATTGGAAGTGGGGCGCCCGTACACACTGGCTCCTGCCAGCGAACACTTGCTGCGGCTCCTTCCAAGATCCCAGAGACACTCTGCAGACTCCTGTCTGTCTCTCCACTCCAGGAGAGCTTTGGTCCAGTAGCCACACCACTAACCAGCCTGGCTTGCACACTACTTCCAGTCTAAACCCAGACTGAATTCCAGAGCCCGTGTTCAGCCTCCACCCAGGCTGATACATCCAGAGCTCCCTGCTCTGTTCTCACACCCTCCAGAACACACACTGCCAGTCTCCTAAATCAGACTGGACACACCCACAGGTGGAGGTCTGTGATTCTCCAGACCTGCACAGCACACTGGGCTTATTAAAGGGAACCTGACCCTTATATGCAGAAAGAAGCCTTTGTGGAACTAAAAGTCCCATAGCAACCTCTTCAGTTTAAAATCGCAGCGACCTTCTCCACTGCGATATATAGCGACCATTTACCATACTGGTGGTCGCTACCTCACAACATATACACATTTGTAACTCGCATGCAGCAATCCATAGATTGAAGCAGAGACATTGCCATCTATGCCCCACACAAGGGGTCTCCGACACTCGGCCCACAGGCCATATCGGCTCTCTGCACAGGGGAGACTCCTTATAGATTTTAGGAGCCACCTAATGATGCAGAGGACATTCACGAAGATCACTCACCAACCACGGGAGATCAAGGGTACTGGTCCTGGAGGCTTCGTCGGAACACCCACAGGTCCCGCAGAAGTCGTGGAGCCACAAGAGGATTAGCCCTTCTGGCTATTGAGGCCGGGCAGGTCTGTGTCACTTAGAACGGTGACTGTTCATACGGCTATGCTGCCGGCGCTCCAGAGAGTGCTGCTGCCTTTCTGAAGCCATCCTGGGATGTAAGCACGAGCACCAGTGCTGCTCCTCCACCTTTCGGTCCCATAAGATGCCCCCCCCCCCGTTTCAATGCGCCCAGCGGTGTCCAGACGGTGGGCGTCTGCCCTGAAACACCGCCGCTGCTGCATGGGCGCAGCCATCTTCTTCAGGAGACGTCACGCAAGCACGCCTACTGTACCCTGCATGCCTTGCGCGCATCCCAGAGTGCGCCACATTCGGAGGTCCTAGGCAGCAGGGGAGCGCAAGGGGGGAGGACGGAGCGGCGGTCCGGAACCCCTGATGGGCCCTGCCGCACCCCCCCGCACGGACACCAGGTTCCCTAAGGGCTGGTGGATGGCGCTTCCAGCCCCGAAGAACAGCGCCGCAGGACTCACCCTGCTTTTCCAGACACCGGACGGGGCTAGGTAAATACAGCTTCTGTTCTTCAAACTTCTTACTTCAACCGTCGTATTCCAGAACATGGTCTCCCATCAAGGACAGGAAACCAACTGACGAAGGGGAGAGGTACCACCCTTTTATTTCAGAATGGTTTCCTGTCCTCGCTGGGCGGATCCCTCTTTCACGTGGTGCTGTCATGGGTGAGGGGAAAAGCTTGCTATTATTACCATCTTTTCAGTTAGCCATTAAAAGGTATCAACCACTGAGGACTTCAGTTCTTTTAAACAATTTTTTCATACATCAATAAATCATTAAAGTAGATTTCCCAGCCAATCCTGCAAGAAAAAAAGCCTCCTAGCTTAATGACGCCACTGAGGGGATATCCACCAAACCAGGACTAATTAATTTCCTGATTCCATCAAAGCTCAACCAGCAGGGATAAGTAAATTCCGAGTGTAAAATCACTCTTAACGCTGGGAGCCAAGTTGTGGTCCCGTTTCCCAGTTGTGCCGTGAAGCCTCACTCTGCCCCCATATCCCCAAAAAAACAAAACAAAAAAACCCCCCAAAAACACAAAAAAAAAAAATAAACACTTTCCACTCCCTCTAGTTCACCTATGTCCGTCTTATACACCAGAGACCAAAATTGTACACGGTATTTTAAGTGTGGTCGCGCTAATAAATTGAATACGGTCAAAATTATGTACTTGTCATGAGCATCTATGCCTCCTTTAATGCATCCAATTATTTTATTTTATTAGCCTTAGCAGTAGCTGCCTGACACTGGTCAGTAAAGTTGAGTTTGTCGTCCACCCATACACCCAAGTCTTTCAGTCACAGTTTTACCAGTGTTTTACAATTAACATAATAATACATTTTATTTCCTCTGCCCAAGTTCATGACCTTACATTTATCCACATTAAACTTCAATTGCCATTTCTCAGCCCAAGCCTCCAGCCTACACAAATCCCTCTGCAATATTAAATTATCCTACCCTGTATTGATTACCCTGCAGAATTTAGTATCATCAGCAAATATTCAAATTCTACTCTGTATACCCACCTCAAGGTCCTTAATAAATATATTACAAAGAAGAGGGCCCAATACTGACCCCTGTAGTTCCCCACTGTTAAATGTGACCCAGTATGAGAGTGTTCCATTAATAACTACCCTTGGTTTCTGATCAATGAGCCAGTTCTTAACCCAGTTACACATATTTCCCCTATTCACATTAGTCTCATTTTATGTACCAACCTTTTGTGTGGCACTGTATCAAACACCTTTGAAAAGTTCATATAGACAACATCCACTGCATTTCCCTGGTCCAGTCTGGAACTTACCTCCTCACAGAAGCTGATCAGATTAGTTTGACTGAACCAATCCCTCATTAACCTATGTTGATACTGGGTCATGAGGTTATTCTTCTTGAGATACTCCAGGATAGCATCTCTTAAGAAAACCTCAAGGATTTACCCAAAGTAGAGGTTATTCTCACCAGAGAAAAAGGGATCCCGCTTCCGGAATATGGTAAAACAATTCTTTCTAGCCCCACCCTTCCTACCAAATGGAATTTATAGTAAAAATTTAGAAAAGCATTGTGTGAACTAGAGCATATGAATGATTTGGTAATTAAAATGTCTGACAAAAGGTGGGGTCGTTGTAGTCATGGACTCCCTGACTTATTGTCTCCATGTTGATTCCATGCTCAATGACCCCACTATTTACACCAAGTTATCATCTGATCCTATCAGCAAATTCTCCCTTCTAATAATCAAATTGATAGAAGAGGGCTTGCAAATGGGGTTTGTCACAAAGAAGGGAATTTTGTTTACTTACCGTAAATTCCTTTTCTTCTAGCTCCAATTGGGAGACCCAGACAATTGGGTGTATAGCTATGCCGAGGCCACACAAAGTATTACACTAAAAGTGTAAAGCCCCTCCCCTTCAGCCTATACACCCCCCGTACTGCTACGGGCTCATCAGTTTTGGTGCAAAAGCCAGAAGGAGGAAAAAATTATAAACTGGTTTAAAGTAAATTCAATCCGAAGGAATATCGGAGAACTGAAACCATTTAACATGAACAACATGTGTATACAAAAAACAGGGGCGGGTGCTGGGTCTCCCAATTGGAGCTAGAAGAAAAGGAATTTACGGTAAGTAAACAAAATTCCCTTCTTCTTTGTCGCTCCTAATTGGGAGACCCAGACAATTGGGACGTCCAAAAGCAGTCCCTGGGTGGGTAAATAATACCTCATAATAGAGCCGTAACGGCTCCGTCCTACAGGTGGGCAACTGCCGCCTGAAGGACTCGCCTACCTAGGCTGGCATCTGCCGAAGCATAGGTATGCATCTGATAGTGTTTCGTGAAAGTGTGCAGGCTCGACCAGGTAGTTGCCTGACACATCTGCTGAGCCGTAGACTGGTGTCGCAAGGCCCAGGACGCTCCCACGGCCCTGGTAGAATGGGCCTTCAGTCCTGAGGGAACCGGAAGCCCCGAGGAACGGTAAGCTTCGAGAATTGGTTCCTTGATCCACCGAGCCAGGGTTGATTTGGAAGCTTGTGTCCCTTTACGCTGGCCAGCGACAAGGACAAAGAGAGCATCGGAGCGGCGCAGGGGCGCCGTACGAGAAATGTAGAGTCTGAGTGCTCTCACCAGATCTAACAAGTGCAAATCCTTTTCACATTGGTGAACTGGATGAGGACAAAACGAGGGTAAGGAGATGTCCTGATTGAGATGAAAAGTGGGCAAGGCAAATGGCCAGGGAGAAAACGCCTGAGCAGAGCACCACGACAGGAATATTTTCCACGTCCTGTGGTAGATCTTGGCGGACGTTGGTTTCCTAGCCTGTCTCATAGTGGCAATGACCTCTTGAGATAATCCTGAAGACGCTAGGATCCAGGACTCAATGGCCACACAGTCAGGTTGAGGGCCGCAGAATTCAGATGGAAAAACGGCCCTTGAGACAGCAAATCTGGTCGGTCTGGCAGTGCCCACGGTTGGCCGACCGTGAGATGCCACAGATCCGGGTACCACGACCTCCTCGGCCAGTCTGGAGCGACGAGGATGGCGCGGCGGCAGTCGGCCCTTATCTTGCGTAACACTCTGGGCAACAGAGCCAGAGGAAGAAACACATAAGGAAGCTGAAACTGCGACCAATCCTGAACTAAGGCGTCTGCCGCCAGAGCTCTGTGATCTTGAGATCGAGCCATGAATGTTGGGACCTTGTTGTTGTGCCGTGACGCCATTAGGTCGACGTCCGGCATCCCCCAGCGGCAACAGATCTCCTGAAACACGTCCGGGTGAAGGGACCATTCCCCTGCGTCCATGCCCTGGCGACTGAGAAAGTCTGCTTCCCAGTTTTCTACGCCCGGGATGTGAACTGCTGATATGGTGGATGCTGTGGCTTCCACCCACAGCAGAATCCTCCGGACTTCCTGGAAGGCTTGCCGACTGCGTGTCCCACCTTGGTGGTTGATGTAAGCCACCGCTGTGGAGTTGTCCGACTGAATTCGGATCTGCTTGCCTTCCAGCCACTGCTGGAACGCTTTTAGGGCAAGATACACTGCCCTGATCTCCAGAACATTGATCTGAAGTGAGGACTCTTGCTGAGTCCACGTACCCTGAGCCCTGTGGTGGAGAAAAACTGCTCCCCACCCTGACAGGCTCGCGTCCGTCGTGACCACCGCCCAGGATGGGGGTAGGAAGGATTTCCCTTTCGATAATGAGGTGGGAAGAAGCCACCACCGAAGGGAAGCTTTGGTTGCTTGAGAGAGGGAGACGTTCCTGTCTAGGGACGTCGGCCTCCTGTCCCACTTGCGTAGGATGTCCCATTGAAGAGGACGCAGGTGAAACTGCGCGAAAGGGACTGCTTCCATTGCTGCCACCATCTTCCCCAGGAAGTGCATGAGGTGCATCAAGGGGTGTGACCGACCTTGAAGGAGAGATTGTACCCCTGTGTGTAGTGAACGCTGTTTGTCCAGCGGAAGCTTCACTATCGCTGGAAGAGTATGAAACTCCATGCCAAGATATGTCAGTGATTGGACCGGTGTCAGATTTGACTTTGGAAAATTGATGATCCACCCGAAACTCTGGAGAATCTCCAGAGTAACGTTGAGGCTGTGTTGGCATGCCTCTTGAGAGGGTGCCTTGACCAGCAGATCGTCTAAGTAAGGGATCACTGAGTGACCCTGAGAGTGGAGGACCGCAACTACTGTAGCCATGACCTTGGTGACAACCCTTGGGGCTGTCGCCAGGCCGAACGGCAGTGCCGCGAACTGAAGGTGTTCGTCTCCTATGGCGAAGCGCAAGAAGCGCTGATGCTCTGGAGCAATTGGTACGTGGAGATAAGCATCCTTGATATCGATCGATGCTAGGAAATCTCCTTGGGACATTGAGGCGATGACGGAGCGGAGGGATTCCATCCGGAACCGCCTGGTCCTTACGTGTTTGTTGAGCAGTTTTAGGTCCAAAACAGGACGGAAGGACCCGTCCTTCTTTGGAACCACAAACAGGTTGGAGTAGAAACCGTGACCCTGTTGCTGAAGAGGAACCGGGACCACCACTCCTTCTGCCTTCAGAATGCCCACCGCCTGCAGAAGAGCCTCGGCTCGCTCGGGAGGCGGAGATGTTCTGAAGAATCGAGTCGGAGGACGAGAGCTGAACTCTATCCTGTAACCGTGAGACAAAATGTCTCTCACCCAACGGTCTTTTACTTGTGGCAGCCAGGTGTCGCAAAAGCGGGAGAGCCTGCCACCGACCGAGGATGCGGTGTGAGGAGGCCGCCTTGGTAGCGGCACCTCCGGCGGTCTTTTTAGGGCGTGATTTAGACCGCCATGCGTCGGCGTTCCTCTGATCCTTCTGAGGCCTTTTGGACGAGGAGAATTGTGACCTGCCCGCACCCCGAAAGGACCGAAACCTCGACTGTCCCCTCCTCTGTTGGGGTGTTTTTGGTTTGGCTTGGGGTAAGGATGTTTCCTTTCCCTTGGATTGTTTGATGATTTCATCCAATCTCTCACCAAACAAACGGTCGCCAGAAAATGGCAATCCAGTTAAGCACTTTTTGGAAGCCGAATCTGCCTTCCATTCCCGCAGCCACAAGGCCCTGCGTATTACCACCGAATTGGCGGCTGCAACCGCCGTACGGGTCGCAGAGTCCAGGACAGCATTAATAGCGTAGGACGCAAATGCCGACGTTTGAGAGGTTATGGACGCCACCTGCGGCGCAGACGTACGTGAGTGCGTCAATTTGCGCCTGACCAGCTGAGATAGCTTGGAGTGCCCATACGGCTGCGAATGCTGGAGCAAAAGACGCGCCGATAGCTTCATAGATGGATTTCAACCAGAGCTCCATCTGTCTGTCAGTGGCATCCTTGAGTGAAGCTCCATCTTCCACTGCAACTATGGATCTAGCCGCCAGTCTGGAGATTGGAGGATCCACCTTGGGACACTGAGTCCAGCCCTTGACCACGTCAGGGGGAAAAGGGTAACGTGTATCCTTAAGGCGCTTGGAAAAACGCTTATCTGGATAAGCTCGGTGTTTCTGGACTGCCTCTCTGAAGTCAGAGTGGTCCAGAAACATACTCTTTGTACGCTTGGGAAACCTGAAACGGAATTTCTCCTGCTGAGAAGCTGACTCCTCCACTGGAGGAGCTGAGGGAGAAATATCCAACATTTCATTGATGGACGCAATAAGATCATTCACTATGGCGTCCCCATCAGGAGTATCAAGGTTGAGAGCGGCTTCAGGATCAGAATCCTGATCAGCTACCTCCGCTTCATCATACAGAGAGTCCTCTCGCTGAGACCCTGAACATTGTGATGATGTCGAGGGAATTTCATAGCGAGCTCGCTTAGTCGGTCTGGGGCTGCGGTCCGTGTCAGAGACCTCACCCTGGGATCCATGAGACACCCCGGGAAGACATTGCTGTTCCAACTGAGGGGAACCAGGAGACAATGATAACACAGTGCCCCTGGCTTGAGATGCCGGCCTGGACTGCAAGGCTTCTAATATCTTAGCCATAGTCTCAGAAAGTTTTTCAGTAAAAACTGCAAACTCCGTCCCTGTCACCTGGACAGTGTTAACAGGTGGTTCTCCCTGGGCCACCCTTAGCAGAGGCTCCGGCTGAGTAAGTGCCACAGGGGCCGAGCATTGCACACAATGAGGGTCAGTGGAACCTGCCGGCAGTATAGCCGTACATGCTGCACAGGCAGCATAGTAAGTCTGTGCTTTGGCACCCTTGCTATTTGTGGACGACATGCTGTTGTCTCCTCTGAGCAATACAGGAGGGTAAATAGCCACAAATCAACAGTGCACCCTACAGTGTAAAGTATAGACTATAATCATATAAACTATAAATACACTTCTGCACTAGTGGGGCCAGCACCACAGGTGCTGCTTACCGCCTGCGCAAAGCGTTTGTGTGGGCACCAGAATTCCTGCCTGGGTCTCTTTGAGCTTGTCTCTCCTCTCCAGCGTTAGCAGAGCTGAGAGGAATGGCTGCCAGCGTCCTGGGGAGAGGAGGGAGCCGTGGGCGTGACCCAGAAAAGTGCGGGAACTGGTGCCCCACTGTGCAGAGTGAGGGGGGTGGAGTATGCAAAGCATGCTCCAGCCCTCAGTGCTGCCGACCTGTACAGCGTCCCGCCCTTCCCCTGACTGGCAGGGCTGGGGGCGGGAAAAGAATGAGACTAGGCCGCAGAAGCCGGGGACTATAGTTATAAGCGCGGCCGCCGTATAAGCGCGGTCGGCGCGGAAGTCCCCGGCGCACTAACAGTCCCAGCCGCGCCGCAGGCATAACCATGGCAGCGGCGGTCAGTGCGGCAGTCCCCCTACACAAATACACTCAGCGACGCTGAGTGTATAGTGGCACACATGCAGCCAGCGCTGCTGTCCCCGGTGGACTAGCACACCCAGCAATGCTGGAGTGTTGCTGTGCGCGGTCCCCACGGGGACACAGAGTACCTCCAAGTAGCAGGGCCATGTCCCTGAACGATACTCGGCTCCTATCCAGCAGGGTCCTCAGGAGCTGTGGATGGAGCACGGTCTCCTGTGCCTGGAGACCGATGGGATCCCACTTCACCCAGAGCCCTAATTGAGGGATGGGGAAGGAAAGCAGCATGTGGGCTCCAGCCTGCGTACCCGCAATGGATACCTCAACCTTAACAACACCGCCGACAAAAGTGGGGTGAGAAGGGAGCATGCTGGGGGCCCTGTTATGGGCCCTCTTTTCTTCCATCCGACATAGTCAGCAGCTGCTGCTGACTAAGCTGTGGAGCTATGCGTGCATGTCTGACCTCCTTCGCACAAAGCATAAAAACTGATGAGCCCGTAGCAGTACGGGGGGTGTATAGGCTGAAGGGGAGGGGCTTTACACTTTTAGTGTAATACTTTGTGTGGCCTCCGGAGGCATAGCTATACACCCAATTGTCTGGGTCTCCCAATTAGGAGCGACAAAGAAATAACAGATGAACTATTTGATGTTTCAATACCCTGTTTTAACATGTTCTTCCTAAGGCCCCCTTCACATGTCAGTGAAAAGACACATGTTTTTCACTAATGTGATAAAGGTGCGTATGTCCCTCCGTGTGTCGTGATTTTGACACGTGTGTTCTCCGTTTGCTCTCTATGGTAATACATGGAGATTAGGGACTTATATAATCACCTGTCCACGCTCCTGCTGTCCGTGGTGCTGATGTCCCCGCGATGCTGTGTCCGCGTTCAAAATGCATTGCCGATTCCTGGGCTCCCATGGCTCCACATATTATGGTGTTATGTATTGGAAAAATCCGTGCTTTTAATGGAATAAAGTTTCAAAAGAATTGTTTTCCGATTTTCGGAAGCTTTTCACTTTTTCTCTTCAAAGACTTTCCACGTTCCAGAGCGTTTGATCCTTGTATGCCGTTTGCTGCCACAGACGAGCTGGAATACTTTTGTTATTCTTACCAGCCAATAATTACCAGGATCAGATTCTGTCCCCTTCATGTATATTGGCACCACATTTGCTATACACTAGTCCTATGGTACAGACCCTATTATAATGGAATTTGTGAAGATTAAAAATAATGGTTGTCTATCACCGTCCTTAATTCCCACAGTACTCGAAGGGAGGGAGGCTACACCACCCAGGGCTTGGGATTCATCTACTTTAGTTAAGTAGGGGACACCTAATGTAGAATTAATGTTATTAACTCTTTCACCCCTGGGCGAGTTTTTTGCTCCCCTTCTTCTGAGAGCCATAACTTTTTTATTTTTCGTCAGTATTGCCATATGAGGGCTTATTTTTTGCGGGACGAGTTGTACTTTTGAATGAAATGGATAGTTGTACCATATAGTGTACTGGAAATCAGGAAAAAAATTCAAAGTGTGGTGACATTGCACAAAAAGTGGAATTGCACTATAGTTTTTGGAATATTTTATTCACAGTGTTCACTATTTGGTAAAACTGATGTGTCGGTACGAGTTTGTGTATACCAATATGCATACTTTTACTTTTATCTAAAGATAAAAAAAAATTCAGAAGTTTGATCCCAAAAAAGTTGCGCTTTTGGTGCCATTTTCTGAGAGTCATAGTGTTCTCATTATTTGAGATTTGTGGCTCAGTGACTGCTTTTTTTTGCGTCTTGAGGTAATGTTTTTAATTATACCATTTTTGTGTGGATGCTAAGTTTTTATCGCCCGTTATTGCATTTTAAAAAAAACCAAAAACGTAATTTTGGGGGTTTGGAATTTTTTTTTCTCCCCATGCCATGTACCGATCAGATTAATTAATTTTACACTTTGATACACCGGGCTAGCGGAATCCATCCATGTCTGTTAGCCCCACATGTCTGCTGTTAAAATCAGCGGACATGTGCGGGAATCACCACCGGCTCACCGCAGCAGCCGTCGGTGATTACCACAACATGACCGATGATGTACCAGTACGTCATTGGTCGTGAAGGGGTTTTTAATCACACAAAAAGATCAGAAATCTAAAAAGGAACTTTACATTTTTATTTTAATAAAATGTTTCTTTAAAATAATGCAGCATAATTACAAAGTTATAATGTGGAATATGTTGCTTTACCAATAGATATCAACAGTTTGGTTTTCTAGTCGGACCTAACACATCCCTTAAAAAACATAATTTAGTAGAACACGCACTATTTATGGCCTAATACTTAAAAGAACAAAGTTTGCAGTCATTCTTTTTTCTCCTCTACACATTGCCCAGCAATGAGTCCTTATAATTTGTGTATAGGCATGAAGGACAAGCGTTCATATCGAGCAGGAGACGACTGGGCTGCAAGATGGCCACCATCATCTGCGGTCATGTATGGCTGCTTTCAGGATGGTTTCACCAAGGGGAGATACCACTGCAAGAGACGAAATAACAGCTAAGTACATGCAGAATGTAAAAGGGTACACATCATTATACCAGGCGGTGCAGAGAAAGATTTCCAGTAGACAAAAATAAATCCTGTTGCTATGGAAACAAATAGAACTTCATGAACTTGTCAAAGTTAATGACAGAAAGGTTATGTCATTTTGAAATTGTGATTCACAAAGTTAACCCCGTCAGGTGAAGATTGGAACTTCGGCAAAAACTTTCCAAAGGCGTCTTGTTTTTGCAGGATAATGCGCTTGCCCAGCAGTGTCGTCATATTGCCCCCCAATATGAAAGAAAAACGGCCGTGAAATTGCCGATTGTCCACCATATTCTCTCATCTCCTTATCTATTTCTGAAACCACTACATTTTACGACAAGTGAGAAGGCTATGTTGTGGTTTGCAAAACAGGATAATCTTTTTTTCTGAAGGATTAGGGTATGTGCCCACGATCAGTGTTTGCAGCATTTTGGACACCGCATGCTTCAGCTGCGTCCAAAACACTGCGATGTACAGTACAAGCACAGTGGATGGATGTGATTTCTAGAAATGCCATGCCCACTGTCCGTGTACGGCCCACTGCGTGAACTGACCTGCGGTGCGGCGTTCCGAGGTGCAAGCATGTCAACTGTTTGCTGCAGAGTCACGAGTGTTGTCCGCTGGGAGAACAGAAGAGACCGGAACTGTCCAAGTCCGGATCGTGGGCATGGGCAGCTGCGGTCTCCTGCGGAGGAGGCTCATGAACCTGCAAATCAGAACCCACCACATCCAGGACGCAGCAGGTCCTGATCATGGGCACGTACCCTTAGAATGACTTTTTAATTGATGCATGAAATATCTAGAGTTGTAAGGGGACTATGTAAGAAAAAAAAAAAAATAGTATTAGGCTATGTGCGCACGTTGCGCATTTGCATGCAGTTACGCTGCGATCTGCACCGCAGCGTAACTGCATGCGTCCTGCGTCCCCAGCATAAACTATGAAGATTATGCAGGAGACGTGCGCACGTGGTGTATTAGAGCACAGCGCTTCGGCTGCTGCCCGAACCGCACGTTCTAAGAAGTGACATGTCACTTATTCTGTGCGCTCTGCATGCATCCCCCGCTCTGTCTATGGGAGGGGCTGCACTCAGAGCGCATGAAATCGGCTTTTTTCTCATTACGGACTCTTTCTGCAGCGATTTGAAGCGCACGTGTGCTGTTCAAATCGCTGCAGAAATTTCATTTTTGCAGGGACAGAACGCAACGTGCGCACATAGCCTTACTGTGAAAAAAATACAGGTGCCCAGCAATTTTGCCACAACACGGAAGTGAGCAAAATTTTAGCAATTTTTGGTGTTTTCATTCACACCACTTTTTTCCAGCTCTGCCAGAAAAGGCAATTTAGATAACGAGATAGAAATGGTTGACGCAGGTTTTTACACTGTCCACAGATCGTATCTGATAGCAGAACATAACACCGGGACGCTTCTAAGAACTGCGAGTTCCAATCATCTGTATGTGAGGACAGCAGCAGAGGAGGCGCTGTGGATACTGTGCAGCCTCAACACATCTGCAAGATAATGATACTCCTGTCAATAGAGGGCGAACAGGAGTAAGTGCACATGCTCCACAGTGTAGCCACGCGCTGCCCTCAGTGAATGCGAAGAACAAATCTCCAGGTGCCTAACCCATAACAATATAAACTACAGGATATGAGCAGTGGCAACTCTTACAAAGCTATGAGGTGATTTGGGTTACTATGGATAAATTTGTCTTGTGAAAATAAATGCAAATTACATATTAGGCTATGTGCGCACGTTGCGTAAATACATGCAGTTATGCTGCGCTTTGTAGCGCAGCGTAACTGCATGCGTCCTGCGTCCCCTGCACAGTCTATGGAGATTGTGCAGGGGCCGTGCGCACGTGGCGTTTTAGAGCGCAGCGCTTCGCGCTGCGTAAAAAGAGGTGACATGTCACTTCTTCCGTGCGCTTTGCCGGCAGCTCCTGCTCTGTCTATGGGAGGAGCTGCAGGCAGAGCGCATGGAATCTGCTTTTTTTTTTTTTCACTACGGACATTTCTGCAGCGATTTAAAGCGCACGTGTGCTCTTCAGATCGCTGCAGAAATTTCTGCAGTAACTGTACGCAACGTGCGCACATAGCCTAATGGTTGTCTGTAAAATGCTATTGAAGACCAGATTTATTCTAGGAATACCCCTTGAATAGCAACTTTACTAATAACCTACCATTAAAAAAGAGAATTTTGTTACTTACCGTAAATTCTTTTTCTTATAGTTCCGTATTGGGAGACCCAGACCATGGGTGTTTAGCTTCTGCCTCCGGAGGACACACAAAGTACTACACTTAAAAGTGTAGCTCCTCCCTCTGAGCTTATACACCCCCTGGTAGCCAGTCCTAGCCAGTTTAGTGCAAAAGCTGAAGGAGAATAGCCACCCACAAGTAGAACCGAGTAAGAACCGGAACAACCGGAGACTCTGTCCACGACAACAGCCGGTGATAACACACAGAACAAGAAAATTGCCAACAGGCAACAGGGAGGGAGCTGGGTCTCCCAATACGGAACTATAAGAAAAAGAATTTACGGTAAGTAACAAAATTCTCTTTTTCTTTATCGTTCCTTTGGGAGACCCAGACCATGGGACGTTCCAAAGCTGTCCCTGGGTGGGAATAAACAGAAAAAACTAAGAAGTAGGCGGAGCCTAACTTCACAAGTGGGCGACTGCTGCCTGAAGGATGCGTCTGCCCAAGCTCGCATCTGCCGAAGCATGAGCATGCACTTGGTAGTGCTTCGAAAAGGTATGCAGACTAGTCCAAGTGGCAGCCTGACAGACTTGTTGAGCCGTAGCCTGGTGCCTAAAAGCCCAAGAGGCACCGACAGCTCTGGTCGAGTGTGCTTTGATCCCCGACGGGGGAGGCACCTGAGTACTCTGGTAGGCGTCCGAAATGGTCGATCTAATCCAACGGGCCAAGGTCGGCTTAGAAGCAGAGAGACCCTTGCGCCGCCCTGTGGTTAGCACAAAAAGAGAGGTGCACCGCCTAAGCGCAGCGGTGCGAGACACATAGATCCGGAGCGCCCGCACCAGATCCAAAGTATGCAACGCTTTCTCAAAGCGATGAACAGGGGCCGGACAGAAGGAAGGCAAGGAAATATCCTGGTTAAGGTGGAAGGGAGAGACCACCTTAGGAAGAAAGTCCGGGGTCGGACGGAGAACTACCTTGTCTTGGTGAAAAACCAAAAAAGGTGACTCCGAGGAGAGCGCAGCCAAATCAGAGACTCTCCTGAGAGAAGTTATGGCAACTAGAAAGGCCACCTTTTGAGAAAGACGATACAAAGAAACCTCCCTAAGGGGCTCGAAAGGGGGTTTCTGCAATACCGTGAGGACCAAGTTAAGGTCCCAGGGATCCAAGGGCCGCCGATAAGGCAGAATGATGTGAGACGCACCTTGCATGAAGGTGCGGACCTGAGCCAGCCGGGCGAGACGCCGCTGGAACAGCACTGATAGAGCTGAGACTTGTCCCTTGAGAGAGTTGAGGGACAGTCCTAGCTGCAGACCGGACTGTAAAAAAGACAGAAGGGTCGGCAACGAGAATGGCCAAGGGGAATGGCCGGAAGAGCGACACCAGGACAGGAAAATTTTCCAAGTCCTGTGATAGATCTTGACGGAGGAAGACTTACGGGCCCGAATCATAGTGGAGATGACTTCAGGAGGAATACCAGAAGCCGTCAAAATCCAGGACTCAAGAGCCACGCCGTCAATTTGAGTGCCGCAGAATTCGGGCGGAAAAACGGACCTTGCGAGAGCAGGTCTGGACGGTCCGGAAGATGCCACTGCATCTCCACGGACAGTTGGAGCAGGTCCGGATACCAAGCTCGCCTGGGCCAGTCCGGTGCAATGAGGATGACTCGACGGCCCTCCATTCTGATCTTGCGCAGGACTCTGGGCAAGAGAGCTAGAGGGGGAAACACGTAGGACAGACGAAACTGGGACCAGTCTTGAACCAGAGCGTCCGCGGCGAAGGCCTGAGGATCGTGGGAGCGAGCCACGTAAACCGGAACCTTGTTGTTGTGACGGGATGCCATTAGGTCCACGTCCGGAGTGCCCCACTTGCGGCCGATTGACTGAAACACTGCCGGGTGCAGGGACCACTCGCCACCGTCCACGGATTGACGGCTGAGATAATCTGCCTCCCAGTTTTCTACGCCAGGGATGTGGACTGCGGAAATGATGGACTTGGAGTTCTCCGCCCATTGAAGAATTCGTTGGACCTCCAACATTGCCAGGCGGCTGCGTGTCCCGCCTTGGTGATTGATGTAGGCAACTGCTGTCGCGTTGTCTGACTGGACTCAAATGTGCCTGCCCGCCAACAGGTAGTGAAAGGCTAGGAGAGCTAGAAGCACAGCTCTGGTTTCCAGCATTGATTGAAAGGGCTGACTCGGACGGAGTCCAAGTGCCCTGTGCTCTGTGGTGGAGATGTACCGCTCCCCAGCCGGATAGGCTGGCATCCGTGGTGAGAATCACCCAGGACGGAGTCAGGAAGGAGCGCCCTTGGGACAGGGAGAGGGGTCGAAGCCACCACTGAAGAGAGCTCCTGGTCGGTGGCGACAGAGCCACTAACCTCTGTAAGGAGGAAGGCCGCTTGTCCCAACAGTGGAAAATGTCCAGCTGCAGGGGGCGCAGATGGAACTGGGCAAAGGGAACCGCCTCCACGGAGGCCACCATTTGACCCAGCACCTGCATCAGGCGCCTGAGGGAATAACGGCGGGGCCTCAGGAGAGAGCGCACCGCTAGCCGGAGAGACTGCTGTTTGATTAAGGGCAACTTCACAAGTGCCGGCAAAGTCTCGAACTGCATCCCTAGGTACGTGAGACTCTGGGTCGAAGTCAGAGTGGATTTGGGAAGATTGACAATCCACCCGAATTGGGCTAGGGTGGCGAGAGTGAGCGAAACACTCCGCTGACAGTCTGCGCTGGATGTACCCTTGACCAGAAGGTCGTCCAGATAAGGAAGCACTGCTAACCCCTGGAGGTGCAAGACCGCAATCACTGCCGCCATGACCTTGGTGAATACCCGAGGGGCCGTGGCTAACCCGAAGGGGAGAGCCACGAATTGGAAATGATCCTCTCCTTGGGTCATAGAGGCAATGACTGATCGCAGAGACTCCATGCGAAAATGCCGCACCCGGACATGCTTGTTGAGAAGCTTGAGATCCAGGATGGGCCGGAAGGTACCGTCCTTTTTTTGAACTAGGAAGAGATTTGAGTAAAAACCTCTGAACCGTTCCTGAGCGGGAACTGGGACAATCACTCCGTTTGCCTGCAAGGATGCCACGGCCTGTGAGAAGGCGGCGGCCTTGGAGCAGGGGGGAGTTGAGAGAAAAAATCTGCTTGGAGGGCTGGAAGAGAATTCTATCCTGTAGCCGTGAGATATGATGTCTCTCACCCACTGATCGGAGACTTGCTTTAACCAAGCATCGCCAAAGTGGGAGAGCCTGCCACCGACTAAGGACGTGGCTGGAGCGGGCCGAGAGCCATGAGGAAGCTGCCTTAGTGGCAGAACCTCTTGCGGTCTTCTGCGGACGCGCTTTTGGGCGCCAGTTGGATTTCTGATCCTTGGCTGAGTTAGCGGACAAGGCGGAAGGCTTAGAGGATGACCAGTTAGAGGAACGAAAGGAACGAAACCTCGATTGATTCCTACCCTGGGCGGGTTTCCTGGTCTTGGTTTGTGGCATGGAAGTACTCTTCCCGCCAGTAGCTTCTTTAATGATTTCATCCAGCTGTTCACCTAACAGCCGTGAACCAGCAAAAGGGAGCCCAGCAAGAAACTTCTTGGAAGAAGCATCTGCCTTCCACTCTCGAAGCCACAAAATCCTGCGGATAACAAGAGAATAGGCTGAAGCCACCGCAGTGCGGTGAGCAGCCTCTAGCATGGCAGACATGGCATAAGATGAAAAAGCTGAAGCCTGAGCAGTTAAGGTAACCATCTCAGGCATAGATTCCTTGGTGAGGGAATGCATCTCCTCTAGAGAAGCAGAGATGGCTTTGAGAGCCCACACTGCTGCAAAAGTCGGGGAAAATGCGGCCCCCGCAGCTTCATACACAGATTTGGCCAGAAGGTCAATCTGACGGTCAGTGGAATCCTTAAGTGAGGTGCCGTCAGCCACCGACACAACGATCCGGGCTGATAGCCTAGACACCGGAGGGTCTACCTTTGGGGAGTGAGACCACTCCTTGACCACCTCAGGTGGAAATAGAAACCGGTCATCAGAACCACGCTTTGGAAAGCGTTTGTCAGGGCAGGCCCTGGGCTTGGTCACAGCGGTCTGAAAACTGGAGTGGTTAAAGAACACACTCTTCACTCTCTTAGGCGAGGTAAACTGATGTTTTTCTGCCAAAGAGAGTTGCTCCTCTGACACTGGCGGATTGAGATTCAGCACAGAATTAATAGAAGCAATCAAATCACTAAGATCTGAGTCACCCTCAGAGAAATCGATGGGATACATAGCCTCCGAGCCCCCAGAGAGGGCATCCTCCTCATCTTGAGAGTCAGCTCTTGAGACAGAGCCGTGGGATGGGGAGGGGGAGGAAACCCTGCGCCTTCTCTTAGAAGGACGGGGTCTGGGATCAGATGATGAATCCTCCGTGAACTCCGATGGACGGAGATCAGAGAATAGGAGTCCTCTGTCAAGAGTATTAGAGGCACCCTGTGAGGGGGGCTGATGCATATTCATCAAAGTCCTGGACTAAAGTCCCATGGACTCAGCAAATGACTGGGATATGGATCTAGAAAGGGACTCTACCCAGGCCGGGGGTTCAATCACAGGTACAGCAGCAGCCTGAGAGACCACTGAGGGTGAGACTCCAGGCTGTGGCACCGCCAAGTTAGAGCAACCATCACAGTGTGGATAAATGCTCGGCTCAGGCAGCAGGAGCTTACATGCAGTGCATGCAGAATAAAGCTTTGGAGCCTTGCTCCTTGTGTGAGACATGCTGCTGGAGTGGGGGCTTTGCAGAGAATGAACCCCAGGGAGAATATACAGAGGTCCACAACTGGAGACCGGCTGTGGCTTACCAGACCGCTGAGCGCGGTGTTGTGTGCCCTCCAGATCCCGAAGCCCGGTCCCCCAGTGCGCAGCACCTCAGCAGAGATGCAGAATGCAGGATGTCCCAGAGCAGAGTGAACTCTGCCTGAGAAACTAGGGGGCGTTCCTATAAAAGAGCGGGAACTGGAGGGCTATAGAGACCTGCAGGGAAGGAGGGACGCCCCAGCAGTGGGGAGTGTCCCTCCCCTGTGTAGAACGGCCGCCGGGAGGAGCCGAACCTGTCCCTCTGTATGAGTGACATGCGAGGGCAGGAAAATGAAACTAGGCCTCCGGCGAAGCCGGGGCCTAAATTTAAGCGACGAGGCCGACAAGCAGGCACCATCGGCGCGGTTCTCAGGCAAAAGCTAGAGAACCCGCCGGAAAAGTTAAAACAATCACATACAGCATACTCTCCCCTTACAATAAAGAACCGGGACCCCCAACATAAACGTCTCAGGTACTTAGCTGCTGAGACGCAGGGACATGTCCCTGGGGATGAGTGCTCCGGTCCAGCAGAATCCTCAAGGGGCTGTGGATGGAGACCGGACTCCTGCCAGGCATGGAGACCGTGCTGGCTCCCACTTCAAGCCAGAACCCAGAAGGGATGGTGAAGGAGCGCGGCATGTAAGGCTCCAGCCTTGTAAATCAACCTTAACAACACCGCCGACACAGTGGGGTGAGAAGGGACATGCCGGGAGTCCAGACATGGACCCGCTTTTCTTCAAACTCTTTCCAAAAGTCAAACAAATCAGATGAAAATGCATGTGTGGATGTATGCCTCCTGACACAAAGCAATAAACTGGCTAGGACTGGCTACCAGGGGGTGTATAAGCTCAGAGGGAGGAGCTATACTTTTAAGTGTAGTACTTTGTGTGTCCTCCGGAGGCAGAAGCTAAACACCCATGGTCTGGGTCTCCCAAAGGAACGATAAAGAAAGGGAATTTTTCATCTGATTTTAGCTAAGCAATCCAGGGCTGGGTGAAGTGCGGCCCGCGAGCTAGTCTGGTCAGTGGACTAAGAAAGCAGAAGGGCTGAAAACTGTGGACCGTGAGCAGCACCATGCCCTCCGCCTGCTTCCGGATGTCACTGCTGTTTGCACCGCAGATGTAGACGGCAGTGAACACATTGGTGGAGGATGGGCCGCTGGCTCCTTCTTCCACCAATCAGCGTGAGGCACAGCAGACACATCATTGTGTGTGCTGTGCGGAGTGTCAGTGCACCGGAGGCCGGTCTGACCAGGGGAACGGGAGTGATGCAAGTATGTGGTGTGTTTTTTTATTTTCATGTGTATGGGATGTTAGTATGTATGTAGGAGGCTAGGTGGAGGCTCAGAAATATATACATTAAGCTATGTGGGGGCTCAGAAATGTACATAGAGGGGCTATGTGGAGACTCAATGTTTGTAGAGGAACTATGTGGGGGCTCACGTATATAAAGGGAATGTGTGGGGGCTCATACTGTATGTAGGGGCTGTGTGGGGGCTTATACTGTATTTAGGGGGGCTGGGTGAGGGCTCATGCTGTATATAGGGGGATGTCAGCATACTTAATTCTTCTCAATATTGAGTGATGATATAAAATAATTCTAATATTAATATGTTAATATTGAGGATAATTAATTTCAGCCTATTGGTTCGGCCCTCTACAACAGGCAAGGTCTCTCATCTGGCCACTTGGGAAAATTAATTGCCAACCCATGATGTAACCTGAGAGCAGCATAATGCTGGGGCTGAGACCCAATTCCAGAGATATGTCACTTGCCGGTCTGTATGCTATCATTTTAATACAATAACAGTTTTCTCTCCTGTAGATGTAGCTCTGCTCAGAATGCTGAGCCCTGTATAACAACGCCCACACCACTGATTAGCATCATTGTGTGTACAGTGCTGGGGCGGGGTTACACAGCAGTTGACTAAGAGGTACGAGGGAACTAGTCCTGTAATAAGATTCTCCTGCTGATTAAATACTGATTTTACTGAAACAGCAAAACACAATCTAGTATGTGACACATCACTGTAATCAGGGTCTCTGTCCCAACATAATGCTGCTCCCAGACTATATAGCAAAAACATGCTGACAGATTCTCTTTAAAGAGCACCAACTACCAAAATTTTGCTAAAATGAACTGAAGGCAGTGCCATACTGGCACTAAGATGCTGAATCCAGGCATACCTGTTGTAGAAAGATCTGATGCTTAGTTGCAGAAATATCTTCAAATCAAAGTTGCAGAAATGCATTGCACTTTGATTGACAGGTGCACCGGGGACAGGCCTTTGTGGGTCGGGTCCTCACTGTAAAGTCTTCCTCCAGCTTCCTCTATGATGTGCCCCTTTTTCTTTATTGGAATCTCGCGCCACACCACCATTGCTGGTGTTGACAGTGCGTGCACAGATTATAAGAAGCATCGGCGCATGGGCAGATTTTTAGGTTTTTTTTTTACATCTGCGCACGCGCCCCTGCCACTCAGTTTTCGCCGCAGTGTCTTCAATAAAAATGGCGCTAGTTTGTGGTTTCTGCATGCGCAGATTCTGGCGCCATATAATAAAGACAAAATCACTAGGTCAATGTGCATGTACCACCGACAATAGTGGAGTGGCGCGAGATTCAAATGAAGAAAAGGGGGCACATCATATAGGACGCTGGAGGAGGACTATACAGTGAGAACCCGACCCAAAAAGGACCACTCCAATTGCAACTGTTACAGTGCAGGGCATTACTGCAAACAATGATTAAAGATATTACTGCAACCAAGCATCGGATCTTTCTACAACAGATGCGCCTGGATTCAGCATCTTACTGACTGTATGGCACTGCTTCTAGATCATATAGCAAAATCCTGGTGGTTAATTCTCTTTAAGGCTTGGTGCCTATAACATATTAGAGATAGATTACATTACTTACCCTATATTTCCACACAAAGACTGTTATATTTGACATTACCAACCCCCCAAATAAGCAAACGCCAATATTGGCAGTTGGTAACAGGTAGTAGAAATGACATGAAAAACATTAAGTTACATCAAAGCAATCCAGAACTCAGAACATCAGTGTATAGCAGCACGGTGGACCATGTACCGATAGCCTGACATCCAGGCCAACATCACAAAGGGTCACGTTACCTCTTCAGACATCCCTGCTGATTTCCTTCCCTCTGTATTGAATGGAGGCTTTAGGTATCCTTTAAAATACAATGGTACCAGCTCATGAAAGGTAGATAAGCAGTCCTAATGGGAGACAGATGACAAACATCTAAATATTCTGTACAATGCAGATTTTATACCTCACTTAGCAATTGTCCTTATTGGCAGCGATTTCTTTGGTTTAACCATGTATTTATCATAACCAATGTCTCTCCGAAAAGTAGTGAACACGATCCTTATACTGTTGTCCATAGTATCTTTGTGGGTCTGCACTACAGGCCCTATTTGTATGCCCTTAATTCATCACTATTTGTGCATAATACATTATATTTTTTAAGAAATTAAGACCAAACTTGTATAATATCAGGCACAATGTACAGTACAGCTCTGGAACAAGCATATTTTATGTATTCATCCTAATACTGTGCATAGAGCTTCAAATCTAGTGGATTATGACTTTCACGGTCATGCAGCTGAAGGAAGCACCATTGATGCACTATACGGCCAGATGTACATTACTTAAAGGGTTTGTCCAGGACGATATGAGATTGTTGAGTGTTTGACATCCCTACTAATCAGCTGTATGATGTCATAGTCTTACTGTGTGGCGACAGCTTTCAGGTGCAGTTTACTTTTTAGGATACATATTCCATATTGAAATCATGGGTATTCCCATTTAATTCTAACATAACTACAGGCGGATTATCGGAATGTATCCCATATTTATTATTTATCCCATGAATGTGTAAGTTGGATACACCTTTCAAAGCAAAGACAATTTGCTTACAACAGCTCTGATGGTTCTGTGGTTTTCAGTAGTGGTAACAAATACAACATCCTACTACCCAACCTCCAACGTCAAAGCACAATTATTTTGTTCACACAGAAGAAGATGGTTGGTTCTGCTTTACCCATTAAAATCACATGCTTGCCCAGCTGTAATGTGCGTGCACAATACAGTACATGCAGGGGTCAGAATGAATAGGCGTTCTTGAACATGTGTTCCGCCAAATGCCATCTCATCTAAGTTTTACATTAGTGTGCTGGATCTGATTTTCGTCCATATTTACCATCAGTGTGGCATTCGTTTTATTGTATGTAAAAAAAAAAGAAGGGAATTTTGTTTACTTACCGTAAATTCCTTTTCTTCTAGCTCCTATTGGGAGACCCAGACAATTGGGTGTATAGCTTCTGCCTCCGGAGGCCACACAAAGTATTACACTTTAAAAGTGTAACCCCTCCCCTCTGCCTATACACCCTCCCGTGCATCACGGGCTCCTCAGTTTTGGTGCAAAAGCAGGAAGGAGGAAAAACTTATAAATTGGTCTAAGGTAAATTCAATCCGAAGGATGTTCGGAGAACTGAAACATGAACCAAAAGAACAATTCAACATGAACAACATGTGTACACAAAAGAACAACCAGCCCGAAGGACACAGGGGCGGGTGCTGGGTCTCCCAATAGGAGCTAGAAGAAAAGGAATTTACGGTAAGTAAACAAAATTCCCTTCTTCTTTGTCGCTCCATTGGGAGACCCAGACAATTTGGACGTTCAAAAGCAGTCCCTGGGTGGGTAAAAGAATACCTCGATAAAAAGAGCCGAAACGGCCCCCTCTTACAGGTGGGCAACCGCCGCCTGCAGGACTCGCCTACCTAGACTGGCATCTGCCGAAGCATAGGTATGCACCTGATAGTGTTTTGTGAAAGTGTGCAGACTAGACCAGGTAGCAGCCTGACACACCTGCTGAGCCGTAGCCCGATGCCGCAATGCCCAGGACGCACCCACGGCTCTGGTAGAATGGGCTTTCAGCCCTGAAGGAAGCGGAAGCCCAGAAGAACGGTAGGCTTCAAGAATCGGTTCCTTGATCCACCGGGCCAAGGTTGACTTGGAAGCCTGGGAACCCTTACGCTGGCCAGCGACAAGGACAAAGAGCGCATCTGAACGACGCAGGGGCGCCGTGCGAGACACGTAGAAACGGAGTGCTCTCACCAGATCCAAAGAGTGCAAATCCTTTTCACATTGGTGAATTGGATTAGGGCAAAATGAAGGTAAGGAGATATCATGATTGAGATGAAAAGGGGATACCACCTTAGGGAGAAATTCCGGGACAGGACGCAGAACCACCTTATCCTGGTGAAAAACCAGGAAGGGGGCTTTGCATGACAGTGCTGCAAGCTCCGACACTCTTCGGAGTGATGTAACTGCCACTAGAAATGCCACCTTCTGCGAAAGACGTGATAAAGAGACATCCCGCAGCGGATCGAAAGGTGGTTTCTGAAGAGCCGTTAGCACCCTGTTAAGGTCCCAGGGTTCAAGCGGACGCTTGTAAGGTGGGACTATGTGGCAAACTCCCTGCAGGAACGTGCGGACCTGCGGAAGCCTGGCCAGGCGCTTTTGAAAAAATACGGAGAGCGCCGATACTTGTCCCTTGAGAGAGCCGAGTGACAAACCCTTGTCCATTCCGGATTGGAGGAAGGAAAGAAAAGTGGGTAAGGCAAACGGCCAGGGAGAAAAACCATTATCAGAGCACCAGGATAAGAAGATCCGCCAAGATCTGTAATAGATCTTGGCGGACGTTGGTTTCCTGGCCTGTCTCATAGTGGCAATGACATCCTGAGATAACCCTGAAGACGCTAGGAGCCAGGACTCAATGGCCACACAGTCAGGTTGAGGGCCACGGAATTCAGATGGAAAAATGGCCCTTGTGACAGCAAGTCTGGGCGGTCTGGAAGCGTCCACGGTTGACCCACCGTGAGATGCCAAAGATCCGGGTACCACGATCGCCTCGGCCAATCTGGAGCGACGAGAATGGCGCGACGACAGTCGGACCTGATCTTGCGTAACACTCTGGGCAGCATCGCCAGAGGAGGAAATACATAAGGCAGTCGAAACTGCGACCAATCCTGAACTAATGCGTCCGCCGCCAGAGCTCTGTGATCCTGAGACCGTGCCATGAAGGCCGGGACCTTGTTGTTGTGTCGTGACGCCATAAGATCGACGTCCGGCGTTCCCCAGCGGCGACAGATCTCTCGAAACACGTCTGGGTGAAGAGACCATTCCCCCGCATCCATGCCCTGACGACTGAAAAAGTCTGCTTCCCAATTTTCCACGCCCGGGATGTAAACTGCGGAGATCGTAGAGGCTGTGGCTTCCACCCACTGCAGAATCCGCCTGACTTCCTGGAAGGCCTGACGACTTCGCGTGCCGCCCTGATGGTTGATGTATGCGACGGCAGTGGCGTTGTCCGACTGTATACGGATCTGTCTGCCCTCCAGCCACCGATGGAAGGCCAATAAGGCTAGATACACTGCCCTTATCTCCAGAACATTGATCTGAAGGGAGGACTCTACCGGAGTCCAGGTTCCCTGAGCCCTGTGGTGGAGGAAAACCGCTCCCCACCCTGACAGGCTCGCGTCCGTGGTGACCACAGCCCAGGTTGGGGGTAGGAAGGATTTTCCTTGTGATAGAGAATTGGGAAGGAGCCACCACTGAAGAGACGTCTTGGTTGCAAGGGACAGAGAGACGTTCCTGTCTAGGGAAGTCGACCTCCTGTCCCATTTGCGGAGAATGTCCCATTGGAGTGGCCGCAGATGGAATTGCGCGAACGGCACTGCCTCCATCGCTGCCACCATCTTCCCCAGGAAGTGCATGAGGCGCCTCAAGGGGTATGAGTGACCCCGAAGAAGAGATTGCACCCCTGCTTGTAGAGAAAGCTGTTTGTCCAGCGGTAGCTTGACTACCGCTGACTGTGTATGAAACTCCATCCCGAGGTAAGTCAGTGATTGGGTCGGTGTCAACTGGGATTTGGGGAAGTTGATTATCCACCCGAACCGCTGGAGAGTCGCCAGAGCGACTGTAAGGCTGTGTTGACACGCCACCCGAGAAGGTGCCCTGACTAGGAGATCGTCTAAGTAGGGAATCACCGAGTGGCCCTGAGAGTGAAGGACCGCCACAACGGATGCCATAACTTTGGTGAACACCCGTGGGGCTGTCGCCAGGCCGAAAGGCAATGCCACGAACTGAAGGTGTTCGTCCCCGATGGCGAAACGCAAGAAGCGTTGATGTTCGGGTGCGATCGGCACATGGAGATAAGCATCCTTGATGTCGATCGATGCTAGGAAGTCTCCTTGTGACATCGAGGCGATGACCGAGTGGAGAGATTCCATCCGAAATCGTCTGGTGCTCACATGTCTGTTGAGCAGTTTGAGGTCCAGAACGGGGCGGAAAGATCCGTCCTTCTTTGGCACCACGATAAGTTGGAGTAAAAGCCGCGACCTTGTTCCTGAGGGGGAACAGGGATCACAACTCCCTCTGTCTTCAGTGTCCACTGCCTGAAAAAGTGCTTCGGCCCGAGCGGGGGGCGGAGAGGTTCTGAAGAACAGAGTCTGAGGACGAGAGCTGAACTCTATCCTGTAACCGTGAGACAGAATGTCTCTCACCCATCGGTCTTGAACGAGTGGCCACCAGGCGTCGCAAAAGCGGGAGAGCCTGCCACCGACCGAGGATGCGGTTCGGGGATGCCGAGAGTCATGAGGAGGCCGCCTTGGAGGCAGCGCCTCCGACGGCCTTTTGGGGGCGTGACTTAGACCGCCACGCATAGGAGTTCCTCTGGCCTTTCTCCAGCCTGCTGGATGAAGAGGATTGGGGCTTGGCGGAGGGACGAAAGGACCGAAACCTCGATTGGACTTTCCGTTGCTGAGGTCTCTTAGGTTTGGACTGGGGTAAGGAAGAGTCCTTTCCCTTGGATTCCTTAATAATCTCATCCAATCGTTCGCCAAACAATCGGTCGCCAGAAAACGGCAAACCGGTTAAGAACCTCTTGGAGGCCGAGTCTGCCTTCCATTCGCGCAGCCACATGGCCCTGCGGACTGCCACAGAATTAGCGGATGCCACCGCTGTACGGCTAGCAGAGTCTAGGACTGCGTTCATGGCGTAGGAAGAAAAAGCTGACGCTTGAGAAGTCAGAGACGCAACCTGCGGAGCAGAATTCCGTGTGACAGCATTAATCTCAGCCAGACAAGCTGAGATAGCTTGTAGTGCCCACACGGCTGCAAAGGCCGGGGCAAAAGACGCGCCCGTGGCTTCATAGATGGATTTCACCAGGAGCTCTATCTGCCTGTCAATAGCATCCTTTAGCGATGAGCCACCTGCAACTGATACCACAGATCTAGCCGCTAATCTAGAGACTGGAGGATCCACCTTGGGACACTGAGCCCAACCCTTAACTACGTCAGAGGGGAAGGGGTAACGTGTGTCAGTAAGGCGCTTAGTAAAGCGCTTGTCCGGAACCGCTCTGGGCTTCTGGACAGCATCTCTGAAGTTAGAGTGATCGAAAAACGCACTGCGCGTACGTTTGGGGAACCGAAACTGGTGTTTCTCCTGCTGAGAAGCCGACTCCTCTATAGGTGGAGGCGGGGGAGACAGATCTAACACCTGGTTGATGGACGAGATAAGATCATTTACTAAGGCGTCCCCTTCAGGTGTATCAAGATTGAGTGCAACGTCAGGTTCAGAGCCCTGAGCTGCGACGTCCGCCTCGTCCTCCAGAGAGTCCTCGAGCTGGGAACCCGAGCAGCGTGAAGAAGTCGGGGAAGATTCCCAGCGGGCCCGCTTAGTCTGTCTGGGACTGTGTTCCGGGCAGGACTCCTCCGCGTGGGACCTAGGGCCCAACCTGGGAGCGCGCTGCGGCGCGGAGCGAGAGGGGCCTGGAGGCGACGAGCTAACGGGGACCGGGGCCTGTGTAAGGACCGGTCTGGACTGCAAAGCTTCCAGCAGCTTGGCAGACCATTTGTCCATAGACTGAGCCATGGATTGTGAAAGTGACTCAGAGAGTTTCTCAGCAAACGCAGCAAACTCTGTCCCTGCCGCCTGGACAGGGGGAGCAGGTGGGTCTACATGAGCCGAGGGGTCCACTAGTGACCTAGGCTCCGGCTGAGCAAGCGAAACAGGGGTCGAGCATTGCTCACAGTGAGGGTAGGTGGAACCCGCAGGTAACATAGCCCTACAAGAGATACAGGTCGCAAAAAAACCCTGTGCCTTAGCACCTTTGCTCCTTGTGGACGACATGCTGTTGTGTCCTAGGAGAGTGATCACTGAGGGTATATGGAAAGGGGTATACAGCCCGACCGAACAGAAATATGCATATAAACACGTATCTATTCCGGCACCCTGGGGGGGGACCAGCACCGGGTGACCGGTGTGGCTTACCGACCGCTAAAAAGCGGAGTGTGTGTCCTCCAGATTCCCTGCCTTAGGTCTCCCAGAGCTGCAGAGCTCTTCTCAGATAATCCTCCACCGGCAGAATGCCAAAAAACATGGCTGCCGGAGCTCTCAGGGGAGGAGTGGAGCCGTGGGCAGTGCTAGAAAAGTGCGGGAATCTGGGGTCCCCACAGTGATCAGTGAGGGGGGAGGACACATCCAGGATGCTCCTGCCCTCACAGCCGACATCAGGCCGGCCGTCCCGCCCTTACCCCTGACAGGCAGGTCCGGGGGCGGGATTTTTGCTACTAGGCCGCGATGAAGCCGGGGACTAAATTTAAAACCGCGGCCGACAAGCAGGCGCGGTCGGCGCGGAAGTCCCCCGGTCTTCACAAATCAGCAGCTGCTGCAGCGTCCGGGAAGCAGGCGCTCCATGCACAGTCCCCATGGGGACACAGAGTACCTTATAGATGCAGGGCCCGGTCCCTGAGGATAAATAGACTCCTGTCCAGCAGATTCCCACAGGGGCTGCGGAGGGAGCCCGGTCCCAGTGAATGGATGACCGGTCAGGATCCCACTTCTCCCAGAGCCACTAAGGGATGGTGAAGGAAAACGGCATGAGGCTCCGGCCTTTGTACCCGCAATGGGTACCTCAACCTTAACAGCACCGCCGACATAGTGGGGTGAGAAGGGAACATGCCGGGGGCCCCGTGGGGGTCCTCTTTTCTTCCAACCGATATAACTAATCTGAGAATGCATGAGTGGATGTGTGCCTCCTTCCACACAAAGCATAAAACTGAGGAGCCCGTGATGCACGGGAGGGTGTATAGGCAGAGGGGAGGGGTTACACTTTTAAAGTGTAGTACTTTGTGTGGCCTCCGGAGGCAGAAGCTATACACCCAATTGTCTGGGTCTCCCAATGGAGCGACAAAGAAAAATACAATTTAAGGTTTCTTTCACGCAATAGACTGTAAAAAATAGAACTGTTCACTTAAACGCGGGACGCTGAACAAAAATTGGACGTCTCAGATCAGTCTACAAATAACAAAGACATCTGTATATACCCATAGAACTGTAATGGGTATTATGGCCCCACATGGAAGATAGCGAAACGTGCGTGTCGGGGTACGTTTACAGCACCCAGTGCACCCACCATGGGTAAGTTTATTCAGTCCCTTACACACTTCCAGCTTTGCTAGGTTCATTTGGGACAAGCACTCCGTCTTCTTTGACTGTTATTTACTGATACCTGCAGCACTTCTCCCAGGGACCTTCAATACCACCTAGTGCCACTGGATGGTATTGGAGGTCTCATTTACTTATTTGTGCTTGCTGGAATTTTCCTTGATTTATATTAATGGATTGTAGTATGATTTTTCATTTGAGCTGTATCCTTTACCATGGGGTTCACTGATTGGTGATTTTTTTTTTTAGGACTCCCTTTTCACCTGGTTCTGTGTTCTATTATATAGTTTCTGGTAGTCTTTGTATTTATTTATTCCTCTTGCTACATACATTGTATGTAATAAAGATATTTCTACTTGTGCAAAGAGGTTTTCTCTGTGTATTATTTGTTTGACTATGGCCTTCACTACATATCCCCTTTTCCTCTGTGGTTGGTATCTTTTGAATTCATGGGAGTAGTTGTTTGGCAATTCGTTAATATGGTCCTTATATCTGCCCTTGTTTGTGTGTCTTATAAATAACAAAGACATCTGTATATGCCCATAGAACTATAATGGGTATATATTCTAGCCTCGATAAACATTGATATAACACGTATGTGAAAAACGAATGTCTGAATGAGGCAGAAGGGTCCATTTACTTGGAGAGACCGGCAGCACGATACGACCAACTTTTACCAATCAGCAGTTGTTTGAATGCCTTTCTACACAGGCAGACAGTGTACATTGCTCTGTGCACATAGGCCGCCATTGTTCTCGGTGCGAGTCTTGTTTGCACAGGACAATACACCGCCAAGTTGATGATCTTTTACGTTGTGTGATAATAATAAAAAAAAAAAAAAAACAACACGCGATGAACAAGAATTTTAAGCGTTCATTGGGGATCGGCAGCCGGTTTACACGCTAAGATAATTGTTAATTGGAAGGTTTTAACAAAGCTCTTCATGATTATCTTGCAATGTAAATGATCCTTTAGTTGTCTGAGCACCTTTATCTTATATAAAAAGGACAAATAAACATCCTATATCCAAAATATCCATGGAGGTCTCTGTTTTGTAATTACAGCCATAGGTTATTTCTTTTGGTTCAGAAGATTAGCATTTGGAGGGGGGAAAAAAAAAAAAAAAAAAAAAAGGTTAGGACCCCTCACCCGCTGCTCCATGTCACAGATGTAGGTGAACCACTTCAGGCCTGCCGCCACATGGGTGATCTCGTCTGCGTAAATAACTTCTAAAACCCGAGCTGAACTTTTATCTCCTTGTGCCAAAAATCTTTGCAGGGTCTGAGGGTGGACATCTAGACCCCTTGAAACAAAAAGGGGAAAAAAAGAAAATGTTAACAAAAAAGGGAACCAATTACCAGATTTGTCCACTATAAGCTACGGCCACCACCAGTAAGGCCTTACAGCAGGGCAGGGAGAAGTGCGTGTGCGCAGGAGCGCAATGGTGGACTCTGTGTGGATGACATAGGACGAGTCATCCACGCGAAGAAAGAAGGAGGATGGTGATTGCTAGAAGATAGGTATCTCTGCTCTTGGTCTGGAACCTCCTATCAGACCAGAACGCCCTCTAGGTGAGTAGAATAAAAGCTCTTTTTCCTGTTATACAGAGCGGCCTGGGCTCTTATATACAGTATTCTGGAATGCTGTATATAAAAGGTCACCGGTGGTGGCCGCAGCTTAAAAGGGACAAATATGGTGACAGGTTCCCTCAAATACAGGCTAACATACACAACTAGTGCAGAAGCCATGTGTGCATGGCGAGTGTAAATCATGGTTGGTCCAGCTATAGGAAATTCACATTCTCTGGTGTTCTGATGACTTAAACAGTTTGATGACCTATCCTAAGGAAAGTAGACAATGTCTGATAAGTGTGGGGGGGGGCACACACGCAGCACCCTGACAATCAGCTGTTCCCGATGTCAATGGAGGCCGGAATGCTCAGCTACAGCGCAGGTCTGTAAGCGGAACAGTCGCTGCGGCAGAGTATTACACATTCTCCCCCTATTGGTCTGAATAGGGGATGGATATGAAGTGCCTGGTCGAGGCCACTATAGAGATGACTGAGCTGTGCAGATCCATAACAGAGCCTTTATGGCAGCAGCTGACACCAGGAACAAAAACAAAAATCAGCAGGGGTGCCACAGAAATTGATGACCTATCCTAAGGATAGGCCATTGATGTTAAAGTAGTGGACAACCTCTTTAATAAAACATGACAGAAAAAAAAGCAGCTATACTTATCAATACATGATCAAAGTGCTAATGCACTGCACGATGGCGCTGGCCCCAATGATAAAAAGGCGGAGGTAGCACCCTGCATTTTATCAGTTTTGTGACTTGTTTTGGTAAATGTGGCCGTTTTTGTTTTCTGGAAAGTATTGCCGATTTCCCTTTTAGAGTTTATTACCTGGCTTCATGGACCATATGTACAATAGCTAACCGTCCTAGTAGGTCATGAGCTGTATCTGAAGCAGACTGCCACAAACCTACAAAAGATAAAAGATATTAATGGTCATACTGTGCAGAAAATACAAGAAAAAAACCCGCAGCAGTGAGCACTTGACACAGTCCACCATGTTTTTTTTTTCAGTAGCAAACCCACCATTGTGTACAGGAAGATCTCCAAAATGACTGTCCAGCTCTACAAGCCGCTTCTCCAGCAAACAGTAATGCTGAGAAAGACAACACAGGGTATTTGTGTAAGAAGAATGTAAATGAAGATCTCAAGCCATAAAGAGAGAGTTGCAAACCTTAGCCTCATCTCCAGCAACCTTTACAAAATCCGAGAAGAAATCTTTGGGAAGCCGCTCCCCGGTCTGCAGGTGGAAGGCAGCGAAGCGAGCGATGATGTCCCAGGACAGGTCTATTGCCCACTGCTCGATATTAGCTAGAGAGTGCAGCAATGCTATCCTGCTGGCCTAGGACACAACACATACAGAAATGGTTACATAAAGGCAAAGAATCAGAAGAAATTATGTGATTGATTTTCAGTATGGTCATAAATGTTATTGGGTTGAGGGAAAAGACACAATTTGAATAATAGGATTAATATCCTTGACCATCCTAGAAGATGAACAATATGTGTCCTTATTCAAAAATACTGTTATGGGTTTGGCGGATTAGGAAGAGATAGTATGCGACCTAAGCGCAACCCGGGGGTCCACTGTGCGTTAGATGGTATACAGCTGTTAAGTGCTCAGAGGGCTAGACGGACAACAGCAAAGTAAGCAAGCAGGGTATAAAGGCGCACTAGGATCTGTGTTAACAGCACACAGACTACCTAGCAGCACGCCGGAGAACCTGCTATAACCAAAAGGCAAAAAATAACAGCGAACAGTATGGTTCGCTAGGGCGCTTAACCAGCGCAAAAACTAAACACAGAAACGCAATGCCATACACGTAACCTGCGTGTGTTTGAATTATGTCAGCTAGATGCAAGATTCAAGTGACCTGCCTAAGAAAGCTGAACGCAGATTCAAGCGTCTATCACAGTGAATGCGTGTGTAGCTAGTTGAAGTACAGGCACAGACCAGGACCAGAATGCCACACCAGCGACCTGCCAACACAGACACACTCACTGACTCATCAAGAGGACTGAGCGCCGACGGGCATCATTATATAAACTAAGCTCCGCTCCAATTGAAGCTCACAGCCAACCAGCACGAACGTCATCCAACAACCAGTCCAGAGACGTCACGTCATCAGGGCAGCAGTCCGGTGGAAAATCAGAAAATGACATCAACAGGACAGCAGATGACAGGCAGCCAATCAGAACACGCCACGTCACACGCATGCCCAGTAGAGCCCTTTCCGGACTTGAACTTAGACAGAGAGGATTCTGCCCGAGCATGCTCAGTAGCCAGATTTCTGGACTAAAGGGTGCTTTACACGCTGCGACATCGCTAACGATATATCGTCGGGGTCACGTAGTTAGTTACACACATCTGACGCAGTTAGCGTCATTGCAGCGTCTGACACCAAGGAGCGACGTGCAACTGTAGCGGCGGCAGGGCGCTGCGCTCGCTAACGCTCGGGTCCAGCGCTCCTGCTGCTCAGTGGCTCGAGCGGTGGGCCGGATGCGGGGACTCGAGCGGCGCTCCTCGCTCGTGAGTGAAAAGGGGGTGATTTGTTTGGGAATTTAGTCCGTGACGCCACCCACGGGTTGTGGTGAAGATGGGCACCACCGCTGCTGATGACGGGGATCCCGGGAGCGATGGTAGGGAGCCGCTGGGATGTTGTTTTCCCCCTCCGTGGGTAGGGGTTGGTGGTCCCGGGGCCCGGTGGTGTGACGGGGAGGCAGGGTCGGTGAGGTGCAGGGTTGCAGGGACAGCGCGGCGCGGTGCCGGATGGCACGGGTGTACTCACTCAGCAATAGATGCACAAAGTCTCCGGTAAACCAAACGGCTGGATGGACGGGTCCCGCAGCCGGCTGCAGTGTCTCTCCCCGGACAGGTGATGGCGGCTGTCTCTCCCTGCACCTTTGTGTACTGTGTTGACTCCAATGGCTTCCCAACGGTAGTCCGCTCCCCCGTGTATAGATACCGGAGGAGCCTGTTTTGCCTGCAGGCGCTGGCCCTTGGATTTCTAGCTGGTTGCGGTGGCTGTATATCCTCACGGTGTGAGCGGTTGTCTTCAATCGGGACTTAGTTGTTAGGGAACCCCGGGGGTTCCTGTCACATTCGGATTTGAATATTGACGGCGGCTCCAAGCCTGGTCGGGGTCCGATGGCCCTGCCTGTGTGCTTAGCTTCACTCTGTTCCCCGGTCCGGTACCGGTGGGCCACCGCCCAGCCCCGGTCCTTACGGCTCTGCGGAGTTCCACCAACTCCTGCAGACGGCCACCACCGTCTGCCAACCTTGCTCTCAGTGCCTGGGCTCCTACCCAGACACTCGCAGTACGTGACCTCTCACTTTCACCTCCTGGACTCATCTACTCCAAACTCTAACTGACTGCTTTTCCCGCCTCCAGGCCTGTGAACTCCTCGGTGGGTGGGGCCAACCGCCTGGCTCCGCCCCACCTGGTGTGGACATGAGACCCTGGAGGGAGGCAACAAGGGTTTTTGTCTCACTAATGTAACTGTCTGGGGGTGGGTGTGTGTGTGTTTTGTCTGTGGCTACCTGGCTAGTCCAGGGCGCCACACAACGATCTCAAAACGTTTAAAATCGTTGATAGTTGTCACGTTGCTCCTTTTCAAAATATCGTTGGTGGTGCATACCGCTGGTTGTTCGTCGCTCCTGCGGCGTCACACATCGCTATGTGTGACACCGCAGGAACAACGAACATCTCCTTACCTGCGTCCACCGGCAATGAGGAAGGAAGGAGGTGGGCGGCATGTTCCGGCCGCTCATCTCCACCCCTCCTCTGCTATTGGGCGGCCGCTTAGTGACGCCGCAGTGACGTCACTATGACGCCGAACGCACCCCCCCTTGAAGGAGGGATTGTTCAGCGGTCACAGCGACGTCGCTGAAAAGGTATGTGCGTGTGACGCTGCTGTAGAGATAATGTTCGCTACGGCAGCGATAACCAAATGTCGCACGAACGAAGGGGGCGGGTGCTGTTGCGCACGACATCGCTAGCGATGTCGCAGCGTGTAAAGCACCCTTTAGACGCTGAGGACAGGGCAGCCAGCTGGATAACCTGAGGTAAAGCCAGAAGCCGAGACTGGGACCTAGATATACTGTAGACTTCTTCACAAATTAATGATTTTCACATTCACAAAAAAATAACCACCTGTTAATCAGGGTGGTGGCTTGAAACACATTCATTTTTAGTCTGTGTCCATTTTTACCATGTATGTGTACAAAAAACAAACTGATGCATGTTTCTAAGCTACTCCATGTAACCAGTTAGTGAAAAAGGACTGCACACAAATGTAGCACAGACGGCATACATGTGCTCTCCTTTATTTATTTTTTGGTGACAAATCACTTCAATGTGTAGATATACACCTGTATGTATATATGTAAATATGATGGGAATACGAATGGAGCGTAATGTACATGCAGATGTTGGGTGAGCACTATGCTAATAAAATTGGGTGCTGAAGTAATACAGCAACTCTTACAGCCACAAGACTAGAAACAATGACAAAATCTGCCCAGATTTTATTAAAGTGTATTTCGTAAATCAATAGTACATATGAAAATCAGGAACTTTGTAATATATCTTATCAGACGAATTTGCTTCTTTCTCTGGCAGAATTGTTCAGTCATAATCAAAATTCTCAATTCTGAGGTAAAATCTGTATAAAAGTGGAGACTTTCCCATGTTGACGGGAGGAGCGACGAGCCGGTGGCCGGCCGAGCGACGGGCCGGTGACCGGAGGAGCGACGAGCCGGTGGCCGGCCGAGCGACGGGCCCGTGGCCGGCCGAGCGACGGGCCCGTGGCCGGCCGAGCGACGGGCCCGTGGCCGGCCGAGCGACGGGCCCGTGGCCGGCCGAGCGACGGGCCCGTGGCCGGCCGAGCGACGGGCCCGTGGCCGGCCGAGCGACGGGCCCGTGGCCGGCCGAGCGACGGGCCCGTGGCCGGCCGAGCGACGGGCCCGTGGCCGGCCGAGCGACGGGCCCGTGGCCGGCCGAGCGACGAGCCAGAGGAGCGACGAGCCAGAGGCCGGCGGAGCGACGAGCCAGAGTGAGGAGCGAGAGGCAGAGCTCCACCTCTTTTATCTACATACAATCTCCTCAGTAACAGCTGCCATCTTCTATCAGTCATGGGAAAGTCTTCACTGAATATAGATTTTACCTCAGAATTGAGAATTTTGATTATGACTGATCAATTCTGGCACAGAAAAGCTAATTTATCTGAATGGAAATATTACAAAAGTTGCTTATTTTCATGTGCACTATTGATTTATGAAATTAAAATGACGGTTAAACTTTAATGTTGTTTTAATCTTTACCCTTCACACATAGGGGTTAATGTGACATGCATCAATCAGGGTATAGCAGATACAACCAAGTCTGAGAAGCGAAAGAGACAGAAACCAATCCAAGCCGATGTGTCTCACCAATGTTCCTCCCTTGCCTCTCTTGATCTGGCCCGGCTGTACTATGGTGAGGTCCTCTTTGCGGCTTGGTTGGACAGGAGGTTCAATGTGTCCGATTTCTGAAATTTTTCCTGAATTCCACATCTCTTGTACCTGATGGGTGAGTTTTGCCTGGGAAGAACAGCACACTTATGTAACTGCCTCTACATCAGATTCATCAAGCAGTTTTAGACCTCTCTCTGGTATGAAGCTACTTTAAGTGTCACTAAACGTTTTTTCACACCTCATAACTGCGCAAAAATTTAGTAACTTTTGGCAGCTTTACTTCAGTCTTGGTCAGTTCAGAGAACTTTAATTAAAAAAAAAAGGTATTGGAGCTTAGCCAATTGTGGCAAGCAAGTTCATCATTTCTTGCAGTAGCGTGAGGCAGCAGAGGGATGCGCCAAATTGTTGGAATTCAGCATGCCTTTTAAGCAATTTGGCGCATCTTACTCCAGTGCCGCAGTCATCAAGACCAGAGTACATAATGGCATTCATAATTAAAATCGGGGACAGACAAAACAAGAAACAAAAAAAAGAAAAATACTAACTATAATGTGATTCTGACAAATAATAGATCGATTTATTTATTTAATCGTATGAACGTATATCTTACCATCATATAAAAATAAACACCAGACAATAGACAGTGATTGAAAAATATCAAAAGGATAAAAATCAAAATTTGAATATCAAGATTTTCTATATATGCAATAGCGTTATCATTTACAATATAGAAATCCTTCTTGTCACCATGGTAGGATCTCAGGGGGCACTCCTCAACAATGTGCTGGATAGTTTGACGATCTGCTCCACAGTCACAGGTCGGAGAGTCATATTTTCCCCACTTATACATAAAATCTGCACAGACGCCAAAGTTTGTTCTGATACGATTTAGAGTAACCCATGTTTTCCTTGGTAGATTGAAGCCTGGTGGAGGGTTTTGTAAATTAGGGAACATTTGGGGATCACCGTCTACTACATTGACCCAAAGTTCTCGCCATTTCTCCTCTAAATTGAAGTCTTGTTCATGCAAGGTGATTGCAGTTCGGATGGGTGGGTGTCTTGATTTCAATCGTTGTATTGTAACATCTCTGATATTTTGGTGTATTGGAAGTTTTTCATTATTCCCTACTTTAGTGTATTTAGTGTAGCTTTTGTCTTCTTAGATTTGCGGGTGCGATATGACTCAGCACAGGCAACCAGTGAACAGGTGTAGGTCTAATAGCACCAGATATTATACGCAAAGAGTTGTTCAGCTGAGTGTCAATTAAGTTTACATGACAGCTATTTAACCATGCTGGAGCACAGTATTCTGCAGCAGAGTACACCATGGCAAGAGTAGATGTTCTCAAAAAAGATGTTGCCGAGCCCCAGGAGGATCCACAAAGTTTCTGAATAATATTATTACGTGCTTTCAGTTTCTGTGCCAATTTATCCAGATGGGATTTAAAAGTTATACTTCTATCAAGGGTTACACCTAAGTACTTAGGATTGAAATTGTGTTTAACAGATTGGCCTTCAAATTGTACTTTAAGTTCAGTCTTGGCACTTGCATTGTGTAAATGAAAGCAACAAACTTCCGTTTTTGATGGGTTAGGTTTTAATCTCCATTGTCGGAAGTACTTTCCCATTACACTAAGATCTTTTGTAAGAGCATCCTCTGCTTCCTCCATTGTTTTGCTTACCATAGCAAGTGCCCAGTCATCGGCATATCCAAATTTCCATGACACTGTTTTAGGAATATCAGCTAGGTACAGGGCAAACAGGAGAGGTGCCAGCACTGATCCCTGGGCCAGTCCGTTGTTTAAAGATTTCTTACAACTGGTTGAATCGCCCATAATAAGATGAAAAGTTCGATTTGAAATCATATTGTTCAAGAGGTACATCATTTTCTTACATGGAATCACCTTCAAAAATTTATATAAAAGTCCTTCCCTCCACACAGTATCATATGCAGCAGAGAGATCGATAAACGCCACTGAAACTTTCTTGTTCTTCTGGAATTCAGCTTCAATGAGAGTTGTCAAAGCTAAGACTTGGTCACTACAGTTTCGAGCAGGTCTGAAGCCGGCTTGCTCTATAGGTATTGAGTCGAAAATCTTTAGACTGATCTTGTTATATATTAAGCGTTCTAAGAGCTTATATAAGCAACTCAACAAGGCAATGGGTTTATAGCTTAATGGATTATCTTCAGGCTTCCCAGGTTTTAACAATGCAATTATTTTGGCATGTTTTAATTTACTAGGGACTTGAGCATTCTCTATAATATCTGAGAAGAACTTTGCCATCCATTTTTTCGTATAAGGTCCACAGTTTTTGAGAAATTCAGGATGGATCCCATCAGAGCCGGGAGCTTTGTTAATTTTAGTTTCAGCAAGGGCAATTTCAATGTCACAGGTTGTAAAAGCACGTGAGTATTCTTCAGATGGCGCCACTGATTATTTTAGTAGCTTAAGAAGGGAATTTTGTTTACTTACCGTAAATTCCTTTTCTTCTAGCTCCTATTGGGAGACCCAGACAATTGGGTGTATAGCTTCTGCCTCCGGAGGCCACACAAAGTATTACACTTTAAAAAGTGTAACCCCTCCCCTCTGCCTATACACCCTCCCGTGGACCACGGGCTCCTCAGTTTTGGTGCAAAAGCAGGAAGGAGGAAACTTATAAATTGGTCTAGGGTAAATTCAATCCGAAGGATGTTCGGAGAACTAAAGACCATAACCCAAAAGAACAGCCAGCCCAAAAGGGCACAGGGGTGGGTGCTGGGTCTCCCAATAGGAGCTAGAAGAAAAGGAATTTACGGTAAGTAAACAAAATTCCCTTCTTTGTTGCTCCATTGGGAGACCCAGACAATTGGGCCGTCCAAGAGCAGTCCCTGGGTGGGTAAAAGAATACCTTAATAAGAAGAGCCGAATACGGCCCCCTGTTACAGGTGGACAACCGCCGTCTGAAGGACTCGCCTACCTAGACTGGCGTCTGCCGAAGCATAGGTATGCACTTGATAGTGCTTTGTGAAAGTGTGCAGACTAGACCACGTAGCTGCCTGACACACCTGCTGAACCGTTGCCCGGAGCCGCAATGCCCAGGACGCACCTACAGCTCTGGTAGAACGGCCTTTCAGCCCTGAAGGGAGCGGAAGCTCCGAAGAACGGTAGGCCTCGAGAATCGGTTCCTTGATCCACCGAGCCAAGGTCGACTTGGAGGCCTGAGAGTCCATACGCTGGCCAGCGACAAGGACAAAAAGCGCATCTGAACGGCGTAGGGGCGCCGTGCGAGACACGTAGAACCGGAGTGCTCTCACTAGATCCAAAGAGTGCACAACCTTTTCACCCTGGTGAATTGGATTAGGGCAACAGGAAGGCAAGGAGATATCCTGATTTAGATGAAAAGGAGATACCACCTTAGAGAAAAATTCCGGGACAGGACGAAGAACCAGCTTATCCTGGTGGAAAACCCGGAACGGAGCCTTGCATGACAGCGCCGCAAGCTCAGACACTCTCTGAAGAGAAGTGACTGTCACCAGGAAGGCCACCTTCTGCGAGAGACGGGAGAGAGAGACATCCCGCAGCAGCTCAAAAGGCGGCTTTTGAAGAGTCGTCAGGACTCTGCTAAGATCCCAGGGTTCCAACGGACGTTTGTAAGGTGGGACCATGTGGCAGACCCCCTGCAGGAACGTGCGGACCTGCGGAAGCCTGGCTAGACGCTTTTGAAAGAAAAAACACGGAGAGAGTGGATACTTGGCCCTAGAGAGAGAGCCGAGGGACAAACCCTTGTCCATTCCAAATTGTAGGAATGAAAGGAATGTGGGTAAGGCAAACGGCCATGGAGGAAAGCCGTTATCAGCGCACCAGGATAGAAAGACTTGCCAAGACCTGTAATAGATCTTGGCGGACGTTGGCTTCCTGGCTTGTCTCGTGGAGGCAATGACATCCTGAGATAACCCTGAAGACTCTAGGAGTCAGGGACCAATGGCCACCTAGTCAAGTTGAGGGCCACAGAATTCAGATGGAAAAAACGGGCCTTGTGATAGCAAGTCTGGGCAGTCTGGAAGTGCCCACGGTTGACCCATCGTGAGATGCCACAGATCCGGATATCACGACCGTCTCGGCCAGTCTGGAGCGACGAGAATGGCGCGACGGCAGTCGGACCTGATCCTGCGTAGTACCCTGGGCAGCATCGCCAGAGGGGGAAACACATAAGGCAGTCGAAACTGCGACCAATCCTGGACTAAAGCGTCCACTGCCAGAGGTCTGTGATCCTGAGACCGTGCCATGAAGGCCGGGACCTTGAGAGATCGACGTCCTGCGTTCCTCAGCGGCCCTGACGACTGAAAAAAATCTGCTTCCCAGTTTTTTACGCCCGGGATGTGAACTGCGGAGATGGTGGAGCCTGTGGTTTCCACCCACTGCAGAATCCGCCGGACTTCCTGGAAGGCTTGACGACTGCGAGTGCCGCCTTGGTTCGCGAACGGCACTGCCTCCATAGCTGCAACCATCTTCCCCAGGAAGTGCCTGAGGCGCCTTAAGGGGTGTGACTGACTCCGAAGAAGTGATTGCACCCCCGCCTGCAGAGAAAGCTGTTTGTCCCTGGAGAGTCGCCAGAGCGACGGCAAGGCTTTGTTGACACGCCGCCTGAGAAGGGGCCCAGAGGTTCTGAAGAAACGAGCCGCAGGACGAGAACTGAACTCTATCCTGTAACCATGAGACAGAATGTCTCTCACCCATCGGTCTTGAACTTGTGGCCACCAGGCGCCGCCAAAGCGGAAGAGCCTGCCACCGACCGGGGATGCGGCTAGGGGAGACCGAGAGTCGAGGAGGCCGTTTTGGAGGCAGTGCCCCCTGCGGCCTTTGTGCTGCAATTTGATTTGAAGTTATAGAATTCGTTTTGTGCTTTACTTTACGATTTCCTTCTAGTTTTCTTAAAAGAGACCATGCTTTTCTACTGGACCTTTTAAAGTTCAAATTCTCAACTGTTTCCATCCATTTAATACAACGTGCTGCATTCAGTTTGTTCAACAATTCCTCACCAATTTCACCATCTTCACTCAAGAAATTGTCTGTACAGTTGTTCACATTCATCAGACCATCCTGGGATATATTCTTTGCGAAAGCCACGTGGTATTGATTTATTTGCAGCTGTAATAACGGCTTTACAAAACCGTTCATAGTTTTTACTGATTGGAGGTATCCAGCCGATACACTTATCAAGGTGATCTGCAAACTTCTGCCAGTTGGCTTTGGCAAGGTTCCATCGAGGACGCAGATACGACGTTACAAGAGGAATAGATACTCCAATGGTGATGATGACAGGGCAATGCTGGCTACGAGGGAAATGTTTGACAACATATCGAGATGTAGACAAAGGTTGATATGTTTTGTCTCACGCAATAGAAACAAAGTCAGGATTGTATCCTCTCTGCCAGGCTGCTGACTGGAAAGTTGGAAAGTCCTTTGCATCAAAAACGAGGAATATATTATGCGCTTCAGACCAGTTTACCAGATACTCGCCATTGTCATCGTTGCTAGCATATTGCCAAAGCTCGTGGTGGCTATTAAAATCTCCTATGTATACAGTAGGGTGTGGGTGAACATGAATGACTTCTGTGGGCCATTGTACTGCAGGAGGCTTGTAAATATTAACAATTGTGATATCGCCGATAGATCGATTGACCCCCAGGGTGTCGAGCACGGTTTCCCCACATGCAGTCGCCTCACCTTCTCGTCTGGATCTGGAGTTCGGAGAATTTTGCTGGCCCAATAACTCAAGGAGCATTCATCATTATTATCTTTCCCTTTTGTGCTCCCAGACGCTCCAATGTTTCCTACAAAACATAATTCCTGTATTTTACAACTAAAAACCTAGGCAGGTGGAAGCCCTACTGCTACTAGTGAACAAAGTTAATCAGAAAATCATTCAAACTGAATCACAGAAACATTTGATAACATTACATAAGACTAGTAGGTGATTATCACAATGAATGCAGCCATTGGCAATGGTTAAAGGGAACCTGTCAGGTGCAATATGCAGTTCTGGGTGTATATTGCTGATCCCTGCCTAACCGTCCCTGTATACACTAGCATAGATAGAGAGCTTTAGAAAAAGTATTTTTTTAAAGATCTTTTACCGTATGCTAAGGAGCGAGGGCAGTTGCCCCTCATTAGCATGTTAGTACGCCCCTGTGGGTGTGCTAACATGCTAATGAATACGCAGCGTCACAGGATGATCTCACTCACCTCTCCGCTGCCCAACGCTGGATTTCGGTTCAGCGCGCATGACCCCGGAGTTTCGGTCATGCGCACTACTTCAGTTTGAAGCCGGGACATGTATACCCAACTTCATAGTGCGCTTGACCCAAACTCCGGGCTCATGCGCACTGAGACGAAATCCAGCGTCGGGCAGCGGAGAGGTGAGTGAGATCATCCTGTAACGCTGCGTATTTATTAGCATGTTCGTACGCCCACAGTGGCCCAAAGGGGCGTACTAACATGCTAATGAAGGGCGACTGGCCGGGGAACTAATGCCCAGGGAGCTACTGCCCTCACTCATTAGCATACGGTAAAAGATCTTTAGAAATACTTTTTCTAAAGCTCTCCATCTATGCTAGTGTATACAGGGACAGTTAGGCACGGATTAGCGATATATACCCAGAAATGCTCGTGGTTCTGGGTGCATATTGGACCTGACAGGTTCCCTTTAAAGATTTCTGTTATTAGACGTTTGACACAACATTATAAATAAAGGCCACCCTACTCATAAGGCCCTTACTTGGCTCAACGCACCTATTTCGGCAACATGGGCTGACAGTCTAATGTGTATTGGAGCTTTTAAACTGTCCCAACAGATGAGGGAAAAGGAAGAGGAAAAGAAGAATCTATCAAGTCCAGGTCTTCGATGGCCGATACTTTTGTTCTCTGGAAGCCTCTACCAGTGGAGTGTGCCAGAAGCTCTCACAGAGAACACTGGAGCGCTCGGCAGAGCCGGGTATTGGAGAGTATGGGGAGACTCATCAAACACATTGTTTGACTGATAGCAATCTAATGGGTATGATGGGGCTTTACAATGTTTACAATATGGTGTCAGGAAACCAGAGTCCTATGTCTCCTGCCCTTACACAGAGTGATTGACAGATTCTCTTATATAATGTATGCAGGGAGAGTTGTCAATCAGTCCTGAGAGCTTTTATATGAAAATATTGAGTAAATTCTAAAACAAACTGCAGAACATACGCAAGCACATATCTGCTCTTCCCCCAATCTGGGGGAGAGAAATTGTGCCGACAGACCAAGATTCAAGATCCTTATATAAAACATAAAAGTCATACCTGGCTGCTCAAAAGGAGGCTTCTTCCAAGGGGTTAGGGATAGTGCATTCTGAGTCTGGATATAAACTTTGCCTTCACAAACCTTCACTTCATACACTTGGTTCTACAAACACAAATTAGTCAAAGTAAGGCTGGGGCCACACGGGCACTACTGCGATCCACTTACATGACACTCGGCTCGTGCTGGCAGTACAGCAGAGCCGAGTGTCATGCCTGTGTCCTTTCAACTGAGGTCCGTTCGTGCGAGCAGACCTCAGCTGCGGGGGGCGGGTTGGCACTCAGGAGGGGAGGGAGGGATTTCTCTCCCTCTCTACTGCGTAGCCGGCTATTGCCATTCTCGCACTGCACTAGCGGTACACCGGTGTACCGCAAGTGCAGTGCGATTTTTCTCTCGCCCCATTCACTTGAATGGGTGCGAGAGAAAGAGACTCAGCTTACAATCGCAGCATGCTGCGATTGTTTTCTCAGTCCGATTAGGGCTGAGAAAATAATCGCCCATGTGTGCTCACACACAGGCTAGAATTGGTCCGAGGGGAATGCGATGTTTTATCACACTCCACTCGCACTGTTTTTCTCGCCGTGTGGCTTAGCCCTAAAGAGTAGGCTACAACAACTATCATCAACTGGAAAATAGTAACTTGGCTCCTATCCACCAATCATTAATACAGGGGTCCTAATCCCTCATTTCCTGACACGGTGATTGAGACTGAATTGAACAGTGTGTATGTGCAGGACCACGTGCATTATTTTATTTCCCCACTGGAGTGACACTTTAACACTAGAACTACTGAGGTAGTCATTTTGACTACTTCGCACTATGTATTTCTATATAGGTGTCACGGGTCCAGTAGTTCTAGTGTTAAATGTAAGCCCCCCTGCCCGCTATCTTATACTTACCCTCTGGTGTTTCCATACTTTTTCAGCACTATCTTGTGCTTTTAACTTCTGCCTGAAGTTACATTACAAGCGCTCAATACATCTCTATATCTCTATGAGAACAAGAACGAGACTAGAAAAGGCAGGAGCAGCCGTCAGGTCACAAATCACCATAGTCGGACAGGGGCAGTGGTGATAACAGAAGACAGAGGCAGATAAGTATAAGACAAGGGATAGGGGACTTGCATTTAAAGCACCACTCTAGCTGTACAATTAAAAAAAAACACTGGAGTGAGGCTTTTAGCGCTTATTGGACATATGGAGACAACGGGCAGTGCGAGTCCTGTAGACATGAACGAGCAGTAGTTCTCATATATGTCCATGACACTCCTTTTAAAGAAAAGGGGTCCCAGGGGTGGGGGCCCCCAATGGTCGGACAGGGTTTTTTTTTTTTTAAGGATAGTTGATAAACGGTATTGTGAGAAAACCACTTTCCAACATTTATGTACGGTCAGTGGAAGTGCACAATCGCAATACAGTGTGGCCTCATAAGCGAATCCCACACTATAGAGTGGGTGCTGGCAGTGTTACACAGCTAACATCCAAGAGTAACTTGCGATTAGCGCTAACGCCATTCACCAAACTTAGCTGCTAATGTCAACTGTGGAAGAGGCATTAAAGAGACTAGGAATGGGAAGTGGATCAGTCACTTTAGAAAAAAATACTATAAAAGATTGGTATCACAGTAATTATACTTAAGAAACACAATACCTGGTCATTTTTACTGCAGAATAAAAAAAGAAATCCTCAACAAAAATGGCAGAATTAAATTTGTTCCTCATTTCACCTAACTCAGAATTTATTTTTTTTTTTTCATTTTTCTGCAGATTGTATGGAAATATGAATGGGGTCATTTAAGATAACAACTCGTCCTGCAAAACAGAAACCCTCATAAGGAAGGGTATGTTGTTGGAAAAATAAAAATGTTATTGCTGGAAAATGAGGAGGAAAAAAATAAGTTGGCCACATGTCTAAGGTGTTAAACTGTAATGCCAATATGGCAGAATTTTTATGCTGCACATCTATCTTGAAATTGGCAGCAACATCCACATGTGCCCTAGGCAGGTTTCGCTTAAGATTGTGCTGTGCATTTCATCCATGTACACTGAAGAGGAGAAATCCACAGCGAAAACCCATAGCATGTCGCAGTATAATGATCATGCTTCGGATCTGATCACTTTCTCTCCATGATGATTGGGTATTTACAGCATATCGGTATGTGTGGGACTGTAACTTGCTGCAATCGTGTGGTGTGTGCACCGCAGATACGCCACATTTGCAATAGTTTAAGTGATGTCCATATTCTACTACTATTACACTGATAAAAACCTCGTTAAAAGGGTATTTCAATTTCAGCCGATAAATAATTATCAGAAAGGAAAAATCATAAAATTTTATGTTACATCTGTTTTAGCTCCAATGCCATGTTTACAGCACTGCAGCCAAACTGAGCTCACCAGCTCTGCCCATGTTGACGATACGAGCCGCTCAGAAAGGTTGAGGGCACCGATTGGCTGCAGCGGTGTCTACATAAGATCATAACAGACATTGGCAGCAATGGTGAAAACCCTAGTAGAGGGATAGGGGATTTCCTGACAGGAGATACATGATGCTCCAACAACAGGCAGAATGTATCATGATCATAATTATTGCAGCCAAGTATATTTTACTTTGAAACTCAGCGGTGTTTCGGAGGAGACATGCTTTGAAAAGCTGTCTGGGACAATGTCTTGGATAACTGGTCCAAAAGACAGGTCCCTTGCATTTTCTTCCCAAGAATGACAGGTCTCTCCTTATGTGAGTATATAGATGGGGGCCATGTCTGCCAACGAGAGGGTAGAATCTACTGGGACACGGCCTCTTGGACTAATTTGGACTAGTCATCCAAGACAAATAGTCCCCAGCTGACTTTTCAAGGTATGTATACTTCAAAACACTGGAATAATTCAGCCGGTATCAAATTCATTCTGCCCATAGTTCAGGCAGCAATCAATGTCCCATCAGGTTCTCTTTAAAGGGAACCTGTCAGCAGAAATTTCGCCCAAAAGCTAAAAGATTCCCCCTCTGCAGCTCCTGGGCTGCATTCTAGAAAGGTCCCTGTTATTATTGTGCCCCATGTGAGACCAAAATAAAGAGTTTATAAAGTGGTACCTTTTTGTATTCAGATAGTGTAAATGTGACACGGGGGCGGGCTCTCTGCCGTCCGTTATTCTGCCTCCTGGTCCTGTATGCAGCCCCCATCGCTCCTTTCCATAGCTGATGCACCGCCCACTGCTCCAGCCATCCCTGGCGCATGCGCAGTGCCAGTCTCACGGGACTGAGCAGTGTGACCGCTGGTGACATGTGCGCAGGCAAGTGATTATGAGCGGGGCTGTGATTGTTATCAGCAAGTACCCGCCCATAATCTCGTGAGCGCGCAAACCTCTCCAGCGGTCACACTGTGTTCAGGGTAGTGCTAGATTGTATGGGCTGCTTCCAGGGATGACGTCCCTTTTGTCACGTGATAGTATTTTGAACACGCCCCTATCACGTGACAAAAGGGACGTCATCCCTGGAAGCAGCCCATACAGTCTAGCACTACCCTGAGCACAGTGTGACCGCTGGAGAGGTTTGCACGCTCACGAGATTATGGGCAGGTACTTGCTGATAACAATCACAGCCCCGCTCAGAATCACTTGCCTGCGCACACGTCACCAGCGGTCACACTGCTCAGTCCCGTGAGACTGGCACTGGGCATGCGTGGGGATGGCTGGAGCAGTGGGCGGTGCATCAGCTATGGAAAGGAGCGATGGGGGCGGCATACAGGACCAGGAGGCAGAATAACGGACGCCAGAGAGCCCGCCCCCGTGTCACATTTACACTATCTGAATACAAAAAGGTACCACTTTATAAACTCTTTATTTTGGTCTCACAGGGGGCACAATAATAACAGGGACCTTTCTAGAATGCAGCCCAGGAGCTGCAGAGGGGGAATCTTTTAGCTTTTGGGCGAAATTTCTGCTGACAGGTTCCCTTTAAAGGGAATCTGTCAGGCTTAAGGAGACCTTTCAGGATCAGAAGAAGGGAATTTTGTTTACTTACCGTAAATTCCTTTTCTTCTAGCTCCAATTGGGAGACCCAGACAATTGGGTGTATAGCTATTGCCTCTGGAGGCCACACAAAGTATTACACTTAAAAGTGTAAGGCCCCTCCCCTTCTGGCTATACACCCCCAGTGGGATCACTGGCTCACCAGTTTTAGTGCCAAAGCAAGAAGGAGGAAAGCCAATAACTGGTTTAAAGACCAATTCAATCCGAGGAAACATCGGAGAACTGAACCATACCACATGAACAACATGTGTACCCGAAAAAACAGAAAAACCCCGAGAAAACAGGGCGGGTGCTGGGTCTCCCAATTGGAGCTAGAAGAAAAGGAATTTACGGTAAGTAAACAAAATTCCCTTCTTCTTTGTCGCTCCATTGGGAGACCCAGACAATTGGGATGTCCAAAAGCAATCCCTGGGTGGGTAAAAGAATACCTCATGATAGGGCCGTCAAACGGCCCTCTCCTACAGGTGGCCAACCGCCGCCTGAATGACTTATCTACCTAGGCTGGCGTCTGCCGAAGCGTAGGTATGCATCTGATAATGCTTGGTAAAAGTAAGTAGACTCGACCAGGTGGGTGCCTGACACACCTGCTGAGCCGTAGCCTGGTGCCGTAATGCCCAGGATGCACCCACGGCTCTGGTAGAATGGGCCTTCGGCCTTGAGAGAACCAGAAGCCCAGTAGAACTGTAGGTTTCAAGAATTGGTTCCTCGAGCCCCCGAGCAAGGGTGGATCTGGAAGCTTGCGACTGTTTACGCCGACCAGCGACAAGGACAAAGAGTGCATCCGGGTGGCGCAGGAGCGCCATGCGGGAAGTAGAACCTGAGTGCTCTCACCAGAACCAACAGATGCAAATCTTTCTGAAATTGATGGACTGGACGAGGACACAAAGAAGGTGAGGTGATATCCTGATTGATATGAAAATGGGATACCACCTTAGGGAGAAATTCCGGAACCGGACGCAGAACTACCCTGTCCTGGTGAAGGACCAGGAAGGGAGTTTGTATGAGAGCGTTGCTAGCTCGGAAACTCTCCTAAGAAACGAGACCGTTACTAGAAGGCCACTTCCCGTGAAAAACGGGAAGGGAGACATCCTTCAAAGGCTCGAAAGGCGGCATCTGGAGAGCAATTAGAACCTTGTTCAGATCTCAGGGCTCTAACGGCCGCTTGTACGGAGTGCTGAGAAGACAAACTCCCCGTAGGAACGTGCGTACCTGAGGAAGTCGTCGTTTCTGAAAAAATACAGATAGCGCTGAGACTTGTCCCTAAAGGGAACTGAGCGACAACCCATTTTCCTACCTAGATTGCAGGAAGGAAGGAAACATAGACGATGCAACCGGCCAGGGAGAAACACCCTGCGCCGAGCACCGAGATAAGAACATCTTCCACGTCCTGTGGTCAATCTTGGCGGACGTTGGTATGCTAGCCTGTCTCATGGTGGCAACCACGTCCTGAGGTAATCCTGACGACACTAGGTTCCAGGACTCAATGCCACACCATCCGGTTGAGGGCCGTAGAATTCAAATGGAAGAATGGCCCTTGAGACAGCCAGTCTGATTGGTCTGGTAGTGCCCCCGGTTAGCCTACCGTGAGGCACCACAGAACCGAGTACCACAACATCCTCGGCCAATTTGTAGCGACGAGGATGGCGCGGCCGCAGTCGGTCTTGATCTAGCGCAGTACTCTGGGCAACAATGCCAGAGGTGGCACCTAAGGTAGCTGGAACTGCGACCAATGCTGAACTAAGGCGTTTGCCGCCAGAGCTCGATGATTGTGAAACTGTGCCATGAAGCTGGCACATTGTTGTTGTGCCGTGACGCCATTAGATCGACGTCCGGCCTCTGTCAGCGGCGCCAGATCTCCTGAAACCCGTCCGGGTGAGGAGACCATACTCTTTCGGCCACACCTCAGCGACTTAGGAAGTCAGCTTCCTAGTTTCCACACTTGGGATGTGAATTGTGGATATGGTGGATGCCGTGTCTTCCACCCACATCAGAACCTGCCGGACTTCCTGGAAGGCTTGCCGGTTGCGCGTTCTTCCTTGGTGGTTGATGTATGCCACCGCTGTGGAGCTGTCCGACTGAAGTCGGATATGCTTGCTTTCCAGCCGCTGTTGGAAGGATTGTAGGGCAAGATACACTGCTCTGTGTTCAAGAACATTGATCTGAAGAGTGGACTCTTGCTGAGTCCACGTACCCTGAGCGCTGTAGTGGAGAAAAACTGCTCCCCACCCTGATAGACTCGCGTCTGTCGTAACTATCGCCCAGGACGGGGATAGGAAGGACCTTCTTTTTGACCAAGAGGTGAGAAGAAGCCACCACCGTAGAGATTCCTTGGCCGCCTGAGAAAGAACGACGACTCTGTTGAGGGACGTCGACTCCTCGTCCCATTGGCGGAGAATGTCCCATTGTAGTGGACGCAGTAAAACTGCGCGAAAGGAACTGCCTCCATTGCTACCATCTTACGTAGGAAGTGCATGAGGCGTCTCAATGTGTGCGACTGGTTCTTAAGAAGAGCTTGCAGCCCGTAGTGAATGCTGTTTGTCTAGCGGCAGCTTCACTATCGCTGAGAGAGTAAGAAACTCTATGCCTAGATATGTTATCGATAGGGTCGGGGTCGGATCTGACTTTAAAAAGTTGATGATCCACCCAAAACTCTAGAGAGTCTCCAGCGCAACGTTCGGGCAGTGTTGGCATGTTTCCTAAGAGAGTGCCTTGACAAGTAGATCGTCTAAATACGGGACCACAGAGTGACCCTGAGAGTGCAGGACTGTGACTACTGCTGCCCTGACCTTGGCGAAGACCAGTTGGACTGTCGCTAGCCGGAAGGTAGAGCTACGAACAGAGGGTGTTCGTCTCCTATAACGAAGCGTAGAAACGCTAGTGCTCTGGATCAATCGGCACGTGTGGATAAGCATCCTTGATGCCTAATGATGCTAGGAAATATCCTTGGGACCTTGAGGCGATGACATGGCGGAGGGATTCCATCCGGAACCGCCTGGTGTCCACGAGCTTGCTGAGCATTTTTAGATCCAGAACGGGACGGAACGGCCCGTTGTTATAGGTACCGCAAAGAATTTGGGGTAAAAACCGTGACCTTGTTCCTGAAGAGGAACGGGGGTCATCACTCTTTCTGCCTATAGAGTGCACCCTGTTTGCAGAAGAGCAGCGGCCCGGCCGGGAGGTGGAGAAATTCTGAAGAATCGAGTTGGAGGACGAGAAGTGAGCTCTATCCTGTACCCGTGAGACAGAATGTCTCACACTCAATGGTCATTGACCTATGGCAGCTAAATATCGCCAAGGCGGGAGAGCCTGCTACCGACCGAGGCCGCAAGTCATGAGGAAGCCGCCTTGGAAGCGGGTTTTCAGACTGTCGCTTTTTTGGGCGAGACTGAGCCCGCTAAGAATCTTAGCTCCTCTGATCCTTTTGAGTCCACATTGGACGAGGAAAAATGGGACCTGCCCGAGCCTCGAAAAGGCCGAAAACCCCGACTGCCTCTTGCTCTGTTGGGGTTTGTTGTGTCCGGGCTGAGGAAAGGATGAATCCTTACCCCTGGACTGTTTGATGGTTACATCCAACGCTCACCAAACAGTCGGTCAGCAGAAAAAGGCAACTGGTTAGGCAACCTTTTTTGGAAGCAGAATCTGCCTTCCATTCACTTAACGAGCAGACCAGGCTCTGCTTAAAAACACGGAGTAGCGGAGGCTACCGCCGCACGGTTCGCAGAGTCCAGGACAACCTGAATCGCGTAAGAAACAAATGCAGACATTTGAGAGGTTAAGGATGCCACCTGCGGCACAGATGTACGTGTAACCGTGTCAATCTGTGTAAGACAAGCTGAAATAGCTTGGAGTGCCCCAAGGGAGAGAATGCCGGAGCCAACGGTGCGCCGACAGCCTCATAGATGGCTTTCGACCAGAGATCCATCTGTCTGTCAGTGGCATCTTTGAGTTTGCAGTTCCATCTCCCACTGCAACTATGGATCTAGCTACAAGCCTGGAGATTGGAGGATGCCGCTCGGGACATTGGGTCCAGTCCTTGACCAAGTCAGGGGACAGGGATAACGTGTATCCTAAGCCGTTTGGAGAAGCGCATATCTGGATAAGCGTGGTGTTCCTGGACTGCCTCTCTGAAGGCAGAGTGGTCCAGAAAAATACGTGAAGCTGACTCCTCCACTGGAGGAGCTGTGAGAAATAACCCACATTCTATAGATGGACGCTATAAGATTATTTACTATGGCGTCACAATCAGGTGTATCCAGATTGAGAGCGGTCTCAGGATCAGAATCCTGAGCCGCTACTTCCGCCTCATTACACAGCGAGTCCTTCTGTTAGGACCCTGATGAAACCGAGGCCGCTCATAGCGAGCCCACTTAGGCTGTCTGGGACTGACGTCCGTGCAGAGCCGTGACTCTGGGATGCGTGTGACATTCCCGGAGCTGTTAGTTATTCACACTGAGGGGGGCCATGGATCAATGATTCAACAGTGCCCATATTGTGAGAGACATGTCCGGACTGCTAGGCTTCTAGTATCATAGCCATAGTCTCAGAAAAACTGTCAGTAAATACTGCAGACACCGTCCTCATCCCCTGGCCATTAGTGCATACAATGGGAGTCTATGTACCTGCCGGCCGTATAGCCGTACATGCTGTACCAGCTGTATAGAAAAACATGTGGTTCTGCACCTTTGTTTTACACAGAGAATATGCTGATAACTCCTCCGCATAATCCAGGAGGGTATATACAACGTGCGACCAAACAGTGCAATGTATATAGTACAAGCATATCTATAAGTGCACTTCTGCACTAGTGGGGTTAGCACCACAGGTGCTGCTTAACGCCTGTTACAGCGATTGTGTGACTATCAGAATGCCAGGGTCTTCCACACTTGTCTCTGTATCGTACAGAAACTGACACTAATGGCTGCCGGTGTCCTTGTAGAGAAGGAAGCCGTGGGCGTGCCTGAGAAAGTGCGGGAATCCGGATTCACAGTGCACACAGTGAGAGGGGTGGAGTATGCAAAACATACTCCAGCTCTCAGCTCTGCTCTATGCAGCGTCACGCCCCTACCCTGACTGTCAGGGCTGTGGGCGGTAACGGAGGGAGACTAGGCCCAGAAGCCGGGGACTCGAGTTAACAGCGCGGCCGCCGTAAAAGCGCGGGCCGCGCTGAAGTCCCCGGCGCACCACAAGTGCCAGCCGCGCCGCTGCCAGCGGCCGGCGCGACCGATTCCTGGAAGTGGCCAGCGTCCCGCCCCTCTCCTGACTGGCAGGTCTGGGGGCGGGAACGAACGGAAGCAGGCCGCAAAAGCCGGGGACTCTAGTTATCAGCGCGGCCGCCGTAAAAGCGCAGGCCGCGCTGAAGTCCCCGGCGCACTACAAGTGCCAGCCGCGCCGCAGTCCCAGCGGCCGGCGCGACCAATTCCCATAAGTGAGCCTGCTTCAGCAAAGCTGAATGAGGCCATGGCACAGGCGCCGCAGCGCTGATGTCCCCCGGCGCACTACAACACCCAGCATGCTGCGGTGTGAGCGCCAAATGCACGGGGACACAGAGTACCTTGAGGAAGCAGGGCCATGTCCCTGATGTACTCCGCTCCATCCAGCATCTTCTCCAGGGGCTGTAGATGGAGCACGGTCTCAGTGCCTGGAGACCGGTAAATCCCACTTCACCCAGAGCCCTGTAAAAAGGGATGGGGAAGGAATCAGCATGTGGGCTCCTGCCGCCGTACCCGCAATGGGTACCTCAACCTTACAAACACCTCCGACATACAGTGGGGTGAGAAGGGAGCATGCTGGGGACACTATATGTGTCCTCTTTTCTTCCATCCGACATAGTCAGCAGCTGCTGCTGACTAAAAAGTGGAGCTATGCGTGGATGTGTTGCCTCCTTCGCACAAAGCACAAAACTGGTGAGCCAGTGATCCCACTGGGGGTGTATAGCCAGAAGGGGAGGGGCCTTACACTTTTAAGTGTAATACTTTGTGTGGCCTCCAGAGGCAATAGCTATACACCCAATTGTCTGGGTCTCCCAATGGAGCGACAAAGAAAATATTGTTCTACCTTATCCTGTTATCTTGCTGTAAGCTCCATAGAATTCAGAGTCTTCTGCACACTAGTCAAGTGTATGGTAATTAAATATGCATATTCACTGCTGCTCCCACCTCCCAGTGCATTCACCATCACTGCTGAGAGATAGGAAGGAGTATGGGTGGGGGCAGCAGTGCAAATTCAGTTCAGATTTACTTTTACTGATGCCAGCACTGAGAGATGGAAGGGGGACTAGGGCATATGCAGTTTGTATTTAGATATGCTTGACTAGTTACTAAAAATCACACTGAATTCTATGGAGCGTACAAGATAACATGATAAAGTAATAAAACTTACTTATCCTAAAAGGTCTCCTTAAGCCAGATTTAAAGAGAGCATTAGTATTGTACTAGGAAATCACCTGACAGAATTCCTCTAAAGATTTTCCGTGGTTACAGAGTGTGTAATTTCTGTTGTTAAGGCCCCTTTACACACTGAGACTTTCTAGCGATCGCACCAGCGATCCCAACCTGGCCGGGATCGCTACAAAGTCTCTGGTGAGTCGCTGGTGAGTTGTCAAACAGGCAGACCTTACCAACGACGCAGTAGCGATACGGACCTGCAGAACGACCTAGCTAGTCATTAGGAACGTGTTAAAGCAGCTATTTGAAAGGGAAGTCGCTAACAAAGTCGTTGTAACGGTGTCAAACACACCGATGCATGCTGCTCAGCGGGAAACAAAGGACCAAAAACCGGTCCTGAAAGATTTGTAGCGATCAGCGACCTCACAGCGGGGGCCAGGTCGCTGATGCGTTTCACACACTGCAATGTCGCTGGGGAGGTCGCTATTACAGCACAAAACAGGTGACGTTACAGCGATGTCGTTAGCGATGTTGCAGTGTGTAAAGGCCCCTTTACACTTGTTACAATTATGTACAGACAACGTCAACATTAGAGGTTTCACCACTTCCTTGGTAGCAAATTAGGGGTTATTGGACCTGTAAACCAGAAGAAGAAGATCCGTCCTCCAAGCAGAAGTCAAAGTAATGCCAGGGACATGTTAATGCCAGTCGGCCATCACACAGCTCCTCAATGTCTCCTTGCTCTAACGGCCCACCTGATGAATAAGAACAAATACAATGACATTATATCAAACGCTGACAACACACAACCAAGTGATAATACAGAGCAGGTAAATCCACTGCGGTTTACAGCACCTGCATTATACATAGGATTTTACCAAATCTCAAAAAACATCTGCAGCATAACCTGACTGACACTGCTGATATTAGTTTGTAAGGTGCAAAGGTGAAACATGCGGCATTACGACACGATATCCAATAATTACTACAGAAGTAGACACTGCAGCAGCTTTCACAGCAGGAGGTCTGCAGCAGAAATGTCCTCTGCATACACATCCTTGAGATGCCAGGATAAGACCTTCTCTGATCCTGGATGGATAGGGCTCCTCTATGCAACACAGCCGGCACCCATTGAATATGGAGAAGGCTCGATGTGCTAGGCCGTTTTTCTAACTCCTATTCCATTATATGGGAGTTAAACAGCGCAGTGCAGATGTGCTCAGCTGTTATTGTGGCCTCCTATGGTGTCCGGCACCTGGAAGCAGTTATTCCCTCCCTGGCCGTGAAAGGCTTATATGGGAATAATTGTTTCAGTTATTAAATGTATGATGTTATCCTTGAAAGCAGAAATGAAGGTTAAATACTTAAAAAAAAAAAAAATTCAAATATATATATTTATAAAATACAAACACAAAACATGAATAATAATAATCTCATAAAATACCTTCATGGGGACATGACGAATCCATGGCGTAAAATTTACCATTGGTGTGAATTAGGACCAGATGTTCTCCATCTTCTGAATAGAATCTTTGAAATGAAGAACAAAAACATTAAAACAAATAATGGAACATACATCTACAAGTAATGATGTGCTTATCACACTGGTGTAATAACGGAAGGCAAATATTACAGGCGGACATTGTTAATAAAATGGGTAAGTATTAGTGATCAGTAAAGCACTAAAATGCTGGGTTGCTCGGTACTCAAAACGAGCAGGTCAGACGCTCGCACGGGCTCAACTCGAGTACAGAGTATAATAGAATTCAATGGGAAACTCAAGCATTTCCCATTGACTTCCATGATACTCATTACTCAAGTTGAGCCCACTGTGATCCCAAAGCTTTAAAAGACATTTGTGCTCCTGCCATAGAGGGCTCACTTTGGCAATTGGGTACAAGCAGACCCTTTTCGAACAGGAATTGGGTCCAGCATTCAGAGTCCACAGCTTTATTCATTTATACTAAAATTACGGTAAGTCTATATTTGAAAATGTTTCCTCAGTACAAGCTCTAAGGACACTGGGCTCCAAAATCCTCTCTTCCCACAGAAACATGTGAGGACTCCATGGTGTATCAGTAGCATACTGAGTTCTGAAACAAAATATATATTTAAAGGGAACCTGCCAGGGCAATTTTCCTAGTTAAAAACTTGTGATATAGCTGTGTAGTTCATAGTACAGCAAAAAAAAAAAAAAAATTCTGCGATGTAGAAATCCGATGTTGCCATCACTGAATATTCGAGCTTTGAAGCCATATGAAAATTTAAAAAAAATGGTGTAAAGAACTTTGAATATTTGTAACATTTTTACACAACATCAAACTTGTGCAACATTTTCGTGACTGTCTAAGAAATTTGATGCAGCTCTGACAAAATAGGCAGAACGGGGAAGGAGCCAAAGCGGGACAGGATTTGGCTATGCCACCTTCAGCTTCATCAATACTACCACTGTTTATTACGTCAAAAATGCTACTCCATAGCATTTCTGGTAGGGAGCTCGCCACTGAGAAGATACAATTAAACGAAAGAAGCAGTCTGATCAAACTTCTTATCCTCTTAATATCTTGCAATCATCATATTGTATGGCACTGCGTACTTAAAATTGCTCATTTTGCCTTTCTACCCAGTAAATTCTTTTCTTTATGTAGAAACAGGAAGTCTCTTGTCCCCGAATGAATCATTCCTCTCTTCAACTCCTGAGACAGCTCCTCTCCCTGCAAGGTACTTTTGAAGTGATGAATCATGCAGGGGAAAGAAACCTCCTGTTTCTACATAAGCTAGTCAATTTTTAATTGCAAGTTGCCATAGACCTTATAGAAAACAGAAGAATTAACTGGGTAGAAGTATAAAATGAGCAATTGTAAGTACACAGTGTCATATAATATGATGGATGTAATATATTAGAATAAAAACTTTGAGGGGAGTGCTTCTTTAAATTGTGTGCTCTTGGCAATGATTTGTGCACAATACTCCAGTGAGCCCTTTTTAAGGTCTAAGTACGCAACGCCAGTCTTAATGAATTGTCCCCTAAGTGCACTGGGGGGTGTTGATGCATTTAGTACAAAGATTCCCCCAATATACAGTGCAGACCACATGTTTGTACACACCTTCTCATCTCTAGAACAACTATTAAGAGGAGACTTTGTGGAGCAGGCCTTCATAGGAAACTACTAATAAGGACAGGCAACAAGCAGAGGAGACTTGTTTGGGCTAAAGAACACAAGGAATGGACATTAGACCAGTGGAAATCTGTGCTTTGGATGGACTCTACATGCCTGGTTCCCACCGTGAAGCATGGAGGAGGAAGTGTGATGGTGTGGGGGTGCTTTGCTGGTGACCCTGTTGGGGATTTATTCAAAATTGAAGGCATACTGAACCAGCATGTCCAGCACAGCATATTGCAGCGGCATGCTATTCCATCCGGTTTGCGTTTAGTTGGACCATCATTTATTTTTCAACAGGACAATGACCCCAAACACACCTCCAGGCCGTGGAAGGGCTATCTGACTAAGAAGGAGAGTGATGGGGTGCTACGCCAGATGACCTGGCCTCCACAGTCACCAGACCTGAACTCAATCGAGATGGTTTGGGGTGAGCTGGACCACAGAGTGAAGGCAAAAGAGCCAACAAGTGCTAAGCATCTCTGGGAACTCCTTCAAAACTGTTGGAAAACCATTTCCGGTGACTACCTCTTGAAGCTCATCAAGAGAATGCCAAAAGTGTGCAAAGCAGTAATCAAAGCAAAAGGTGGCTACTTTGAAGAACCTAGAATATAAGACATATTTTCAGTTGTTTCACACTTTAAGTAGCTAATTCCACATGTGTTAATTCATAGTTTTGATGCCTTCAATGTGAATCTACAATTTTTAGAGTCATGAAAATAAAGAAAACTCTTTGAGTTGAGGTGTGTCCAAACTTTTGGTCTGTACTGTACTTCCGTTCGAATTTCTATGTGGCTTCACAGCACCATTATTTAGTTCATCAGAAACAAGACATGTCCCATTTATACTGCTGTCCTTGTCCTAGGACATATATTGACATTACTTTCAGTAATAATATCGTCTTGACAAGTTCTCTGTAAGAACTGTACATTGTGAATACCTCCATATATATATATATATATATATATATATATATATATATATATATATATATATATATACACACACACACATATATATATATATATATATATATATATATATATATATATATATATATATATGTGTGTGTGTGTATATATATATATATATATATATATATATATATATAGCAAGTGGCTTACATCTGTTTTTCTGCCAGTATAAAATCATATGGAAATAAAGTAAAAGCCTCAAACATTTTTGTTGCTGCTTTTGTGACGCCCTGGACTAGCCAGGTAGTCACAAACATAACATCACACACACCCCCACACAACAGTCAAACAAAATCCTTGTTGCCTCCTCCAGGGTCTGATATCCACACCAGGTGGGGCGGAGCCAGGCGGTTGGCCCCACCCACTGAGGAGTTCACAGGCCTGGAGGCGGGAAAAAGCAGACAGTTGAGTTGAGTGAAGCAGTTAAATGTAGGAGTGGAGAGGAGTTGAAGTTTGGAGTTGTAAGTGACAGGAGAGAAACTGTTGGTGTCTGGGTAGGAGCCCAGGCACGCACAGCAAGGTCGGCAGACGGTGGTGGCCGTCTGCAGGAGGTGGTGCAAGTCAGCGGAACCGTAGGACCGGGGACAGGCGGTGGCCCGCCGGTACCGAGCCGGGGAGCAGATCTGTACGAAGCACAAAGGCAGGGCCATCAGACCCCGACCAGGCTAAGAGCCGCCGAAAACGGTCAAATCCGATAGTGACAGGGACCCCAGGGGTTCCTTCACACCAAAGACCCGACAGAAGGCAACAGTCCACACAGTGAGGATAAAAAGCCACCGCCATAGGCTAGAAATCCAAGGGCCAGCGCCTGTGGGCAAAAGGGGCTCCTTCGGTACATACACGCCGGGGAGCGGACTACCAGTGGGAAACCATCGGAGTCAATACATACACAGCGGTGCAGGGAAAGACAGCCACCATCAACCTGTCCGGGGAGAGCAAAGACACTGCAGCCGGCTGCAGGACCCGTCCATCCAGCCGTTTGGTTTACCAGAGACTCTGTGAATCTGTGCCTGAGTGAGAACAACAGTGTCATCCGGCACCGCGCCGCGCTGCCCCCGCAACCCTGCACCCCAGCTACCCTGCCTCCCCGTACCACCACCGGGCCCTGGGATCACCAACCCCTACCTACGGAGGGGAAACTAACACCTAGCTGCTCCCCGCCATGTTCCCGGGAATCCCGTCATGAGCAGCGGTGGTGTCCACTATGACCACGACCTGTGGGTGGCGTCACGAACTATCTCCCTAAAACCACCCAACACCCCTTTTCACTCGGGGGCGAGGAGCGCTGCTCGAGTCCCCGGGTCCGGCCCACCGCTCGAGCCACCGAGCAGCAGCAGCCCCGGACCCGAGCGTAGCGAGCGCGGCCCCTCCGACCGCGACACTTTATAAGGGTATGCTTCCACGATCAGGAGACATTGTGCTCTAGATGCTAGTGTTCTCCACAGGAGACCCAGAATCAGTGCCACAATCCGGATTCTGGGTGTAGCATACTTTCGCTGTGTTCTCCCTGGAGAGAACACTTGCGGCCCTGCAGCAATAAATTGACATGCTGCAGCCCGGATAGCAGCGCCGCAGGTCAGTTTACAGAGCATCTAACAGAAGGCCAGTGGAGATGGGATTATTAGTAATCCAATCAACTGTACAGCACAGCGTTTTGGATGAAGCGAAAATATGCTGTTTCCAAAATGCCGCTAATCCTGATCGTATGCACAGCCCTTACAGATCTGCACAAAATGGATCTGCAATATGGCTATATACATGAGGCTGTAATGATCGTACAGATGTTTTACTTTCAGTAGCGTATAACTGTTCACATTGCGGAGATTTATAAACACCACTATTGTGAACAGTTACATCCTACTGAGGAAAAAAAACAATACAAAAAAAAAAAAACGGTACAATCATATAACAGTAACCATCTGACCATTGGCAAGGTGGGACCCTGTTCACATGAGTAAACGGATCCTTCCCATAGTGGAAAAACTGAATCCACATTTGATGCACATTTCACATACTGCAACGGGTAAAATCCACAAGACATCAATCTATACTGTGGATTTTAAATGACACACACATCACTGCTACAGTAATAGGAAGCGACATTTGCTGCACATGCGTCCTGTATGCGCCTGCTCTAAGGACATGTTCCTACTTTACAGGACACACTGATGCATTTTTTTGTGTTCAAAAAACGTCTGGTTTCATAGTTCAAGACAGAAGTTAAAGGGAACCTGTCAGGTGCAATATGCACATAAAAGCACAGTTCTGGGTGCACATTGCTAATCCCTGCCTAACCGTCCCTGTATACACTAGCACACAGAGATCTTTAGAAAAAATATTTCTAAAAGATCTTTTATCATATGCTAATGAGGCCACGGACTAGTCCCAAGGGTGTTAGTTCCTGTGCTCATTACGCCCTCTTAACATGGTAGCACGCCCACAGGGTCGTGCTAACGTGCTAGTGAATGCAGCATCACCAGCTGTGACCCTCTACCCTACTCTAACCTGTATCTGACGGTTTTTTAACATCCATGGTTACCCCCTGATCTTGTGTAGGTTTTTTTTGAGCCCAGTCAGATGCAGGATAGAGTAGGACCCAGCAAAGGAGATTGTCGTGACATGGCGCTGGTCTGGTATTATAATGGCCATTTTAATATTCTAAACACCTCTAAAAACTTTATTAGTAGTTTATATCTATGCCATTATAGTGTGCGACTGTTTCTTTCCTCACGATAGAGACAACAGATAGAATAGAAAGAAATAACAGGATAGATAGAGTGATAGCTAGCTTGGCCAGCTTTTTTTTTTATTATTGTTTTTCGTTAAAAAAAAATAAATCATGGAGTGGCCCCCATTTTTCATATCCAGAACAGGAACAGCAGCAGCTGTGGGCTGCAAGCCTCAGCTGTCTACTGTACCTTGGCTAGTTAAGAAAAACAGAGGGGATCCCACACTTTAAGAATTTAATTTATTTAAAAAAAAAAAAATAAAATAAATGACGTGGGGTCCCTTCCTTTATTTTTCTAAAACCTGCCAAGGTACAGCAGACAACTGGGGGCTGATATTTGTTGGAAAGGGCCATGGTTATTTGGCCCTTTCCAGCCTAACAATAGCAGCTCGCAGCCTCCCCAGATGTGGTGCATCCATTAGATGCACCAATTTTTGCACTTTACCCGGCTCTTCCCGTTGCCCTTGTGCGGTGGCAATTGGGGTAATAAGGCGTTAATGGCAACCCACAGCTTCCACTAAGCCCTAGATTAGTAATGGGAGGCATCTATGAGACCCCCCATCACTAATCTAAGTGAAAAGAAATAAACATCCAAAAAATCCTTTATTTGAAAGACAAAAGAGGTCCACTCTTTCACCACTTTATTAACCCTCAAAACACCCCTGTAGGTCCGAAGTAATCCACAAAAGGTCCCACGACACTTCCAGCACTGCTACATCAAAGCTCACAGCGAGCGCCATAGAGCATAACTGCATGCTGTGAGGTCTAGCCAGCAACTGAAGTGAGCTGTGCAATCAGCGGTGACGTCACTCAGGAGACTTGCGGTCAAAGGTGGAGAACTCCAGCTGCGACTAAGTGACATCACTGCTGATTGCGGCTCAGTCGCTACCTGAACCTCACAACGGCAGTCATGTTCTATAGCGCTCACTGTGATCTTTAGATGTAGCAGTGGTGGAAGTGGTGGAAGCATCGTGGGACTTCATGTGGATTACGTCGGACCTGCAGGGGTGTTTTTAGAGTTAATAAAAGGGTGTAAGAGGGTACTTTTTGTCTTTTATTTCAAATAAAGGATTTATTGTGTGTTTGTCTTTATTTACTTTCACTTACAGATTAGTGATGGGGGGGTCTCATAAAAGCCTCCCATTACTAATTTAGCGCTTAGTGGATGCGGTGGGCTGCCATTAACTCCTTATTACCCCGATTGCCACCGCACCAGGGCAATCGGGAAGCGCCAGGTAAAGTGCTGAATCTGTTGCATCCAATGGATGCGGAAATTCTGGGGTCTGCAAGTTGATATTATTAGGCTGGAGGGGCACCCAATAACCATGGGTATCGCCAGCCTGAGATACCAGCCACCAGCTGTCGGGTTTTATCTATTCTGGTATCATAATTTGGGGAGGGAGGGGGGGGGGGGGGGATCATAGGATTTTTTTCTTTGTTAATTTGTTACTGTATGGTTTAGACCTACCCACCGGTGTCTGTGATTGGAAGCCTCAGACACGCCGTCACTCAGTGTAGGGGCTTGTCTGACTACAACCAATCACAGACGCTGGCGGGAGTGGGAAGCAGTGAATATGTATGAGCCTAATGAGCGGCCTAGGAAGAATGAGACGCCGCTGGAGCAGTGTGACAGCCACCCCAGTGACTCAGTAAGTATGAAGCACCTGTTCCTACCCCAATGTGCCGGATTTGGTACCCATAAACTTTATGCAGGGGCAAAATGCAAAAAGAATTGACATGCTGCATCTTGGCTGCGTCTTCAAAAACGCAATCAAAAAAAGATGCACTGTGCGGACAGCCGGTGGAGTAGCAAAGGGGGGGCGGAGGGGGCAGTCCGCCCCAGGCGGCACGTGTCAGGGGGGCGACATTTTGGGGATAAAAAAAATAGAAAAACATAGAAGAAATAATAATTGTTGATTAACCTCTTAACGACCCATGACATACTGAGTACGTCATGGTGACCTGGTACTTAACAACCCATGACGTACACAGTACGTCATGGCGAAATCGTAACCCCGGAGCCTCGGTGGCTGCGATCGGTGTGCAAAAAGATTAGATTAGATTCGGGGAGGAGGGAACCTCTGCCTGACCTCAGGAGGGGTGGCGTCTCCCCCCCCAGACCTACGGAGGCTGTGATTGGCTGACGAATGCCGCTCAGCCAATCACAGCCACTGTGACATTTCAGCCACTGTGACATTTCAGCCACTGAAAATGGCTGAAACATTGAAATCCAGCCATGATCAGTGCAGCTATAGCACTGATCACTGGCTGGAGCTGGGTGAACTTTGTTTCACCCACGCCCAGCTCTGATTGGAGATATTGGCCTTGTGACCGATCTCTCCAATCACCTTGGATCTGGGGCCGGTGACCTGTAGGTGACCACTCCTCTCAGCTTCACTTCATCTGTGAAAGCTGAGGAGAGTGATCCCTGCAAGTGCCATTTGGTAAGTGCCCCCGATCCACCGCTGCCCCCTTTCAGCCGTGCTGCATCCGCAGTAGTCACCACCCCCCCGATCTACCGCCGCTACTGCCTCAGATCTGCCACCACCCTCCTCCATTTGCTGCCCCCTTCATACGCCAGCGCTCTCACCATCAGCCACTGCCGCCCTTCATACGCTAGCGCTCTCCCCATCAGCAGCTGCCCCCCTCCATCTGTCACCCAATACCCAAGTTATATATATTCTGGATTATCGATGGCCAACGGAGGGGGGCGGCAAATTTGACGATCGCCCCGGGCGGCTAAAGCAGTTGCTACGCCACTGCGGACAGCCAAATAGAAATCAAAAACTTTGCCAGGGGAAGGAAATGCATGCATTTGGGTGCATTTTTGTGACCTCTAAAATGCACCAAAAACGCAGTAAAAGATGCAATGTGCGAACATAGCCAGGAATTAGCAATATGCACCCAGAACTGCTTGTGGCTCTGGGATGGTAAAAGTTCTCCCGGACGAAGCGGTAAAAGTAACATCGCGAAACGCGCGTCGGAGGTTCTAGGCAGATAGAGGCACATCGGTGGGGCCACTGCATCATGGGTGAGAACTTTTTACCATCCCTTTTTGGGTAATGATTTTTTCTGTCTAATTATGGCTGGGACATAGGGCAATATAGTAAATTAAATACATTGGCATGTGCAATAACCCTGTCCCCTTGTATATTATTTGTTACCCTTGGTTACCAACATAGTTATATGGTTATACCTTGTACTCCCCTGATACACCCTTTAATATACACTGGTGTGTCTGCCTCTTGTGGGATTAGGATAGGGTGGAATTTTCCCTTCCCTTTCTTCCCTTGTTAACATCAATGCACCTTGTTTTTAATTGTGTGGTGGTTTTGTCTTTATATTTTTCTCTATATTTTGTATTATGATTGATTAATAAAATATATATATTTTTACTTCAGCCAATTAAAATCTCCAGTTCTTTTTGTGGTAATTATATCCTTCAAAAGGAGAGGCTTCATGACTAATGAGTGATGATTCTGAGATGTTGTGCATCATTATACATATATAGTTTATTACATGTTTGAACAACTTTAGTCCGAGGCCACACAGCAAGAGAAAACGTGTTACATTTTTAGAGCAGAGATTATAAAAACAGCAAAATTCCAGGTTAAATGCGATTCACAAGTCACATCCGAGCCTCAGAAGAAGATGAATGTGACGTGTGGTCACATAGTTCAGTAATGAGGAGCAAATCATTCAATCAGTAGCTGTAATGTAACACTGATCTTCATGAATGTCACCAGTGTCACCTTGTAGCCATAACCCAAGCCCCACACTCTGATCCAGTCTCCACCAATCAGCTGCATTTCCTGATCAGGTTTTTTGGGGTTCTGTTTCTTTCACAACCCACAGTTTAGGACACAACAGACACTATGCCACGCACAATATGAATCACACTGACATTGCTACTGCCCCAGCTTCATCTTCATCTAAAGCGGGCAAAAGCATGGCCCCCAGCCCCACATACCGGGGGGCGCAGACACCGCCCCCCCAGCCCCACATACCGGGGGGCGCAGACACCGCCCCCCCAGCCCCACATACCGGGGGGCGCAGACACCGCCCCCCCCAGCCCCACATACCGGGGGGTGCAGACACCGCCCCCCCCAGCCCCACATACCGGGGGGTGCAGACACCGCCCCCCCCAGCCCCACATACCGGGGGGCGCAGACACCGCCCCCCCAGCCCCATATACCAGGGGCGCAGACACCGCCCCCCCAGCCCCACATACCGGGGGCGCAGACACCGCCCCCCCAGCCCCACATACCGGGGGCGCAGACACCGCCCCCCCAGCCCCACATACCGGGGGGCACACACGCCCCTCCAGCACCACATACAGGTGGGCACACACGCCCCTCCAGCACCACATACAGGTGGGCACACATGCCCCTCCAGCACCACATACAGGGGGGCACACACGCCCCTCCAGCACCACATACAGGGGGCACACACGCCCCTCCAGCACCACATACAGGGGGGCACACACGCCCCTCCAGCACCACATACAGGGGGGCACACACGCCCCTCCAGCACCACATACAGGGGGTACACACACCCCTCCAGCACCACATACAGGGGGGCACACACGCCCCTCCAGCACCACATACAGGGGGGTACACACACCCCTCCAGCACCACATACAGGGGGTACACACACCCCTCCAGCACCACATACAGGGGGGTACACACACCCCTCCAGCACCACATACAGGGGGTACACACACCCCTCCAGCACCACATACAGGGGGGGCACAAATGCCCCTCCAGCACCACATACGGGGGGTACACACACCCCTCCAGCACCACATACGGGGGGTACACACGCCCCTCCAGCACCACATACGGGGGGTACACACGCCCCTCCAGCACCACATACGGGGGGGGGGGGGGGGGCACACACTGATCTGCAGCAGGATAGGAGCGCAGGTGGCGCAGCATGTAGTGCAGCACATTACTATACTCCTCACTATCAGCTCTTACTTAGTACAGGGGGATTTGAACCTCTCCTTGTCCCCGACACACTGCCAGTGACTGTGGCTGACCACCTCCTTCAGAGCGCTCACCAGCTCCTCCGAGAAGCCCTCCATTGCTGGGCTGCACGCAACCGAGGACAGCCGCCAGCAGCACCTCCCGGCCGGCAGGAGGCAGCGCTACAAGCCGGGGACTGGGCCTGACCACGGGGAGCCTCCTGCGGGGCGGAGCGGAGCAATGACGCATCAGGCTCCCGCTCCGGTTGTTATGGCAACGGTCACTCCGGTACTTTAGTTGATAGGACACTCCTGAGCATCATGTGCGTTACCATAGCGACAGACATCACGCGCTGCTTCTTCCATGAGTTCTGGAATTTGTATGAAATTTCTCAGAAAATTGTAAATTGCTTAAAAAAAAACTAAAATCAAATAGAAGACGGGGCTCCATGGCCACCACCAGGTTATACCAGTGCCAGGCACCACCAGGTTATACCAGTGCCAGGCACCACCAGGTTATACCAGTGCCAGGCACCACCAGGTTATACCAGTGCTAGGCACCATCAGGTTATACCAGTGCCAGGCACCATCAGGTTATACCAGTGCCAGGCACCACCAGGTTATACCAGTGCTAGGCACCATCAGGTTATACCAGTGCCAGGCACCACCAGGTTATACCAGTGCCAGGCACCACCAGGTTATACCAGTGCCAGGCACCACCAGGTTATACCAGTGCTAGGCACCATCAGGTTATACCAGTGCCAGGCACCATCAGGTTATACCAGTGCCAGGCACCACCAGGTTATACCAGTGCTAGGCACCATCAGGTTATACCAGTGCTAGGCACCATCAGGTTATACCAGTGCTAGGCACCACCAGGTTATACCAGTGCCAGGCACCACCAGGTTATACCAGTGCCAGGCACCACCAGGTTATACCAGTGCTAGGCACCATCAGGTTATACCAGTGCCAGGCACCATCAGGTTATACCAGTGCTAGGCACCACCAGGTTATACCAGTGCCAGGCACCACCAGGTTATATCAGTGCTAGGCACCACCAGGTTATACCAGTGCCAGGCACCACCAGGTTATACCAGTGCCAGGTACCACCAGGTTATACCAGTGCTAGGCACCACCAGGTTATACCAGTGCCAGGCACCACCAGGTTATACCAGTGCCAGGCACCATCAGGTTATACCAGTGCTAGGCACCATCAGGTTATACCAGTGCTAGGCACCACCAGGTTATGTCAGTGCCAGGCACCACCAGGTTATACCAGTGCCAGGCACCACCAGGTTATACCAGTGCTAGGCACCACCAGGTTATGTCAGTGCCAGGCACCACCAGGTTATACCAGTGCCAGGCACCATCAGGTTATACCAGTGCCAGGCACCATCAGGTTATACCAGTGCCAGGCACCACCAGGTTATGTCAGTGCCAGGCACCATCAGGTTATACCAGTGCCAGGCACCATCAGGTTATACCAGTGCCAGGCACCACCAGGTTATACCAGTGCCAGGCACCACCAGGTTATACCAGTGCCAGGCACCATCAGGTTATACCAGTGCCAGGCACCATCAGGTTATACCAGTGCCAGGCACCACCAGGTTATGTCAGTGCCAGGCACCATCAGGTTATACCAGTGCTAGGCACCATCAGGTTATACCAGTGCCAGGCACCACCAGGTTATGTCAGTGCCAGGCACCATCAGGTTATACCAGTGCCAGGCACCATCAGGTTATACCAGTGCTAGGCACCATCAGGTTATACCAGTGCTAGGCACCATCAGGTTATACCGGTGCTAGGCACCATCAGGTTATACCAGTGCTAGGCACCATCAGGTTATACCAGTGCTAGGCACCATCAGGTTATACCAGTGCCAGGCACCACCAGGTTATACCAGTGCCAGGCACCATCAGGTTATACCAGTGCCAGGCACCACCAGGTTATGTCAGTGCCAGGCACCATCAGGTTATACCAGTGCCAGGCACCATCAGGTTTTACCAGTGCCAGGCACCACCAGGTTATACCAGTGCCAGGCACCATCAGGTTATACCAGTGCCAGGCACCATCAGGTTATACCAGTGCCAGGCACCATCAGGTTATACCAGTGCCAGGCACCATCAGGTTATACCAGTGCCAGGCACCATCAGGTTATACCAGTGCCAGGCACCACCAGGTTATACCAGTGCCAGGCACCACCAGGTTATACCAGTGCCAGGCACCATCAGGTTATACCAGTGCCAGGCACCATCAGGTTATACCAGTGCCAGGCACCATCAGGTTATACCAGTGTCAGGCACCATCAGGTTATACCAGTGCCAGGCAAAGGGCTCCCAGGTTGCTCCCTGCATACACCTGATATAACACTTTCTTGGGATGTCACAATGTCCTCCTATACGGAGACAGTGGTTAGAGACCCTGATCCCCTACATTGCAACATATCACAGAGCTAAAGGGAACAAAGCGCAGGATTTTTCCGTATACAGTACAGCAGTGCCATACTGGCGCTTGGACAGGGAACGCAATCACACCTTCACTTCCCAGATTAGCCCAGCGTCACACTAGCGAATGACTCGCACAAGAGCAAAGTGAGAAAATCTCTCATTGCACTCGGCCTAATATTAATCAAACAGCTTAGATCTGCAAGTTTTTAACTCTAATTGGACTGAGGAAAAAATCATAGCATGCTGCAATTGTCTGCGAGAGCCGTGTCACTCGCACCCATTCAAATCTATGAGTGCGAGAGAAACCTTGGACTGCACACGGATGACATCTGAGTGCAGTGCGATATATGCAGAGACAGGTCGGGGAGGAGAGGGAGAAATCACTCTCTCTCTGTCTTCTCCGCACCTGTGATCTGATCTCAAGATCGGAACACAGTGAATGGGTCTTAGCATATCGCATATGTGTAGGGGGTCAAGGCTACGCCACCCCTGCAGAAGTGGCCGGCACACAAAAAGGCGTCACGGTGGCTCAGTGGTTAGCACTGCAGTCTTGCAGTGCTGGGGTCCTGGGTTCAAATCCCACCAAGGACACCATCTGCAAGGAGTTTGTATGTTCTCCCTGTGTTTGCGTGGGTTTCCTCCGGGTTCTCCGGTTTCCTCCCACACTCGAAAAACATACTCATCGGGAACCTAGACTGTGAGCCCCAATGGGGACAGTGTTGCCATTGTATGTAAAGCGCTCTGGAATTAACAGCGCTATATAAATTAATAAATATTATTATGATATGTATTAAATTGTAACGTATTTTATGGTGAATGGCCACCAGGTAGCAATGTGGCTCAGTGACAGCTGTCCTAGCACATAAGTAGAAGAAGGGTTAAGTGAAAGGAGGAGTATAGTGTATATGTAACGCCCTGGCAAAACCAGGTAGTCACAAACAGTTCACATCCTCCTTGTCATCATCAGAAACCCACACTAATGCGGGCGTCACACGATACGATCTATCGTGCGATTGCACGAGCGATCGTACCCGCCCCCGTCGTTTGTGCGTCACGGGCAATTAGTTGCCCGTGGCGCACAAAGTCGTTAAACCGCCTTCACACGTACTTACCTGCTGAGCGACCTCGCTGTGGGCGGTGAACGTCCACTTCCTGAAGGGGGAGGGACGTTCGGCGTCACAGCGACGTCACACAGCGGCCGCCCAATAGAAGCGGAGGGGAGGAGATGAGCGGGACGTAAACATCCCGCCCACCTCCTTCCTTCCTCATTGCCGGCGGGAGCTGCGGGACGCAGGTAAGCTGTGTTCATCGTTCCCGGGGTGTCACACGGAGCGATGTGTGTTGCCCCTGGTACGATGAACAACCGGCACCATTAGAAATAAACAATTTTTTAAAAATAAGCGACGAGTACACGACTCACGATTTGTGAGCGATTCTGCGTCGCTCGGAGGTGTCACACGAAACGACGTCGCAAGCGATGCCAGATGTGCGTCACGAAAACCGTGACCTCGACGATGCATCGCGTGATAGCTCGTCTCATGTGACGCCCGCATTAGGCATAACACACAGCCATAAAACCCTAGCCACCCCTTCATGATAATAAGGACACACCAGTGGACGGGATCAAGCGGATGAAAACGCCCACCTAGGGGTCCTGAGGTGTCAGAGGCGGGAACACAACAGTCAAGTGGAGGAGGTGAAGGAGAACAGATCAGTTTTTGTCTGGAGTTGAGCTTTGACAGTTGTAGTGTGGAGAGCTGACAGCAGTGTAGTCAGGGGTCGTAGCCCTTGGACTACCTGGCTAGGTGGCAGACGGTGAGCAGGGCCACAGGCGACGGAGATATCTGTCACGCTCCCCGGTCCCCGTGCTGCGCTCCCCGGTCCCTCTTATGCGCTCCCCGGTCTCCGTGCTCCGCTCCCCGGTTCCCATGCTGCGCTCCCTGGTTCCTGACGGCGCGCTCCGCTCACCACTCCCACTCCCGGTTCTCCTGCTCCCTCTCTCCCGCCGGTATCCTCCAGGCGTTCCCGCTCCAGACGCCCCTCTGCATCGCAGGACACTCTGCCCGGCACTCCTGCTTCCTCAGCGCCGCTTCCTTCCCTGGTCTCAGGCACTCAGGCCTCGCGCATGCGCGTTAGGGCGCGCGCACGGTCATTGACCCTTTCTTAAAGGGCCAGTGTCCAGAAACAGGATATTGGCTTGCAGGTACAGGGTATAAGAGGGTTTTTATTCCAGGTGGGCGCGGCCTGTTCTACGTGTTTAGTAAGCTAGGAGTTCAGGTCCCCCTTTGCCTTGTCCGGTATTAACCCTTGTCTGTCTCACAGAGCCCGTCCTGCCATGCCATCCGGTCCTAACCACGACTGCTGCGTAATTCCTGTCGGGGGTTGTCGGCTGAGGACTCCACCATCTTCTTCAGTCCGGACCCGGCTCCGATCCCCAATGCCACGTGGTCACCTCCGTCCTCTCGTCCAGCTGGATACGGTTCCACCTGTCATCTCCAGAACCTTGTTGTTGGGATTACCATCTGGACCCTTGTGACCTCAGGGACATCTTCCTTCCTCCTTCTGGAACGGACTGTGCCCACACAGCTAGTGCTTCGGCTACCGTACATCAAGGCCCTCTGACGGGGTGACCGGACAGTCCCTGTATAGGGGTTAGCTCCGGGTTGCTCCGCTGGAGGAGTCCGGTGCACGGCCCAGCGGTTCCACCACAAGAACCTTACAGCTAGAACAGGCCATGGATCCCGCCGAAGCACTGGCGTCCCAGCTGGCCGGATTACAGCAGGAACTGGGACGTCAACGCGAAACCCAATCCCGCATGCTGGCTTTTATGACGTCTGTGGACACCCGCCTGAATACGCTACAAGCGACAGCCACGTCCCTGGCTTCTCAGTCCACGTCTGCAGCTCCCGTGGGGGCTTCCTCGGAGACCTCTAAACTCCACCTGGCATCTCCGCCACGGTATGCTGGGGATCCTAAGGCTTGCAGGGGACTTGTGAATCAGTGCTCCCTCCATTTCAAGCTTCTTCCGCATCTTTTTGCCTCGGACCAAGCCAAGGTTGCATTTATAATGTACCATCTAGAAGGTGAAGCACTGGCCTGGATGAATCCCTTGTGGGAAAAGGAGGATCCCGTGACAACCAACATCCAGGACTTCCTGCAAGCTTTTTGTTTCACGTTTGACGAACCCGGACGTGCCGCCGCATCCGCCTCATCACTCCTTAGGTTTACGTCAGGGGACCTTGACGGTGGGCCAGTATGCCATCCGCTTCCGCACCTTGGCCTCAGAATTAGGATGGAATAATGAGGCTTTAACGGCCGCTTTCTGGGAAGGACTATCGGGTCGTATCAAGGACGAGCTGACCGGCCGCGACGTGCCATCCACCTTGGATGCCCTGATTGCTCTTGCAACCCGAGTGGACCTCCGCTTTCAGGTGCGATCCAAAGAACTGTCCAGTGAGAGACATCCAGTACGGCACTCCTCCCCTCCGTTGAAACCCGCAGCTCCCCAGGCGGCGTCATCTGGCCTTCCCGTCCACAAGCCTATGCAAATCGACCGTCTGAGGCAGTCTGAGCAACGCCGAGCAGAACGGCTCGCCAAGGGCCTCTGCCTCTACTGCGGAGATGGCACACACCTGCTACGGTCCTGTCCAGAGAGGCTGGGAAACTCCAAAGCCTAGGGTTGGTAGGAGAGGCCACCCTAGGTACTGGGACTCTCTCAGATCCTATTACATGGACTGTTCAGGTGACAACTGAGGAGTCCCAGTTCACGGCAGAAGCGTATCTCGACTCTGGGGCCGCAGGCAACTTCATCCAGCAGGCTACGGTGGACAAATACCGAGTGCCTGTTACTCCACTAGACAAACCCCTAGTGATTGCTTCGGTGGATGGAAGGCCCCTCTCGGACACCATCTCGTTTAGCACCAAGCCTGTGGAGCTCCGCATCGGTGCCCTGCACACCGAGAGAATCACTCTCTATGTTCTTCCACACATGTCCCATCAGATCCTGCTGGGTCTCCCCTGGTTACGGGCACACGAACCTTCGGTCAGCTGGTGTACTGGAGAAATCACCCGATGGGGCCCGTTCTGTCACGAGAATTGTCTGAAGTCCACACAGCCCATCCGACGACCTCCGGTTCCGGAGTCTCTACCTGGACTGCCTTCCGCATATTGGTCCTTCGCGGACGTGTTTGATAAAAAGGAGTCGGAGGTGCTTCCGCCACATCGTCCCTACGACTGTGCCATCGACCTGCTGCCAGGGACCATGCCTCCTAGGGGACGAATATATCCCTTGTCCCCTGCTGAATCACGGGCCATGTCCACCTACATCACCGAGAATCTGGCTAGGGGATTCATTCGGAGATCCTCGTCTCCTGCTGGCGCAGGCTTTTTCTTCGTTAAGAAGAAAGAAGGTGACCTGCGTCCCTGTATTGACTACCGTGGACTTAATCAGATCACCGTAAAAAATAAATACCCTCTGCCGCTCATTCCCGAATTGTTCGATCGGCTTAGAGGAGCCCGTGTGTTCACCAAGTTGGATCTCCGCGGTGCCTACAACCTGGTTCGCATCCGCTCCGGGGACGAATGGAAGACCGCGTTCAATACTCGTGATGGGCACTACGAGTATTGCGTGATGCCCTTTGGTCTGTGTAACGCCCCGGCAGTCTTACAAGAACTAGTGAACGACGTATTCAGGGATCTCCTCTACGTCTGTGTGGTCGTGTATCTGGATGACATCCTGGTCTTCTCTCCGGACCTACCGACCCACAGAGAAAATGTGCAGCTGGTCCTACAAAGACTGAGAGAGAACCGCCTGTATGCCAAGTACGAGAAATGCGTGTTCGAACAGTCATCTCTTCCCTTCCTGGGCTACGTGATCTCCAACATCGGTCTGCAGATGGACCCAGAGAAGGTCTCTTCCATCCTCAACTGGCCTCCTCCTTCCGGGCTGAAGGCTATCCAACGCTTCCTCGGTTTCGCCAACTACTACCGTCAGTGTATTCCTCACTTTTCTGCTCTGACTGCGCCGCTGTCGGCCTTGACCAAGAAGGGGGCTAACCCGAAGGACTGGTCACCGGCGGCAGACTCTGCATTCCGCTCCCTGAAGCAGGCCTTTGCTTCCTCTCCAGTTCTCCATCGTCCAGAGTTGAATCGACAGTTCACCTTGGAGGTGGATGCCTCCTCCTCAGGGGCCGGGGCAGTACTCATGCAGAAGACCGCCACCGGGAGAATGGTCACTTGCGGATTCTTCTCCAAGAGCTTCTCAGCACCTGAGCGCAACTACACCATCGGTGATCGAGAACTACTGGCCGTCAAACTGGCGTTGGAGGAATGGCGTTACCTCCTGGAGGGTGTAGTATACCCCGTGATCATCTACACGGATCACAAGAACTTGGAATACCTGTGATCGACTCAAAGACTGAACCCACGACAAGCCCGATGGTCCCTGTTCTTTGCCCGGTTCGATTTCCAACTCCATTTCCGGCCCGCGGATAAGAACATGCGAGCAGATGCCTTGTCCAGGTCTTTTCTGCCAGAGCAGGAGGAGGAGGCATTCCAGCCCATCCTTTTTCCCAGCAAGGTCATTCCGGTGGCTCCTGTCACTCAGGCTCAGATACCTCCTGGGAAGACCTATGTCTCGGAGACCGACAGGCAGAGAGTCTTACACTGGAGTCATGCCTCGAAAACAGCCGGCCATGCTGGCCAGAAGAAGACGTGGAGTACGATTGCCCGTCACTATTGGTGGCCATCTCTTCGCGAGGATGTCGTCTCCTTCGTCTCAGCTTGCCCATCCTGTGCCCGGAACAAAACGCCCAAGCACCTTCCCTATGGCCGTCTTCTGCCTTTGCCAATTCCCTCCGTACCGTGGTGACATATTGCCATGGACTTCATAACGGACTTGCCCTTGTCCTCCGGGCATACGGTCATATGGGTCATGGTGGACCGTTTCTCTAAAATGGCTCATTTCATTCCCATAGTCGGATTGCCCTCCGCTCCGGAGCTCGCTGACGCCTTCATACAGCACATCTTCCGGTTACATGGCTTTCCCACACACATTGTGTCTGACAGGGGAACCCAGTTTACCTCACGCTTCTGGAGGGCCCTCTGAAAGCATCTGGGAGTGACTCTGGACTTTTCTTCAGCCTACCATCCTCAGTCAAATGGCCAAGTGGAACGAGTCAATCAGATCCTGACTTCATTCCTGCGCCACTACGTCAACGCCCATCATGACGATTGGTCCACGCTTCTTCCCTGGGCTGAATTCTCCTACAACCATCACGTCAGCGAGTCCACCTCCAGCTCTCCTTTCCATGTTGTTTACGGACTTCAGCCTTCCGTTCCTTTACCAGTATCCGCGGCTTCTGATGTCCCCGCTGCTGACGCCCTGACCCGAGACTTCTCTGCCATATGGAACACTGTTAAGGCCTCTCTTGAACGCGCCTCCCTGCGGATGAAGAAACACACCGACAAGAGGCGCCTGGATCCACCGAACTTCTCTCTAGGCGATCTGGTCTGGCTGGCTTCCAAATACATCCGATTGAAGCTGCCTTCATACAAGTTGGGTCCTCGATACATCGGGCCGTTCAAGATTCTCGGCAAGATCAATGAGGTCTCCTACAAACTGCAGCTCCCGGCCACGATGCGGATACCCAACTCCTTCCATGTCTCCTTACTCAAGCCGGTGGTTTTTGGTTCCCTCTCCGATGACGCCTCTGCGGCTCCTCCTCCTATTGCTGGTGATGACGTTTATGCGGTAAGGGATATCGTGGTCATGAAGACCGTGCGGGGCCGGCAGTTCTTCCTGGTGGACTGGGCGGGTTATGGCCCCGAGGACCGGTCCTGGGAACCCCGAGAGAATGTTGGCACTCCTCTGATTCGTGCCTTCCTGTCCCACTTGCGGGGAGGGAGGCGTGGGGGAGGGGGTACTGTCACGCTCCCCGGTCCCCGTGCTGCGCTCCCCGGTCCCCGTGCTGCACTCCCCGGTCCCCGTGCTGCACTCCCCGGTTCCCGTGCTGTGCTCCCCGGTTCCCGACGGCGCGCTCCGCTCACCACTCCCGCTCCCGGTTCAACTCCTCCTTCTCTCCCGCCGGTATCCTCCAGGCGTTCCCGCTCCAGGCGCCCCTCTGCATCGCAGGACACTCTGCCCGGCACTCCTGCTTCCTCGGTGCCGCTTCCTTCTCTGGTCTCAGGCACTCAGGCCTCGCGCATGCGCGTTAGGGCGCGCGCGCGGTCATTGACCCTTTCTTAAAGGGCCAGCATCCAGAAACAGGATATTGGCTTGCAGGTACAGGGTATAAGAGGATTCTTATTCCAGGTGGTCGGGGCCTGTTCTACGTGTTTAGTAAGCTAGGAGTTCAGGTCCCCCTTTGCCTTGTCCGGTATTAACCCTTGTCTGTCTCACAGAGCCCGTCCTGCCACGCCATCCGGTCCGAACCACAACTGCTGCGTAATTCCTGTCGGGGGTTGTCGGCTGAGGACTCCACCATCTTCTTCAGTCCAGACCCGGCTCCGATCCCCAACCCCACGTAGTGACCTCCGTCCTCTCGTCCAGCTGAATACGGTTCCACCTGTCATCTCCACCCGGCATCGGAACCAGAGCCTTGTTGTTGGGATTACCATCTGGACCCTTGTGACCTCAGGGACATCTTCCTTTCTCCTTCCGGAACGGACTGTGCCCACACAGCTAGTGCTTCGGCTACCGTGCATCAAGGCCCTCTGACGGGGTGACCGGACAGTCCCTGTAGAGGGGTTAGCTCCGGGTTGCTCCGCTGGAGGAGTCCGGTGCACGGCCCAGCGGTTCCACCACCAGAACTTTACAATATGGTCGCGGGAGACCTAAAGTGGACCGAGGCAGGGTTGTAGCCCATTGGTACCGACAGCGGGAATCTGGTCCAGAGGCCGTGCACAGTCGGGGTGCCTGGACCCTAGGGCGAGGAAAGTTGCAAGCCCCTCTCCAATTGACCAGCCGGGGACAAGGTTCCAGACTTTGTCCCATTAACTGCCCAGATAGAGGGAAACGGAAGCCCAACGCGGGGGATAGGGTGTCCGTCAGAACCCACTGAGATCCCAAGGGTCAGCTTTCGTGGGCCACAGCTCCCAACACATACAGAACCAGGAGTGGACTTCTCCGTTCCATGCGAAGTCGTCCAGAAGGAAAGACAAACACAAAGTGCAGGAGGAAGGGATACCTGTTCATTAACCTAGGTGCGGGACCCGAATGCACCGTCCTAAGGCAGCCGGCCACTGGCAACTTGGTTTACTACTTGACTTGTGTGAAATTCCTGAACTGGGAGTACACCATTGTCCCCTGGTCCTGCCCGGCGCGCCACCTCCTGCAGCCATCACTCCCGTGTTCCATCCTTGGGCCACGGGACTACACCTCCCCTACCCGTGGAGGGGATCCCACCTTGCTGCCCCGCTCCATCAGCCCCGGGCTCCCCATCACCAGGCAGCGGCGGTGCCACCATCCCTCACTGCAACCCACGACGTCTTTCCGACGGTTGTGAGGACGGGCGGCCATGAGAGCCCGGGTCCGGTCACCACTCGAGCCGTAGCAACAAACCCAGATCTGAGCAGGCCCCCGGGAGAAAGAAGCAGCAGCGGCCCCCACCCGCAACATATAAATAGGACAAGATGTAGAAGGAGGGCAGGAGAGTCATCAGTAGTAGAAAACAAGAACAAGCCCAAGATTTGATTATAAAAGATCCTAAGAGTCACCTCTTTGACACCGGATACTCGGGGTCCTGCTCTTAAAAGGACTGTTTGAACTGCATCTCCAGAAGAGGGGTTGAGTCCGGTTGGTCGGGATGGCGTCCGTCTTTCCAGTATTGAAATCCCTACAAATTTTCCTGCGAGACCGAAGGTCAGTGGGCTCTTAAAGCAAAAGAGTAGGTTCTGACCATTAGCACAGGCGGAGGAGTGCTGTCATAATAAGCCTATTCAGTAGCATCAGCTAAATCTCTGTGGGTGGCACGGAAAGGCTAAAGAACTTTTTGAATTGGCTAGTGCAGTGTGACGTCAGACAGGAGAATGAGGGGCCTAGTAGTATCCGAGGGATCTCAGGTGCCAGGACAGTGGTCGGCTGGTAAATTCTTTAATGGAACGAAGTCGGTGCCCGCGTCATGCAAGTCGAAACTATCACTGCAATGAACTCAAGTAAAGTTCTGCTGTTTGAAGAAAGTGACCCACCCCAGGGCTATGGGGTACTCACTCCCAGGCCTGCTATGCTGTGTCACGGGTGTGTAATGGCCGATGCCCAGTTCCGTGAGCATGGGGGTCGCTTGAAAAGTGGTTATGTGACGCCCTGGTACCTGGACCGTAGTTAGAAGACGGTTGCAAGCCCCTTCTCTAATTAACCAGGCCGGGAGCAAGGTTCCAGACGTTGTTCCAAAGTGTGAGCCCACCGCGGGGGATAGGGTATCCGCAAACACCTATTAAGATCCCAAGGGTCAGTTTTCGCGGGCACGACTCACAACTACAACAGTACCTGGAGCGGACTTCCCCGTTCCATATGAGGTTGCCCAGAATTGAGAAGTTACAGAGTGCCGGAGGAAGGGACATTGGTACACCAGCCGAGTTTGGGACCCGAGTACACCCGGACGCGGCAGCCAGCCACTGACACCTTGGTATACCAGCAGACTTGTGTGCAATTATTCAACAGTGAGTACACCAACATCCCCCGGTCCGGCCCGGCGCGGCACCGCCGGCATACATCATTGCCCATATCCTGGACACTGAGCCCCGGGGCATCCACACCTAGCCACGGAGGGGTCCAACACCTAGCTGCCACTCCACTGCCCAGGGTGCTCCGCAATAGCAGCGGTGGTACTTCATCTTACCACACACCATGGGTGGCGTAACGAAGAATCTACGGCAATCCTCTGTACAAACTACACCTTCCTTTTTATTTGAGTGTCCGCACAACCTCCGGGTCCAGAGACCCCTCGAGCCACTGTGGATCCTGACCCGAGCAGCTCGGCTGCTGGTACGGGGGTGGCACACCTCTATACAAGGAAGATTAGAGAGTTTATGTTGTGACGCCACTTGCGGGTTGCAGCTAGGTAGCTGGAGCCGCTGCTGCACAGTCAATTGCCACTGGGGCTGGTGGTGATAGCAGCCTGGATGTTGGGCCCTCTGCAAGTAGGGTCGAGCCCCAGGGGGTTAATGATGGAATTTGGCGTGGAAAGAAGGGAGACCACACGATGGAATGCAGTGCAACTGGTGTTTACTCACAGCGGTGGTAATGCTGGTTCACTGAGGACGGTTGGTTTCGACCCCTGGTCCCTTTTGGCCCAGTGTCGGTGTGGTAACCTGGTGGCTTCTTTCCACTCCACCTCTCACTGGTTGGAGGAACCCTGTGGCTTGGAGCGTCTGGGGGTCTCCTCGTGTTTGTCATTCAATCTCTGGTCCGTATGGTGGGCAGTGTGAACCCTGTAGGGTCGGTGTTCTGTTACGGTCCCTGGCTCTCTCATTACTGCTGGTGCCCCCGGATTCTTGGTCAGTGAGGTCCTGGATGGTTCCCTCACTGTGCAGGTATCTGTCAGGTAGCCTGAAGCATTCGCCTGACCTAGGGCCCTGTGCCCCATCAGTGCTGTGGTTCCAGGGGTACCTCGTCATACCCTTTCTGGAAACCACTCTGCTTCACCAACCAGGTCACTGCTGCACAATTCCGTCTGAAGACACGTCCGTCTCTTACAACTGTCACTACAGACTGACCTACTCTCTCACTCCTCCCCCCTGGTTGTCGGCTAGTGGACTGGATTGGCTTCACCCCTGGGTGGCCATCTATTGGGTCCCAAACTAGTCAGTCACCCATGATTGGGAGAGGGAAACTGGGGATGTTGTTGTGTTTTGATGTTACCGCCACTGGTCTTCCAGGTCCCTGGGGGTAGGCCCTGCATCTTTGACAGGATGCAGTACCTTGTAGTGCCCTGACGGGTTCAGGGGCGCTACAAAAGTATATCTGTGTCTGATTTATTGACTCAGTGGAAGAATGACCTATGGCGAAAGCATCCTTGCTGTAGAATGGCAACCAGGACGCAAGGGGTTACCGGACAGCTGCGCTGCAGCCTGGCAAGCCCTGCACACATGACTACTACTGCCTGCCCAGTCCCCTCTACATATGGTGCTCTTGCATCCGATGCCATATGCTAATGTGACACCAGCCTCATTGTCACTATATGCGTTGTTGTAATAATGGATACTTAAGGTCCTGCAATGCCCTGCACATGTGGTAAGCAACATACTGAATCAGAAGAACTATACTACATTTCTAATTGAAGGTATTTGCTAATATTATTATTATTACACCTACTATATATTGGGATAAGATCTTGGAGATGGGAATAAGCCTTTAAGGCCAGGTTCAGACCATAATATCGGAACTGCAAATTGTTGAAGTGACTGGCTCTATGGGCCCGTCCGCAGTTTGAAGATATGCCAGAGATACCTTTACATTGACGGCATTATGCTGAGTCCCAAAACGAACCAAAGTAACCAAAATAGTGCATGCTGCGATTTCTTTCACACAATCAATCCATGCAGATCAGCCATGTGCTACAAGCGTCCATGTGGAGATCGGCCAAGTGCACTGGCCATGGGCTACAAGCAGCGTCAGACTGGCTACCGGAGGAATCTCCAGTAATGACAGGCCTGGATTTGGGTATCTGCATTGCACTCCGGAGCTCTCACCTGAGCTCCGACGTGCAGCCTAGACTGAGCCGCGGTCGCAGAGGTCGCCACTGCAGAGACGGCTGTGTAGTGGCCGACTACCAGGGGGCCGGCCTGTGAGTCAGGAGGACCCGGTGTCAGTAGAGGGGCCCCTGACCTGACCTGGAGAGACCCACCAGGCGTTTCTGAGCTGCGGCGGAGCAGAAGTGCTCCTGCGCAGAAGATGGAATCCATCCTGCCAGGACCTGCGATGATGTCATGCCCATGTGACTGTGTAGGAGGAGACACAGGATTGCTGGGCAGAAAGCAGGAGAATATACTGATTCCTGAAGGAGATTGGGACACATGACTGGTAATGAGCGGACACGAGGGGGGGGTGCAGGGTGAGTGGCATATGAGGGGTGCAGACTGTGACAGAAGGATGTGAAGGCGTGCAGAGTGTTTGCGAGGGGTAAGTTGGGGTACAGGCAGGGTGAGATATGTGGGGCAGGGTGTGAGACATATGGGGGTGTAGTGTGTGTGATATGGCGGGTGCAGGTTGTATAGGGAGCAGGGTGTGTGACATGTGGGGGCAGGGGCGTAACTACCACGGTCGCAGGGGTTGGAAGGAGAAGAGAGGTACTTGTTTTTTTATTTTGCTGACTGCATGACACATGGAGGCCTGGGGGGGCTGGCTGCATGACACATGGAGGCCCTGGGGGTGCTGGCTGCATGACACATGGAGGCCCTGGGGGGGCTGGCTGCATGACACATAGAGGCCCTGAGGGGACTGGCTGCATGATACCTGGGGGGGCTGGCTGCATGATACATAGAGGCCCTGGGGGGGCTGGCTGCATGACACATAGAGGCTCTGGGGGGGCTGGCTGCATGATACATGGAGGCCCTGGGGGGTGGCTGCATGATACATGGAGGCCCTGGGGGCAGAAAGCAGGAGAATATACTGATTCCTGAAGGAGATTGGGACACATGACTGGTAATGAGCGGACACGAGGGGGGGGTGCAGGGTGAGTGGCATATGAGGGGTGCAGACTGTGACAGAAGGATGTGAAGGCGTGCAGAGTGTTTGCGAGGGGTAAGTTGGGGTACAGGCAGGGTGAGATATGTTGGGCAGGGTGTGAGACATATGGGGGTGTAGTGTGTGTGATATGGCGGGTGCAGGTTGTATAGGGAGCAGGGTGTGTGACATGTGGGGGCAGGGGCGTAACTACCACGGTCGCAGTGGTCGGAAGGAGAAGAGAGGTACTTGTTTTTTTATTTTGCTGACTGCATGACACATGGAGGCCTGGGGGGGCTGGCTGCATGACACATGGAGGCCCTGGGGGTGCTGGCTGCATGACACATGGAGGCCCTGGGGGGGCTGGCTGCATGACACATAGAGGCCCTGAGGGGGCTGGCTGCATGACACCTGGGGGGGCTGGCTGCATGATACATAGAGGCCCTGGGGGGGCTGGCTGCATGACACATAGAGGCTCTGGGGGGGCTGGCTGCATGATACATGGAGGCCCTGGGGGGTGGCTGCATGATACATGGAGGCCCTTGGGGGGGTGGCTGCATGATACATGGAGGCCCTGAGGGGGCTGGCTGCATGACACATGGAGGTCTCTGCATAATAAACATGAAGGACACCTTATACATGGACTATAGGGGTGTATTATATATGGAGGGCTATGAGGATGCATTATACAACTTGAAGGACACCTTATGCATGAGCTAGGGATGCATTATACATGGAGGCTGCATAATACAATATGAAGATTTATGGGGATGCATTATAATACATATAGGACTATGGGGGCTGCATTATAATATATGGAGGACTATGAAGGCTACCTTACACATGGACTATGGGGGTGCGTTATAAAACATGGAGGACTGTGTGGTGCAGTATAAAATATGGAGAACTATGGGGTGAATTATAATATATGAAGGACTATGGGAAATGCATTATAATACATGGAGGACTATGGGAAATGCATTATAATACATGAAGGACTATGGGAAATGCATTATAATACATGGAGGACTATGGGGGTGCATTCTAATATATGAAGGGTTATGTGGGACCCTTTATACTATATGGAAGGCTATGTGGGGGCCATTATAGTATTTGGAGAACTATATACGAGGGGGGGGCAAAGATACAAGCATGGGATGGAAATGTTTTGTGGTGAGGGAAAAAGGCTCTTTTCCTCCGCACCCAGCTTTTCCATGTTCTGCTGTACATCATCTCTCAGCACCCAGCTTTCCCATGCTCGGATATGGGAAAGCTGGGTGCTGAGGGAAAGATGTATGGCAGAGCATGGGAAAGCTGGTGCCGAAGACAAGATGGATATCAGAACATAGGAAAGCTGGGTGCTGACAGAGGGATTTCAGATCATGGGAAACCTGGGTGCTGTGGGTAAAAGCCAAGTGTCAGCGTCATTATCCTGTACCCCAAGTGTCCCTGTCATTATCCCGTACCCTAAGTGTCGATGTACGTGGAGGGGAGCCTCGGTCCAAATTTTGCACCAGGGCCCATCTAACTCTAGTTACGCCACTGGCTACAAGAGTCTGTGTGGAGATCAGCTATTTGTACTGTCTATGTGCTGCAAGGTCCCGTGTGGGAGATCGGCCAAGTGAACTGGCTATGGTAAAAAAAGGGTCCGAGTGGAGATCGACCATGTACACTGGCCATGGGCTACAAGAGTCCGGGTAGAAATCGGCCAAGTTCAAAGGCCACGTGCTGCAAGGGTCCATGTAGAGATTCGCTATGAGCACTGGCCATGGGCTGCAAGGGACCATGTGGGAGATCAGCCATGTGCACTGGCCATGGGCTACAAGGGTCTGTGTGGAGATCAGCCATGTGCACTGGCCATGAGCTACAAGGGTCCATGTGGAGATCAGCCATGTGCACTGGCCATGAGCTACAAGGGTCCATGTGGTGATCAGCCAAGTACACTGGCTATGGGCTATGAGGGCCCATGTAGGTGGTCGGCCATGTGCACTGGCCATGGGCTCCAAGGAACCATGTGCTCCCATGGGGATTACATGCTTGAGCCGCTCGTCTGAATGATCCCTTAAGATACTTTCAAATTCTGTGATTTGGCTGGATTTTTGCCTCTGAGGTCTGATGACAGATGTCTATGATCCCTTCTCGATCAGTAGTTTTTGATTGTATAATGGTGTGTGCAGTCAACAACTCTTGTGTCATCCAGTCTTATGACTGTCAGCACTAGGGCATGTGTGGATTGGCACCCAAACACTTTGTAATCAATGAGTCCACCAAGGTGGTTTCCCCTGTTCTTCCCGTATACAACATTGCTTCCGCCTCTGACAGCCTGGTATATATTGGTGCGCTATTTACGGCTGTATGGGATAGTGCTGAGCCAGAGAAGCCATCAGACAGAAGAGGGTCTCTGCACAAGAACAGTATATGAGGCTGATGCAGCCCAGAAACTCATCATAATGCAGAATTTCACCTATAACACTTTATAACACACTACGCCCACAAAAATGTATTGTAATTGTTTATGCCCCAGCAATGTACTATAATAAACACTTTATCCCTGTAATTGAATAATAATATGCACTTTCCCTCCAGAAATTAATTATATTAACTAAATCAAGACCGGGCCATTTACCCCCATTCCCGACCAGAGACATTGTCGTGTTTTTACATCATGCGGTTGAAAGAACAGTACATTTTTTCTTGCTCAGATATTCAAATAATTTTTGCATCATTTTTTTTGCTATCAATGAGGCCTAATTTTTTACTGATATCAGTGGGAAAATAAAGGAAATATGTTTCTACTCATATTTTATTTTTGACCAAAGTAAACCACCAAAATACAAAATAAATTTTAAAATGTTTCCCCTTTCCATAATAATTATTTTAATACAGTGGATACGGAAAGTATTCAGACCCCTTTACATTTTTCACTCTTTGCTTCATTGCAGCCATTTGGTAAATTCAAGAAAGTTCTTTTTTTCTCATTAATGTACACTCTGCACCCCATCTTGACAGAAAAAAACAGAAATGTAGACATTTTTGGAAATTTATTGAACAGGAAAACTGAAATATCAATGGTCATAAGTATTCATATCATTTGCTCAGTATTGAGTAGAAGCACCTTTTGAGCTAGTACAGCCATGAGTCTTGTTGGGAATGACGCAACAGGTTTTTCACACTTGGATTTGGGGATCCTCTTCCATTGTTATTTGCAGATCCTCTCCAGATCCGTCAGGTTGGATGGTGAACGTTGGTGGACAGCCATTTTCAGGTCTCTCCAGAGATGCTCAATTGGGTTTAGGTCACGTCTCTGGCTGGGCCAGTCAAAAATAGTCACAGAATTGTTCTGAAAGCCACTCCTTTGTTATTTTAGCTGTGTGCTTAGGGTCATTGTCTTGTTGGAAGGTGAACCTTCGGCCAAGTCTGAGGTCCGGAGCACTCTGGAAGAGGTTTTCTTCCAGGATATCTCAGTACTTGATCGCATTCATCTTTCCTTCAATTGCAACCAGTCGTCCTGTCCCCGCAGCTGAAAAACACTCCCATAACATGATGCGGTCACCACCATGTTTCACTGTTGGGATTGTATTGGGCAGGTGATGAGCAGTGCCTGGTTTTCTCCACACATACCACTTATAATTATCACCAAAACGTTCTAGCGTCATCTCATTTAGACCAGAGAATCTTATTTCTCATAGTCTGGGAGCCCTTCATGTGTTTTTTTTTTTTAAAACTCTATGTGGGCTTTTATATATCTTGGACTGAGGAGAGTCTTCCTTTCTCCCATCTCCTACTGCATCTCTGGAGCTCAGCCACAGTGATCTTTCTTGGGGTTCTTCTTTACCTCTCTCACCAAGGCTCTTCTCCCACGATTGCTCAGTTTGGCTGGACGGCCAGGTCTAGGAAGAGTTCTGATAGTCCCAAACTTCTTCCATTTAAGTATTCATACTTATCCCCTCCCCCTGTTAGAATTAGCATAAGTATTAAGCCTGCTTTACACGTGTCGATATGTCGTGCGATCGCACCCACCCCCATCGTTTGTGCGGCACGGGCAATTTGTTGCCTGTGTCGCACAAAGTCGGTAACCCCCGTCACACGTACATACCTTCCAAACGACCTCGCTGTGGGCGGTGAACATCCTCTTCCTGAAGGGGGAGGGACGTTCGGCGTCACAGCGACGTCACACAGCGGCCAGCCAATAGTAGCGGAGGGGCAGAGATGAGCGGGACGTAAACATCCCGCCCACCTCCTTCCTTCCGCATTGCCGGTGGCCGCAGGTAAGCTGCAGTTCATCGTTCCCCGGGTGTCACACGGAGCGATGTGTGCTGCCTCGGGAACAATGAACAATCTGCGAGCAGAAGGACGTCCGATTTTTAGAAAATGAGCGACGTGTCAACGAGCAACGATAAGGTGAGTATTTTTGCTCGATCATAGATGATTGTAGCTGTCACACGCTACGATATGTCAAACGATGCCGGATGTGCGTCACTTACGACGTGACCCTGACGACATATCGTTAGATATATTGTAACGTGTAACGTGCCCTTTTACAATTGATTAGAAAAAGGAGCCAGCACAATTTCTAAACTGTACTTATTAATAAATGGAGATTTTTGGCAAAAAATTGCAATCTTTTGAGATACCCCGCCACGTCACGGCAAATCTCATGGGGCAGTCCTACTCTGAAACATTTTTTTCTATATAAAGGGTGCCATGCGGCCTCACACATTCAAAAGCAGAATTGCTATCCACTAGAAACAGCACTTACCTGATGCTTTTCTATCCCGTACCCATGACTAATGCGGGCGTCACACGATATGATCTATCGTGCAATCGCACAAGCGATCGGACCCGCCCTCATCTTTTGTGCGTCACGGGCAAATTGCTGCCCGTGTCGCACAAAGTCGTTAAACCCCCATCACACGTACTTACCTGCTGAGCGACCTCGCTGTGGGTGGCGAACATCCCCTTCCTGAAGGGGGTGGGACGTTCGGCGTCACAGCGACGTCACACAGCCGCCGGCCAATAGAAGCGGAGGGGCGGAGATGAGCGGGACATAAACATCCCGCCCACCTCCTTCCTTCCGCATAGCCGGCAGGTGCCGCGGGACGCAGGTAAGCTGTGTTCTTCGTTCCCGGGGTGTCACACGGAGCGATGTGTGCTGCCCCCGGTACAATGAACAATCTGCGCACATAAGATTAAACTATTTTTTATTAATGAGCGACGTGTACACAATAAACGATTTACAACCGATTAAGAGTCGCTCTTAGGTGTCACACGAGACGACGTTGTGAACGATGCCAGATGTGTGTCACGAAAACCGTGACCCCGACGACATATCGCATGATAGATCGTCTCGTGTGACGCCCGCATAAGTGCTAACTCCGTTTTTTTCCACCAGGTGGCACTGTATAGGCCGTACATGTGCCCTCTGATTTGTATAGTGCTACAGAATATGTTGGCACTATAGAAATTATTATTAATTATTATTATATCTGCTTATATTTGCTTTTAGCTTTGTCAGCCTCATCTATTCGAACATGCAAGAATTTTTTTTGTGTCTTTTAAGCCAATACTTACATAAGAGGCTTTATTTTTTATGATTCTGTATGACGTGAGGAAAATTCCTGTAACGCACTGTGGTTTGTACTGCATCCGTTGTATCCATTATCCTTGCTCTGGTTGTTTGCCTCAATTTATGAACAACCAAAAGAGCAGAAAACAGAAGAATATGCAGTTTTCATCTCCTGTATTTGTCTAGTAAATTGAACCCTGTACCATCTTGCAGTTATACTGTACTTTGTTAATGTAAAAAACCCAAAACATTTGAATTGTTCTGCTTGTTTTCTGCTTTTTTTTAATTACCCCCAAGCAAATAATTTATTATACATTTCATAAAAATGTGATTAGTGGGCATATGGAGACTTTAACACTCACTTATTAAGAGATTGAAGTCATCTTATGCCCATTTTTTTGTGGTGGGCATGTGCCTAAGCCTGCAGTTACTCTTCATTTATTGGAACAACAAAAAGAACAGGTTGGGTATACATGCCTGCTCTGGATGTCAGAGATATCTAATGAGCAAGAAACTGCTTACTGACTCTGGTCAGCAGTGGCCTAACTAGAGTCCGATGGTCCAGGCGCATAGTTTGCGCCTGGGCCCCCTCCCCACATGTTGGTCAGATGTATGGGCAGTTGTAGCATTCTAAATTCCTATAAAGACATATGAGTTGCACCCCTCCTCTTCATTGTATGGTACTGACCACCAGCCTGTACTAAGGTCTCCCATCCTGGGCCACTTCTTGGAAAATATGTCCTCCATCCTGGTATATGTCCTCATCATGGCCATATCCTGGAATATATGGCCCCATTCTGATGTATATGGCCCCATCCTGGTATATATGTGCCCTTCTTGGTCCATCCTGGTATATATGGCCTTATACTTGTATACAGTATATGTCTATATCATGGCTTCATCGTGGTATATATCCCAAAAATGGCACCATCCTGGTATATAAGTCATCATAATGGCCCCATCCTTGTATACATGTCACTATAATGGCCCAATCCTGGTTTACATGTCCCCATAAAGGTCCCATCCTGGTATATATGTCCCCATAATGGCCACATCCTGGTATATATGTCCCCATAATAGCCCCATCCTAGTATTCATGTCCCCATAATGGCCCCATCCCGGTATACATGTCCTAAAATGGCCCCGTCCTGGTATATATGTCCCCATAATGGTCCCAGCCAGGTTAATGTCCCAATCATGGCTGCATCCTTTAAATATATGATACCCCCGAGTGCCGCATAAAAAAACCCCGATTATATCCACCTTCCCCCCACCAGTGTCCTCCTCTGATGATGGCATGCCGCAGCTGACCAGCGTGTAAGTGGCGCAGTGCATGATGTCACTGTTATGTGCGGCGCACTCACTTACAGCCCGGTCAGCTGCCTGGTGCTGGCATAGTCTCTGCACCCCATGCCCTGGATTATTTGTGTGGGTTGCAATGAATATTCATAGCTTTAATTGGCGGCCGGCACATCACAGTACAGAGTCCCAACAGGTCTCTATGCTGCAATGTATTTCAGCTGAATGCGTGCCCTCGGACGAACATCCAAATGAAACAGGCACTAGGGCCGGCAGGCTCCCTGTACCTCCGAGACTGGTCGTAGTCGTGATTGCTGCGACTGCGATGCTGGTCAGTAATCTCATCTCCCGGAGTTCGTCTGTTCCAGTCTTCACCTCCACTTGACTGCAGCCGCCGGCACTGGTCACTAAAGTTGAGTTTGGAGTATTGGTGGAAATCAACCTGAACTAGAGTGACCAATGCCAGGCAAAATAATGGTGTGTATTAAAAGAGGGCATAGATGCTCCTGAAAATAACATATTTTTGCTTCTCTACATCTTACTACTCAGGCAGCACTTAGAATAATTGGACATACACATCTGTCAAAATGTGTCAGAATTCTGGTACAATTTGCGCAAAAAAAAATCTGCTCCGTATTTACTACCCATTTTAGAAACTTTGTATAACTTGTCAGACAAGTGGTTCTGATCTTGTAAAAAAGGGGGCATGGCTCATTATGAAGGTAATGTGGTTAACATGTCAAATCCAAAAATACAACGAAACTGTGGCACATATTCCAGGCAGTAAGGTGGTGTAAACTTTGAGTTAAAAGTCGTAATATCAGATTTATCGAACAGCATGAACCACTTTGATACATTTGGTGCATTTACAAAGGAGGCAAAGACTTGGCATGAACCAGTAAACGCTCCAGGAGGAGCTGAAGATTAAACATACTATAATAGGAGGAGGTGGGAGTAGCAATAGTATTACAATTACTATATGAGCAGTTTATGGGAAAATGGGTAAAAGTTAGAGGATAACATATTTAGAAGAGCAGTGTGGGTGTACATTACTGTTAGGAGCACTGTGTGGGGGACTTTATGGAGAGAGCCAAGCCAGTGTGGGGAATATTATGGAGAGGAGCAGTGTGGGAAAAATTATGGAGAGACGTGCAAGGTAGGGAATATTATGGAGAGGGCCATGTGGGAAATATTATGGAGTGAAGCGGTATGCGAAAAATTATGGAGAGAGGAGCAGTGTGGGGAATATTATGGAGAGGGGCTGTGTGGGGAATATTATGGAGTGAAGCGGTATGCGAAAAATTATGGAGAGAGGAGTAGTGTGGGGAATATTATGGAGTGGAACAGTGTGGGGAATATTATGAAGAGGAGCAGTGTGGGGTGATATTTCGTGTAGGAAGCACAGTGAAGGGCAATTATTTATACAGGAGTGTATGGAAGATATTTTATGTATGGGGCATCATAATGATACTTTTATTTTTAAGGTCACCATGTTGGTGCTGAAGGCCGGAGAAGGGAAAAGGGAAGTTTGGAGACATGACTTGTGGGTGTGGAATCTTATCATTGCCTCAATACTACATGGAGACAAAAGGGATGGAAACAACTTTAATCAGAGTCAGTTATAAGGTACATGGGTGTAATTATTTATTTGTCATACTAACTATGCCTCATCAGTACTGTGGTTTCTGTATAATCCATACCATATTCTGATGATGACTGGAAACAACAACTTCCACTATCTTCTTACCATTGTTAAGGACTTATGGGGAATTGCAGTTTCATGTAGCACAAGTGTATATTGAGCTGACCTGAAACTGCAGTTGATCACTGTACTAAGCAAAGTGATGTATTCATGTACTTACATTAATTTTGGCACTGCATTCTTATACTGATGGTGATTCTGGAACTGCATTCATGTACTGATGGTAGTTTTGCTGCTGAATTCATGTACTGACAGTGGTTCTGGCACTGTATTCATGTGCTTCAAATTATGTAGCAATCCATCATTTGCTTAGTGGCTCACTCAGAAGTTTCGCCCCTGCCCCGAGTCAGACCCCTAGCTACACCTCTGCTTTGGGGCGATCTTATTGCGATATACATATATGCAGGGACAGTATAAAAGATTTAGGGAACTAGTCTGATTGCCATATGTGGAGTCATGAAAGAATTTTTGCCCTAAACTGGGGCAATTATCATCTGCCTTATGGGAGTTTGCCTTCCTCTGGATCAACATGTTGGGTTATAAGTTGAGCTCAAGGGACTTATGTCTTCTTTCAAACTTAAAACTATGACACTTGCCAGGCTGTGTTGTATCACCATTCAAACATTTGAACCATATAATTGATTCGCTTATCCTTAAAGTTGCCTTGCTATATGAAGTGGGAGTCTAAATGTGTGCACTATGTATGCTGGGCCTCATCATTGTTTTTTTCTGATGGAAGTGATGGTGAACTGAGTCACATGCTCCCAAACTATGATCTTCATCTCCTTTAAAGGGAACCTGTCAGGTGCAATATGCACCCAGAACCACGAGCAGTTCTGGGTACATATTGCTAATCCCTGCCTAACTGTCCCTGTATCTATACATAAAGAGATCTTTAGAAAAATTATTTCTAGAGATTCTTTATGATATGCTAATGAGCGCAAGGATTAGTCCCAAGGGCGTTAATTCCTGCGCTCATTCCACCTTCTTAGCAGGTGTGCTAACATGGTATTCAATATAGCATCACCAGCGGTGACGTGCATTCCTATGTCTGCTGTTACCACTGATCTGAAGTTCCGGCACTTCCGGTCATGGGCAGTATGAGGCTGGGTTTTATTTTTGTATGCAACCGTTATTTGCAACTTTTCAACATCAATAGTGGCAAATTCTTTAAAAGTCAGAAGTTTTTCTAAAAATGAACCAATGAAAAGTCCTCCTGAAACCTTATTCCAAGGAGGGACTGGAATGAGATGGGCCAAAAAAAGTGATATTTGGTAAAATTCATATTTTATAAATTTGTAAAAAAAAATCATCTGGTAAGCGAAGATGTCAAGGAAAAGTAAAAAAAAAAACCCTGAAAAATATTAACAAAAATGACGCAAAACTTAGATTAGGCACAAATACTAACCCTTTTAAAAAGTTGGAAATTAAGTGTAATGCCCATGCCGGCGTCCTCGCACTCTGCTGTCCCCCTCCTCCAGCGAGGACGTTGATTCCTTCACCTCTCCAAGCGTCTTGCTGCTGTGGTCCCGTCTCTGTCTCATGCTGCTGCCCCATGGAGTGTCTGAAGTTCTGACAGGCTCCAGGCCTCTGCCCGTAGGGCATGCCCACGGCCATGCCCCCCTTTCTTAAAGGGCCAGCACCCTCCTAACCTGGAATTAACAACCAGGTCTGCTGGGAGGCCATAGCTATTTGAAGCAACTTTGGCCTTTGAGAAGTTAGACTTAAGGCTCCGTCACACACAACATATCTAACGATATATCGCCTGGGTCACGGATTCCGTGACGCACATCCGGCATTGTTAGCGACGTCGTTGTGTGTGACACCAACGAACGACCGTTAACGATGGAAAATACTCACCAAATCGTCCATCGTTGACATGTCGTTCTTTTTCAAAAAATCGTTGATTGTTGCGGTCGCAGGTTGTTTGTCGTTCCCGAAGCAGCACATATCGCTACGTGTGACGAACTACAACTTACCTGCGGCCGCCGGCAATGAGGAAGGAAGGAGGTGGACGGGATGTTACGGTCGTTCATCTCCTCCCCTCCGCTTCTATTGGGCGGCCGCTTAGTGACGCTTAGTGACGCCGCTGTGACGCCACACGAACCGCCCCCTTAGAAAGGAGTTGTTTCGCTGGCCACAGCGACGTTGCTATGCAGGTAAGTCCGTGTGACGGCTCCGAACGATATTGTGCGCCACGGGTAGCGATTTGCCTGTGATGCACAAACGACGTGGGCGGGTACACTCGCAAGCGATATCGCTAGCGATATCACTGCGTGTGACGGGGCCTTTAGACTCATTGCTGTAGTCAGGTTCCCTAGCACTTTGCTGCTCCTGCTTTTTGCTGTTTAGTGGTGCTAGTTATGTTACATATACCTGTCTGTATTACAGAGTGCTGCTGCCATTATCCCTACCTCCTGCTGCAAGCCATCACACCGGCCGCCTACTACAATACCTACTACCATGAGGTATCTGCTGTCCATCCATCCATCCAGCCATCAATCCCGGATGGAGTCTTAACACCAGCTGCTGCTGCAACCAATTACCAGAGACTGTCACCAACTGCTACCCCAACCTTATACCTGTGACTGTCGCTCCCGTACCCCTGGGGCCAGCTGACGCAACACCAGTCTTCCCGAGTGGCACCCGGACCCATACTTGCAGCGCAACACCTCCACCTTCAGGGGCTCTGGAGAAGCCAAGGCTCAGGTGTGTAGTCAAGCCCCTCTGGGTTTTTTGTGTGTTGCGGCCCATAGGGTTCACTAAAATATCTCCGCTCGCTTGGCGAGCATAACATTAAGCTTGAAACCTGGAACAACACCAATTATGACATTCAACCAATCTAACGGCTGGTAACTCTGTATTGCGTCTGCCAGCAGAAATTATATCAACCTTCTTGTTCTACAGATCAGCATTTCATTAGAGTAGCACAATTGCTTAAGCAGGTTCCAGTAACGACCAGAAACTGTGAGATTTTATTGAAATAACACCTGTGATAACACCTCATGTTAACATCATTAAGTTGAATAATGACAACATGAAGTCCATTTTCAATTTCCTCCTGTCAATCTGCCCAATGTCTACTCTGCCTAATTTTAGTTTCTCCAGTCATGCTTCTCAAATTATTTTTCCCCTATGTTGATCTTCCTCTTGTGCCTATTATTGCTTCTGCTGATTCATTCATTTTCTCTGACTGGTTAAAAAGAATGAACTGGGGAAATAATGACCATTGATCTAAGTTTATTTCAATAAAATAAGCTGTTGTCATATTACAAATCCACTGGACTCTTGGCGTGATATCACAAGACATTCTTTCATCTGGGGCAGATATTTTATTTGCTGCCCAGTATTGTGTTTAAATACATTGGGGTATTTCCGGTCCCTTTCAGTTTTTCACCAAAAGCTTTAAAATGCCAAGAATAACAAATTGAGTGCTAAGTACCTTACCGATCTCCTACCTCTCCCAATGCCCCATCAGTAAAGGCTGCTTTACACCTTACAATTTCTCGTGCAATCGCATTTGTGATCGCACCCGCCCCCATCGTTTGTGCGGCACGGGCATATCTTGCCCGTGTCGCACAATGTTGTAACCCCCCGTCACACGTACTTACCTTCCAAACGACCTCGCTGTGGGCGGCGAACATCCACTTCCTGAAGGGGGAGGGACGTTTGGCGTCACAGCGATGTCACAAAGCGGCCGGCCAATAGAAGCGGAGGGGCGGAGATGAGCGGGACGTAAACATCCCACCCACCTCCTTCCTTCCGCATTGCCGGCGGGACGCAGGTAAGCTGTATTCATCATTCCCGGGGTGTCACACGGAGCGATGTGTGCTGCTCCGGGTACGATGAACAACAGGATGTGCGATTTTTAGAAAATGAGCGACATGTCAGCAATGAACGAGAAGGTGAGTATTTCTGCTCGTTCATAGCTGTCACACGCTACGATATCACTAACGAGGCCGGATGTGCGTCACTTACGATGTGACCCCGCCTACATCTCGTTAGATATATCGTAGCGGGTAAAGCCCGCTTTACTTCTTCCTGACATCCAATCATGATTTTTCAAAATGAACCAGATCAGCATTGATTGGTGGCAGACGTAGACAGATAAGCAGATAACCATGGCTTGTTTTTGCAGGACAAGTTGTAATTTGAAATGAAACCATGAGTTTTCCCATATAGTATACTGGAAAACGGCAAAAAAATTTCCAAGTGCAAAAAAAAATACAACAAAAAGTGCGATTGCCTGATTGTTTTTGGGATATTTTATTCACCGTGTTCACTAGATGGTAAAACTGATGTGTTGGTGTGATGTCTTAGGTCGGTATGAGTTTGTAGACACCAAATATGTATAGGTTTACTCTTATCTAAGTAGTTAAAAAAAACTCAGACGTTTGTCTCAAAAAAGTGGAGCAGTTTTTACACTATTTTCTGTGACCCGTTGCGTTCTCATTTTTTGGGATATGGGACTCAGTGATGGCTTATTTTTTGTGTTTCGAGCTGATGGTTTAGTGGTACTATTTTTGCGCACATACTACATTTTGATTGCCTGTTATTGAATTTTGTACAAACTTTGCGACGACCAAAAACCGTAATTTTGTCATTTGGAATTTTTTTACCGTTATACTGTTTACCAATCAGGTTAATTGATTTTATATTTTGATAGATCGGGAGTTTCTGAATGCGGCGATACTAAATATGTCTGCTGTACAAATCAGCAGACATGTGCGGGGATCACCACCGGCTCACAGCAGCAGCCAGTGGTGATCACCCTTTCATGATTTAGGAAGGACCATTATGACCTCGGTCATGAAGGGCTTAAAAGAGGCATAGATGCTCATGAGAAGAACATAGTTTTACTCCCTATAAACGTCACTAGTGCGAGCACACTTAGAATACTGTGTACAATTTTGGTCTCCGGTGTTTTAGAGAACATAGCTGAACTAGAGCGCGTGCAGAGAAGAGAAACCAAGGTTATTAAAACGGTGGAATTCAGCACCAAAATAGGTTATTAAAACGAAGGAAAATGGAAAAACAAAGGTTTAGAGAAGATCTTATTACAATGTACAAATTTATGAGTCTACAGTACATAGAACAACTAAAAACAATTCCTATAAAAATATCTTTTATTAGAATATATTAAAATAATGTCCAAAGGACAAAATACACAACAAAAATGCACAAAAAAGTAAGATGCACAATTATACCATAAAACAGGTCTTACAACAATACACCAAAATTGGCTGATTATATCAGAGGTTAATGGCACCCAGGGCCTATGGGTAAACTCATACAGTGCCTTGCGAAAGTATTCAGCCCCCTTGAATTTTTCAACCTTTTCCCACATTTCAGGCTTCAAACATAAAGATAAAAATTGTAATGTTATTGTGAAGAATCAACAAGTAGGACACAATTGTGAAGTTGAATGAAATTTATTGCTTATTTTAAACTTTTGTAAAAAAGAATAAACTGAAAATTGGGACTTGCAATATTAGGCTAGTTTCACACTTGCGTTGGACGGCTTCCGTAGCATTGTGTTGTGGGACGGATGCAACGGATGCGTTGCATATAGTGGCACAACGCAATGCTACGGATCGTACAAAATAACGGAAAGCGTTATTTATTTATTTATTTTTTCTTCTTTACAGTACCGGCAGCCGACTATTGTGAACGATCAGCTGATCGCTCTTAATAGCCGGCGGCCAGCGCTCTCACATGCCGGCGGCCGAGCGCTCAGCTGAGCGCTGTAACATGCCGGCGGCCGGGCGATCAGCTGAGTGCCCTGACATGCCGGTGGCCGAGCGCTCAGCTGAGTGCCCTGACATGCCGACGGCCGAGCGCTCAGCTGAGTGCCCTGACATGCCGGCGGCCGAGCGCTCAGCTGAGTGCCCTGACATGACGGCGGCCGAGCGCTCAGCTGAGTGCCCTGACATGCCGGCGGTCAAGCGCTCAGCTGAATGTTCGGCCACCGAGAAATAAAATAAAGTTTGTGATTAAAAAAAAAAAAGAGATAGCATGCGCAGTGAAAAATAAAGGTTTCCGCTGCTCAAAAAAAGTTACATGCAGCGTTCCATCCGCCCGGCACAGCGTCAAAATAACGACGCTGCGTCGTCCAGCGGATGCAACGCTGACACTTGCATTACAGTGCGTCGTCCATACAAGTCTATGGAGAATAGCGCAGTGCGTTAACGGACTGCGCTATTCTCCATAGTGACGGACTACGCTGAACGCAAGTGTGAAAGTAGCCTTATTCGGCCCCTTTACTGTTAGTGCAGCAAACTCCCTTCAGAAGTTCATTGATGATCTCTGAATGATCCAATATTATCGTAAATGACTGATGATGATAAATATAAGCCACCGGTGTGTAATCAAATCTCCGTATAAATGCACCTACTCTGTGATTGTCTCAATGTTCTATTTAAAGCACAGAGAGCATCATGAAGACAAAGGAACACAACAGGCAGGTTCGTAATACTGTTGTGGAAAAGTTTAAAGCCGGATTTGGTTACAAAAAGATTTCCACAACTTTAAACATCCCAAGAAGCACTTTGCAAGCGATCATATTGAAATGGAAGGAGTATCATACCACTGCAAATTTACCAAGACCCAGCCGTCCCTCAAAAATGTCATCTCAAACAAGGAGAAGACTGATCAGAGATGTAGCCAAGAAACCCATGATCACTCTGGATGAACTGCAGAGATCTACAGCTGAGGTGGGAGAGTCTGTCCATAGGACAACAATCAGTAGTACATTGCACAAATCTGGCCTTTATGGAAGAGTGGCAAGAAGAATGCTATTTCTCAAAGATATTAATAAAAAGTGTTGTTTAAAGTTTGCCACAAGCTACCTGGGAAACACATCAAACATGTGGAAGAAGGTGCTGTGGTCAGATGAAACCAAAATTGAACTTTTTGGGCACAAACCAAACGATATCTTTGGCGTTAAAGCAGCACAGCTCATCACCCTGAACACACCATCCCCACTGTCAAACATGGTGGTGGTGTAACACCCAGACAGAGGTCGAACCGCTCGGATCCGGATGTTACTGCTTGTGGCTCGAGGGTCTCCGGACCCGGGTGCTTAGGGTCCCACCCGAATAAAGAAAGGGATATTTACAGGGAAGATATGTACAGTTTGTGACGCCACCCGTGGTGTACGGTAATTGGGAGTACCACTGCTGCCGTTGAGAGTACCCGGGGTGATGAAGTGGGGCAGCAAGATGACGTTACCCTCCACGTGTAGGGGAAGGCCCTGGGATACTGGATGGTGGTGTGGGGTGCAGGGGGAGTGCAGGCTCGCTGGCTACAGGGGTTAATCTGGTACTCAGCAATAAAGCAGACGCTGGCAACAGGGTAAACCAAGTCTCTGGGTGCCGCTGCCCTCTTGGGGGAGCTCGTCCGGGTCCCGTCCCCTGCAGCACTGCCTGGTGGTCCGTGACTTGCCTCCTGGCACAGTATTTTTAGAGTGACCTTTGTGACCCGTCAGCTTGGAGCTTTCCGGGCCCGCTCCCCACTGTGGCTAAGTAGAAGAGCTTGCTCTCAGGGGCTCACTGTTGGGATTTCAGTGTGCCGCTTTCTTGGAAAGCCCTATCCCCCTCGTTACGCTAGTGCCCCCGATCTGTGAGCTTCGTGGGAACAGTCCATAGAGGTTCTGTCCTCCACAGGTTAATTGCCGGGTTGCCTGAAGCTTCTCCCCGACCTAGGTTCCGTGTACCCCTTTGTGCCTTCGGTCCGGGACAAGTGATTAGGCTCAGGCTGCTGACCGTTCTCCAAGACAGGTCCTAGGCACCTAGCCTCAATCTCCTGCGACCGGGGGTCTGACTCCTCTAGGTCCAAACCACCGTCTGCGACCTAGTCTGCTTCTCCCCTGGGAGCTACAACTGCCAGCTTCCTCAGAGCTCCTCACAGCTCGAGGGCTACCACTGCACTGACTTGACACCTCCCACCTCCCTGTCTGACCCTTAGGTAGGCGGCCCTATTCCAGCAAAAGCAGCCCACTGGTGTGTCTGACAGGGTGTGGTGCAAGGTGTATCTAGGATTTGTGAATGCTGGTGGAGGCAGTACTGCAGGTTAGGTTCCCAGAACCATGGGGGGTTGAGCCCTGCATGGGGAGAGAAAGATTGGGCAGATCCCTGTGATGACCTGACTAGTCCAGGGCGTCCCATTCCCCCTTGGTTAAATGTAGCTCGTCCCCAAGCTACAGGACATCCAGAGGTTTATTTTTGGTTAACTAAAAAATGAGAAAAAAAAATAACATTTTTATTAACAATTCCTCATCGCTTACAGGGGAGGCACATCACTTAAATGTTACATTTAAAACTCTCAAGCGGGCTTTACACGGGAGCGATATCAGTAACGATATCACTATCGTGCGTACCCGCCCCCTCGTTTGTGCAACACGGGCATATCACTGCCCGTCGCGCACAAAATTGCTCTCCCCCGTCACATGGCATACCTGCTCTGCGACGTCGCTCTGGCCGGCGATCCGCCTCCTTTCTAAGGGGCGGGTAGTTCGGCGTCACAGCGATGTCACACGGCAGGCGTCCAATAGAAGCGGAGAGGCGGAGATGAGTGGGACGTAAACATCCCGCCCACCTCTTTCCTTCCGCATAGCCGGTGGAGGCAGGTAGGAGATGTTGCTCGCTCCTGCGGTGTCACACACAGCGATGTGTGGTGCCGCAGGAACGAGGAACAACATCGCTAATTAGAAATAAATGATTTTTGGTTTGATGATGAGCTCTCCACGGCAAAAGATTTTTGCCGCTTTTGCGATCGTTTAAGATCGCACAAAAGTGTCACACGCTACGATATCATTAATGACGCCGGATGTGCGTCACTAACGGCGTGACCCCGACGATAAAACATTAACGATATCGTAGCGTGTAAAGCCCGCTTTAGAGTTCATATTTATTGCTAGAACCCCGGGAACGCTACCGTTTGTAGCGGTAGTCGGTGCTCAGCCTACTCCACTGCAGCACCTTCCTTCGACAGTCCATTCCCATTGTCCCTCTCCCTTCAATCCGCCACTCAAACAACCTGAAGCCCGCTGCTTCCTACTTGGTTCTGTGACAGGGTTGATGTCCTGGAGGCATAAAAGATGACTCTGGTGGGCGCACTGGGCGCAACTATATACAAAGAGCACAAGTCTGTGCTGGTCGCTGCCAGTCCCGCAGCCATGGTCCATATTTAACTTTTTAGAAAATCAGGTTAATTTCCCGGATAATCACATTTTCATTCTAAACATTAGCAGCATTTTTAAAACTTTACTTATTACTTTTTCAGGAAAATAACAAACTAAGAAAAACAATAAAAGAAAACACAGTATTAACATTTTAACTTTAGATAGCCTGGTACCGCTACAATCAATACTTGTAATCTACGGCGGAAACTGGCATAACCTTCTCATCAATCATGACAAGCCTTTTCACATCTAGGACATACCAGCCCCGCTCTCCACAATGCCGGGTGTAAGAAACCACCTCTCCCGGTTCCAGGTTATGGCCCGGGTGCCCCCTCGGGAGATGCTTCTCTACATCTCTTCGGGACACAAACACCCCTGCCGTGAGGCCTGTTTCCTGGACAAACCCCCATCCGTAGTCGGGGTCAAACCGCTCCACAAGACCACGGTACCGTGGCCCTCTGACTCGGGAGGTGGCATTTCTCAGATTCTCTTTCTCCTTTTGGGTGCGGGCAGCAATCTCCCGTCGTCACTGTTTTCGGGTCGTCATTTCCAGATGCAGCTTTTGCTATTGTCGTTCCCAGTAGGGGGCATCAGTGTCTGGCCTCGCCTCCCTTACCGGTATGGGTCGTAGGTGCACTTCTGCGGCCCTAGCAACCGCCGGGATGCCGCACGGCAGCAGAGCTGGTATCTCCACAGGATCCGCCTCTGCCTTGGTAGACAAAGGAACCTGACTGCTCCTTCCGGGGTTGCAAAGTCCGGGTGCTCTGTGTCGGGGTAAGGGCTTGGTGATGCCGCCGGGTCTGGTCGGGCCAGTGCTGGGATAACTGCTGTCGTGGCCTGGTCAGATGGTAGATTCAGGGGCTCTGCAATCTGCTTCTTACAAATGGGGACTGGAGGTTCTGCTGCTGGTGTTGGGGTTGGCAGCTCGGCATCCACTGAGGACGAGGATGACGGTGGCGGAGTGCTTTCAGCGGGCGAGGGCAGACCAGACCCCGCAGCCGTATAGGCCGGGTCAACCGGGGCTGGGTAGCTGCTTAGCCGCTCCTCGCGTGGAACTTCTTTCTCACGGGCTCGCACCGCCATTGCCAGGCTCCTCATTAGTGATGAGCCATGTCCCTAGTGTTCAAGTTCGCTTTGGTTCGTTGAACGGCGGGTGTGTTCATCGAACGTTCGACGAACAATCGACGAACATCTTCGAACCCCATTGAAAACAATGGCAGGCAAACACATACAAACACGTTATACATATACACATACAGTTAATAAACATTGCCATTATACAGTACTTACAGGTCCCCGTGACGCATCCTGCAAACTCTGTCTCCCGCCGCTTCTCCTTCCGATCATCGCTGTGCCCTCCCGGTAACCAGCACTGATGATAGGACACCTTTCCGTGACGTCATAGCATGTGACCAGTCACGTGTGTATTATCTCATTGGCTCCAGACTGGTCACATGGCTATGACATCATGCTAGGTCCTGTCAGTGCATCTCTCCCATACGCGGTGCTCATTTGAGCATCTCCGTGTACCGGCGAGATACTCGGGCACATGCTTGGCTCCCCGTCCCTGCATGTCGGCGCTCTTTACAGAGTCAGCCCACATGCAAGGACTGGATGCCACAGCCGGTGAATAGCGGCGCCTGGGAATCAGATGATCGGAGATTACCGTTGCTATAGTAACCCGCCTGTCAGGTTACTATTGCAACGGTGGTAGCGGTGACGTCACCGCTTACCAACCCGCAGCCTCTGCTCACTCACTGAGTGATTAGACTGCACGGGAGCAGCAGCGTTCTTCCTCTCATGCAGTGCTGTCTGATGTAGCAGAGCTGCATGGGTTGAAGGAGAAAGAAGACAGAAGGCCAGGATTGTGGAGGGGTCAGAGGGAGTAATAAACATGGACTCTCTAAGTGTGTCTGTGTATTTATTTCTATTAAAGTATTTTTTCTCTGTGTGGTGTCTTTTTTTTAACCCTTTATTGGAGATTCTTAATGGCCAGGTCAAACTTGCCTGACATTAAGAATCTCTGGCTTAATACTAGCTAGTAAAACAAAGCTAGTATTAACCCCTTATTACCCAGCGAGCCACCCGGCATCAGGGTCACTGGAAGAGTTGGATACAACGCCAGAAGATGGCGCTTCTATGAAAGCGCCATTTTCTGGGGAGGCTGCGGACTGCAATTCGCATCAGAGGGGCCCAGAAAGCTCGGGCCAACCTGTTCTGCAGATTCCAATCCCCAGCTGTCTAGTTGTACCTGGCTGGACACAAAAAGCGAAGCCCATGTCGTTTTTTTTTTTAATTATTTCATGAAATTCATGAAATAATTAAAAAAAGCGCTTCCTTATATTTTTAGTTCCTAGCCGGGTACAAATAGGCAGCTGGGGGATGGGGGCAGCCGTACCTGCCTGCTGTATCTGGCTAGCATACAAAAATATGGCGAAGCCCACTGTTACGAACCGGCGCCGCCATAGCCGCAAGCAGCCTGCTGCGGTTCCTGTTGCGCCCAGGCACCGGCTGCCGTTCTTAGCCGTGCCTTGGGTCGTCCAGTTGGCAGCTTCTTCCACCACGTCTAAGTGTGGAGATGCGGCTAGTGCGCATGCGTGCGCTGATTTACCCCAGCCAGAGTCTAAGCCCGGTGTTTTGCCTAGTGAGCATGCTCAGCCTGATTTTGTCATTTCGGAGACTAAGGGGCACTTTGCACACTACGACATCGCAGGTGCGATGTCGGAGGGGTCATGTCGAAAGTGACGCACTTCCGGCGTCGCACTCGACATCATAGTGTGTAAATCCTAGATGATACGATTAACAAGCGCAAAATCGTCGCAATCGTATCATCGGTGTAGTGTCAGGGAATTCCATAATTATGTGACTGCGACAGGTACGATGTTGTTCCTCGTTCCTGCGGCAGCACACATCGCTGTGTGTGTAGCCGCAGGAGCGAGGAACATCTCCTACCTGCGTCCTGCAGCTCATGCCGGCTATGCGGAATGACAGAGGTGGGCGGGATGTTTACGTCCCGCTCATCTCCACCCCTCCGCTTCTATTGGCCGCCTGCCGTGTGACGTCGCTATGACGCCGCATGACCCGCCCCCTTAATAAGGAGGCGGGTCGCCGGCCAGATCGACGTCGCAAGGCAGGTGAGTCCATGTGAAGCTGCCGTAGCGATAATGTTCGCTATGGCTACTATCACAAGATATCGCTGCTGCGACGGGGGTGGGGACTATCGTGCGCGGCATCGCAAGCATCGGCTTGCGATGTTGTTGTGTGCAAAGTGCCCCTTAGGCCTCAGTTCAGGCTACTGAGCATGCTCCCACAATTAATCCTAACAGCCTGTTTGCACAGGTACTTGGACTTCGTGCTGTGTCTAAGTTCAGGAATGTGCCTACTGAGCATGCTCAGGCAGATAGTCTGATTTCTGAGTCTGTTGTTCAGGCTACTGAGCATGCTCAGGCACTTAGTGCATCAGAGGCTAGGTCCGGTAAGGACCTCACTTAGCATGTCCGTGAGGTGGCAGGCCCTGATAGGGCAGAGGGTGTCAGGTGTCCTGATGACGTGGCCACTCCGGACTGGCTCACAGAGGCCCGCCCCTATGATCTGGCACCTCACCATTGGTCGTCAGACGATGACTGGTGAAGTGTTTGGGGCGTGGCTGCCATGAGGTCATCATTGACGTGGCGGTTCCGGATAGGCCGCTGGTGATGTCGCTGATGATATGGCACTCTGCTATTGGACCTTGGTGGTTCTACCCTGGGTTTGGGGTGAATCTAGGTTATAAAAGGGGCTGGAGACAACATGCAGGTGCACAGTCTTCACTCATATTCACTTAGAATTCATGGTGGCATAAGCCTTATTGGAATCGGTAGGTAGGACTAGGCGAACGGTGGCTGTCACTCCAAGATTCGTGACTCAGCACATGAGGGTCAGGCGCCGTGCTTCCTTGCTACCATTCCTGTTGTGCTATAGCAGTCCAGTGGCGTTAACTGGGCTGCGGCTGCTGCGTCACCTGTCCAGTTGTGCCTCCTACGCACACGGACAGCATACCTGCTGCGTCATCTGTCCGAGAGTGCCCTCTATGCACACGGACAACGCACCTGTTGCGCCACCTGTCCGGTTGTGCCTCCTATGCACACGGACAGCATACCCCAGGACCCCTGTGGAGTTAACAGGGTGTTCCAGGATTGGGTGTGTGAACCTATTATCCTCCTTGGCTTCCCAGTCTACGCTACTGGTGTGATCCCTTGGCCTGACGTGTCCTCTACACACGTGGCCATTCGAGTAGTGACCAGAAATGCTAATCGAAGGACCGCTCAGCCTGTCGTGTCTGACACACGTGGCCGACAGGGCAGTGTCGCAGCGGTCTTCTCGGTCAACGCTACCTGGTCACCATCCGGTCTGACTTGTTCCCTGCACACGTGGTCAGGGTTGTGCCAATTCCACTGACACGCTAACTGGGTTGTCGTCCGGTCTGATGTGTCACTACACATGTGACCGGTTCCCTGGGTTATCTCAGAGCCATCCAGCTCTATAGTCTCTGCCTAACCCACAGGGTGCCAGCAGTTCCATTACCATCTGGAGCACGGTGGGCCCCGACTGGTGATTGGGATATATACCCCCTGGTCCTAATCTGCCAGTTCCCAGGTAACACCCATGTCATATTTTGGGTGGGCAAAAAACTCCTGCATAGAGTCCTGGATGGAGTATGCTGAGCCTTGTAGTTCAGCAGCTGCTGTCTTCTCTCCTGCATACACTAGTGAATGGAGCATGCTGAGCCTTGTAGTTCTGCTCCTCCTGTCTCTCCCTCCAGCATGCAGTCCTGTATGCTGCATTCTGAGCCTTGTAGTTCTGCAACTGCTGTCTGCTCTCCTGCATACACTAGTGAATGAAGTGTTATGATCCGGAACCATGGAAGATCACCATAAATCATTGGCAAAAAAGTGACAAGAGCATTGGCAACCAATCTGGCCGCCATCCACTTACTAACCATCAACACTAGAAGTAGCTGAGGGGTGAACTAACATCCTATGCACCATGAACCCAGCCGGAGAACTAGCTATCCCAAAGGAAGGAAAGATGAATAACTCCCTGCCTCAGAAATAGATCGCAAAGGTATAGCAAGCCCCCCACATTCAAAGACTGCGGTGATATAGGAAAACACAATACATATATAGATGATAGGTTTAGCAAAGGTGAGGCCCCTTTGACTAAATAGGAAAGGATAGGAAAGGGGCTGATGGTGGCCAGAGAAAACTCCTACAAAAATCCAAATACCTGATAGTACAAAAAGTCCTCAGATCACTAGATCTGAACTCCGTCCTATATCAGGCACTCTTTTCATACTAATGAACAGAAAGCAGGAACCATTACAAATTCAAGAAGCAACAAACATATGGACTTATAGGAGCAATACTCCAAACATAGCTGCAGGGAGCTTCCTAGCTAAGCAACTGAGAGGGAAGATTCCTGCATGCAAATAAACTGACAATAAGCACAGAAAATGACAAACCCAAATAAGAGCAAAAAGAACAAAACAACATAAGAAAGAACCAAGCACTTATCTGGGGTAGATGTGGTCTGGAGCAGGATGAGAAGGCTGGAAAACCAAGGAACAAATGACAACCGACTCAGCCTGCTAGCAGACCAAGGTTTAAATAGGCAGAGAGTTAGCATTGCTCCCACACACCTGGTCTCTGTCCAAACTAGTCCTAGCCACAAGAGGGAGCCTCACAGCAGCAAAAGCATAACTGACATTCACAACAATGAAGTATGCTGAGCCTTGGAGTTCTGCTCCCCCTGCCTCTCCCTCCAGCATGTAGTCCTGGATGGAGGATGCTGAGCCTTGTAGTTCTGCATCTGCTGTCTGCTCTCCTCCATACAGACAGACAGCAGCTGCAGAACTACAAGGCTCAGCATACTCCATCCAGGACTGTATGCAGGAGTTTTTTGCCCCCCCCCCCAAAAATGACGTGGGCTTCGCCATATTTTTGTATGCTAGCCAGGTACAGCAGGCAGCTACGGGCTGCCCCCAACCCCCAGCTGCCTATTTGTACCCGGCTGGGAACCAAAAATATAGGGAAGCCCTTTTATTTTTAATTATTTCACGAATTTCATGAAATAATAAAAAAAAAAAACAAAGACATGGGCTTCGCCCCATTTTTGTGTCCAGCCAGGTACAACTAGGCAGCTGGGGATTGGAATCTGCAGCGCAGGGTGCCCAAGCTTTCTGGGCACCCCCGCTGAGAATTCCAATCTGCAGTCGCCCCAGTAAATGGCGCTTTCATAGAAGCATCATCTTCTGGCGCTGTATCCAACTCTTCCAGCTGCCCTGGTGACGGGTGGCTTGCTGGGTAATAATGGGGTTAAGGCTAGCTGTATATTATCAACTGGCCCTAAGCCCGAAATTCATGGTGTCACGCCAATATTAGACATGGCCACCATGAATTTCTAGTACAGATAAAAAAAAAAACAACACACAGAAAAATATTTTTATTAGAAATAAAACACAATACAATTAGTGACTCCATCTTTATTGAAATAAAGAACCTCCCTCCGCAGTGATCCTGGGTCAAGGGTCCTGCGCCGTCCAATCCGAATCCAATATCATCTGATCGGTTTGCTGGAAGGCAAAGCGATCAGATGATGTGTCAGGTTCAAGGGCCTGAATCACATGACACATCAGCTGATTGTATAAATGGCTTTTATACAATCAGCTGATGCAACAGTGCAAAAAAAACCCAAAAACCTACACACTTCTGTGCAAACTTTTGTCCGACGGCATCAGCTGATAGTTTAGCACGGCGGTAAAAAGAGAGGAGAGAGAGAGAAGGGAGAGGAGAGAGAGAAGAGAGGAGAGAAGAGAGAAGAGAGGAGAGAGAGAGGAGAGGGAGAGAAGAGGGAGAGAGAAAGAGAGAGAAAGAGAGAGAAAAGAGGAGTGGAGAGAGGAGAGAGAGAAGAGAGAGAGGAGAGGGGGAAGAGAGAGGAGAGGAGAGAGAGGGAGAGAGAAGGGAGAGAGAAGAGAGAGAAGAGAGGAGACAGAGAGGAGACAGAGGAGAGGGAGAAGAGAGAGAGAGGAGAGAGGGAGAAGAGATAGGAGAGAGAGAGGAGAAAGAAGAGAGGGATAAAGAGAGGAGAGAGAGGAGAGAGAGGAGAGAGGGAGAGAAGAGAGGAGAGGAGAGAGAGAGGAGAGAGCGAGAGAGAGGAGAGACAGAGGAGAGAGAAGAGAGGAGAGAGGAATGGAGAGAGGAGAGGAGAGAGGAGAAAGAGGAGAGAGAGAGGAGAGAGAGAGGAGAGAGAGGGAGAGGAGAGAGAGAGAGGAGAGAGAAGAGAGAGATGAGAGAGAGAGGAGAGAGAAGAGAGAGAGGAGAGAGAAGAGAGGAGAGACAGAAGAGAGAAGCTATATGGCAGAGAGGTATGGGGCCCAGTGACCTACCCAGACCACACAAAGTGGGATTCCAGCCCAACTGAAGTCTTCCACATGGAATTCTGTAAATATCTTCTCCAAGTCCATCGCAGCACCTCAAACATAGCCTGTCGGGCAGAGCTGGGCCGATCCCCCTTATGGTTCAGTATACACAAGAGGGCGCTATCACACGAGGCGCACATGCAGAACAGCAACCCCAGCTCCTACCATCATAAAGCCCTGCTGAGCCAGAGCAAGCCAGGAACTGCGGCAGCCAGTACAGCCAAAGTCAGCAACAAACCTACACACTTCTGTGCAAACTTTTGTCCGACGGCATCAGCTGATAGTTTAGCATGGCGGTAAAAAGAGAGGAGAGAGAGAGAAGGGAGAGGAGAGAGAGAAGAGAGGAGAGAAGAGAGAAGAGAGGAGAGAGAGAGGAGAGGGAGAGAAGAGGGAGAGAGAAAGAGAGAGAAAGAGAGAGAAAGAGAGAGAAAAGAGGAGTGGAGAGAGGAGAGAGAGAAGAGAGAGAGGAGAGGGGGAAGAGAGAGGAGAGGAGAGAGAGGGAGAGAGAAGGGAGAGAGAAGAGAGAGAAGAGAGGAGAGAGAGAGGAGACAGAGGAGAGGGAGAAGAGAGAGAGAGGAGAGAGGGAGAAGAGATAGGAGAGAGAGAGGAGAAAGAAGAGAGGGATAAAGAGAGGAGAGAGAGGAGAGAGGGAGAGAAGAGAGGAGAGGAGAGAGAGAGGAGAGAGCGAGAGAGAGGAGAGACAGAGGAGAGAGAAGAGAGGAGAGAGGAATGGAGAGAGGAGAGGAGAGAGGAGAAAGAGGAGAGAGAGAGGAGAGAGAGAGGAGAGAGAGGGAGAAGAGAGAGAGAGGAGAGAGAAGAGAGAGAGGAGAGAGAGAGGAGAGAGAAGAGAGAGAGGAGAGAGAAGAGGAGAGAGAAGAGAGGAGAGAGGAATGGAGAGAGGAGAGGAGAGAGGAGAAAGAGGAGAGAGAGAGGAGAGAGAGAGGAGAGAGAGGGAGAGGAGAGAGAGAGAGGAGAGAGAAGAGAGAGAGGAGAGAGAGAGGAGAGAGAAGAGAGAGAGGAGAGAGAAGAGAGGAGAGACAGAAGAGAGAAGCTATATGGCAGCGAGGTATGGGGCCCAGTGACCTACCCAGACCACACAATGTGGGATTCCAGCCCAACTGAAGTCTTCCACATGGAATTCTGTAAATATCTTCTCCAAGTCCATCGCAGCACCTCAAACATAGCCTGTCGGGCAGAGCTGGGCCGATCCCCCTTATGGTTCAGTATACACAAGAGGGCGCTATCACACGAGGCGCACATGCAGAACAGCAACCCCAGCTCCTACCATCATAAAGTCCTGCTGAGCCAGAGCAAGCCAGGAACTGCGGCAGCCAGTACAGCCAAAGTCAGCAACACACCCTGACAAAAGTAGGAGGAGAAAATTTTCATCAGCTCACCTGCTACCCGGGCTGCTGTTCCTTGCGTGTGCCTGGAATCCACCCGGTGAGTCCCAACCGGTCAGGAGCAATGGATAAGGAAAGGAAAGGATCCGGCACAACCTCTTAGAATAAAATCATCATAATTTTTATTTTGAAAGCTACCATGGATTAACATCTCTTTTGGTTTTCACGGATGGTATTTATAATACTTCAAAATAAAAATTATGATGATTTTATTCTAAGAAGAGGTTGTGCCGGATCCTTTCCTTTCCTTATCCATTACACCCTGACAAAATCCCAAATAAAAGAGATCTCAGAGAGCTGCAAGATGCAATACATAGAGGACTGGAAGAGTGAATTAGAGAACTCCCAGAAACTCACCATCTACCGGTCACTGCGGAGGACTACACTCTGGTCCCATATCTGGAAAGGTTATGTCGCGGGCGGAGGAGGGGACGCTGCGCTCTCCCACTGCTCGGGTCCGGCTGCCGCTGCTCTGCGGCTGCTGCTGCTCGGTGGCTCGAGCGATGGGCCGGATCCCGGGGACTCGAGCGGCGCTCCTCGCCCGTGAGTGAAAAGGGGTGGTTTGGTTTTGGGGATATTGTCCGTGACGCCACCCACGGTTGTGGTGATTTTGGTGACACCACCGCTGCTCTAGACGGGGATCCCGGGAACGGTGACTGGGAGCAGCTTGGTTGTTAGTTCTCCCCTCCGTGGGTAGGGGGTTGGTTGTCCCGGGGCCTGGTGATGGGGTAGGAATGGATGACAGGCGGGTTGCGGGGCCTGATGAGGTGCAGGGTCGCAGGGGCAGCGCTGTGCCGCACGGCACGGAGGTACTCACTCAGCCCAATGATGATGACACAGTTCACGGTAAAACAAGCGGCTGGATGGACGGGTTCCTCGGACGGCTGCGGTGTTGTTGTTCCCTGCAGGTTAGCGGTGACTGTCTTTTCCCTGCACCTACTCAGTCTGTACGGTTTCGATGGGTTCCCACTGGCAACCCGCTCCCCGACTTGGATATGGGCCGGAGGAGCCCCTTTTGCCCGCAGACGCTGGCCCTGAGAAACGGTTGCCTTGGCGGTGGTGGTGTCTCTCTCACTGGGTTGGACTGTTGCCTTCTGTCGGGACTTGACTGTTTGGAAACCTGGAGGTCCCCTTCACTAACGGATTCGGCAACTTCACGGCGACTCCTAGCCTTGCCGGGGTCCGAAAGGCCCCTGCCACTGGTGCTGGCTTCTCTTTGTGTACCGGTCCGGTACTGCCGGGCCACCACCTGTCCATGGTCCTTACGGTAGACTCCAATCGGCCACTCCTGCAGACGGTCACCACCGTCTGCCAACCTTGCTGATCTGTCCGGGCCACACACCCGGACCAACTTCAGGCTGTCTTGCTGTCACTTTTCTCTTTCCACTTTTACTACTCCAACTGCTCTATTTCCTCTCCAAACTCTATCTCTCTAATTCACCTCCTTCCACTGCCTCTTCCAAACTAGACTGCCTGTTTTTCCTCCTCCAGGACTGTGAACTCCTTGGTGGGCGGAGACCAACCGCCTGGCTCCACCCCCTGGTGTGGACATCAGCCCCTGGAGGAAGGCAACAAGGGTTTTGTGCCTGACCTTGATGTGCCTGCAGGGAGTGTGGGGTGTGTTGGTGTTGTTCTCTGTGGCCCCTGGCTTGTCCAGGGTGACAAATTCCCCCTTAGTTTAATGCAGACCGTCCTCGGGCTGCCCGTCCAACACCGGTTTTATTTTCACCAACTGGAAAAATATGAAAAGGTAAAAACGGTAACACACTTACAATTAAAATAACATCTTCCCACATCGGGAGGTACTCTTACTTAAACGTTACGGTAACGGTTACGGCTTCCGCTCTCACCCACCCAAGCAACCTGGCCCTGATGCTGCCCCTAAGCAAATAGGCAGCACCCCTTGACCCCAGTCCTGCACAAATTGCCTGAGCGGGTTCTGTCCTTTCCAGGGAACCCACGTCCATGGGGAGCCCCTGGAACCCCCAGAGGGTAGCCACCGGTTCCGGTGGTGGCTGGGCCCCAGCCTGCTCCACTGCGGGCCCTCCCTCCAACCTGCCTCTCCGGAGGCGGCAACGGTGGGAGCTGTAACAACACAATTATTTACAGGCCACAAGTTTGTGGTTGCCTTGCAAGTTCTCAGGCATGTTCATAGTAGTTTCTATGTAAAGTGGTGAAGGGGGGTCCGAACGGGGACCAGTTGCCGGCTACGACCGGTTACAAATCAGGGTGCAATCAGGTGACTTTTCACGGTTATCATTGACTTATCATTCATTCCTTTAAAACTTTCAAAACTTTAAAACTTTTAAACAGTGCTTTCAACACACACAGTTTTCTTGTGGTCCCAACGGGGACGGTGACAACGGCATTCTGCCGCCCTTACCCTGATTCTTCAGCTGAGGCGGACCCATCCTCCGCCACCAGCATATCAAACATGCACTGACATGCCTGTTGTGACAGGGGTGCCCGGTATCCGTTCCCACCGGTGCGCGGGGTGTAGAAAACCACCGGGTCTCCTTCATAGCGGGGGCGCTCACTTGCCCCCTCAAACTCTGAGATGGGCTCGACGCTGGGTGCCGCATTCTCCGGGTCCCCGGCCCTTGGCACATCAGGCTCTGCTGTTGTAGCACGGTGCAGCAGATCAGGTCGACCAACACTGGGACACCCCGTAGGTAATGGCAGGGCCGATACAAGAGCCGAGACCGGACCGGGCCCCCCAGCAGCAGTGGCCGGTCCCTGTGGGACATGGAGGCGTGGGTCACCCGCCGGCTCCATCACGCCGGCTCCCATCGCATACATCGGGACAGTCGCCACCAGCGCTTCCACCTCGCTGGTCCACTGCTCCATCATCTGGAAGATCTGATTCTGTTGACGTTGGTTGAACTCAACTACTCTGGCCCTCATCCACGCCACCGTCCCGGGCTCGGGCACGGAACCCGGCGCAATCACTGCCAGGGCCTCCAACACATTTTCGTTAAGGGGCCTCGGCTCCGGTGGCCTCTGGGGAAGCAGTTCAGGGCTGCCCCGGGTGTCTGCAGCCGGTTGGTCCGCTTGGGCAGACGGGCAGGGTACCGCTACCGGTTGGACAGGTAGAGGGCCTAGTGGCGGGGCGGCAGCGGCTAACGCGGGTAGCGGGGTAGGCAGCAGGGTGAACAGGTGTAGGCCAGGCCCCTCAGCCGCAGTGGCCGATCCCTCGGGAATACAGGGACGTGGGTCTCTTACCCGTTCCTCCAGATCTTCCTCCACCTCGCATCTCCGCATAGCAGCCACCACGTCTGCCATGTCGGCCCCCCACTTCTCCAGGAGGAGCTGCATCCGGGCTTGCAGACGATGACTCAGCGGGGCAGATCGGTCCTCCATCCACGCCGCTGTGCCGGGCGCGGGGGTCTCGCTGTTGTTAGCTGGAGCGGACATCTCAGCAATGATGCTTTCTAGGAACTAGCAGCAAGATGGCCACAGGGTCCTGGCGTCCCCGCTTTTATAGCCCCACTCACATGCGGCCAGCCGCCATTTCGTCCCCCCCCTAGTTTCTTTCCGGCCCCTCCTCTATCGGGGCGGGGTTTTGGCCTTCGCGCCTCCACTACTCGAGGAGACGCTCGAGCGGGAACTCTTCGCGCCAAAGATGGCGGCTTCTGAAATTTTCTGGCCGGACACCTCCGGCGGTAACAAGGCTCACCTCTACCCAATGGCAGAACGGTAAGATCCTGTTCGTGACGCCAAGTTGTCGCGGGCGGAGGAGGGGACGCTGCGCTCTCCCACTGCTCGGGTCCGGCTGCCGCTGCTCTGCGGCTGCTGCTGCTCGGTGGCTCGAGCGATGGGCCGGATCCCGGGGACTCGAGCGGCGCTCCTCGCCCGTGAGTGAAAAGGGGTTGTTTGGTTTTGGGGATATTGTCCGTGACGCCACCCACGGTTGTGCTGATTTTGGTGACACCACCGCTGCTCTAGACGGGGATCCCGGGAACGGTGACTGGGAGCAGCTTGGTTGTTAGTTCTCCCCTCCGTGGGTAGGGGGTTGGTTGTCCCGGGGCCCGGTGATGGGGTAGGAATGGATGACAGGCGGGTTGCGGGGCCTGATGAGGTGCAGGGTCGCAGGGGCAGCGCTGTGCCGCACGGCACGGAGGTACTCACTCAGCCCAATGATGATGACACAGTTCACGGTAAAACAAACGGCTTGATGGACGGGTCCCTCGGACGGCTGCGGTGTTGTTGTTCCCTGCAGGTTAGCGGTGACTGTCTTTTCCCTGCACCTACTCAGTCTGTACGGTTTCGATGGGTTCCCACCGGCAACCCGCTCCCCGACTTGGATATGGGCCGGAGGAGCCCCTTTTGCCCGCAGGCGCTAGGCCTGAGAAACGGTTGCCTTGGCGGTGGCGGGGTCTCTCTCACTGGGTTGGACTGTTGCCTTCTGTCGGGACTTGACTGTTTGGAAACCTGGAGGTCCCCTTCACTAACGGATTCAGCAACTTCACGGCGACTCCTAGCCTTGCCGGGGTCCGAAAGGCCCCTGCCACTGGTGCTGGCTTCTCTTTGTGTACCGGTCCGGTACCGCCGGGCCACCACCCGTCCATGGTCCTTACGGTAGACTCCAATCGGCCACTCCTGCAGACGGTCACCACCGTCTGCCAACCTTGCTGATCTGTCCGGGCCACACACCCGGACCAACTTCAGGCTGTCTTGCTGTCACTTTTCTCTTTCCACTTTTACTACTCCAACTGCTCTATTTCCTCTCCAAACTCTATCTCTCTACTTCACCTTCTTCCACTTCCTCCTCCAAACTAGACTGCCTGTTTTCCCTCCTCCAGGACTGTGAACTCCTTGGTGGGCGGAGACCAACCGCCTGGCTCCACCCCCTGGTGTGGACATCAGCCCCTGGAGGAAGGCAACAAGGGTTTTGTGTCTGACCTTGATGTGCCTGCAGGGAGTGTGGGGTGTGTTGGTGTTGTTCTCTGTGGCCCCTGGCTTGTCCAGGGCGACACAGTTACGCCACCCCAAAGACAGGCAGACCCTGAGCCTGTACAGACTAAATGCCCACAGCCTAGAGGTGGAAACAGGGCGGCACTGACAGACATACAAGCCGCGAGAGAAGAGACTGTGCCAGCACTGCCAGCAGGGGGCTCTGGAGGACAAGGCGCACTTCCTGCTGCACTGTGACAAATACTCAGCAGTGAGGGCCTCCCACTTCCAGAAATGTACCACTCATACCCCGGACTTTCCATCCATGGACGAGGACATGAAACTCCGCTTCTTACTGGGGGAAGAGGAATCAATAGTGGAGATCGCCGCCCAATATGTCACCACATGTCATAAGCTGAGGGGAACATAAGGCCCCTAAATGATCTTTCAGAGCCCAAATTGTGCCCCCAACTCCCCATAACCCTGATCCCCTCCCACCACACTTACTGTATTTCTCTTGCTTTGGCAACACTAATTGTATTTTGGTCCTACCAATAAAGCATATTTGAATTTGAATTTGAGAGAGAAAGGAGAGAGAGAGGAGGGAGAGAGAGAAGAGAGAGAAGGCAGAGAAGAGAGAGAGGGGTGAGAGAGAAAAGAGGGAGAAGAGAGAGGAGAGAGAGAGAAGAGGGAGAAGAGAGAGAAGAGAGAGAAGAGGGAGAAGAGAGAGAAGAGAAAGGAGAGAGAGAGAGAGACACGCAGGCACTACCGCCCCATCATCATCCCCGCACACACCCCGGCACTACCGCACTCATCATCATCACCGCACACAACCCGACACTACCGCACTCATCATCATCACCGCACACACCCTGGCACTACCGCACTCATTAACATCCTCGCACACACGCAAGCACTACCTGAGTTAAGCCTCCGGTAACAGCGCGACTCACTTCAGTTGCTACGTGGAGCTGGCACAGAGCGCTTGTGTTCTACGGTGCTCCCTGTCAGCCTCATGTAGCAGAGCTGAAAGCGTCGTGTTGATTACTTCGGACCTAGATGGGTATTTGGGGATTAATAACGTGGTAAATGAGGGGTTTTTTTTGTCTTTTATTCCAAATAAAGGATTTTTCGTTGTGTGTGTTAATTTACTTTTACTTACAGGTTAATCATGGGAGGTATCTTGGGGAGACGCCTGCCATGATTAACCTTTGACTTAGTGGCAGCTATAAGCTGCCATTTAACTCCTTATTACCCCGATTGCCACCGCACCAGGGCAATTCTGGGTGAGGCGCGTAGAGTCCCGGGACTGTCGCATCTAATGGATGCGGCAATTGCAGGCGGCTGCTGGCTGATACTGTTAGGGTGGTGGGCTCCCCATAACGTGGCGCTCCCCATCCTGACAATACCAGCTTCCAGCTGTGTGGCTTTATCTTGGCTGGTATCAAAATTGGGGGGACTGCACTGGACTGTTTTTTTTTAAAAATTATTTATTTATGTTAATGCACGATATAGACCCGCCCACCGGCGGATATGATTGGTTGCAGTGAGACAGCTGTCACTCAGCGAGGGGGTGTGTCTGACTGCAACCAATCATGGGAGCCGGTGGGTGGGGAAAGCAGGGAATACCAGATTGAATAATGAGCGGCAGCCATTTTCAAAAGAGTAAAAGCCGCCGGAGCTTTGTGACAGCCGTGCAGCTGATCGGTGAGTAGGAAAGAGAGAGGGATTGTGCTGGGGACGCAGGACGCATGCAAATACGCAACATACGCTGTGAAAAGCCACGCTTTTGGTGATCGAACCGTTATCGAACGGTAATTCGAACGGTCGAACGTGAAGCAAATCGTTCGAGTTTGTCGAATGACTCGAACACCGCCCAAAACCACTCGAATTTGAAATTGGCGAACGGTTCGCTTCGACCATTGCTTATCTCTACTCCTCATCTCTTCTCTCTAATGGTCCAAAATGAAGAAGAACTGCGTCCGCATCCTCCTGCAGAGTTGCTCAGTCTCCTGCTGTATCCAGGCCTCGGTCCCAAGAACAGCGCGCTCTGGTGACCAGACTCGTGCTGCCGCCATCTTGCCTCTGCGGTGCCCAGGAACTTTATCGCAGAGTACTGGCGTCCCTGCTCCACTTCCACTGCTACATGCCGTCACGCCCCCTCGGTTTTTGCCAGCCACTCACTTTCATGCAGAGTGGGGCACTCTGGGAACTTCCGCTTCCGGCAACACTCTCAGGACGAAGGGCGGGGCTTCGGCTTCGGGCACTTTTGGCATGGAAGATGGCGTTTTGGCACCAAAGATGGCGGAAAATGGCGGGAACGGGATTTTGACACCGCAGCTTCGATTTTCAAGGCGCACATTACCCAGGTTAGTGGGTCCTGTCCGAATCCTGTTCGTGACAAAAAAGGTTTTCGGCATTGTAGCAACCCAGCAGCGGTCGAACCGCTCGGATCCGGATATGACTGCTTGTGGCTCGAGGGTCCTCGGTCCCAGGGGCTAAGGGTCACACCCGAATAAAGAAGGGGATATTTACAGGGGAGATATGTACAGTTCGTGACGCCACCAGTGGTGTACGGTAATTGGGAGTACCGCCACTGTAATTGAGAGTACCCGGGGTGATGAAGTGGGGCAGCAAGATGATGTTGCCCTCCACGGGTAGGGGAAGGCCCCGGGACTCTGGATAGTGGTGTGGGGTGCAGGGGGAGCGCAGGCTCGCTGGTTTCAGGGATTAATCAGGTACTCAGCAATAAAGCAGCCGCTGACAACAGGGTAAACCAAGTCTCTGGGTGCCGCTGCCCTCTTGGGGGAGCTCGTCCGGGTCCTGTCCCCTGCACCACTGCCTGGTGGTCTGTGACCTGCCACCTGGCACAGTATTTTTAGAGTGTCCTTTGTGACCCGTCAGCTTGGGGCTTTCCGGGCATCGCTCCCCACTGTGGTTAAGTAGAAGAGCTTGCTCTCAGGGGCTCATGCTTGGGATTTCAGTGGGCCGCTTGCTTGGAAAGCCCTATCCCGCTCGTTGCACTAGTACCCCCGATCTCTGAGCTTCGTGGGAACAGTCCATAGAGGTTCTGTCCTCCGCAGGTTAATTGCCGGGTTGCCTGAAGCTTCTCCCCGACCTAGGGTCCGTGTACCCCGTCGTGCCTTTGGTCCCGGACCGGTGATTAGGCTCAGGCTGCTGACCGTCCTCCAAGACAGGTCCCAGGCACCTAGCCTCAATCCCCTGCGACCGGGGGTCTGACTCCTCTAGGTCCAAACCACCGTCTGCGACCTAGTCTGCTTCTCCCCTGGCAGCTACAACTCCCAGCTTCCTCAGAGCTCCTCGAAGCAATAGGGCTTTTACTGCACTGACTTGACACCTCCCTGCCTGACCCTTAAGTGGGCGGCCCTATTCCAGCTTAAGCAGCCCACTGGTGTGCCTGACAGGGTGGGGTGCAATTTGTATCTAGGATTTGTGAATGCTGGTGGAGGCAGTTCTGCAGGTTAAGTTCCCAGAACCATGGGGGGGTGAGCCCTGCATGGGGAGAGAAAGATTGTGCAGAACCCTGTGATGACCTGACTAGTCCAGGGCGTCGCAGTGGCAGCATCATGGTTTGGGCCTGCTTTTCTTCAGCAGGGACAGGAAAGATGGTTAAAATTGATGGGAAGATGAATGGAGCCAAATACAGGACCATTCTTGAAGAAAGCCTGTTGGAGTCTGCAGAAGACCTGAGACTGGGACGGAGATTTGTCTTCCAACAAGACAATGATCCCAAACATACTGCAAAATCTACAATGGAATGGTTCACAAATAAACGTATCCAGGTGTTAGAATGGCTAAAGCCCGCTACACACGCTTCAATATATCTCACAATCCGTCGTTGGGGTCAAGTTGTAAGTGACGCACATCCGGCATCGTTTGTGAGGTATCTGCGTGTGACATCTACGTGCGATCAGGATTGAACGCAAAACCGTTGATCGCAAACACATCGTATCTTTCTCTAGAATTGAGCGTTTTGTTGCACGAACCTAGTCAATTGTAACGTGTGACATCCCTCATACGATTTCGGTGTCTGATGCTATGTGCGCAGGTGTGCGCTCTGCACCGCAGCTTAAAAAAGGTCCGCTTCAGAGCGCAGCTGAAAAGCTGCGTTCTGAAGCGCCTCACAATGTCTGTCATTCACTAATTTCTGTCAGTCGGTCACTATCTCTGTCCCTCACTCTCTGTCCATGTCAGTCTATCCCCCTCTCTCATATACTCACCGATCCCCGATCCCCGGCGCTGCACGGCGTTCACACTGCTCCGGCGGCTTTTACTGTTTTGAAAAAGCCGGCCGCCCATTAAACAATCTCGTATTCCCTGCTTTCCCCGCCCACCGGCGCCTATGATTGGTTACAGTGAGACACGCCCCCACGCTGAGTGACAGGTGTCACACTGCACCCAATCACAGCAGCCGGTGGGCGTGTCTATACTGTGTAGTGAAATAAATAATTAAATAATTAAAAAAAACGGCGTGCGGTTCCCCCCAATTTTAAAACTAGCCAGATAAAGCCATACGGCTGAAGGCTGGTATTCTCAGGATGGGGAGCTCCACGTTATGGGGAGCCCCCCAGCCTAACAATATCAGCCAACAGCCGCCCAGAATTGCCGCATACATTAGATGCGACAGTTCTGGGACTGTACCCGGCTCTTCCCGATTTGCCCTGGTGCGTTGGCAAATCGGGGTAATAAGGAGTTATTGGCAGCCCATAGCTGCCAATAAGTCCTAGATTAATCATGTCAGGCGTCTATGAGACACCCTCCATGATTAATCTGTAAATTACAGTAAATAAACACACGCACCCGAAAAAATCCTTTATTAGAAATAAAAAACACTAACATATTCCCTGGTTCACCACTTTAATCAGCCCCAAAAAGCCCTCCATGTCCGGCGTAATCCAGGATGCTCCTGCGTCGCTTACAGCGCTGCTGCATGGAGGTGACCGGAGCTGCAGAAGACACCGCCGCTCCGGTCACCTCCACGCAGGTAATGAAGACAGCCGCGCGATCAGCTGCTGTCACTGAGGTTACCCGCTGTCACTGGATCCAGCGGTGGCCGCGGGTAACCTCAGTGACAGCTCAGCTGATCGCGCTACTCACCGCCGCTCCTATCACCTCCACGCAGCAACTGAGGTGAGTAGCGCGATTGAGTGACGTCACAGCTCAGCATCGAGGGGAGGATCCGGAGGAAGTCAGTGTGGAGCCGGAAGCGTCCTGCAGAGAGGCTGAGGCACGGGGCGCAGTGTGCAGTACAGGGGGGGGGGGGGGGGGTCTTTAGCTGAATCCCCCCCTGCACGTAAGTATGTGATCACACTGTCCACCCGCCCGCTCTGCTGCGATGTCAGGAGAACGGCCGGTGTCGGGCAGTGTGATCGTGTGCTCCTCCCAGCAGCAAGACACTGGCATGTCACCGCTGTGCTCTGCCATCTGTCCTGCTGCATGGGACCAACTGTCTGCACTCTGTCACCTGCACCACAAGTCACAGAGTGGAGACAGTTGGTGACAGAGCACCTCTGCCCCCCCCTCTTCTTTCCCCACTCTCTTCTCTCCCCCCCCTCTTATCCCTCTCTCCTCTCCCCTCTCTTTTCCCTCGCTCTCTTCCCCCCTGCGCTCTCTTTTCCTCCCCCTGCGCTCTCTTTTCCTCCCCCCTGCGCTCTCTTTTCCTCCCCCGCGCTCTCTTTTCCTCCCCCGCACTCTCTTTTCCTCCCCCCGCGCTCTCTTTTCTTCCCCCCGCGCTCTCTTTTCCTCCCCCGCGCTCTCTTTTCCTCCCCCCGCGCTCTCTTTTCCTCCCCCCGCGCTCTCTTTTCCTCCCCCTGCGCTCTCTTTTCCTCCCCCCTGCGCTCTCTTTTCCTCCCCCCTGCGCTCTCTTTTCCTCCCCCCTGCGCTCTCTTTTCCTCCCCCCTGCGCTCTCTTTTCCTCCCCCCCTGCGCTCTCTTTTCCTCCCCCCCTGCGCTCTCTTTTCCTCCCCCCCTGCGCTCTCTTTTCCTCCCCCCCTGCGCTCTCTTTTCCTCCCCCCCTGCGCTCTCTTTTCCTCCCCCCCTGCGCTCTCTTTTCCTCCCCCCCTCGCTCTCTTTTCCTCCCCCCCTCGCTCTCTTTTCCTCCCCCCCTCGCTCCCTTTTCCTCCCCCCCCTCGCTCCCTTTTCCTCCCCCCCCTCGCTCTCTTTTCCTCCCCCCCTCGCTCTCTTTTCCCCCCCTCGCTCTCTTCTCCCCCCCCTCGCTCTCTTCTCCCCCCCGCTCGCTCTCTTCTCCCCCCCGCTCGCTCTCTTCTCCCCCCCGCTCGCTCTCTTCTCCCCCCCGCCCGCTCTCTTTCCCCCCCCGCTCGCTCTCTTTCCCCCCCCCGCTCGCTCTCTTTCCCCCCCCGCTCGCTCTCTTTTCCTCCCCCCCCTCGCTCGCTCTCTTTTCCCTCGCTCTCTCCTGGCATGGTCAGTACAGAAATCTCTCCATCGTGGAGGGGGTGAGAGGGAGTAATAAACATGGAGTCCCTACTGTGTCTGTGTATTTATTTCTAATAAAGTATTTTTCTCTGTGTGGTCTTTTTTTTTTTTTAAAACCCTTTATTGGAGATTCTTAATGGCCAGGTCAACCTTGGCCTGACATTTAGAATCTCGGGCTTTATACCAGCGGGTAAAACATAGCTGGTATTAACCCCTTATTACCCAGCGTGCCACCTGCCACCAGGGCCACTGGAAGAGTTGGATACAGCGCCAGAAGATGGCGCTTCTATAAAAGCGCCATTTTCTGGGGCGGCTGTGGACTGCAATTCGCAGCGGGGGGCCCAGAAAGTTTGGGCACCCTTCACTGCGGATTCCAATCCCCAGCTGCCTAGTTGTACCTGGCTGGACTCAAAAATTCGGCGAAGCCCATGTCATTTTTTTTTTAATTATTTCATGAAATTCATGAAATAAAAAAAAAAAAGGGCTTCTCTATATTTTTGGTTCCCAGCCGGGTACAACTAGGCAGCTGGGGGTTGGGGGCAGCCCGTAGCTGCCTGCTGTACCTGGCTAGCATACAAAAATATGGCGAAGCCCACGTCATTTTCTTAAAAAAGTTTTCAGGGAAAAACCTTTATAAAAAAAAAAAATGCTTCCCTGCATTTCTATTGCCAGTGAAAGTAACACCAAGCAGCGGGGGCTAGCAGCCAGTAGCTGCTTTGGTTACCCTTAGCAACAGAAAATGCAGCGGGAGCCCACAAACAATGTGATTTTTTTTTTTTTTTATTTTTAATGAATTTTTTTTAAAAAAAAAAGGCATGGGCTTCGCCCATCGAGCACCAGAGCATTTTACTGCTCAATTCATCCCAAGTAATCAGATGACTCCAGTGTCGGCCGATTACTTGTTCTGTGTCCCCCTGCATCCATCGCAGCGTGTACGGGCTGTGAGGTCAGCGGAGTGGAGACAGTGACATGCTCTGCTCTGACACATAGTGTGCTGCATGTCACTATCTTTCTCCACTCTGGCACTTGTTGTGCAGGTGACCGGATGCTACATGTCACTAACTGTCTCCACTATGGGACTTGTTGTGCAGGTGAGAGTGTATACAGTTGGTACTATGCAGCAGAAATCACAGAGTGGGGCAGTTAGTGACATGTATCATCCGGTCACCTGCACAACAAGTCCCAGAGTGGATACAGTGACATGCAGCACACTATGTGTCAGAGCAGAACATGTCACCAACGTGCTCTGCTCTGTCACCTGCGGTGCTGCATGTCACGTTTTTGCCGCGATTTGGTGCCTTTTTTGCTGCGTTTTTGCTCACTGCGTTTTTAATCAGTGCACAATGCCATTAAAGATTGTTGATGAAAAAAATAAAAAAGGTCTGATGTCATTTCCTTATTCAAAATGTTCATTGTATGCAGGAGAGCAGACAGCAGCTGCAGAACTACAAGGCTCAGCATCATCCATCCAGGACTGTATGCAGTTTTTTACCCAAAAAGAAAAAAAAAATGACGTGGACTTCGCCATATTTTTGTATGCTAGCCAGGTACAGCAGGCAGGTACGGGCTGCCCCCAACCCCCAGCTGCCTAGTTGTACCCGGCTGGGAACCAAAAATATAGAGAAGCCCTTTTTTTTTTTAATTATTTCATGAATTTCATGAAATAATTTTAAAAAAAAATGACGTGAGCTTCGCCTAATTTTGGTGTCCAGCCGGGTACAACTAGGCAGCTGGGGATTGGAATCCACAGTGAAGGGTGCCCATGCTTTCTGGGCACCCCCACTGCGAATTGCAGTCCGCAGCCACCCCAGAAAATGGCGCTTTCATAGAAGCGCCATCTTCTGGCGCTGTATCCAACTCTTCCAGCTGCCCTGATGCCGGGTGGCTAGCCGGGTAATAATGGAGTTAGGGCTAGCTGTATATTATCAGCTAGCCCTAAGCCCGAAATTCATGGTGTCACGCCAATATTAGACATGGCCACCATGAATTTCTAGTAATGATAAAAAAAAAAAAAAACACAACACACAGAAAAATATTTTTGTTAGAAATAAAACACAACACAATTAGTGACTCCATCTTTATTGAAATAAACCCCCCTCCGCAGTAATCCTGGGTCAGGGTCCCGCGACGTCCAATCCAGATCCAATATCATCTGATCGGTTTGCTGGAAGGCAAAGTGATCAGATGATGTGTCAGGATCAAGTGCCTGAATCCCATCACACATCAGCTGATTGTATAAAAGCCGATTATACAATCAGCTGATGCATCGGTGCAAAAAAAAAAAAAAAAAATACTCACGTCTGTGATGATTACCGGCAGCTCCTGCAGCGGAGTCTGATCCTGGCCCATCACTGCAGGAGCTGCCGGCTATCAGCTGATGAAGTCTCCTGACGGCAGGATCAGCTGATAGCCGGCCGGGCGCGAAAAAGCCGGCGAGACTACGATCAGCTGATGCGTCAGGTGACTGCATCAGGTGATCCACCGCCAGGTCCTGCAAGCTTCGTGCGTGCCCCGGGGAGACTGCACACAGCCGAAGCGGCGGGACCGAGACAGGGGCTGGAAGCAGGCATGGCACCCGGACCCTGCAGACAGGTGAGTATGACATACACACACACATACACACTCACTCACACACTGTATATACACACACACATACACACTCACACACACTGTATATACACACACACATACACACTCACACACACACTGTATATACACACACACACTATATATACACACTCTCACACACACTGTATATACACACACACACACTGTATATACGCACACACTGTATATACGCACACACTGTATATACACACACACACTGTATATACACACACTGTATATACGCACACACACTTTCTTCCCCTGGCTGTGTAGAGTAGAGCTGCTGCTGTCTCTGTGTGATTGATGATCTCAGTGCATCCACTGGGATGAGGCAGGGAGGAGGGTTTGGGTGGGAGCAGAGTGGGTGTATTAGACACAATGGGTGTGTTAGATAAGCTAGACACCGCCCTAGAGCCACAAAGAATTCTGGGACTTGTAGGAACTGAACACGGGAAGTCAGAGGAGAGATTAACCCCGTCAGAGCTGGAGCCAGCAATGAGCATGTGCTGCTAGTGCACAATGAAAGGTAATTTTGCTGAAAAAACATAATAGATGTGTTGAGGGGCACATATTAGCAAGATTTATCAGAAAAAAAAAATCAGTTTTGGTAACTGGACAACTTCTTTAATCTAGGACTTATTGGCAGCTATGGGCTGCCAATAACTCCTTATTACCCCGATTTGCCAACGCACCAGGGCAAATCGGGAAGAGCCGGGTACAGTCCCAGAACTGTCGCATCTAATGTATGCGGCAATTCTGGGCGGCTGTTGGCTGATATTGTTAGGCTGGGGGGCTCCCCATAACGTGGAGCTCCCCATCCTGAGAATACCAGCCTTCAGCCGTATGGCTTTATCTGGCTGGTTTTAAAATTGGGGGGAACCGCATGCAGTTTTTTTTAATTATTTAATTATTTATTTCACTACACAGTATAGACACGCCCACCGGCTGCTGTGATTGGGTGCAGTGTGACACCTGTCACTCAGAGTGGGGGCGTGTCTCACTGTAACCAATCATAGGCGCCGGTGGGCAGGGAAAGCAGGGAATACGAAATTGTTTAATGGGCGGCCGGCTTTTTCAAAACAGTAAAAGCCGCCGGAGCAGTGTGAACGCCGTGCAGCGCCGGGGATCGGGGATTGGTGAGTATGAGAGAGGGCTGCTAACTTCAGTAACTTAGGAGATTAGCGGTCACCGGTGAGTCCTTCACTGGTGACCGCTAATCAGGGCGTGACACAGACAGAGCCGCAGCATGACCATGAAGTCGGGTGAGGTTCACCCGAGTTCATTCTGACAGTGCGGCTCTGTCTGTGGCTGCTGTCAGCGGCCATGTAGCAGAGCTGAACGGCAGATGACATAGTAAAAACGCATCCCTACACAGTACACACGCTTGGCAAGTCAATAAATAAAAAAAAAAAAAAAGGTGCCCGATGCATACGTCACAGAACACATGATCTAAAGGATCGCACACAAAATTGACCAATTTAACATAGACTACTAACGCTCGTGTGACAGCAAATGAACGACCAACGTGAAATCTCATAAGATCCCGTATGCAACCTGGGCGTGTCACATCGCAAATGCGATTGTACAACTAATTGCAACGTGTAAAGTGGGCTTAAGTCACAGTGCAGACCTGAATCCAATCGAGAATCTGTGGAAAGAGCTGAAAACTGTTGTTCACAAACGCTCTCCATCCAACCTCACTCAGCTCGAGCTGTTTGCAAAGGAAGAATGGGCAAGAATTTCAGTCTCTCGATGTGCAAAACTAATAAACACATACCCCAAGTGACTTGCACCTGTAATCACAGCAAAAGGTGGCGCTACAAAGTATTAACTTAAAGGGGACGAATAATATTGCACGCCTCACTTTTCAGTTATTTATTTTTTAAAAAAGTTTAAAATAAGCAATAAATTTCGTTCAACTTCACAATTGTGTCCCACTTGTTGTTGATGCTTCACCATAACATTAACATTTTTATCTTTATTTTTGAAGCCTGAAATGTGGGAAAAGGTTGAAAAGTTCAAGGTAGACGAATACTTTCGCAAGGCACTGTATATCCCTAACCTGATGTTGCCATCTTATTAACTGAGTACGCCCTAATTTAAACTACTTATCCACAGATGACAAAGGCAGGAGTTCAGCAAGCTTCAGTAATGATATTACAGATGTAAGCAAGCCACCTGCTTGCAATCAGAGCTAGCATATACTGAATAATATCACCAGCATCAGTCCAGGGAAGAAAGCAGTATTTAAGCACCAAGAGAATACTGATACTCAGTAGGAACAATAGAAAGTCAGGGAGCATTTTGCGCAACCAAACACTGTGACCTTCTATTACCAGAAACCACATGACTGTCTGTTACTCGTGACACACCCATGACAACAACAAGTGTAGTAATAAGGACACATACAGCTGCAACACAGTAGGATGAGTAACCTGTGGTGGTTTGGACTAGATGGTGACAGTGCTGAAAATGTTAGAAGGAAATTTCTTTTTTTTAACTCTGCAGATGAGTCCTGGCTTTTATGGCGATCTGGGCCAGAGGGAAAAGACAGGAAAAGTGGGTGACAACTCCATCATGAGGCCACTTGTGGGGGGGGGGTGACTATTCTTAATTAGGCCAGACATATGTTTCCTTTGTTTGTTAAATCAAGAGAAGTTAGCTATTGTCTCATGTCAGACTGATCAGAGCACTATTGTCTGTAAATGTGAATTAGCTCAGCTCTTCAGACTACACAATTCATAGGAAAATGATGGACTCGGATTGAACTAGTGACCAATAAGAGAGCAGCCATCTCTAAGAATCCTGTAAGAGAACTGAGAGGTATAAAAGGGCTAAGTATAGGGAGCCGCTGCTGCATAATGTCTCTAATGGGGCTGATTATATTGGCAGCTAGATTGGTAGACCCTCCGCAAGTAGGGGTTTTCCCCAGAGGTTGTATTGTGCAGTGGACGTCGGAAGATGGGAGTCCACACAGATGTTTAGTGCAACTGGTTTACTCACTGCTGGTAGATGTTGTCTGGTTGCCCGAGGCCGGCTGGTTTTGCCTCCAGGTGCCCTTTGTCCCAGTGCCACGCTGGTTCTCTCGTACCTTCTCCCCTGCACTTGTCTCTGGTAAGTGAGTCCCCATGGTATAGAACAACTAGGGGTCCCCGTTCTGTGGTTTGTCCACTTCTGTCTGCCTGATGGTAGCGTGAACCCTGTGGGTTTGGAGTCTCTGGTCCTGTCCCCGGTTCTCTCTTTGCTATTGAGTCTTCTGATTCTTTAGGGTCAGCAAGGTCCTTGATGGTCCCCTTGCTGTGCTGGTGTTAACAGGTCGGCTTGAAGCTCTTTCCTGTCCTAGGGTCCTGTACCCCGTCGGTGCGTAGTTCCGGGAGTACTCTACCGTACTCCACCAGCAACCACTTCTCCTGGGTACCAGGTCACCATTAACCTGAGTCAGGATGTCACTGCTTCCACCTTCACACTCCTATAGTCACTGCAGTTCTCTCTACTGACTTCCTGTGTTCTCTCTGTCCACAGTCTGCCCCTCACACCTGGTCAACTAGCGGACTGGGTTGGCTCCACCTCTAGGTGGCCATCCATTGGTCCCACACTAGCTGGGTACCATTGTATGGGGGAATGTCGGGGAAAAACTGCGATTACCTGTGTTTTTGTTTGTACCGGCACTGGGGTTCTGGGTCCCTAAGGGGGTAGGCCCTGCATCCTTGTAGGGATGCAGAACCTTGTAGCACCCTGATGGTCTCAGGGGCGCTACACTGTCACCAGAGAGTTATTCTATATGACCTCAGACAAGGAGCTATGGTTCCAGCTAGGGAATCACAGAACTGCTTCAAGATTCATTCTACAGGATTTCAGCCATTAATCCATGGTTTCAGCTCAAGGTTTACAGAGCTGCTTCACTACTCAAAACTGAGCCTACAAAATTCACTTGGAGCACCCAGGTTGGGACTACTCAGTCGCCTACCTACAGTGCCTACAAGTAGTATTCAACCCCCTGCAGATTTAGCAGGTTTGATAAGATGCAAATAAGTTAGAGCCTGCAAACTTCAAACAAGAGCAGGATTTATTAACAGATGCATAAATCTTACAAACCAACAAGTTATGTTGCTCAGTTAAATTTTAATAAATTTTCAACATAAAAGTGTGGGTCAATTATTATTCAACCCCTAGGTTTAATATTTTGTGGAATAACCCTTGTTTGCAATTACAGCTAATAGTCGTTTTTTATAAGACCTGATCAGGCCGGCACAGGTCTCTGGAGTTATCTTGGCCCACTCCTCCATGCAGATCTTCTCCAAGTTATCTAGGTTCTTTGGGTGTCTCATGTGGACTTTAATCTTGAGCTCCTTCCACAAGTTTTCAATTGGGTTAAGGTCAGGAGACTGACTAGGCCACTGCAACACCTTGATTTTTTCCCTCTTGAACCAGGCCTTGGTTTTCTTGGCTGTGTGCTATGGGGCGTTGTCTTGTTGGAAGATGAAATGACGACCCATCTTAAGATCCTTGATGGAGGAGCAGAGATTCTTGGCCAAAATCTCCAGGTAGGCCGTGCTATCCATCTTCCCATGGATGCGGACCAGATGGCCAGGCCCCTTGGCTGAGAAACAGCCCCACAGCATGATGCTGCCACCACCATGCTTGACTATAGGGATGATATTCTTGGGGTCGTATGCAGTGCCATCCAGTCTCCAAACGTCACGTGTGTGGTTGGCACCAAAGATCTCAATCTTGGTCTCATCAGACCAGAGAACCTTGAACCAGTCTGTCTCAGAGTCCTCCAAGTGATCATGAGCAAACTGTAGACGAGCCTTGACATGACACTTTGAAAGTAAAGGTACCTTACGGGCTCGTCTGGAACGGAAACCATTGCGGTGGAGTACGTTACTTATGGTATTGACTGAAACCAATGTCCCCACTGCCATGAGATCTTCCCGGAGCTCCTTCCTTGTTGTCCTTGGATTAGCCTTGACTCTTCGGACAAGCCTGGCCTCGGCACGGGTGGAAACTTTCAAAGGCTGTCCAGGCCGTGGAAGGCTAACAGTAGTTCCATAAGCCTTCCACTTCCGGATGATGCTCCCAACAGTGGAGACAGGTAGGCCCAACTCCTTGGAAAGGGTTTTGTACCCCTTGCCAGCCTTGTGACCCTCCACGATCTTGTCTCTGATGGCCTTGGAATGCTCCTTTGTCTTTCCCATGTTGACCAAGTATGAGTGCTGTTCACAAGTTTGGGGAGGGTCTTAATTAGTCAGAAAAGGCTGGAAAAAGAGATAATTAATCCAAACATGTGAAGCTCATTGTTCTTTGTGCCTGAAATACTTCTTAATACTTTAGGGGAACCAAACAGAATTCTGGTGGATTGAGGGGTTGAATAATAAATGACCCTCTGAATAAACTTTTCACAATTTTAAGAAAAAAAGAAATAACATTCTTTTTTGCTGCAGTGCATTTCACACTTCCAGGCTGATCTACAGTCCAAATGTCACAATGCCAAGTTAATTCCGAATGTGTAAACCTGCTAAATCTGCAGGGGGTTGAATACTACTTGTAGGCACTGTACATATTTTGCTGTGCTCAGTCAGCTTCCTAAGCTTGCCACTATCTTTTGTCAGTGGGTGCCAACTAAAAGTGGGATACTGCTGGACTAAGATACCGTGTTTCCCCGAAAGTAAGACCCTGTCTTACATTAATTTTACCCCAAAAAGTCCCACCCTGTCTTACTTTCAGGGGAGGTCTTACATTAGCCGAAAAAAAAATGACAATTTCTTTTTAACCAATAAATTAACATTTATTAACAGTGCCGTATCCCACTGCACATAGCCCCATACCCCATAACAGTGCCGTATCCCACTGCACACAGCCCCATACCCCATAACAGTGCCGTATCCCACTGCACACAGCCTCATACCCCATAACAGTGCCGTATCCCACTTCACACAGCCCCACATCCCAAAACAGTGCCGTATCCCACTGCACACAGCCCCATACCCCATAACAGTGCCGTATCCCACTGCACATAGCCCCATACCCCATAACAGTGCCGTATCCCACTGCACACAGCCCCATACCCCATAACAGTGCCGTATCCCACTGCACACAGCCCCATACCCCATAACAGTGCCGTAACCCACTGCACACAGCCCCACACCCCATAACAGTGCCGTATCCCACTGCACACAGCCCCATACCCTATACAGTACATGTTTCCCTACTTGGTTTTTAAATGCTGGACGTTTTCCTCTGCGGTGCGGCTGTGGGTGCGGAAGGCCTGTGCTGCAGGGAACGCTGTGCCAATCAGCAGGGAAACAGCGGTGACGTGGGGCTGGGGCGGCCAATTACAGCCCGAGCTGCTGGGCCAATCAGCGCTCGAGCCGGGGGCCAGCGGTGATGTGGGGAGCAGGGGCGGCCAATGAGCTGTTGAGCTGGGTGGATTGCGGGGTTCACACGGCGAGTTAACCCCATGAGCGCTGGACCCGCCCAGCTGCACCTGAGGACACCTCTGGAGCCTGGGGACCCAATGGGGTACAGCGGCAGCCCAAAGGTAAGGGCCTTACATTTCACAGCGGCCCCCCCACCCTGTCTTACTTTCAGGGGGGGTCCTACATTTCGGGGAAACACGGTAGTTGGCACTGCAAGCCCCAAAGTCATGAAGATTCTAATCTCTGTTTGGCCATTGGAAGGGTGAGACTCTTGTACCATCTTGTATTCTTGCTGTGATTATATAATCTATATATATAATTGCCTTATTCTGTCTGTCTGTCTTGCTCCAAAATTGTGTCACCGTGACAGTGTCACCGTGACAGTGTCATAAAAGGCACAACTGTCGGATTGGCCGCTGGGCTCGGCCTGGCCCCGCCCCCCCCACGGATTGGCCGCTCGCCTCTGCCTGGCCCCGCCCCCCGCATGGATTAGCCGTTCTGGGCTCAGCCTGGCTCCGCCCCCCCACGGATTGGTCACTCGCCTCGGCCGGCCCCGCCCCCCGCATGGATTAGCCGCTCGCCCCGGACCTCCGCATGCATCGCCCGCTCCAGCGTACACCGGCTCCCGGTACACATGTGCAGGGAGCCGGCATACGCTGACGCCTCGCCCGCTCGTTGGCACACTCGGCCCTGCCCCCAGCGGACACGCTGGTAACCATGATACACATCGCGTAACTATAGGAAGCGGTTCCCTTAGTTACCCGATGTGTATCATGGTTACCAGCGTACTCCGGCTCCCGGTACACATGTGCAGGGAGCCGGCATACGCTGCGGTCAATAATGAAGTGTCATGCAGCGGTGAAAGAGTTAAAGACACTGCAAGACACTTCATTATAGGCAGCGGGCACCCCCAGAAGAGAGAAGACAGAAGAAAGAAGACCCCACAGTCATACTCACCAGACGCCGACCGGGAGCAGGTGAGCGCATCATGGTCCTGCAGCGGCGGAACACACACACACGCACACACATAAGAACAGACACACACACATCAGATCACACTCACTCACTCTCACACACCCCTCACACACACATCAGATCGCATCCACACACTCACAACATCCAGTGATATCGCTTACTTCTCGGCAGCGATACTGTGCGTGCAGTGACCTTCCAGGACCTGCCGGAGGATCACATGGCCGAAAGCATGTGGTATCTCCGGATGTTGTGAGTGTGTGAGCGCGTATGTGCGATATCGTCAGTGTGTGTGTGCGTGTATGCGATCGGATGTGTGCGTGTATGCGATCGGATGTGTGCGTGTATGCGATCGGATGTGTGCGTGTGTTCTGATGTGTGAGTGTATGTGATCGGATCTGTAAGTGTCGGCAGAAGGCAGAGGAGCACGGCGTGCAGCACAGCTGCTAGGACCGCCCACCGGAGGGCACAGGGAGAAGTGGGGTGTGAGTGTATGCGATCAGATGTGTGCGTGTATACTGTCTGATGTGTGACTATGGAGCACGATGGGGAGTGCGAAGCATGGGGGATGGAGCACGATGGGGGGTGCGCAGCATGGGGGATGGAGCACGATGGGGGATGCGCAAGCATGGGGGATGGAGCACAATGGGGGGTGCGCAGCATGAAGGGGTTGGCACCATGGGGGATGGAGCACGATGGGGGTGCGCAGCATGGGGGATGGAGCACGATGGGGAGTGCGGAGCATGGGGGATGGAGCACGATGGGAGTGCGCAGCATGGGGGATGGAGCACGATGGGGGGTGCGCAGCATGGGGGATGGAGCACGATGGGGGGTGCGCAGTATGGGGGATGGAGCATGATGGGAGTGCGCAGCATGGGGGATGGAGCACGATGGGGGGTGCGCAGCATGGAGGATGGAACATGATGGGGGGTGCGCAGCACGGGGGATGGAGCACGATGGGGGGTGCGCAGCATGGGGGATGGAGCACGATGAGGGTGCGCAGCATGGGGGATGGAGCACGATGGGGGGTGCGCAGTATGGGGGATGGAGCACGATGGGAGTGCGCAGCATGGGGGATGGAGCACGATGGGAGGTGCGCAGCATGGAGGATGGAACATGATGGGGGGTGCGCAGCATGGGGGATGGAGCACGATGGGGGGTGCGCAGCATGGGGGAGGGAGCACGATGGGGGTGCGCAGCATGGGGGATGGAGCACGATGGGGGGGTGCGCAGAATGGGGGATGGAGCACGATGGGGGGTGCGCAGCATGGGGGATGGAGCACGATGGGGGTGCACACCTCCCCCGAAAACACACACACAGCGCCACACGCGCACCGCACAACACACCACACACACACTGGGAACCACAAACACCGCCCTACACAGACACCCACACACAGACAACGCCGCACACACACAACACCCAACACACAAACACCGCGGCATACATAAATATACGCACATACCGCGCAACACACACACTGCACAAAACATACCTCCCCCAAAACACACACACGCACTCCACACCCACACAAACCGCGCAACACACACAGCACCACACACACACAACGCTGCAGACACACAACGCTCTACATACAACGCAACACACACAACGCGACACACAAACAACACCACTCTCACACACCCCCACCCAGACAACACCCAGAACATTTACAGCCCCTACACAAACACTGGCAACTGCACACAACAACATCGATATATATAACAAAAAACATACATTAACTACACAATAAATTCTAGAATACCCGATGCGTTAGAATCGGGCCACCTTCTAGTGATTATATAATATCTTATTGCCTGTTGGTGAACCAAAAACGTCTTATCAATATGTGGTTCCTTCACCCTGTGTTGTTTGAATAGTGTTTTGCCCACCGAGAAGGAGTGCGAACGTTCAGTGGGATGAGCCCTGGCCAGTGCTGTCTTTCTGAAGACAGCTAGGACAACGTATGAGAGCACCCACTGACCCTCGTGTCTCCACAAAGTGAACAACTATGTAAGGAAGAACGCCAGATGTAAGCCACCATCTGTAACTGTAATCTGTTATATGTTCTGCAGGACTGGCATCTATCACTATATGATCACCATATGGTGGTAATATTGGTGTTCGCTTTTGTGTAGAGAATTATTTTCAGTAACAGCCCAGTCATCTGCTGAGGTTCCCCAATACGCACTATTAGAGTGCGCCACTGTAGTTGTAATCAGGGATACCAGTTGTGATTAAGGGCCCACTCAGATGTTTGTCCTCCCCCTGAGCTGAACCCCTGGCTATGCCTCTACTACTCCTGCACATATTTTGGTGTGTGGCACCAAAATTTTAGAACGAAAAAAATTCTAAGAAAACCGATAACGTCAAATATAGCAAGGGTGTTTGAACTGCAGCATGTGCTGTTCACAATAGAAACAGTCAGATATAAAAAAAAAAGCCTCCTAAATGTGCATATAGAGAAAGGTCTTTACCTGAGCAGAATGAGACCTGCCCCCCTGACTAAGGTGACGCCGAAACGTGCGCGTCGGCGCTAGCGTCACATGTACGTGCAGGTCTCATTCTGCTCAGGTAAAGACCTTTCTCTATATGCACATTTAGGAGGCTTTTTTTGTATATCTGACTGTTTCTATTGTGAACAACACATGCTGCAGTTCAAACACCCTTGCTATATTTGCATTACGGTTTTTTCTCTCCACCATGTATGATCTCTCACTATATTAGCTCTGTTCATATGAACAACATGCACTAAAAAAACATAGTTGCTGCATATACCAGTACATGCACTTGTAGCAATCACTACTATAAATACTTAAATACTTTTTGAGACCTACTGCTTCTGTATTTTTCATATTTTTTCATTTACTCTTCCTTTTTGTGCTTTATAGTGACATTTTTGAAACCAACACTGATTCCATAACTTTTTTATCACTATCTAATCCTATATACTTACGGTATATATAGCTGATGGATATTACACAGTTGAGAATAGATACACACTTATACCATTCCTATGACCTATTTGTCAGCTCTGTTTTGATTTTCTTAGCGCTCTAACTTTTTTCTTCACTGTATTGTACATATCCTGGTCTTGTTTCTTCCAGTAATGTGTTGTTTTTCCTCCTACATTCCATATTTATTATCTATATATATAATTGCCTTATTCTGTCTGTCTGTCTGTCTGTCTGTCATGCTCCAAAATTGTGTCCTTACGGTGACATTGTGTCCTTACGGTGACACAAAGCTGATTGGCCGCTGGGCTCGCCATGGCCCCGCCCCCCCACACGGATTGGCCGCTCGCCCAGGCTGCGCCCCCACACGGATTGGCCAGTCGCTCGCCCAGGCTCCGCCCCCCCCACAGATTGGCCTCTCGCCCCGGCACCCTGCAGGCATTGGCAACTCGGCCACGCCCCGCCCCCCTCACGCAATGCACGCTAGCTCTGGCCCCGCCCCCCCCCACGCATTCCCCGAACTGACACGGTCACGGAGCCATGACTCCCAGGTGAGTACTGTACTCAACCCCCCCCAAACGGGAGCCCACATCAGCGTACGCCGCCAACCCAGCCGACACTTACCCTCGCATTGCTGGCCTTGCCGCCGTATGCTGGTGTGGGCTCCCGTGCGACAGGGGGACGGGATACGTTGGTAACCATGCTAGCATAGTTACCAGCACATCAAGGTCCTGCAGCGGCGGAAGATCCACACGCACACACATAACAGCACATACACACACATACACACACATCAGATCACACTCACTCTCACAAACACCTCACACACACCTCACACACACATCGCATCCACACACTCACAGCATCCGGCGATATTGCTTGCTTCTCGGCCTCGATACTGTGCTGTTGTGACCTTCCAGGACCTGTCGGAGGATCACATGGCCAGAAGCATGTGGTATCTCCGGATGTTGTGAGTATGAGCGCGTATGTGCAATATCGTCAATGTGTGTGTGCGTGAGTGTATGCGATCGGGTGTGTGTGAGTGTATGCGATCGGGTGTGTGTGAGTGTATGCGATCGGGTGTGTGTGAGTGTATGCGATCGGGTGTGTGTCGGTGTGTGTGAGTGTATGCGATCGGATCTGTGAGTGTCGGCAGAGGAGCATGGCGTGCTGGAGGAGGCTGGGAGGAGAGAGGCTGATCCTGGGAAAGGCTGGGAGGGGGAGGCTGATGCTGGGGACAGAGAAGCTGATGCTGGGATGAGAGAGGCTGATGCTGGGATGAGAGAGGCTGATGCTGGGGACAGAGAGGCTGATGCTGGGGACAGAGAGGCTGATGCTGGGGACAGAGAGGCTGATGCTAGGGACAGAGAGGCTTATGCTGGGGACAGAGAGGCTTATGCTGGGGACAGAGAGGCTGATGCTGGGGACAGAGAGGCTGATGCTGGGGACAGAGAGGCTGATGCTGGGGACAGAGAGGCTGATGCTGGGATGAGAGAGGCTGATCCTGGGGAAGGCTGGGATGGAGAGGCTGATGCTGGGGACAGAGAGGCTGATGCTGGGATGAGAGAGGCTGATGCTGGGGACAGAGAGGTTGATGCTGGGGACAGAGAGGCTGATGCTGGGGACAGAGGCTGATGCTGGGGACAGAGAGGCTGATGCTGGGGACAGAGAGGCTGATGCTGGGGACAGAGAGGCTGATGCTGGGGACAGAGAGGCTGATGCTAGGGACAGAGAGGCTGATGCTGGGGACAGAGAGGCTGATGCTGGGGACAGAGAGGCTGATGCTTGGGACAGAGAGGCTGATGCTGGGGACAGAGAGGCTGATGCTGGGGACAGAGAGGCTGATGCTGGGGACAGAGAGGCTGATGCTGCGGGCAGAGAGGCTGATGCTGCGGGCAGAGAGGCTGATGCTGCGGGCAGAGAGGCTGATGCTGCGGGTAGAGAGGCTGATGCTGGCGCAGCATGGCGGATGGAGCACGTTTGGGAGTGCGCAGCATGGGAGATGGAGCACGATGGGGGGTGCGCAGCATAGGGGATGGAGCACGATGGGGAGTGCGCTGCATGGGGGATGGAGCACGATGGGGAGTGCGGAGTATGGCGGATGGAGCACGTTTGGGAGTGCGCAGCATGGCGGATGGAGCACGTTTGGGAGTGCGCAGCATGGCGGATGGAGCATGTTTGGGAGTGCGCAGCATGGGAGATGGAGCACGATGGGGAGTGCGCAGCATGGCGGATGGAGCACGTTTGGGAGTGCGCAGCATGGCGGATGGAGCACGTTTGGGAGTGCGCAGCATGGGGGATGGAGCACGATGGGGAGTGCGCTGCATGGCGGATGGAGCACGTTTGGGAGTGCGCAGGATGGGAGATGGAGCACGATGGGGGGTGCGCAGCATAGGGGATGGAGCACGATGGGGAGTGCGCTGTATGGGGGATGGAGCACGATCGGAAGTGCACACCTCCCCCCAACACACACACGCGCGCGCACTGAACAACACACCACACACTGGGAACCACAAACAACTGCCCTACACAGACACCCACACACAGACAACGCTGCACACACAAATATACGCACATACCGCACAACACATGTGGCGCCTCTGAGGCTTCTGTCGCCACAGGTCATTGCACCCCATCCAGCGGTGTGATGCCCCATTCTGGGAGAGGAAGAGAGTGAACTCCGGTCCCCTGGTAAATCCACACTACACCCATTGCTAGGGACACACTGGGACCAGGGAAAGTGGCAGACAACCCTCCCATGCTGCATGCTGGGAGGGGCCGTAAGACCCATCCCTGCTCCTATAGGGTACAGCTTAGCAACTGGGGAGGTGGGAGGAGCCATCTGAGAGCAGACAAAGGAAGGAAGGTCAAGTTTAGTCAGTCTACCTCAGGGAGTGAGAGAGTGAGCATGTAGTTGGAGAAGAAGAACGAGAGAAAGGAGGGAGGAGGAGGCCTGCTGGAGGCAGGCAAGGAGGAGAAAAGAAAGAAAGAAAGAAGGAAGGAAAGCTCCAAGTCAGACAGGAGCAGAGAAACAGAAGGAGACGCTTCCTGGTGAAGATCCTGGGACCCAGAGGTCCAGGTGACACCACGTAGGAGACAGAAGGAGTCGCAGGGCCACGGGTAGTCTGTATAGCTGTCGGGGCAGTTTAGAGCTACGGTGGCCTGTTCCACAGTAACATCGGTGGAGGGATCAAGCAGCGACAGGGGATGGTCCCTAGAGACTGGAGGAGTGCAAAATCATCTCCAAACAGTAAAAACCGAGGCCCAGGGAAGGTTGTAGACTCCCAGGGCCAGAGCCCATAGCAGACTTCCAGAAAAGGGTAATCAGCCGACAGGTGACCCCCCAGCCTGGAGGCTGTAGTGGAGGCCAAGCCAGGTCCATCCTAACAAAGGCAAGGCTAAGGAAGACAGCAGAAGAAAGAGACACTAAGAGAAGGGTACCGGCTTTTACTCTCTGAATCACCCAGAAACGGCGGAGGTCCCTGACAGTGGTCCCAGCAGTCCAAGGGTTCCTGCCGGCCTTGACAAGAACTGTGAGTAAAGAACTTGAACTGCACCCTTGGAGTGGTCTCTGTTATTTCAGCTGCATAGACATTCACAAGCACCAACTGTGCCCCGGGCATTGCTCCACCTGTGGGGAGCAGTACCACCATTGCTGCCATAACATCATCCCGGAGGCCTCACATAGCAGCGGCGGCCTAATAGCCGCATACCACAGGTGGCGTCACGAACACAAACTTTATTCATCAAGCCACATATTCTACTGACACCCACCAGGGCCACGGAGCCGGGCCCAGCCACCACTGACTACCACCGGACTAGTCCGGCCCGGCACCGGGTGTCCCATAGCCCTGGGGTGGGCGAGTCAACTTTTGGCGCTGTGAACAGGATTTCGTGCCCGGTTCCAACGGGTACTGTGCGCCTGAAGAATCGTGAAAAAGCCTGTGTTTTACTGAGAAACTGCCGCCATTGAAGTCACTGAGCGCGGGAAGAAGGGGGGCGTGCAAGAAGAAAGGGCGCGAAGAGAAGCCCCGCCCCCTTGTCCAAGAAAAGAGCGTGAAGCAGTGCCCGCCATGGAAGGCGGAAGAAGAAGAAGTGGCGACTAGACAAGCTGGCCGGCTGGCAGAAAGAGTCTAAATGCCAGACCAGCAGATAAAGAAAATGTACCTTATCGCAAGCGGAGTGATGCCGGTCATGATGGGCTGGGCGCCAGATACTAGTGCAGCCTCCGGCCCCGCCTCCGAGAAGGGAAAGGGAGCAGCCGAGTGGCGTGGTCGAGCACCCGAGCAGTGTTCCAGTCAGCATTCCCCAGGTCGGCAGCATGGCGGAGGAGCTGCAGCAAGGTGCACCAGGGACCGGAAAAATGGATCCTGAGCTGAACCTGCTCTGGGAGGAGATGCGAATCCTGGCCCGGAGGCTGAGCAACGTGGAAGTAGAGGCGGACCGGCAGAGAGAAACACCGCTGGTGACGAAGGGCCTGGGTCAGTGGATGGATGCCGCGGAGCAGCAGCAGGGTGAGCAAAATGAACCCCCGACCCGTCCGGACCCATGGCCCCGCCAAACGCCATCACCTAGCCCCTTCACCGACCCACTGACCTTCCCCGCTAGCCCCGCTGATGCCCGGTGGGGCACCGGAGGCATGCTTGAGACCCCCGCAGACGGAGCCTGGGGAGGGGTGGACCCCGAACAGCTAGCGGGCCCCCTACCGAGTCCCTCTGTGAGCCTCCTGGGAATGACATCCCCGGGAGTGAATTGGGACGCAGCGCCCATTGAAAGTGGGGGACTTCAGCAGCCACTGTGCCCCAAGGAGACTCCCCTAGCAAACGAGCTGACGTGCCGGAGACTGGTGGTAGAGTACCAGAGGGAGCGGGAGGTCCGGGAGGAGAAGCGAAAGGCCAAAGAAGCCGCTAATCTGACCTCCAGGGAACAGGTCAGGAAGGCCCTGAAGGGATCCGAGGGCCCAGTGAGACGGGGCCTAGTAGTCGACTTCCGACAAGCTGGCGGCTGGGGCTTCATCAGGGAGCCTGGTCTGGGCAAGGACGTATTTGTGGCCCGACGCGACATCGAGGAGCACCTGCCCAGAGGCCACCCAGGGAGAGATGCTAAACTGGGTGATGTTGTGGAGTACACACGGCTGATGGGGAGCCGTGGTTGGTATGCGCTGCATGTGCGTATCCTAAGAGAAGAAGCGGCCCCAGAAGAACCAGAGTGGCGCCGCACGATGCAAGCGCGCAGCATCTCCCCTAGCAGCACCACTTCCTCAAGGCAGGCCCAGGCCGCAGAACTGTGCAGAGGACCTGCGACAGCCACGCAAGAAACACAGACTCGAATCTCCATGGCTTGTGTGATGCCAGGAGCACGGCCAAAGCAGGGCCCCAAAGACCATGGCAACAGCCCCCTGCAGACGAGCAGCCCTCTGCAGCAACGCCGTATAGCACCTGCAAGCAGCCCCACTCCAATCCAGGCTGCAGAACATCGCAGAAGGTCAGGGACCAGCACCCAGGGGACCCAGACGATAATCTCGTCGGCATACCTGCTGCCAGGAGCAATGCCGGAGTGGGACCCTCGCATCTACCCTCGTGAGTAAAGATGAAGAGATGCTGAACTGTATATAGCCCCTGTCTGCCCCTCATTCTTTTTGAAGATGTCCCTTGTGTTCTGCCCTAATGTTCTTTTCGAAGATGACACCCTTTCCTGCTGTACTGCCCCTCATGCTTTTCGAAGATGTCACCCCCATGTTTATATGTACCGGGCCACGGAACTGGAATGTGGTCCCCGGTGAATGTGATGTCTTATGTGTCCTGTGTAACCAGGCCACTGGACTTAGTGGCTGGTTGAGTATTTGCCCCATTGTTGTTTGAAAAGAAACGAACTGCCAGGCTACTGGACTTGTTGTAGCCAAGAAATGTATATAGTTGCACCCGTTGTGCCCCCTACCAGAATTATGGGGGATGTGCCCGAACCGTGCAATGAACTGGAAGTGCACACATAGTTTTCTTTATAAGAAGTTCGTAACGTTCGAATCATTGTGCCTCCCATAAAGGGAAGAAATGTTTTACTGTTTTACTGTTATTCATAACCAAAATGTTTTGCAGTTCTCCCACATGTTTTTGTTGTTTTTCAGCCCGAGGACGTGCTGGGATTTGCTGTTGGGGAGTGTGGCGCCCCTGAAGCTTCTGTCGCCACAGGTCATTGCACCCCATCCAGCGGTGTGATGCCCCATTCTGGGAGAGGAAGAGCGTGAACTCCGGTCCCCTGGTAAATCCACACTACACCCATTGCTAGGGACACACTGGGACCAGGGAAAGTGGCAGACAACCCTCCCATGCTGCATGCTGGGAGGGGCCGTAAGACCCATCCCTGCTCCTATAGGGTACAGCTTAGCAACTGGGGAGGTGGGAGGAGCCATCTGAGAGCAGACAAAGGAAGGAAGGTCAAGTTTAGTCAGTCTACCTCAGGGAGTGAGAGAGTGAGCATGTAGTTGGAGAAGAAGAACGAGAGAAAGGAGGGAGGAGGAGGCCTGCTGGAGGCAGGCAAGGAGGAGAAAAGAAAGAAAGAAAGAAGGAAGGAAAGCTCCAAGTCAGACAGGAGCAGAGAAACAGAAGGAGACGCTTCATGGTGAAGATCCTGGGACCCAGAGGTCCAGGTGACACCACGTAGGAGACAGAAGGAGTCGCAGGGCCACGGGTAGTCTGTATAGCTGTCGGGGCAGTTTAGAGCTACGGTGGCCTGTTCCACAGTAACATCGGTGGAGGGATCAAGCAGCGACAGGGGACGGTCCCTAGAGACTGGAGGAGTGCAAAATCATCTCCAAACAGTAAAAACCGAGGCCCAGGGAAGGTTGTAGACTCCCAGGGCCAGAGCCCATAGCAGACTTCCAGAAAAGGGGTAATCAGCCGACAGGTGACCCCCCAGCCTGGAGGCTGTAGTGGAGGCCAAGCCAGGTCCATCCTAACAAAGGCAAGGCTAAGGAAGACAGCAGAAGAAAGAGACACTAAGAGAAGGGTACCGGCTTTTACTCTCTGAATCACCCAGAAACGGCGGAGGTCCCTGACAGTGGTCCCAGCAGTCCAAGGGTTCCTGCCGGCCTTGACAAGAACTGTGAGTAAAGAACTTGAACTGCACCCTTGGAGTGGTCTCTGTTATTTCAGCTGCATAGACATTCACAAGCACCAACTGTGCCCCGGGCATTGCTCCACCTGTGGGGAGCAGTACCACCATTGCTGCCATAACATCATCCCGGAGGCCTCACATAGCAGCGGCGGCCTAATAGCCACATACCACAGGTGGCGTCACGAACACAAACTTTATTCATCAAGCCACATATTCTACTGACACCCACCAGGGCCACGGAGCCGGGCCCAGCCACCACTGACTACCACCGGACTAGTCCGGCCCGGCACCGGGTGTCCCATAGCCCTGGGGTGGGCGAGTCAACTTTTGGCGCTGTGAACAGGATTTCGTGCCCAGTTCCAACGGGTACTGTGCGCCTGAAGAATCGTGAAAAAGCCTGTGTTTTACTGAGAAACTGCCGCCATTGAAGTCACTGAGCGCGGGAAGAAGGGGGGCGTGCAAGAAGAAAGGGCGCAAAGAGAAGCCCCGCCCCCTTGTCCAAGAAAAGAGCGCAAAGCAGTGCCCGCCATGGAAGGCGGAAGAAGAAGAAGAAGTGGCGACTAGACAAGCTGGCCGGCTGGCAGAAAGAGTCTAAATGCCAGACCAGCAGATAAAGAAAATGTACCTTATCGCAAGCGGAGTGATGCCGGTCGTGATGGGCTGGGCGCCAGATACTAGTGCAGCCTCCGGCCCCGCCTCCGAGAAGGGAAAGGGAGCAGCCGAGTGGCGTGGTCGAGCACCCGAGCAGTGTTCCAGTCAGCATTCCCCAGGTCGGCAGCATGGCGGAGGAGCTGCAGCAAGGTGCACCAGGGACCGGAAAAATGGATCCTGAGCTGAACCTGCTCTGGGAGGAGATGCGAATCCTGGCCCGGAGGCTGAGCAACGTGGAAGTAGAGGCGGACCGGCAGAGAGAAACACCGCTGGTGACGGAGGGCCTGGGTCAGTGGATGGATGCCGCGGAGCAGCAGCAGGGTGAGCAAAATGAACCCCCGACCCATCCGGACCCATGGCCCCGCCAAACGCCATCACCTAGCCCCTTCACCGACCCACTGACCTTCCCCGCTAGCCCCGCTGATGCCCGGTGGGGCACCGGAGGCATGCCTGAGACCCCCGCAGACGGAGCCTGGGGAGGGGTGGACCCCGAACAGCTAGCGGGCCCCCTACCGAGTCCCTCTGTGAGCCTCCTGGGAATGACATCCCCGGGAGTGAATTGGGACGCAGCGCCCATTGAAAGTGGGGGACTTCAGCAGCCACTGTGCCCCAAGGAGACTCCCCTAGCAAACGAGCTGACGTGCCGGAGACTGGTGGTAGAGTACCAGAGGGAGCGGGAGGTCCGGGAGGAGAAGCGAAAGGCCAAAGAAGCCGCTAATCTGGCCTCCAAGGAACAGGTCAGGAAGGCCCTGAAGGGATCCGAGGGCCCAGTGAGACGGGGCCTAGTAGTCGACTTCCGACAAGCTGGCGGCTGGGGCTTCATCAGGGAGCCCGGTCTGGGCAAGGACGTATTTGTGGCCCGACGCGACATCGAGGAGCACCTGCCCAGAGGCCACCCAGGGAGAGATGCTAAACTGGGTGATGTTGTGGAGTACACACGGCTGATGGGGAGCCGTGGTTGGTATGCGCTGCATGTGCGTATCCTAAGAGAAGAAGCGGCCCCAGAAGAACCAGAGTGGCGCCGCACGATGCAAGCGCGCAGCATCTCCCCTAGCAGCACCACTTCCTCAAGGCAGGCCCAGGCCGCAGAACTGTGCAGAGGACCTGCGACAGCCACGCAAGAAACACAGACTCGAATCTCCATGGCTTGTGTGATGCCAGGAGCACGGCCAAAGCAGGGCCCCAAAGACCATGGCAACAGCCCCCTGCAGACGAGCAGCCCTCTGCAGCAATGCCGTATAGCACCTGCAAGCAGCCCCACTCCAATCCAGGCTGCAGAACATCGCAGAAGGTCAGGGACCAGCGCCCAGGGGACCCAGACGATAATCTCGTCGGCATACCTGCTGCCAGGAGCAATGCCGGAGTGGGACCCCCGCATCTACCCTCGTGAGTAAAGATGAAGAGATGCTGAACTATATATAGCCCCTGTCTGCCCCTAATTCTTTTTGAAGATGTCCCTTGTGTTCTGCCCTAATGTTCTTTTCGAAGATGACACCCTTTCCTGCTGTACTGCCCCTCATGCTTTTCGAAGATGTCACCCCCATGTTTATATGTACCGGGCCACGGAACTGGAATGTGGTCCCCGGTGAATGTGATGTCTTATGTGTCCTGTGTAACCAGGCCACTGGACTTAGTGGCTGGTTGAGTATTTGCCCCATTGTTGTTTGAAAAGAAACAAACTGCCAGGCTACTGGACTTGTTGTAGCCAAGAAATGTATATAGTTGCACCCGTTGTGCCCCCTACCAGAATTATGGGGGATGTGCCCGAACCGTGCAATGAACTGGAAGTGCACACATACTTTTCTTTATAAGAAGTTCGTAACGTTCAAATCATTGTGCCTCCCATAAAGGGAAGAAATGTTTTACTGTTTTACTGTTATTCATAACCAAAATGTTTTGCAGTTCTCCCACATGTTTTTGTTGTTTTTCAGCCCGAGGACGTGCTGGGATTTGCTGTTGGGGAGTGTGGCGCCCCTGAGGCTTCTGTCACCACAGGTCATTGCACCCCATCCAGCGGTGTGATGCCCCATTCTGGGAGAGGAAGAGCGTGAACTCCGGTCCCCTGGTAAATCCACACTACACCCATTGCTAGGGACACACTGGGACCAGGGAAAGTGGCAGACAACCCTCCCATGCTGCATGCTGGGAGGGGCCGTAAGACCCATCCCTGCTCCTATAGGGTACAGCTTAGCAACTGGGGAGGTGGGAGGAGCCATCTGAGAGCAGACAAAGGAAGAAAGGTCAAGTTTAGTCAGTCTACCTCAGGGAGTGAGAGAGTGAGCATGTAGTTGGAGAAGAAGAACGAGAGAAAGGAGGGAGGAGGAGGCCTGCTGGAGGCAGGCAAGGAGGAGAAAAGAAAGAAAGAAAGAAGGAAGGAAAGCTCCAAGTCAGACAGGAGCAGAGAAACAGAAGGAGACGCTTCCTGGTAAAGATCCTGGGACCCAGAGGTCCAGGTGACACCACGTAGGAGACAGAAGGAGTCGCAGGGCCACGGGTAGTCTGTATAGCTGTCGGGGCAGTTTAGAGCTACGGTAGCCTGTTCCACATTAACATCGGTGGAGGGATCAAGCAGCGACAGGGAACGGTCCCTAGAGACTGGAGGAGTGCAAAATCATCTCCAAACAGTAAAAACCGAGGCCCAGGGAAGGTTGTAGACTCCCAGGGCCAGAGCCCATAGCAGACTTCCAGAAAAGGGGTAATCAGCCGACAGGTGACCCCCCAGCCTGGAGGCTGTAGTGGAGGCCAAGCCAGGTCCATCCTAACAAAGGCAAGGCTAAGGAAGACAGCAGAAGAAAGAGACACTAAGAGAAGGGTACCGGCTTTTACTCTCTGAATCACCCAGAAACGGCGGAGGTCCCTGACAGTGGTCCCAGCAGTCCAAGGGTTCCTGCCGGCCTTGACAAGAACTGTGAGTAAAGAACTTGAACTGCACCCTTGGAGTGGTCTCTGTTATTTCAGCTGCATAGACATTCACAAGCACCAACTGTGCCCCGGGCATTGCTCCACCTGTGGGGAGCAGTACCACCATTGCTGCCATAACATCATCCCGGAGGCCTCACATAGCAGCGGCGGCCTAATAGCCGCATACCACAGGTGGCGTCACGAACACAAACTTTATTCATCAAGCCACATATTCTACTGACACCCACCAGGGCCACGGAGCCGGGCCCAGCCACCACTGACTACCACCGGACTAGTCCGGCCCGGAACCGGGTGTCCCATAGCCCTGGGGTGGGCGAGTCACACACACATTGCACAAAACATACCTCCCCCCAAAACACACCACACACACACAAACCGCGCAACACACACACAACGCTACAGACACACAGCGCTCCACAAACAACGCAACACACAAACAACACTGCTCTCACCCCCCATCACACCCAGACAACACCCAGAACATGTACAGCGCCCTACACAAACACTTGGTAACTACACACAACAACATCTATATATATATATATATATATATATTTATATATATATATATATATATATATATATAACAAAAATCATACATGAACTACACAATACGGAAATTCTAGAATACCCGATGCGTAGAATCGGGCCACCTTCTAGTACCTTATATTCTTGCAGGATACCTGTGCCTGATTTTTAATATACCTTTACATGTGATGCCCACGTCTTTAGTTATACTGCCAGTTGGCGGTCATTATTTTTAATCTTTAATAAAAATTTGTTATATTTGACCTTAGAATTTATTTCGTTCTAAAATGTTGGTGCCTTCCATTATCTCCATAGGTCAATCATATCCATACGACCCACACACGATTATGATTTGTACACTTGTCATTTACATTATATTTCTCATTGTGTTGTGTATAGTCGGTCTTTTTTTTATCTATTTCTGTATATTTTAGTGTGTGCATATCCTGTTCATAAGTGAAGCTAAAGGCCGCTTTACACGCTGCTACATCGCAAGCGATCTCGTTGGGGTCACGGAATTTGTGACGCACATCCGGTCGCTTTAGTGATGCCGTTGCGTGTGACACCTATGAGCGATTTTGCATCGTTGCAAAAATGTGCAAAATCACTCATCGGTGACATGGGGGTCCATTCTCTAATATCGTTGCTGCAGCAGTAACGAAGTTGTTCCTCGTTTCTGCGGAAGCACACATCGCTACGTGTGACACCGCAGGAACGAGGAACCTCTCCTTACCTGCCGCCGGCCCCAATGCGGAAGGAAGAAGGTGGGCGGGATGTTTTTCCCGCTCATCTCCGCCCCTCCGCTTCTATTGGGCGGCGGTTCAGTGACGCAGCTGTGACGTCGCTGTGACGCTGAACGAACCGCCCCCTTAGAAAGGAGGCGTTTCGCCGGTCACAGCGACGTCGCAGGGCAGGTAAGTAGTGTGACGGGTCTTGGCGATGTTGTGTGCCACGGGCAACGATTTGCCAATGTCGCGCAACCGATGGGGGCGGGTACCCACGCTAGCGATATCGGTAGCGATATCGCAGCGTATAAAGTGGCCTTACGAAACAAGAAGAAAAAGAGTATACCTATCAAGGGATCACCAAATTGAATCGTATGAAAGTATAAATCTTTATTACTCAGAATACATGAATCTCCTCACTGGGTGTAATAAAGATTTATACTTTCATACTATTCAATTTTTTGGTGATCCCTTGATAGGTATACTCTTTTCCTTCTTGTTTTGTTTTGCCTTTCGTATACCTGGAGATCCCATTGGGTGGTGCCCTTCCTCCCCATAGTGTAGAAAGTGGCCTTAACACTATAACAGGATATGGGGCATTGGGCATAATGAGACAACCCTTTCAATTTTTGATACTAAGCAGTGATTTTACTTTCTCTCAAATAGTAAATGTAAAATTCCACAGTAGGTTTATTTTTGGATATGCTTTATAGTTAAGTTAAAGTGAAATGTGATATATCTACCCAGACAAAAATACCTCTGGTGTTTATAGCTGTTAGGCTGAAAATAGGAAACAGATACTACAGTGTGTCTGTGTCACCATACAAACATGATGTCATTATGCTGTCACCATTTGCGGTATTTCATGAGAATCTAAGCAGACACCACTTAATCAAGTAAGGTGCTGAGTACATGATAAATCTGTATTTGAGTCTTGTTTGTCGGCTTGAGGTCTGAATATACAGCAATGCATCCAGATCTCTGCGTCTCCTGGTACAATAACCATTTTTATGTGGAAAGAATGGATTTTGATTAATCCTCTTGTACAATAACATTTCCTGCTAGACTGCGCTATTTGTTACTGACATTTGGTGACATTTTAGTATTACAGACGCTGTTAACTGGCTACATTCTTTCCAGTTTCTTGATGTGTTTTTCCATATTCTTACTATGATCTATTTTAAATGTGTTTGAACTGGGACAGACTCTAAGATGTATTCATAGTTTTAAACAGGAGACATGTAGACTGGTATGAGATTAAAGGAGTTGTTCCCTTCTTCATAACTTATGCCCAATGACACAGGGTGGTTTAAGAAAAACAAAAACTATACTCACCTCCTGGAGAGGCGCTGTTTTTCTGCACTTGCTATTGCATAACTCACCATTTTACTGACATCAACATCCGATGGGGTGCAATATGTGACTGCTGTAGCCGATGAGTGACCGATGATAGACTACAGCCTTTTAGTTCCATCAGAACGGGAGTTTCTTATTCGGATCTGTGAACATGGAATTCCTGTTCACAATAAAATAAGAAGGCTGCAGCTGATCAGCGGTCACTGATGGACTGCAGCAGTCATATCACTTTGTTAATTGTACAGTCATATGAAAAAGTTTGGGCACCCCTATTAATGTTAACCTTTTTTGCAACAGCTATTTCAGTTTCATATATCTAATAACTGATGGACTGAGTAATATTTCTGGATTGAAATGAGGTTTATTGTACTAACAGAAAATGTGAAATCCGTATTTAAACAAAATTTGACCGGTGCAAAAGTATGGGTGTCGCGGGCGGAGGGGACGCGCTCGCCACGCTCAGGTCCGGGGCTTCTGCTACTGCTCGGTGACTCGAGCGGTGGGCCGGACCCGGGGACTCGAGCGGCGCTCCTCGTCCACGAGTGAAAAGGGGGTGGTTTGTTTTGGGAGATAGTTCGTGACGCCACCCACGGGACGTGGTGATGATGGCACCACCGCTGCTGGTGACGGGGATCCCGGGAGCGATGGTAGGGAGCAGCTAGGATGTTGTCCCCTCCGTGGGTAGGGGTTGGTGATCCCGGGGCCCGGTGGTGTAACGGGGAGGCTGGATGGCTGGGGTGCAGGGTTGCAGGGGCAGCGCGGCGCCGTGCCGGATGGCACTGGTGTACTCACTCAGTCAATGACAGAGTCTCTGGTAAACCAAACGGCTGGATGGACGGGTCCCGCAGCCGGCTGCAGTGTTTGTGCTCTCTCCCCGGACAGTGTGATGGTGGCTGTCTTTCCCTGCACCTGGTTACAATGTTCTGACTCCTGTGGTTGCCCACCGGTAGTCCGCTCCCCGGCGTATAGGTACCGAAGGAGCCCGTTTTGCCCGCATTCGCTGGCCCTTCGATCTGTAGCCTATGGCTGTACGGTGGCTGTATATCCTCACAGTGTGGACTGTTGCCTTCTGTCGGGTCTTTGTTGTTAGGAAAGCCCTGGGGTTCCGGTCACACTCGGATTTGACTGTTGTCGGTGTCTCCAAGCCTAGTCGGGGTCCGATGACCCTGCCTGTGTGCTTAGCTTCACTCCACTCCCCGGTTCGGTACCGGCGGGCCCGACCCCGGTCCTACGGTTTTGCAGAGGTCCACTAACTCCTGCAGACGGCCACCACCGTCTGCTAACCTTGCTGTCAGTGCCTGGGCTCCGACCCAGACACTCACAGGTTCTGTCCTCTCACTTTCACCTCCAAACTGAAACTGACACTTTTCCCGCCTCCAGGCCTGTGAACTCCTTGGTGGGTGGGACCAACCGCCTGGCTCCGCCCCACCTGGTGTGGACATCAGACCCTGGAGAGAGGCAACAAGGGTTTTTGTTTGACTGGTGTTACTGTCCAGGGGAAGGGGTGTGTAAGGTGTAATGTCTGTGACTACCTGGCTAGTCCAGGGCGTCACATTCCCCCTTGGTGAAATGCAGACCGTCCGCGGGCTGCCCATCCATCACCGGTTTTATTTTTCTGTAAAAGATAATTTAACATGTAAAACATTTAACATAAGCATATTTTAGTTCTTCCCTTACGGGAGGCATGGCACTTTAACGTTTCAAACATATATATATATATATATATATATATATATATATATATATATATATATAAAAAGATTTTTAATAATAACGGACGGGTTCATGTTCATCCGCTTCCCCACCCAAGCAACCTAAACCTTGATGCTGCCCCTAAGAAATGGGCAGCACCCCTCTTCCCCAGTCCGAAAGCAGGAACTCGGTTCCAGGTCGCCCAAGCGGGAACGGGTACGGTATCTCGCACCCGGCTGTCACTTCAGGGGACCCCACGTCCAGGGGGACCCCTGACCCCCGGAGGATGGCCACCGGTCCTGGTGGTGGCCTGACCCCAGCCTACTCTGCTGCGGGTCCTTCCTCCAATCTGCCTCTCCGGAGGCGGTAACGGAAAACAGCCCAACAAACTATTTACAAGGCCACAAGTTCGTGGTTGGCCTGCAAGTTCTCGGCCTTGTCTCTTACAGGGCTAGCGGAAAAACACATAGGGTCCCTACGGCGACAACTTGTTGGCAACGGCCGGCATAATCAACTTGTTGATAATCAGGTGACAAACTCAGATGATTGGTGTTCATTCATTTAACGGAAACACGGTGCTGGGTTGCAACGGAGGACCGCTGCCACCATTTGAGGTCGCCGTCATCGTACGCTTCCTCCAGATCCATCTTGGGACTGTACGGCAGAGGAGGCGACCGGGGCTGCTCGAGATCACTGCGGCTCACCCTTCTTTGTCCGTCCAAGTCAAACCAGCCTCTCTTTCCCAGGTGGCAGGTGTAGGTGACCAACTCACCCGCACGTAGGTCACGCTCCGGATGTCCCAGGGGCAGCTGGCTGTGCACATCTCGCTGGGAGAAGAACGCCTCGACCTCCAGGCTTGGCTCATAAATAAACCCCCATCCACGCCGGGGGCAGAACTGCCGGACTTGGCCTTTAAAGGTCGGGCCCCGTGCCTCGGGAGGGGCTTTTCGGAGAGCATCCTTGGCCTCGATAGTGCGTGCCAACGTAGCAGCCTTTTCTTTCTCCCAGGCCTCTATCTCCCGGCCCATCGGGTTCAGCTGCTGCTCCCAACATGACTGCTCCTTTAGCGTGGGGGTTGGGCCCAGCAGGTACCCCCCCCCCCCCGATGCGGGCCACGACACCATCTGGGTTGGGGAGCACCGCTGTGTTGCGGCCTGCATTGCTGCCCTGAAGCAGCAACCCTCCGCAGCCTCAGCCGAGGCCTGGAGCTTGGGGGCGGTCAGTGTCACCTTCCGGGCCTGAGGCGGGCAATCGTCCACCTCTGTGCTGGCCGGGCAGACTACCGGGGCCTCTTCGGGTGCGGCCGCCTCTGAGTCGGATGGCTCCCTTTGGGGAGCAGGCATCTTCCAAGGGAGCGGGGTCGGTGCTGGCCGGGCAAGCTGTTGTTCGCGGGCAGCGCCTGCGGGTGGATCTTCGCGGGCGGAAATGATGTCATCTGTTGCAGGGTTCGAGAGCAACGGGCCGACCGGCGGGGTGGCGACAACTAATGCGGGCAGCGGGGGACGCCGCAGGCTGAGCGAGGGCAGACCGGGCCCCTCAGCCGCAACGACCGGTCCCTCCGGGACACAGGGGCGTGAGTCACTCACCCGCTCCTCCAACTCTGCTTCCGCTTCACGGGCCCGCACGGCCACCACCACTTCCACCATTCCAGCCTCCTATTCTTGTACGGGGAGCTGGAGCCGGGTCTGTAGCCTGCGGCTTAATTGCGCCACCTGGGCTTCCACCCACGCCGCTGTTCCGGGCGTGGGCCTGCTGTACAAAACGGACATCCTGCTTGCTCTGCCTCCAGGAATGGGAAGGTTTCAGGATCCTGGCATCTCTGCTTCTCATGCCCTCGGCTACATCAGGCAGGCCTTCACCTGCCCCCCCTTGGTTATTTTTAGCACTTCCTCTTTGGGGGCGGGGCTTCACTTTCGCTCCTTCCCTGCTCGGGGAAGACGCTCGAGCGGGAAATCTTCGCGCCCAAGATGGCGGAACTTCAAATTTTTCGTCCGGATACCGCCGGCGGGGACTGCAAGGCGCACTTTTACTGGTAGGTAGATTGGTTCTATCCTGTTCGCAGACGCCAAGTTGTCGCGGGCGGAGGGGACGCGCTCGCCACGTTTGGGTCCGTGGCTTCTGGTGCTGCTCGGTGGCTCGAGCGGTGGGCCGGACCTGGGGACTCGAGCGGCGCTCCTCGTCCACGAGTGAAAAGGGGGTGGTTTGTTTAGGGAGATAGTTTGTGACGCCACCCACGGGTCGTGGTGATAAAGGGCACCACCGCTGCTGGTGACGGGGATCTCGGGAGCGATGGTAGGGAGCAGCTAGGATGTTGTCCCCTCCGTGGGTAGGGGTTGGTGATCCTGGGGCCCGGTGGTGTAACGGGGAGGCTGGATGGCTGGGGTGCAGGGTTCCAGGGGCAGCGCGGCGCGGTGCCGGATGGCACTGGTGTACTCACTCAGGCAGTCAATGACAGAGTCTCTGGTAAACCAAACGGCTGGATGGACGGGTCCCGCAGCCGGCTGCAGTGTTTGTGCTCTCTCCCTGGACAGTGTGATGGTGGCTGTCTTTCCCTGCACCTGGTTACAATGTTCTGACTCCTGTGGTTGCCCACCGGTAGTCCGCTCCCCGGCGTATAGGTACCGAAGGAGCCCGTTTTGCCCGCAGGCGCTGGCCCTTGGATCTCTAGCCTATGGCGGTGGCTGTATATCCTCACAGTGTGGACTGTTGTCTTCTGTCAGGTCTTTGTTGTTAGGAAACCCCTGGGGTTCCGGTCACACTCGGATTTGACCGTTGTCGGTGGCTCCAAGCCTAGTCGGGGTCCGATGGCCCTGCCTGTGTGCTTAGCTTCACTCCACTCCCCAGTTCAGTACCGGCGGGCCACTGCCCGACCCCGGTCCTACGGTTCTGCAGAGGTCCACTAACTCCTGCAGGCGGCCACCACCGTCTGCCAACTTTGCTGTCAGTGCCTGGGCTCCGACCCAGACACTCACAGATTCTGTCCTCTCACTTTCACCTCCAAACTGAAACTGACACTTTTCCCGCCTCCACGCCTGTGAACTCCTCGGTGGGTGGGGCCAACCGCCTGGCTCCGCCCCACCTAGTGTGGACATCAGACCCTGGAGGGAGGCAACAAGGGTTTTTGTTTGACTGGTGTTACTGTCCAGGGGAAGGGGTGTGTAAGGTGTAATGTCTGTGACTACCTGGATAGTCCAGGGCGTCACATGGGCACCTCAACATAAAAGTGACATTAATATTTTGTAGATCCTCCTTTTGCAAAAATAACAGCCTCTAGTCGCTTCCTGTAGCTTTTAATGAGTTCCTGGATCCTGGATGAAGGTATATTTGACCATTCCTGTTTACAAAACAATTCCAGTTCTGTTAAGTTTGATGGTCGCCGAGCATGGACAGCACGCTTCAAATCATCCTACAGATTTTCAATGATATTCAGGTCTAGAGACTGGGATGGCCATTCCAGAACATTGTAATTGTTCCTCTGCATGAATGCCTGAGTAGATTTGGAGCGGTGTTTTGGATCATTGTCTTGCTGAAATATCTATCCCCTGCATAACTTCAACTTCGTCACTGATTCTTGCACATTATTGTCAAGAATCTGCTGATACTGAGTTGAATCCATATGACCCTCAACTTTAACAAGATTCCCGGTGCCGGCATTGGCCACACAGCCCCAAAGCATGATGGAACCTCCACCAAATTCTACTGTGGGTAGCAAGTGCTTTTCTTGGAATGCCGTGTTTTTTTGCCTCCATGCAGAACGCCTTTTTGTATGACCAAACAACTCAATCTTTGTTTCATCAGTACACAGGACCTTCTTCCAAAATGTAACTGGCTTGTCCAAATGTGCTTTTGCATACCACAGGCGACTCTGTTTGTGGCGTGCTTGCAGAAACGGTTTCTTTCGCAACACTCTCCCATACAGCTTCTCCTTGTGCAAAGTGAGCTGTATTGTTGACCGATGCACATTGACACCATCTGCAGCAAGATGATGCTGCAGGTATTTGGAGGTGGTCTGTGGATTGTCCTTGACAGTTCTCACCATTCTTCTTCTTCTCTGCCTTTCTGATATTTTTCTTGGCCTGCCACGTCTGGGCTTAACAAGAACTGTACCTGTGTTCTTCCATTTCCTTACTATGTTCCTCACAGTGGAAACTGACAGTTTAAATCTCTGAGACAACTTTTTGTATCCTTCCCCTGAACAACTATGTTGAATAATCTTTGTTTTCAGATTATTTGAGAGTTGTTTTGAGGAGCCCATGATGCCACTCTTCATAGGAGATTCAAATAGGAGAACAACTTGCAAGTGGCCACCTTAAATACCTTTTTTCATGATTGGATACACCTGCCTATGAAGTTCAAAGCTCAATGAGGTTACAAAACCAATTTAGTGCTTTAATAAGTCAGTAAAAAGTAGTTAGGAGTGTTCAAATCAAGAAATTGATAAGGGTGCCCATTCTTTTGCACAGGTCAAATTTTGTTTAAATGCGGATTGCACATTTATGTTAGTACAATAAACCTCATTTCAGAAATATTACTCAGTCCATCAGTTATTAGATATATGAAACTGAAATAGCTGTTGCAAAAACCCAAATTGTTATAAAGAAAAAAGGTTAACATTAATAGGGGTGCCCAAACTTTTTCATATGACTGTATATGTTCACCAATAGATTCAACTTAGTGAATGCTTCCCTCTAGGTGAACCTATTGGAATATACAGACCATGGATTTCAAAAGTGCAGTGGCATTATTAACGTTGCCATTGGAAATAAAGGTTTTATCAGGACTGGTTTTGCAATGTGCTACGTGCTAATGGGAGGTTATCCATGCAGTGCAAAACCTCTTAGTATGTATGCATGCACTGCTTCAAATTCCTGTGGTTATCATTTTGGATCTTAAACTCCTGCCACAGCCTAATTCTTACACAGGATATTCTGCTTGTGGAACTGTAGCACCCAGGGGCAAAAATGTTAAACACAGTCTACTAAGGCGCACAGTACCCAGGTTTTTGGCCTAGGCACAGTATCCTGTTTGTTACCTCAAAATGTAGCACCCAGGGAACAGGGGAATCAGGCACGGGCTCTCGTACCTGAGTTACTCGTCACCAGGCCGGTGTGGGGATCTGGGATGTTGTGGTGGCCTGCCCAGCTTCGTGCCCTGAGGTGTACACCAATAAGGAGGGAAGATGTTGGGGGTGGTAGTAGTATAAATGTTTTGAGGCCATCTGTGGTACGCGGCCAGGGATTAGCCGCCACTGCTGTTGCTGTCCTTCGGGGCGGATGGTAATAGCATCCAGAGATGGTGTCGCTCCCCACAGGTGGAGCGAGCCTGGTGAAGATGATGAGGGGAGTACTGATGGTGAAGGCCTTTAGCGCCGAGGCGCGGGGCGGCGGCGCCGGTAATAAGAGTCCGAGTCAGATGCTGCTGTTCCAGGTGTCTTTAATCACTCTTTGGGTCACTCGCCCGGGTAGTACAAGTTACTCGCTGTGATGAGCCTCGTCGACCTCGGATAAGTTAGAAGCAGTCACCAGTGTAGTAGTGTAGCACCCAGGGAACAGGGGAATCAGGCACGGGCTCTCGTACCTGAGTTACTCGTCACTGAGCCGGTGCGGTGATCTGGGATGTTGCGGTGGCCTGCCCGGCTTCGTGCTCCGAGGTGTACACCAATAAGGAGGGAAGATGTTGGGGGTAGTAATAGTATAAATGTTGTGACGCCACTTGTGGTATGCAGCCAGGGATTAACCACCGCTGCTGTCGCTGTCCTCCGGGGCAGATGGTAGTAGATGAGGGGAGTAGTGATGGCGAAGTCTTTTGGTGCCGAGGCGCGGGGTGACGTCGCCGGTAATAGGAGTCCGAGTCAGATGCTGCGGCTCCAGGTGTTTTTACTTACTCTTTGTATCGCTCGCCCGGGTAGTACCAGTCACTCGCTGTGATGGGCCTCGTCGACCTCGGATAAGTTAGAAGCAGTCACCAGTGTTTGAAAGAAGAAAGTCCTTTGACAGAGTTTCCCTTCCAGCCGTGGGGAACTCGGCTGAGTGCTCCGCTGCAACCCGCAGGCCCCGTGAAGAGAAGAGAAGAAAGAGGTGAGGGTGTCGTGTCCCAGAACTGGTGTCCCTGGTAGACTGACTGAACATTGTGTGAGTGTTCTCCTACTTCTACCCTAAGTGGAACCCACACCCCAGGTACCTAGCTTCAGTGACCAAGGAAGTCCCATGCCTCATGATGGCCACCCCACCATAAATAAACTGCAATACTTAAATAAGGTGCAATACTCTCTGGCGACTGCAGCCTCAGGGGCGCCACATTTTCCCACAACAAATGGCAGCACTCCTGGGGGGCAACTAAACAAAATTAGTACACCACAATTTTTCAATGTGCAATATAACAAATAACATTATTCCCTTTATGGGAGCACCATTAGTAAACAGTTTCAAACATTTTCAACAGTTACCCTTCAACAGTATCATCATGCAACTAATATCAACATTTGCATATGGAAAAGAAAAACAGTTATTCTTGATTGGTCCCAACTCTCTGGCTCTGGGCATTCAATAGACATCTTCCGTTGTAATGTCCAGCCTGCTTGCAACAGCTACAAACCGGTATTAGGATGTTTATTGTGCCAGGAGTGGGTCCCTCCTTAGGAATAGCTCTGGAGCGTCCCTCCCGCAGGACACTCTGTAGAGGCTGAATCGCAATTACCTCAGTCTTTCCTCCTTCACGGGGCTCCAAGGGTTTACATTGCCCACACTGGGCTCCCCAGGGACCCAAGTAAGCCGCGGGGGCCACCAAGGAAGCATCGGTCGGAGGGCAGGTTTTTGACAGATCCAAAAGTCCTTCTCTGCTGACATTCAGCAGAGGTGCTTCCTCTCCAAAAGTGCAAAGCTGCGAGTCCATCATCTCCGGTGTTACAGGTGCAGTGTCCAGATCATACGGGTCTTCTGTCATAATTGACAAGATCTTCCTTCCGGGTTGGTAGCATTCACCTCCAACAGTGGAGCCTCTGTTGGCATGCTTTTCGGGGTGACGCCCACTATTGCACGCCCCCATTTCTTTTCGCTCAGAATTACTAATGGCGACTGTCCTTTTTAAGCAAAAATGTTAAACACAGTCTACTAAGGCGCACAGTACCCAGGTTTTTGGCCTAGGCACAGTATCCTGTTCGTTACCTCAAAATGTAGCACCCAGGGAACAGGGGAATCAGGCACGGGCTCTCGTACCTGAGTTACTCGTCACTGAGCCGGTGCGGTGATCTGGGATGTTGCGGTGGCCTGCCCGGCTTCGTGCTCCGAGGTGTACACCAATAAGGAGGGAAGATGTTGGGGGTAGTAATAGTATAAATGTTGTGACGCCACTTGTGGTATGCAGCCAGGGATTAGCCACCGCTGCTGTCGCTGTCCTCCAGGGCAGATGGTAGTAGATGAGGGGAGTAGTGATGGCGAAGTCTTTTGGTGCCGAGGCGCGGGGTGGCATCGCCGGTAATAGGAGTCCGAGTCAGATGCTGCGGCTCCAGGTGTTTTTACTTATTCTTTGTATCGCTCGCCCGGGTAGTACCAGTCACTTGCTGTGATGGGCCTCGTCGACCTCGGATAATTTAGAAGCAGTCACCGGTGTTTGAAAGAAGAAAGTCCTTTGACAGAGTTGACCTTCCAGCTGTGGGAACTCTGCTGAGCGCTCCGCTCCAAGCTTCAGGCCCCGTGAAGAGAAGAGAAGAAAGAGGTGAGGGTGTCATGTCCCAGAACTGGTGTCCCAGGTTGACTGACAGAAGATTGAGTGAGTGTTCTCCTACTTCTACCCCAAGTGGAACCCACCCCCAGGTGGCTGGCTTCAGTGACCGGGGAAGTCCCATACCTTGAAATGGCCACTCTCTTGCCTACCCTGAGCCATCCCCCCCTGTGGGAAGGCTTCTAAGCTTTATGTAAGGTGTGAATGTGGAACACCAGTGATTAACCCACTCCTTACTCAAGGCAAATATTGCACCTTAAATAAGGTGCAATACTCTGTGGCGACTAGAGCCTCAGGGGCGCCATAGAACATCTCCTCATATACCTACTTCTGCCAGTTTTGATAGCGATCCTTAAGTACGTTGCTTGAACATTAATGGGCCAGAGGCAGCGCGTGCGCAGATAAGATCTTGAGCCGAGAGCTCCAGCTGCACATGTGCCGACTCTCGAGCGCCATTATTTGAAGACAGCACTGCCGACATCTCCACAGGATGTCCCCTGACTCAAAGCCCATGGCACACAGCCCGCAGCATCGCTCCTGCCTCCTGTCACCATTCTCCACCATTCTTACCCCCTGGTAAGCTAGCTGTTTTTTCTTCCTCACAGCGCCGCAGTGTCTGCAGCATAGCCCCTGCCTACTATCACCATTCTCTACTACCACCCGGTAACCTACATTCGTATTCTAAAATGCACCTCTCAGTTTACTACCAAATTTTTGGGAGGAAAAGTAAGTCTTATAATCCGAAAAATAAAGTAATTATAAAAAGAGGACACGAGGGACATTATGACTACAGGATTAGACTATAAACTTTCTTTTGGTGTTTGTTAACATGGAAACATAAGTCTTACATAGGAGCTGTAGACTGAAAACAATATGATTTTTTAATGAAGACTAGTGTTTACAATGGATAGAAGGGATTAAGCCTCAGCCAGACTTTCAACATGCCAGTCCTTCATCTATATCTGTGTGAATGAGTTAGCAACTCCTAATACAAATCGATACATTCAGTCGATTTTTTTTAGCCAATATGTTTGGAGACCTAAATGATTCATTTGATGTTCACATTGATCAGATTTGCAGCTGGATTCAAATGCTGACCTTGCAGTCATGCCATATATTTTCCTTTTTTTTCCCAAAAAGTGCAGCAAAACTATTGCAAAAAAAAATAAAACGTACCCTGGCTGCAGCATGTGAAAGCAGTCCGAGACTGTTTTCTAATGCTACCTCACATGAAGGAACTTTGATGTTTTCTTTAGAGAATAAACTCTTCATGTAATAAACAAACACATATACCTTCCAAGGAGACAGCGTTATTTGTGAATTTTCCATAGCTGAAAATAGAAATGCAACAATGAGCAGAGTAAAGAAGACATTCTGGAGATGGAAAAGTACATAAGCAATGCTCTTTAAAAGAAGATGCTGCTTCTAAAGTTGATTCACAAGGTTATGTATAAATGACATTCACGCAAGTTCCTCTTCCTTTTTGAAAGCCTATTTCCAGAGCAGAATGTGAATTAAGTGTATATCCTATATTATGGAGGTCATTTATAAATAGACAAGAGATCAGATAAGTATAGTCTGTGCTCTCACACTGAAGTCAGGTACACACGAGCATATAAAAAATTCAACCAATATTCATAAGAAAAAATGGATCATTTTTCATCTGAATTGTCTGGCATCCATAAGTAATAGTGATGAGCGAGCATGCTTGTAACTACTCGGTACTCGCACGAGTATCGCTGTACTCGGGCTGCTCGGCGGGGACCGAGTAATCTCGCGATACTCGTGCTGTACTCGTGGTCTTCATTTCTGCATGTTGGCGCTCTTTTGAGAGCCAGCCCTCATGCAGGGATTGGCTGGCAGACCACTGCAATGCCACAGCCCTGTTAGTTGTGGAATTGCAGTGATTGGCCGGCCTGCACAGCGTGACCGAGCCTTTATACCGGCGGGCGCGCTGTGCTCTGCTCACAGCTATCCAGACAGTCAGTGCAGGGAGAGTGTCGCTGCTTCAGGGAAAGCTTTGCGGCCCTTTATAGCTTTTTCAGTTGCAGGGCTGCAAACAGTGTGACCAGAAGTCCTTCTCAGGACTATTCTAGTTGTATACAGGCAGGCAGGGTATAGCCAGGTCGGAGTACAGTAGCAGAGTCCTTCTCAGGACTATTGTTGCTATATACAGGCAGGGTATAGCCAGGTCGGAATACAGGCTAGTGACCAGAAGAGTCCTTGTCAGGACTATTGTAGCAGTATACAGGCAGGCAGGCAGGGTATATAGCCATTCCTAGTGGTGACCGTATACCAGCCTTCATCATATCTGGGGCTGGTGTACACAGTGTAAAACAGTCCAGATAGTGTCAGACTTCTCAGTAATTGTCGCTCCTAAAAACCTGTTAGGTTCTTATTGCGTCCGTGCTTGCATTTAAAAACAGCACGTGTGTGTCTCTCGGTGGCAGCGTACAGGTGCGCGTTTTGCACAAACAATTATATAACGCACAAGTCTAGTGTATAATACACGTCAGTCAGCAGTGTCTGATAGTGTCAGACTTCTCAGTAATTGTCGCTCCTAAAAACCAGTTAGGTTCTTATTGCGTCCGTGCTTGCATTTAAAAACCGCACGTGTGTGCCTGTCGGTGGCAGCGTACAGGTGCGCGTTTTGCACAAACTATTATATAACGCACAAGTCTAGTGTATAATACACGTCAGTCAGCAGTGTCTGATAGTGTCAGACTTCTCAGTAATTGTCGCTCCTAAAAACCAGTTAGGTTCTTATTGCGTCCGTGCTTGCATTTAAAAACAGCACGTGTGTGTCTGTCGGTGGCAGCGTACAGGTGCGCGTTTTGCACAAACAATTATATAACGCACAAGTCTAGTGTATAATACACGTCAGTCAGCAGTGGCTGATAGTGTCAGACTTCTCAGTAATTGTCGCTCCTAAAAACCAGTTAGGTTCTTATTGCGTCCGTGCTTGCATTTAAAAACAGCACGTGTGTGTCTGTCGGTGGCAGCGTACAGGTGCGCGTTTTGCACAAACTATTATATAACGCACAAGTCTAGTGTATAATACACGTCAGTCAGCAGTGTCTGATAGTGTCAGACTTCTCAGTAATTGTCGCTCCTAAAAACCAGTTAGGTTCTTATTGCGTCCGTTCTTGCATTTAAAAACAGCACGTGTGTGTCTGTCGGTGGCAGCGTACAGGTGCGCGTTTTGCACAAACTATTATATAACGCACAAGTCTAGTGTATAATACACGTCAGTCAGCAGTGTCTGATAGTGTCAGACTTCTCAGTAATTGTCGCTCCTAAAAACCAGTTAGGTTCTTATTGCGTCCGTGCTTGCATTTAAAAACAGCACGTGTGTGTCTGTCGGTGGCAGCGTACAGGTGCGCGTTTTGCACAAACTATTATATAACGCACAAGTCTAGTGTATAATACACGTCAGTCAGCAGTGTCTGATAGTGTCAGACTTCTCAGTAATTGTCGCTCCTAAAAACCAGTTAGGTTCTTATTGCGTCCGTGCTTGCATTTAAAAACAGCACGTGTGTGGCAGTCGGTGGCAGCGTCAGGCTCCATATTGTCCCTGGATAGAGACGTGCATGATGGCCTGTAAATATGAAGTGCCCATTGTAAGGAAGTGGGTCTATTGTAGTATAGCCCTTAGGCAGGGCAGCCAAAAATTGGGAGGCTCCACATTGTCCCTGGATAGAGATGTGCATGAGGGCCTCAAAACATTGTTCCCATTGCAAAGGAGCGGGTCTCCTGTCGTTGTAATGCCCATTCAGAAAGAATGGGCGAAAAAATTTACCACTGGGGGTATACCTGAAACAACGGCTTAACTATTGTAACGGTCACCATGATGGCGCATGAGGAGAAGGAGGAGCAGTCCAGCGATTAGCCAAAGTCCAGAAGTGTGTTACCATGGGTGAGTGGAGGTACATGGCAAATTCCCGTTACAAACTTTAAATTCCGCTGTAATTTGCTGTTGGTGTGTGTGGTGAAGTCTGGCCAAATCCAACCCTTGTTCATCTTGATCAGAATCAGCCTGTCAGCATTTACAGTTGACAGGCGGGTGCGTTTATCTGTAATGATTCCACCTGCGGCACTAAAAACACGCTCTGACAAAACGCTAGCGGCAGGGCAGGCCAGGACTTCCAAGGCGTAGAGAGCCAATTCATGCCACGTGTCCAGCTTGGATACACATTAATTGTAAGGCACAGAGGAATGTCGGAGTACAGTTGTTTGATCTGCAAGGTACTCCTTGAGCATCTGGCCAAACTTAGGATTTCTTGTGTCACTACCCCTCACCTCAGGGGCTGTGGTATGTGAGGGGCTGAGAAAACTGTCCCACATCTTAAAGACTGTTCCCCTACCTCTGGCGGATTGGACTTGTGCCCCTCTCGGCTGTACGCCTTGGTTGTCCAGTGATTCCTGACCTATGCCGCTAGCGTTTTGTGAGGGGAATGCTTTGCCTACTTCCGTGACTATGGCCTTCTGGAACTGCTGCATTTTGCCTGACCTCTCCGCCTCGGGAATAAGAGACATAAAGTTCTCCTTTTAGCGTGGGTCTAACAGTGTTACCAACCAGTAATGATTGTCGGCCAAGATGTTCTTAACGCGAGGGTCACGAGACAGGCAGCTTACCATAAAGTCAGCCATGTGTGCCAGACTCTTAACAGCCATCACTTCAGTATCCTGACCAACACGATGACTGAACATGCTGTCCTCCTCCTCCTCATCATCTACCCTGTCCTCTGGCCAGCCACGCTGAACCGAGGATATGACTGCATGTCCTATCCTCAATTTGGCCAGAGAGTTGCTCCATGTCTTCATCCTCCTCCTCGTCATAGTCCTCCACTGCACGTTGTGATGAGACGAGGCTGGGCTGTGTGTTATCATCACCCACACCCACTACTGTTTCTTGCTCAAACTCATCGCGCTCCACCTGCAATGCATCATGGTTGTTTTTTGAGCAGAGACCATTTTAGAAGGCAGAGAAGCGGTATGGTGACGCTAATAATGTCGTCATCGCCGCTCACCATCTTGGTGGAGTCCTCAAAGTTTTGGCGGATGGTGCATAGGTCGGACATCCATCTCCACTCCTCAGGTGTTATGTGTGGAGTTTGACCCATTTCCCGACGGCTTAGGTGATGCAGGTACTCAACAACTGCCCTCTTCTGCTCACATATCCTGACCAACTTGTGCAGAGTTGAATTCCAACGCGTGGGGACATCACACACCAGTCTGTGTGCCGGAAGATGCAAACGGCGTCTTAAGCCGGCAAGGCCGGCTGAAGCAGTAGGTGACTTTCGAAAATGTGCAGACAGGCGGCGAACTTTTACCAGCAGATCAGACAGCTCTGAGTATGACTTTAGAAACCGCTGAACCACGAGGTTGAGCACATGGGCCACGCATGGAACATGTGTCAGCTGGCCTCGCCTCAAAGCCGCCACCAGGTTCCGGCCATTGTCACACACGACCTTTCCTGGCTTTAGGTTCAGAGTTGTGAGCCAGTGATCTGCCTGCTGTTTCAGAGCTGTCCACACCTCTTCTGCATTGTGGGGTTTGTCACCTATGCAGATTAGCTTCAGCACTGCCTGTTGCCGCTTCGCCGAGGCAGTGCTGCAGTGCTTCTGTGTCGCCCTGGACAAGCCAGGGGCCACAGAGCACAACACTTAAACACCCCACACTCCCTGCAGGCATATCATAGTCAAAACACAAAATCCTTGTTGCCTTCCCCAGGGGCTGTTGTCCACACCAGGGTGTGGAGCCAGGCGGTTGGTCTCCACCCACCGAGGAGGAGGGAAAACACAGGCAGTGAGAGTTAAGCTAAGGAAGTGGAAGGAGGAAAGTAGTAGAGAGGAGAAAAGTGACAGCAAAGAGCCTGAAGTTGGTCCGGGTGTGTGGCCCGGACAGGACAGCAAGGTTGGCAGGATGTAGTGACCGTCTGCAGTGGAGGCCGATTGGAGTCTGCCGTAAGGACCGTGGACGGGTGGTGACCCGGCCGTACCGGACCGGTATACAAAGAGAAGCCAGCACCATTGGCAGAGGACTTTCGGATCCCGGCAAGGCTTGGTGTCGCCGTGAATTTGCCAAATCCGTTAGTGAAGGGAACCTCAGGGTTTCCAAACAGCCAAGTCCAGATAGAAGGCAACCGTACAACCGTGAAGGGGAGACACCGCCACCGCTAAGGGCAACCGTCTCCCAGGGCCAGCGCCTGTGGGCAAAAGGGGCTCCTCCGGCCCATATCCAGGTCGGGGAGCGGGTTACCGTTGGGAAACCATCACTACCAACACTTAACTTAGGTGCAGGGAGAGACAGTCATCACTAACCTGCAGGGAGGAACAACCGCAGCCGTCCGAGTGACCCGTCCATCCAGCCACTTGTTTTACCGTGAACTGTGTCATCATCATTGGGCTGAGTGAGTACCTCCGTGCCGTGCGGCACAGCGCTGCCCCTGCGACCCTGCACCTCATCAGGCCCCGCAACCCGCCTGTCATCCATCTCTACCCCATCACCAGGCCCCGGGACAACCAACCCCCCTACCCACGGAGGGGAGAAATAACAACAAAGCTGCTCCCTGTCACAGGCTCCCGGGATCCCCGTCCAGAGCAGCTGTGGTGTCCACACAATCACCACAACCGTGGGTGGCGTCACGGACAATATCCCCAAAACCCAAACCACCCCTTTTCACTCACGGGCGAGTAGCGCCGCTCGAGTCCCCGGGATCCGGCCATCGCTCGAGCCAACGAGCAGCAGCAGCCGTAGAGCAGCGTCAGCCGGACCCGAGCAGTGGGAGAGCGCACCGTCCCCTCCTCCGCCCGCGACACTTCCAGCTTGGGACTGGTGTGGAGGGTAAAGTGGATCAGGATGCGCAGGAGGAGGAGGAGGCTGAGGAGCATGACATTCCGGAGCTGTAGAGTGTGTGTGAAACCCTGACTGAGGTAGGGCCTGCAAAACTTGGTGTGTGAAGGACGTGTTCCGTCCCTCGCTCAGACTGGGTCCCAGCTTGCACAATATTAACCCAGTGTGACGTCAACGAGATGTAGCGGCCTTGCCCACATGCACTTGTCCACGTGTCTGTGGTTAGGTGGACTTTGGCTGAAACAGCGTTGTTCAGGGCACGTGTGATGTTTTGTGACACGTGGTTATGCAATGCGGGGACGGCACACCGGGAGAAATAGTGGCGGCTGTGGACCGAGTAACGTGGGACAGCTGCCACCATCATGTCGCGGAATGCTTCTGTCTCAACCAGCCTAAAAGGCAACATTTCCAGCGCAAGCAGTCGCGAAATGTTAGCATTTAGAACTGTGGCATGTGGGGTGTTGGCAGTGTATTTGCGCCTGCGTTCAAAGGTTTGCTGAATGGATAACTGAACGCTGCGCTGGGACAAGGACGTGCTTGATGATGGTGTTCTTTCTGCGTAGGCAACTGCAGGTGCAGGAGTGGAGGAGGCTTGTTCGCAGGCAGCATGGACAGGGGATTGGCTCGCATGCACAACCAGCGAAGACGTAGCAGTGACATCAGCAAGCACTGCTCCTCGACTCTGTTGTACTTCCCACAAAGTCGGGTGCTTGGCTGACATGTGCCTGATCATGCTGGTGGTGGTCAGGCTGCTAGTTTTGGTACCCCTGCTGATGCTGGCATGGCAGGTGTTGCAAATGGCCTTTTTAGAATCATCTGGAGCCAACTTAAAAAACTGCCAGTGTCAGAGTTCCGGGTTTTCCAGTTTTCTTTTGAAAGAGCTTGCCCTTTGTTAACATGGAGTTTTCTGTTCTGTTGCCCTACTTCCTGTCCATCTGTTTAAAAGCCGCCCCTAAAGCTTAGTCCAGTGCCTGAGTATACTGCTTCCTGTGTGCTCCTGCCCTGCTGCTTTTGGTTCCTGATTGTTATTCGGATCCTCTTGGAAAACAACCGACACCGACTCTGGACTTCATCTGGTATCATCTAGCTGTGCCCGGACTCCGTTTGCCGTCTTTGGTCGGCACTTCTGCCCGGTTCCTTCCGTTTAATACCACTCTGGACTCACATCACGTACGGACATTTTTGGACTTACCTATTGCCCTTTTGTGTCCCGGCTGCTGAGCATTTAGGGCTTCTGGGGTGATTGCCAGACAGTCCCTGTATAGGGGTTCGCTCTTGGTGGTCTCCCTGGGGGAGTCCGGTGCGCGGTCCCGGGAATTCCCTTTCGCTCCGTCCCTGGAAGGTATTTCCTGTATTTATGTTCTACTGTGTTTTTGTTCCGTTTATGTACATATTTGCTGGTTGCATATTATAAACGTCTTGCACCAAGAACTCGTCTCTGGTTGTCATTGCCCTAACGCAATCGAAATCCTCAATACATACAATAGTATTACAGCCAGACTCGGGAAGACCTAACATTTGTACAGGCACCTTGTGTCGTGTTGTTCCGGGGAACAGTTGCCTGACGTCTGCCTGGGGCCACCACTCTGCTTCTTACTGCCTGTTGGGATGCTACGCCTCCCTCCCCCTGTGCACTGCTGTCCTTGCTCTGCATATCCTCCTGCCAGGTTGGGTCAGTTACTGGATCATCCACCACGTCGTCTTCCTCTTCCGCACCCTGCTCCTCCTCCTGACTTCCTGACAATTGTGTCTCATCATCGTCCACCCCTTGTTGAGACACGTTGCCAACTTCGTGAGAACGTGGCTGCTCAAATATTTGGGCATCTGTACATACAATCTCGTCATGGCCCACTTCAACAGGAGCTGGCGAGAGGCCAGAATTTGTGAATGGAAACGTGAACGAACAGCTCTTCCGAGTGTCCAAGTGTGGGATCAGTAATGTCCGTGGACGTGTACTCGGCCTGGTGGTAGGAAGGAGGATCAGGTTCTGAAATGTGCGGTGCAGTATCACGGCTACTGACACTTGACCGTGTGGAAGACAGAGTGTTTGTGGTGGTGCCAATCTGACTGGAAGCATTATCCGCTATCCAACTAACAACCTGTTGACACTGGTCTTGGTTCAAGAGCGGTGTACTGCTGCGGTCCCCAAGAATTTGGGACAGGACGTGCGAGCGACTAGATGTGGCCCTTTGTTGTGGCGAAATTAGAGCTTGCACACAACCTCGGTCTCTGCCTGCACCACCATCACGTCCACTTCCTTGTTCGTTGACAACGCCCTTGCGCATTTTGGAATGCTGTGCTGATGTGTATTCACTAGACTTGTGCGTTATATCCAAGTTTTTGCAAAACTCACACAAATGCAGCGGAAAGCTGCCACCAACAGGCACACACGTGCGGTTTTTAAATGCAAGCACGGAGGCACTAAGAACCTAACAGGTCTCTATCCAGGGACAACGTGGAGCCTCCCAATTTTTGGCTGCCCTGCCTAAGGGCTATACTACAATAGACCCACTTCCTTACAATGGGCACTTCAGGTTTACAGGCCATCATGCACGTCTCTATCCAGGGACAATGTGGAGCCTCCCAATTTTTGGCTGCCCTGCCTAAGGGCTATACTATAATACACCCACTTCCTTCCAATGGGCACTTCAGGTTTACAGGCCCTCATGCACGTCTCTATCCAGGGACAACGTGGAGCCTCCCAATTTTTGGCTGCCCTGCCTAAGGGCTATACTACAATAGACCCACTTCCTTACAATGGGCACTTCAGGTTTACAGGCCATCATGCACGTCTCTATCCAGGGACAATGTGGAGCCTCCCAATTTTTGGCTGCCCTGCCTAAGGGCTATACTACAATAGACCCACTTCCTTCCAATGGGCACTTCAGGTTTACAGGCCCTCATGCACGTCTCTATCCAGGGACAACGTGGAGCCTCCCAATTTTTGGCTGCCCTGCCTAAGGGCTATACTACAATAGACCCACTTCCTTACAATGGGCACTTCAGGTTTACAGGCCATCATGCACGTCTGTATGCAGGGGCATTGGTGAACCTCACAATTTTGGACTGCCCTGGCAAAGGAAAATACTACAAAGACTCACTTCCTCAAAATGGGCACATTAGACTCAAGAGGCCTTCATGTACGTCTCTTCTCAGGGACATCGGAGTGCCACACAATGTTTTCACGTAAAATCTTTCATGTATTAATCTCAAAAAGTAACATACACCAGCTCTATCTCACTATTGGGTATGTGCCCTTAACATTTCCGCCATGAAAAATCATTTTGGGGTCATTTTGGAAGCTTTTCTGGTGAGTCCGTAAAAATGGCGTAAAACGCGGACAAAATTGTTCACAGCTGTGACTTTTCAGTGATAAATGCTTCAAGGGGTCTTCCCCATGCTGTTGCCATGTCATTTGAGCACTCTTCTGAGACTTTTGTGACATTTTTAGGGTTTCTCCATGCTGCCGGGGGGTCATTTCACAAAAATACTCGGGTCTCCCATAGGATAACATTGGGCTCGTTGCTCGGGCCGAGTACACGAGTATCTTGGGAGGCTCGGCCCGAGCTTCGAGCACCCGAGCTTTTTAGTACTCGCTCATCACTAATAAGTAATCTTTATTGCATTTATTTTATTTACAACAGTGGTGATTAAAATGTACAAGATCTAATATAGTTTCCTATGTATAAGGTTGCACGGTATTGTATCTGTTTTTTTGCACACCCACAGAATAGACCAGTATGTGAAATAGAGAAGAGACTAGTGCATGTTGCGATTGTTTTATCATGCAGACAATTAAGGGTATATGCCCATGATCAGGACTCATTACGTCCTGGACCTGGCGGGTCCTGACCTGTGGGGCTGCGTGTCCCCTCCACAGGCGAACGCAGGAGACCGCAGCTGCTCGTACCCACGATCAGGGTTAAGGGTGCTGCGTTCTCTCGCTTGTGTTCTTCCTATGGAGGACGCATGCGAATCCGCAGCAAACAATTGACATGCTGCGGTCTGGAAAGACGCACTGCAGGTCAGTGTTTGCTGTGGAAAAAACAAGCACAGTGGGCATGGGATTTCTAGAAATGCCATCCACTCTGCTTGTACTGTACAACGCAGCGTTTTGGACACAACTGAAGCATGCTGCGTCCAAAACGCTGCAAGCACTGATTGTGGGCACACACCCTAAGGGGTACTTTGCACGTTGCGACATCGCAAGCCGATGCTGCGATGTCGCACGCGATAGTCCCCGCCCCCGTCCCAGGTACAATATCTTGTGAAAGCTGGCGTAGCGAAAATTATCGCTACGCCGGCTTCACATGCACTCACCTGCCCTGCAACCGTTTCTCTGGCCGGCGACCCGCCTCCTTATTAAGGGGGCGGGTCGTGCGGCGTCACTGCGACGTCACACGGCAGGCGGCCAATAGGAGCGGAGGGGCAGAGATTAGCAGGATGTAAACATCCCGCCCACCTCCTTCCTTCCGCATAACCTACGGAAGCCGCGGTGACGCCGGTAGGAGATGTTCCTCGCTCCTGCGACTTCACACACAGCGATGTGTGCTGCCGCAGGAGCGAGGAACAACATCGGACCGTCGCGTCAGCGTAATTATGGATTACGCCGACGCTGCACCGATGATACGATTACGACGCTTTTGCGCTCGTTAATCGTATCATCTAGGCTTTACACACTACGATGTCGCATGCGATGCTGGATGTACGTCACTTTCAATTTGACCCCACCGACATCGCACCTGCGATGTCGTAGTGTGCAAAGCCCGCCTAAGTCTGTAATAATGGTCATCTGAACAGTCCTATTGAATATCATTGGTTGAAGGGCTATCAGTTTTTACGAAGTACAGCACTCAGACCAAAAATATGGTAATTTGAATGTAGCTTGATGACGACTTTCAGATAACAGGACCCCTTCAGGCACGGCTTAAATATTTCTGATACTGAAAATCTGGCACAACATTCTAACAAATGTTAGACTAGCGATTTTAAATATTGTTGTCACGAGGTAACGAGGTAATGAGGCAAAAACAGCTGACATGCTGCTTCTTTTTCAGCATGGTTTTTGACCCAAAATATGCAAATTAAACGCTGCAGAAAAAAAAAGCAAAGTGCAGACAGGATTTCATCTTTTCCCATAGACTTTGCTGGAAAACAAAAACGCATGCGTTTTAGCGCAAAAATGCTGCCGCTAAAAACGCTGCGGAAACGCGGGAAAAAACGCAACGTGCGCACATAGCCAAAGAGAGACAAGGGAAACCAAAACTCTGAAACATTACACGCACAAGAATAGACAATGAGAGACTCAGAAGTAAAGCAAGAAGTTAATAACAAAAAGGAAAGAAGGGTTAAAACCACTTGCACACTTAGCAACAAGTATAACAACCACTAAGAAGACACCGGCGCTCACTGGTGAAAGAGTGATAGAATGATGTTACCTTGTGGCCAAGGATGTAGTATGCAGTAATGGAAGCAGGAGGTAGTGAACAGGTACCGCGTGTGTCCTGTCTAAAAGTGATAATCACTGACTAGATCTTAACTTATCTAGTTGTACTTTAAAGTATAACAACCACCAGATAGTCTGGATCACAGCACCTCATCAGACCAGCTAAGAAAAACTATAGCTGCCATAGGTGGAAGGATCTATCCAGCATATATAGGAAGGGAGCAAATGTGATTGGCTTCCCTACAACATGTGATCAAAGGAAACTAAAAAGCAAACAAGCAGCGATTAAAGGGGGCTTTACACGCTACAATATCGTTAATGTTTGGTCGCCGGGGTCAAGTTGTTAGTGACGCACATCCGGCGTCATTAACGATATCGCAGCGTGTAATAATTACCAGCGACCTTAGGCGACCACAAAAATGGTGAAAATCGTTCACCATGGAAAGGTCGTCCCAAAGTAAAAAATCGGTAAGGGTTGTTTAGCGTTGTGGTTCATCGCTCATGCGGCAGCACACATCGCTATGTGTGACACCGCATGAGCGAGGACCGTCTCCTTACCTGCCGCCGGCCACAATGAGGAAGGAAGGAGGTGGGCGGGATGTTACGTCCTGCTCATCTCCGCCCCTCTGCTTTGATTGGCCGGCCGCTTAGTGACGTTGCGGTGACGTCGCTGTGATGCCGAACGTCCCTCCCCCTTGAAGGAGGGATTGTTTGGCAGTCACAGCGACGCCGCCGACCAGGTAAGTATGTGTGACGCTGCGTAGCGATAATGTTCGCTACGGCAGCGATCACAAACAATCGCATGCGCGACGGGGGCGGGTACTTTCACGGTCGCTATCGCTAGAAATTGCTAGCGATATCGCTACCGTGTAAAGCCCCCTTTACTCTTGCTAGCCTACCTATGAATTTCCACTCTGCAGGTGGATGCCCGAGTCTGCCTGTGTTGATCACAGACACCAGAGAAGTTATATGGTGGAGTGTCATAATCAGCAGCCTGAACAAATCCCACCGCTGCCATGACAGTCGGCAAAGTTTGTAAATATCTCCGTGTGACAATTGTAACCATTGTACAATCCCTTAAAATGTTTTTCCATTTTCAAAAACCTCTACTCTCATCCACATTTGAGATGATTTTACGGTGAGAACATATAAAGCATCTATATCCAGGTTTGAGGTGATATAAATGTACAGTATGTTAACTGCTTTGTTCTTCATCACATAAAGAGTCTGTGCAGGTTACGATCAATAATCTCCTCCTAAGTAAAAAATGATATCTCTTGCTGTTGCTGTCTTCTATGGAAACTTTAACTAGAGCTACTGATTTAAGATTTGTGTCCTCAAATTGTATTTTTTTTTAAGTTTTTAACCTCTCTGGGTAATAAGCCTAATCTTAAACTAATAACTGACTGCAATGCTTTAAATAGAGATCAGACCATGAGACCAGGGATTTCTTAAATTTTAAAACCTGGTCAATAAGATAAGCTAATATATTAAAATGCAAATTCACCTGCTTCAATTAATTTTTTGATTAGCAGAAAACAAATTTGCTCTATACTTTAGTTGCCAAGAAAATACATGTAGAAGACTCAGAGGTCTCCTAGGCATGTATTGAACCCCTTTTGAGCTCTTTAAGGCTTAAGGGGGCTTTACACGCTACGATATCGCTAATGCTGAGTCGTTGGGGTCACGGAATTTCTGACGCACATCCAGCCGCATTAGCGATGTTGTTGCGTGTGACACCGATGAGCGATTTTGCATCGTCGCAAAAACGTGCAAAATCGCTCATCGGTGACATAGGGGTCCATTCTCAATTATCGTTACTGCAGAAGTAACAAAGTTGTTCCTCGTTCCTGCGGCAGCACACATCGCTCCGTGTGACACCGCAGGAACGAGGAACCTCACCTTACCTGCCTCCCGGCCGCTATGCGGAAGGAAGGAGGTGGGCGGGATGTTACGTCCCGCTCCTCTCCGCCCCTCCGCTTCTATTGGGCGGCCGCTCAGTGACGTTGCTGTGACGCCGCACGGACCGCCCCCTTAGAAAGGAGGCGGTTCGCCGGTCACAGCGACGTCGCTGTGCAGGTATGTATGTGTGACGGGTCTGGGCGATGTTGTGCGGCACGGGCAGCGATTTGCCCGTGTCGCACAACAGATGGGGGTGGGTACGCACGATGGCGATATCGGGACCGATATCGAAGTGTGTAAAGCGGCCTTTAGTTCACATTTCCATTGTTTTGCATCAGTCACATGCGTTGCTTGACGCTTGTGACTGATGCGTTATACAACAGGTGACAAGAATTGGAAATCATTGTCACGAGAAAGCGGATTCGGTTGTAAAACGAGTTATCGTTCACAATAGCCGGCCGCCGGCTTTTCAAAGCGATCAGCTGTTCGGCCGGCTATTGTGAACGATCAGCTGATCGCTCTCATAAGCCGGCCGCTGGCTTTTGAGAGCAATCAGCTGATCTCCCGGCCGCCGGCTTTTGAGAGCGCAGTCGCTCTCATAAGCTGGCGGCCGGGAGATCAGCTGATTGCTCTCATAAGCCAGCTTTTGAGAGCGATCAGCTAAGTGCCCGGTGGCTGTCTTCTGTGAGCCATCAGCTGATCTCCCGGCCGCCGGCTTTTGAGAGCGACTGATTGCTCTCAGAAGGCGGCTGCCGGGATATCAGCTGATCGTTCGGCCGCCGAGAGAGAGCATGCGCAGCAAAATCAAATGGATTCCGCTGCTCAAAAAAATGTTTCAAGCTGCGTTTCTGCCGCCCGACGGTCAGTCGTTCCACGACTGATCAGTCGGGCGGCGGATGCAATGCAAGGGCATCAGTCACAATCCGCCGCTCATATAAGTCTATGGGAAACAACGGAATCCACCAAACAGATTGCGTTGTTTATCAGAGCGGCGGATTGTGACTGATAATAAACAACGGAAATGTGAACCTAGCCTAAAATAAATGTAGGGGTCAGCCCCTGCACAGGACTGAATTACACTGTGACTTTAACCCCTTAAGAACAAAGCCAATTTTGTACTTAATGGTGGGCAGTGTAGTGCATAATGAAACTGCCCCAGACTGTGCAGCAAGGGGTTAACCCCAATGCTGTTTTTGTCCAGCCCCCTCTCCCGTCCAGGCCCTGCTCTTCCTGTGTTTGGGAGGGGACACCGTCCTGGCCCCTCCCGATTTCCCAATCCCACCTATAGGGTGTAGTTTCTACCTATATATTGGGGTCTGGGCCGGTGTCCGGCCTCTTCCCCTGGTGTCCCAGGATCCAGAGCAGCTCTGCCTGGTGGAAGCAGGAGAAACCCGATGGACCTTCACATCCTTGAGACGCTGCAGGCCCATGCGTGGCATGAAGGTTAGGGATGACTGGCTCATTTATTTGTGGAGCTCAGCTCTCCTCAGTCACAGATAGGGGCTATGTTGCAGACAGCTGCAGCACCTGCCGGGGAAGTGTTTCTTCTCCTAGGTGCTTCCCTCGGGCCCCTGCCCCACGTGCATCCCTGTTTTTTTTCCTGCCCCTGCCTTTAGCATGGCAGGCAGGCTTTAATAAACACCTCACAACTGTTGCTCCCTCAGCCCCCCTCCCTGTTGTTTTCACACAGCACAGTTTGCTGCACGCCCCCTTCATCTCCCCTGCAGCTCAGCACTTCTAGTGCATTAGTATCACAGCAGTATTACTTTAACCCCTCATATACTGCCATGGACAATGACACCACTTCCTCTTCTGCAGGTTTTGGGCAGTGTGTCTGCTCACCAGCCTGTATCCCTGGCTCAGAATCTCCACATAGTGAACACCCCCCCCCCCACCCCTAACTCCCCTCCTGTGCTGCATACCTGTGATGGTCTGCCACATTCTCAATTAACCCTTGATGCCCAAGCTGTCCCCTTCTTCACATCCACAGCTACTTTCACAATGTCTAAATCCTTGCAGACCACAGGGGTCCTGCTTATGTCCTACCAGTGATCGGTCCCGCTTCCCCTCTGCGTTGGGCTATGTGCCCACGTGGTGTGTTTTCGTGCAGTTACGCTGCGTTCTGCACCGCAGCGTGGCTGCATGCGTCCTGCGTCCCCAGCACAAGCTATGAAGATTGTGCATAATTCATGCCCACATGGCGTATTGGAGCGCGGCGCTTCGGCTACTGCCGGGGCGCTGCGTTCTAAGAAGTGATATGTCGCTTCTTTTGTGCGCTCTGCATGCAGCCCCTGCTCTGTCTATGGGGGGGCTGCGTGCGGAGCGCATGAAATCGGCTTTTCAGTACGGACTGTTTCTGCGGCGGTTTGGGGCGCACGTGTGCTGTTCAGATCGCTGCGGAAATTTCTGTAGGGATAGAACGCAGCGTGGGCACATAGCCTTGCATCGGTCGGATCTGCACGATCAGCGTCGCTCGCCGGATCGGTGCAGGAGGCACTTGAGGCATTCTTCACGGAACTCCTCCCGTACACACAGAAGCCGGCGTTCACACTCATCTGGTAGAAGTCGCCTTTCGAATTCCTTTTGAGGGCTCAAGCGTCTCGAGGGTGACTGATGAGTGTGCATGAACATCTATGGTGCAGCCTACGAGGACACAAAGGAATTGGTCTGCTACTGAACAGCCCGGGGATGTGAGGTATGCCCCTTCCCACGTCAGCGGTGGTGTATCTACGGCGAATTCCCCAGAGATGGCATCCACATCAACATCCGGTGTGTTCACGGAGGCTTGGGGGATTAAGGCATTACAGCTCCTTAAGGTGGCATTCTCCATCTTCATTGTTTGAGAGATCGGGCGCTTCGAGGATGCCTGGCGGTCTTGTGCTGTCACGTCAGCGGTGGTGTTTTGATGGATACTCCCCCTGTGATAGCATCATGTCGACTAAGTCACGTTTATATTTGTCCCAGTACTTATGATAAGAAACCCAGGGTCACGAGAACGATTAGTAATTGGCTACAGGTTTTTCAGTCCTGGGTCAGAAACATCCCGACCGTGGTCCTGAAATGTTCATTTATCAATACCTAATTTATAGTTCCTATAAACTCACGGTGGTTATGGGTGTAGTTGGTATTATGAGGATTTTCAGCGTCGGCTTGCCCCTACACCCTGGCATTGGTTTGAGTGTCCAAGCCATGGATTTCTGGCTTAGGTTAATGACCGTACAGAAGCCAGTATACCACTTTTCAATCCACGGCCACTGTGCCGGGAGCTTCACAAGGTCCAGCCATGGTGGCCGTGCGCCGCCCAGGAGCGTGTTGGTTGTTTAATGATTGACACTTCCGGTTCTTTGGGTTATGCAATACTAGCACGAGTGTTCTGCTTGCTGCGGAGCCATTTGGCTGTTAGATGCCCTCACCCTCCTTCCAAGGTCCTCGGTAAAAATGGTACAAATGTCTCAGACGACCCCGGTAAAGTTATCAGAGATGCCCCTTGTGGCTTGACAAGTATCCCAATAAGGATGTGGCTGGTCATATCAGTTTTGTATTTTTTCTTTCACTTTATTTATTCTATTTAATTTTTCTAATTGCTCCCTTATTGTCGCTAATAGGAACGGAACCGGGTAAATTTCAATTGATACACCACCTACTGTATTTCACCCACACGGTGGGTCTGTTAATCATGGTATCCCTCCTGAGTAAGCTTTGATTTCTGTGTCTTTTTACAGTATAATTTCCCTTATACGGGAGTTCGGACGTAGTGCACTTTTGCTTAATCTGATATCGAATCTGTGTTTTGTCCGTTACCTGTTCATCCGTACTGTTCCATAGTTTGGTTGTTGCATGTATGGAAATTTTTATTACGATTCTATACTTCCCATGGGATGCTTTATGTCATTCCATTATTTCTTCAATGGGGGGTGGTGTGAGATGGTCTCAAAATTTGTCACTCACTACTTGATGATTTTCTTTAATTGCTCTAGTGACTTCGATGAATGCAAACAATTTTTGCCGTTTTTCAGTTGATATTGAGTTTGTTGTCCCTTTGCCCCCAAACAAACGTAGGGCACGAAAGATTCAGACCCTGTTTCAATCGAGTGTGGGTTTTGTTTTTGTACGGTGCAGTCTTAAAGGGATTTTCTACATACCATGAAAATACATTCACTTTGTCTAATTGGTAATTCTGTTGGACAATTTTGTTGCTTATGTGATGTTATATTACTGAACGGCAGCATTAGAGAGGTCAGAATTACAGCCCGAGCTAATTAGAATTACAGGCATAGTATAGTTATAAGTATTTGTGTCTTTACAGGAAAGTTACATTGCGCCAAATGCAGTTCACCGCCTCTCATTGTCCACTAGGGGCGCTTCACCCTAACACAGGATTCATCAATCCACCAGAGGGGCGCTTCACCCTGACCACAGGATTATTGTGTCCACCAGAGGGGCGCTTCACCCTGACCACAGGATTACGTATTACTTCTGACTTACTGATTTGGTCTCAATTCCTTTTCACCTTTAATGAGTGCATGTTCAACATGTGTTCTGTGGTGTCTAACCAGGTTTTATTTTTGCTCACCAATCTTCTTTTTTCTGATGGTTTTAGCGCTGTTTTGGGCAATCAGTGGTGCCGGGGGCACCTGGCCCTCACCTTGTTAACTTTTTGTTTGACTGCTAATTTTTCCTTTCAGAATCGTTCCCTATTGTCATTGCTGTGGAGTTTTGCCACAAGTCACTAGCCAACTGTAATATTTTGTTTGCTGTTACGCTGCATACAATACACATTTGGATCCGAGCATGGGCTACGGGTTCTCAGAGTAATGCTCCATATTGATTGTCTCGTTTCTGTTTGCAGGCTTTTTCAGCTGGTACCCAATGCCAGCCCGGTGGGTTGCCATTGCCACACCGCTGCGAGATCTTGTCGGGACCAACTCCTGACAGAGATTAGGACTTCAGATCCCCCTTCAAAGTTGCAACTTTATGGATAGGCGTGAAACAGTGGTTAGGTATAGGTATGCAGGTAGCTGGTCCCTCGGTTCTGATAACTTTACCTGTTCGGAGGTTACCCTCTAATATTTGATGCACCTTTATAACTTTGGTTCTTTCGCCTCTGTAGCCCAGAAGCATTTATTTGTATTTTGTTTCATTTTTGATGGGATGTTCTACGTTACTAAATCTTGTTATTTGCAAATCCCTTTAATGGCTGGTTTAAGTCCCACCAATCCATAGATAAGAGGCATCCCAATTTTTTACCTGATGCTTCTTCAGTTAATCGACTATGCAGGCTGTTTGTTCAATCCCACGGGAGATATCCCTGTTGTCCACAACCTTTAACTTGGCCTTTCTGGGCCCTCAGAGTCAGCGAACTCGCCACACCGTCCAAGAATAGTTTTGTTGCCTTCAATTGTGTGCCATACTACTTATTGACCCTTCATGCGTATCCGCATTCAGGAGCCCAAACTGACCAAGTGGCCAGAGATTCTAGGATTAGACTGTTCCTTCCCCTGGCCCTACCTGCCCTTTGCGTTTGATGGAATTTTTGTTTGTCGGTCTACTAGTACCTCACTGTTAGTTTATTAGGATGGTTCCCCCCTTACTAGGTACCAGTTTACCGCTCCTTTTTTTCGGTGCTGCCTCACCACTTGCCGTTTTTTTTTCACCCCCTGATCACTTTGGGACTCATTCCTTTTCATTGTGGCAGCCACTGAGGCTGCCAGGGCGGGCTTTATCAGACCCTGATATACAGTGCATATTGGTAAATTGCGCTCTGCTTTTTTGTCAGATATGCATCGCACGATTTATTGCAGGAAGTAACCAATTTTATAGCACATTTACTTTAATTTCTTTAAAGGTTCGGCATTGCTATAAAAAATAAAAAAAAAAAAAGTTTTTGGATTGTTGGCAATTTCTACGTGTTTTGGGCTGTTCAGAGAGCTGGTAACAGTCGCAATCTTGGATTCTACTCTGTCGAACTGCTTAGTGGTTGGGTTCGAGTCCTGAGATGGCTCAGGTCTTGTTGGAGGTGGTTGCCATCAGCAGGCAGTTGTCTGCTCCGATGATTTTAGTTGGAAGGTGACAACCGAAGGTTAATGCTTCAAGATGGTGTGCTCTTGGCAGATATCGGTCTGGACATATTTTTATCTATGATCCAGGGCGGCCTGGAGCAAGCCTTTTTTCCAAATGGTGGGGGTCGGAGTTCAGTTTGAGACTGGTCTCCTCCTTGGCATGTGTCAACAGCATTCTGGTGAGAGAGCGGAAGTCCTTGGTCCTGTGGTAGAGTGTCCCTTCTCACCTGGAGTCAAGTTATGTTTTACAAGTTCTAAAGAGTTTGGAAAAAGTTTATAAAATATGTTTTACAAGTTTTAATGAGTTTGGAAAAGTTTGTAAAATAATAATATATCAGTAAAGCTGTGACCGATATCTGCCAACAAAATGGTGTCTGTCTTTATTTCATTAGGACGGGCCTTTATTTGGATGCAATGGTTCTTTGTTTTTGTCTGTGCAGTCTGGTGGGCAGTGTAGTGCATAATGAAACTGCCCCAGACTGTGCAGCAAGGGGTTAACCACAATGCTGTTTTTGTCCAGCCCCCTCTCCCGTCCAGGCCCTGCTCTTTCTGTGTTTGGGAGGGGACACCGTCCTGGCCCCTCCCGATTTCCCAATCCCACCTATAGGGTGTAATTTCTACCTATATATTGGGGTCTGGGCCGGTGTCCGGCCTCTTCCCCTGGTGTCCCAGGATCCGGAGCAGCTCTCCCTCCCTCCCTCCCTATTGTTAATGCTTGTTTTTTATTGTTTTTCTTTTTTGGTAACAGTTTCTAAATGTTTGTACAGTGAAGTCACAGCAGCATGTGTCAACAGCATTCTGGTGAGAGAGCGGAAGTCCTTGGTCCTGTGGTAGAGTGTCCCTTCTCACCTGGAGTCAAGTTATGTTTTACAAGTTCTAAAGAGTTTGGAAAAAGTTTATAAAATATGTTTTACAAGTTTTAATGAGTTTGGAAAAGTTTGTAAAATAAAAATATATCAGTAAAGCTGTGACCGATATCTGCCAACAAAATGGTGTCTGTCTTTATTTCATTAGGACGGGCCTTTATTTGGATGCAATGGTTCTTTGTTTTTGTCTGTGCAGTCTGACTAGGCCATTTTTTGCAATTCTAACCAGTGTCACTTTCAGGGTACTTTTCCACTTGTACATAGCTTCTGATGCGAATGCATAGGAAGCAATATGCTAATGACCCTCTGCTTCAAGTGTGAGCTGAGGATCATGCGACTGTGATGTGATCTTGTAATCATATCACAGCTGTGGAAAAGATGGAGGGAGCACTTTCTCCCCATCTCCTCCGTTGTTTGCCTCTGCGTACATCACACTGCAGTCGTATAACATGCGAGTGCAGTGCAATGTTTCACGCCCCCCATAGTCTTGCATGTGGGTGCGTGAGCTGAGACTCGCTGTCAAACGCAGCATGCTGCAATTCATTTCTCATGCCGCTGTGGCATGAGAAATCAATCGCAGATAGACACTGCCCCATAGTTTTGCACTGGTGCGAGTGCAGTCCGATGTTTTATCAGATTGCACTCGCACATGAAAATTGCAAGTGGAATCATACCATCACAGGTTATAAAGCGGGCTTTACACGCTGCGACATCGCTAATGCGGAGTCGTTGGGGTCACGGAATTTGTGACGCACATCCGGCCGCATTAGCGATGCCGTTGCGTGTGACACCGATAAGCGATTTTGCATCGTTGCAAAAACGTGCAAAATCGCTAATCGGCGACATGGGGGTCCATTCTTAAAAATCGTTACTGCAGCAGTAACGAAGTTGTTCCTCGTTCCTGCGGCAGCACACATCGCTGCGTGTGACGCCGCAGGAACGAGGAAGCTCCCCTTACCTGCCTCCCGGCCGCTATGAGAAAGGAAGGAGGTGGGCAGGATGTTACGTCCCGCTCATCTCCGCCCCTCCGCTGCTATTGGGCGGCGGTTCAGTGACGCTTCAGTGACGTCGCTGTGACGCCGCACGAACAGCGCCCTTAGAAAGGAGGCGGTTCGCCCGTCACAGCGACGCCGCCGGACAGGTAAGTATGTGTGACGGCTGTTGTGTGACACGGGCAGTGATTTGCCCGTGTCGCGCAAGGGATGGGGGCGGGTACTCACACTAGCGATATCGGGACCGATATCGCAGTGTGTAAAGTAGCCTTAACTCTGGAATGCTTCAACAGATCCCGGTGATTCTGACTTTGTTTTTTCATGATATATTGTAGTTCAGGATAGTTATAAATTTAGGATGATATTTTTTGCTTTAATTTGTGAATAAAATGGAAATTTTACGAAAATTTAGAAAATTTAGCAATATTCAAACTTTTATGCCCTAAAACCAGAGAGTTCTGACACACAAAATAGTTAATAAATAACATTTCCCACATGTCTACTTTACATCAGTGCAATTTTTTAAATAACATTTTTTGGGGGTTTGGAAGTTAGAAGAATTCAAAGTTCATTAGCAATTTCCTATTTTTTTAACAAAATTTACAAAACCATTTTTTTAGGGACCACATCACATTTGAAGTGACTTTGAGAGGCCTAGGTGACAGAAAATACCAAAAAGTGACACCATTCTAAAATCTGAGCCCCTCAAAGTACTGAAAACCACATCCAAGAAGTTCATTAACCCTTCAGGTGCCTTACAGGAATTAATAGCAATGTGGAATGAAAAAAAAATAATAATTTTACCTAAAAATGTCACTCTAGCCCCAATTCAAACCTCTGTTTATACAAATGGGAGGGCTTAGAACAGAAGGAGAAAAAATTTGAAATTTGGAACACAAATTTGGCTGATATAGATTGCGAGCACCATGTTGTATTTGTAGGGCCCTTAAAATACCTAAACAGCAGAAACCTCCCCTCAAGGAATTTATCTAGATGTTTGGTGAGAACTTTGAACCCCCAGGGGCTTCACAGAATTTTATAACATTGAGCTGTGAAAATAAAAAAATACAATTTTACCACAAAATTGTTACTTCAACCAGGTAGCTGTTTTTTCCACAAGGGTAACAGGAAAAAATGCAATTTCTCCTGAGTTTGCCGATACCTCATATGTGCTGGAAATCAACTGTCTGGGCACACAGCAAAGCCAGCTAGGGTAAAACAGATGGCTGCAGCCTCCAGACCACAGCTGGCAGCTTTACCCTTGGCTGGTGCTCCAATTTGGAGGACACCCCAGGCTGCTTTTTATAATTATTTATAAATAAATGAAAAAAGTGGGGTCCCCCCCAAATTGGATTACCAGCAAAGGTGAAGCTGACAGCTGGTGGCTTTTATTCTCAAGGTGGGAAAGTCCATGGTTATTGGCACTTCCCAGCCTCAAAATAGTAGGCCACAACCGCCCCAGGAGTGGCACATCCATTAGATGTGCCAATCCTGGTGCTTTTTCCCTGCTCATCCTGTTGCCCTGGTGTGGTGGCAAATGGGGTAATATAAGGGGTGATACCAGCTGTAATGTCACCTGGCATCAAGTCCTGGAGTTAGTGATATCACGGCGTCTATCAGATACCTGACATCTCTGACCCAGTGAGTAATAACAAAAAATAGACAACAAAAATGTTTTTATTTGAAAAACCCTCCCCAACACATTCCCTTTCACCAATTTATTGAAAAAAAGAAGATAAAAAATCTGGTCTGCTGTAATCTCTTTGGAGGTCCCACGATGACTCTGTGTTTCAGGATATGGGGGAAAACTCAGGAAATGTATCTCCCTTTTTCTGGAAGTGCAAACCCTCCATGTGAGGAGTGTGGATGCAGTGACCTGAGAATATTGCACTCACACTGCCCTGGGACAACTGAAGGCAGTGTGAGCTGCAGTAACATCATTGCTCACAGGGAACTGGCTGAGAGCTGCTCTGTGCATGCGGACAGCATTTCTTCTGAAGACAAGGAGAAGGGGTCGCGTGGGATCAATGCTGCATCAGGTAACGGGAGACCGGAGGAGGACTGGAAGCATGACAGCCTGACAGGGAGTGACCTGGGAGGACCATCTGTGCCATCTGTCATGTCAGATTGCACATAAATCAGAGAAGGAGGATGAATGCGGCAGGCATACCACTCGTGCGGCGGTTGCCAATTTAGATCATCAAGAGGGTCAAGGATCGGGAGACTCGAACCGGGGGACGACTTTGGCCATACCAGGGGCCTGAACCTGGACTGAGGTCAAGGGGTGCTGCCCACTTCTTAGGGGCAGCATCAGGGCTAGATTGCTTGGGTGGGAGAGCAGAAGACATCCGTCCGTCCGTCCGTTATTATTTAAAATGTTTTTATATGTGCAACGTTTGAAGTGTCCTAACAAAAATGCTTATGTGTTTAAAATGTTTACATGTAATTTATATTTTACAGTTTTGAAAATAAAAAAAATAAAACCGGTGATGGATGGGCAGCCCGCGGACGGTCTGCATTTCACCAAGGGGGAATGTGGCGCCCTGGACTAGCCAGGTCGTCACAGGTAACACACACACACCCCACCCCCACTAGACAGTAACATTAGCCAAACACAAAACCCTTGTTGCCTCCCTCCAGGGTCTGATGTCCACACCAGGTGGGGTGGAGCCAAGCGGTTGGCCCCGCCCACCGAGGAGTTCACAGGCCTGGAGGCAGGAAAAAGTGACAGTTTAGTCCAGGAGGTGGAAGTGAGAGGAGTAAACACTTGGGTGTCTGGGTTTGTGGCCTAGGCACTGACAGCAAGGTTGGCAGACAGTGGTGGCCATCTGCAGCAGTGGTGAATCAACACGGAACCGTAAGGTCAGGGAGCGAAGTGAAGCCAGCACACACAGGCAGGGCCATCGGACCCCGACCAGGCTTGGAGCCGCTGATGATAGTCAAATCCGAGTGTCACCGGAACCCCAGGGGTTTCCGAACAGCAAAAGACCCGAAAGAAGGCAACCGCCCACACCGTGAGGGTATATGACGCGGGCGGCGGGGCACTGCGCTCGCTAACGCTCGGGTCCGGTGCTGCTGCTGCTCGGTGGCTCGAGCGGTGGGCTGGATCCGGGGACTCAAGCGGCGCTCCTCGCCCGTGAGTGAAAGGGGTGGTTTGGTTTGGGGAATTAGTCCGTGACGCCACCCACGGGTTGTGGTGAGGTTGAACACCACCGATGCTGGTGACGGGGATCCCGGGAGCGATGGCAGGGAGCAGCTGAGATGTTGTTTTCCCCCTCCGTGGGTAGGGGTTGGTAGTCCCAGGGCCCGGTGAGATGACGGGAAGGCAGGGTTGGTGAGGTGCAGGGTCGCGGGGACAGCGCAGCGTGGTGCCGGATGGCACTGGTGTACTCACTCAGCAACAGATGCACGCAAAGTCTCTGGTAAACCAAACGGCTGGATGGACGGGTCCCGCAGCCGGCTGCTGTGGCTTCTCCCAGACAGTTGGCGGTGGCTGCCTTTCCCTGCACCTCTGTGTATGTTTGGTCCCGATGGCTTCCCAATGGTAACCCGCTCCCCAGCGTGTATATGCGCCGGAGGAGACCTTTTGCCCGCAGGCTCTGGCCCTTGGAACTCTAGCTGTGGCGGTAGCTGTATTTCCTTCTACTGGTCAGACGGTTGCCTTCTATCGGGTATTGGCTGTTAGGAAACCCCTGGGGTTCCGGTCACTAACGGATTTGACCTCTTTAACGGCGACTCCAAGCCTGGTCGGGATCCGCAGGCCCTGCCGGTGTGTGCTGGCTTCACTTCGCTCCCCGGTTCGCCACTGCCCATCCCCGGTCCTACGGTTCCGCGTTGATCTGCCTCTCCTGCAGACGGCCACCACCGTCTGCCAACCTTGCTCTTAGTGCCCGGGTCACACACCCGGACACGGTCAGATTTCTCCTACACTTCTTCACTTCACTCCTCACTCTTCCACTTCCCTAACTGAACTGCTCCCTTTTCCCGCTTCCAGGACTGTGAACTCCTCAGTGGGTGGGGCCAACCGCCTGGCTCCATCCCACCTGGTGTGGACATCAGCCCCTGGAGGGAGGCAACAAGGATTTTGTGTTTGGCTGATGTGCCTGTCTCGGGGTGGGGGTGTATGTTGTAGTACCTGTGATGACCTGGCTAGTCCAGGGCGCCACATTCCCCCTTGGTTAAATGCAGACTGTCCGTGGGATGCCCATCCATCACCGGTTTTATTTTCACAACTGAAAAAGATAAAACATTTAAAACACAAGCATACTTTTCAGGTCACTTGAACGTTGCAAAACATATGTACATTTTTTATTAACAAAGGACGGACGGACTTCCGCTCTCCCACCCAAGCAACCTAGCCCTGATGCTGCCCCTAAGAAGTGGGCAGCACCCCTTGACCCCAGTCCAGGTTCAGGCTGCCCGAGCGGGAACGGGTACGGTGTCTCGCACCCTGCTGTCACTTCAGGGGACCCCACATCCATGGGGGACCCCTGACCCCCAGAGGATGGCCACCGGTCCTGGTGGTGGCCGGGCCCCAGCCTGCTCTGCTGCTGGCCCTTCCTCTAATCTGCCTCTCCGGAGGCGGCAACGGAAAACATGCCCCCAACTTATTTTCAATCTCACAAGTTCGTGGGCGCCCTGCAAGTTCTCAGGCATGTCCATGAAGAGTTCCTCATGCAACGGTAACACAGGGTCCCTGCGGGTCAACTTACCGGCAACGGCCGGGTCAATCACGGTGCCAATCAGGTCATTCTCTCAGTTTGATTTGTCTTATCATTCATTTTCTTATTTACACACTCAACGTATAACACCCCTAAATGGTGGTTTCCCTGTACCTAAGTGGGGGTCGGCCTAAGTTGGGGCGTGTGGACCTTCGGGGCCCAATGTCAGTGGTGACAGGCAGTGGGGCGGAGGAAACAACTGGTTCCTCTTCCCGTCTATCGTGTGGGGCAGGCGGAGACACAGGGGGGCTGGGTACAGGTGCATGCCTGGGCACTGGCTCATTGGCGGCTACTTCCATCTCTTTTTCCTCCACAGGTTGTGGGAAGAATCACTGCGCCGTTCTGCATAGGCCAATCTGCCGGGAAATCGCCCATCATGGTGTGGATTACCTCTTTGTCTTTCTCCCCAGCGGGCCTGGGGGCCGGAGCTTCAGTTGCCACCCTCAACGGTGGTGAGCATCTCTTCAGGTAATCCCTGGAAACCGTGGCCGAAGTCTTCCCCTGGTCACGACTAATCTGGTAGGCCTTCCCATTCTCCCATTCAATGGGTTGTATAACATACGGGGTGCTTTCCCATTGGTCATCCAGCTTATGGGTTCTTCTCTTTCGCTTCAGTACCACATCCCCAGGCTGAAAGGGACCTGCAGGAGCCTTCCTGTTGAAGCACTGCTCCTGCTGTCCCCGACTCTGGCACAAGTTCTTTTCTACGTATTCTTGGACCTGTCGGTACTGCGCCCTCCGCCGGGTGTCCCATCCAGTAGTCGAAGGGAGGCCTTCTGGGGCTTTCAAACCCATTGCTAGGTCTACTAGCAGCCGGCCTGGCCGAGCTCTCATCAGGTACGCTGGTGTACATTTGGTAGAGCTGGAAGGGATGTTGTTGTACATATCGACCAGGTCAGGCAGCTTTTCTGGCCACAGGTTCCGCTCTTCTAGCGGTAACGTCTTGAGGAGACCCAGGACCAGGTGGTTCATTTTTTCACACATGCCATTGGTCTGGGTATGGTAAGGCGTGGTCCGAATTTTCTTGCAGCCGTACAACTGGCAGAATTCTTGAAACACCTCCGCTTCAAAAGCCGGGCCTCGGTCGGTAAGCACCCTCTCCAGGTACCCGTGCGGTCCGCAGAAATAGGCCTGGAATGCTCTAGCGGCTGTACGGCCGGTCAGGTCCTTGACTGGGACAACCACCATAAATCTTGTATAGTGGTCTACAATGGTCAGAGCGTAGGTGTACCCACTTCGGCTAGGGGTGAGCTTCACGTGGTCAAGGGCAACCAACTCCAGCGGCTGATGCGTAATGATTGGGCGCAAAGGGGCCTTCTGGCTGGCCTTGTCCCTTGGGTTAGCGGGTTAGCGGGTTATTGTCCGTATAAGCGGTGAACTTGGCTGCCGCTAGGTAATGGCGGAATCGCTCGGTGATGGCCCACACCAATGCTAGGAGCTCAAGCTTGAAAGAGCTGTAGTTCTCAGGGTTCCTTTCCGTAGGTCAGAGTTTCCGGCTTGCATAAGCGATCACCTTCTCCCTTCCATCCTGGACCTGGGATAAGACTGCTCCCAAGCCTACATTACTGGCATCGGTGTAGAGGATGAATGGGAGACTGTAGTCGGGGTACGCCAGGATTTCTTCCCTGGTCAAGGCCGTCTTCAGCTGGCGGAAGGACTCCTCATGCTTTTCTTCCCACACCAACGGGGTTCCAGGGGACCTGCCGCCCTTGGTCTGTCCCACGAGGAGGTCTTGCATGGGGGCAGCCATCTTCAGGTAGCCCTTAATGAAGCAGCGATAGTAGCCCACCAGGCCCAGGAACTGTCTCACCTCTCTCACCGTGGTCGGCCTCGGCCAGTCCTGAATGGCAGTGATCTTTTCGGGATCTGGGGCGACGCCTTCTGCGCCCACCACATGTCCGAGGTACTGCACCCTGGGCTTCAATAGATGGCACTTGGAGGGCTTCAGCTTCATCCCGTACTTGGCAAGGGACGCAAACACCTCAGCTAGGTGCTCCAGGTGGGCTTCATACGTTTGTGAGTATACGATTACATCGTCCAGGTACAGCAAGACGGTCTCAAAGTTCAGATGTCCCAGACAGCATTCCATCAGCCGTTGGAAGGTTCCAGGGGCGTTGCACAGCCCGAACGGCATGCTGTTGAACTCACAGAGCCCCATGGGTGTAACAAAGGCAGTCTTCTCACGGTCCTCAGGTGCCACGGCCACCTGCCAGTACCCACTGGTGAGGTCCAGGGTGGAGAAGTAGTTAGCGGTTCTCAGTGCGGCCAGTGACTCTTCAATACGGGGCAGGAGGTAGGCATCTTTATGCGTTATCTGGTTAATCTTCCGGTAATCCACGCACATCCTCATGGTGCCATCCTTTTTCTTTACTAGCACCAGCGGGGCGGCCGAGGGACTGCAGCTATCCCGAATAACCCCTGCCTCCTTCATGTTCCTCAACATGTCCTTGGTGCATTGGTAGTGTGCTGGTGGGATAGGTCTGTATCTCTCTTTAATGGGGGATGCTTGCCGGTGGGGATGTGGTGTTGGACCCCTTTAATCCGCCCAAAATCTAGTGAATGCTTGCTGAAAACTTGCTCGTACTCCTGCACCACCCGGTATACCCCTTCTTTGTGATGTGTGGGGGTAACATCAGTGCCTACATGTACAGTCATATGAAAAAGTTTGGGCACCCCTATTAATGTTAACCTATTTTCTTTATAACAATTTGGGTTTTTGCAACAGCTATTTCAGTTTCATATATCTAATAACTGATAGACTCAGTAATATTTCTGGATTGAAATGAGGTTTATTGTACTAACAGAAAATGTGCAATCCACATTTAAACAAAATTTGACAGGTGCAAAAGTATGGGCACCCTTATCAATTTCTTGATTTGAACACTCCTAACTACTTTTTACTGACTTACTGAAGCACTAAATTGGTTTTGTAATCTCATTGAGCTTTGAACTTCATAGGCAGGTGTATCCAATCATGAGAAAAGGTATTTAAGGTGGCCACTTGCAAGTTGTTCTCCTATTTGAATCTCCTATGAAGAGTGGCATCATGGGCTCCTCAAAACAACTCTCAAATGATCTGAAAACAAAGATTATTCAACATAGTTGTTCAGGGGAAGGTACAAAAAGTTGTCTCAGAGATTTAAACTGTCAGTTTCCACTGTGAGGAACATAGCAAAGAAATGGAAGAACACAGGTACAGTTCTTGTTAAGCCCAGAAGTGGCAGGCCAAGAAAAATATCAGAAAGGCAGAGAAGAAGAATGGTGAGAACAGTCAAGGACAATCCACAGACCACCTCCAAAGACCTGCAGCATCATCTTGCTGCAGATGGTGTCAATGTGAATTGGTCAACAATACAGTGCACTTTGCACAAGGAGAAGCTGTATGGGAGAGTGATGCGAAAGAAGCCGTTTCTGCAAGTACGCCACAAACAGAGTCGCCTGAGGTATGCAAAAGCACATTTGGACAAGCCAGTTACAGTTTGGAAGAAGGTCCTGTGGACTGATGAAACAAAGATTGAGTTGTTTAGTAATACAAAAAGGTGTTATACATGGAGACAAAAAAACACGGCATTCCAAGCAAAGTACTTGCTACCCACAGTAAAATTTGGTGGAGGTTCCATCATGCTTTGGGGCTGTGTGGCCAATGCCGGCAGCAGGAATCTTGTTAAAGTTGAGGGTTGCATGGATTCAACTCAGTATCAGCAGATTCTTGACAATAATGTGCAAGAATCAGTGACGAAGTTGAAGTTACGCAGGGGATGGATATTTCAGCAAGACAATGATCCAAAACACCGCTCCAAATCTACTCTGGCATTCATGCAGAGGAACAATTAATGTTCTGGAATGGCCATCCCAGTCCTCAGACCTGAATATCATTGAACATCTGTGGGATGATTTGAAGCGTGCTGTCCATGCTCGGCGACCATCAAACTTAACTGAACTGGAATTGTTTTGTAAACAGTAATGTTCAAATATACCTTCATCCAGGATTCAGGAACTCATTAAAAGCTACAGGAAGCGACTAGAGGCTGTGATTTTTGCAAAAGGAGGATCTACAAAATATTAATGTCACTTTTATGTTGAGGTGCCCATACTTTTGCACCTGTCAAATTTTGTTTAAATGCGGATTGCACATTTTCTGTTAGTACAATAAACCTCATTTCAATCCAGAAATATTACTGAGTCCATCAGTGATTAGATATATGAAACTGAAATAGCTGTTGCAAAAACCCAAATTATAGTTTCATAGTTTTTAAGGTTGAAGGGAGACTCTAAGGCGGGCTTTGCACACTACAACATCGCAGGTGCGATGTCGGTGGGGTCAGATTGAAAATGACGCACTTCCGGCATCGCATGCGACATCGTAGTGTGTAAAGGCTCGATGATACGATTAACGAGCGCAAAAGCGCCGTAATCGTATCATCGGTGCAGCGTCGGTGTAATCCATAATTACGCTGACGCGACAGTCCGATGTCGTTCCTCGCTCCTGCGGCAACACACATCGCTGTGTGTGAAACCGCAGGAGCGAGGAACATCTCCTACCGGCGTCACTGCGGCTTCCGTAGGATATGCGGAAGGAAGGAGGTGGGCGGGATGTTTACATCCCGCTCATCTCCGCTCCTATTGGCCGCCTGCCGTGTGACATCGCTGTGACGCCGCACGACCCGCCCCCTTAATAAGGAGGCGGGTCGCCGGCCAGAACGACGGTCGCAGGAGAGGTGAGTCCATGTGAAGCTGCCGTAGCGATAATGTTCGCTACGGCAGCTATCACAAGGATATCGCAGTTGCGACGGGGGCAGGCACTATCGCGCTCGGCATCGCAGCATCGGCCTGCGATGTCGCAGCGTGCAAAGTGCCCCTTAGTCCATCTAGTTCAACCCATAGCCTAACATGTTGATCTTGTTATAAAGAAAAAAGGTTAACATTAATAAGGGTGCCCAAACTTTTTAATATGACTGTAACTCTTGACACCACTCATCTAACCGCTCAGGGGGTGTGTAGTGACTGGCAGAAGGCGGTGAGGTCGGGGGAATAGCCTCCTGGATAGTGTGGGGATCTAGGGTGAGCAGCTTGGCAAGGGTAGCGTACCGGGGAAGCCTGACCTCCTCCTCCCCACAGTTTAACACCCTTACGGGCACTCTCCCCTTCTTAACGTCTACTACCCCTCGGGCGGCCATTACTGTGGGCCAGTGTTCGGAGGGCATGGGCTCTACCATGGCTGGGTAATCACGCCCCTGGGGACCTACCGCCGCCCTACACCAAATCATCATTTCGCTCCTGGGAGGCACAATCAAAGGGGCCGCGTCCATCACTCTCACTCCCCCAATCTCCCCTCCTGTTGAGTTCACTTGCTGCCGATACATCAAGGCCCAGATCTCACGCTGCACAGCCCTCTGTCGGCCTCCTGCTGCGGTGGTGGCCAGCTGCTGCAGTAGAGTCAGCACATCACTCATGCAATGCTCCATCACATTAGTCCCTAGCACTACCTTCGGGTTATGGTCGCTGGGTTCATTCATTATCACAATCATGCCCTGGTGCTGCAGTTCAGCCCGTCCCACGGTCATGGCCACTTGTTTGTACTCCACTTGGGTCAAGGGGAGTCCATCAGCTGTGATCAGTGTCATGCTACTGTCTGGGGGGGCAAGTTCATCATTTCCCCAATACCGCTGATACAGTGTTTATGGTATCGTGGTTTCCTGGGATCCAGTGTCCAGGAGGGCCATCAGCGGGATGCCGGCTACTGCCAGAGGGATAATGGGCCGGGCCCCGATGTACCGGTCCCGCGAGTCGGGGGGGGGGCACTGGGTTCTACTCCTGAGGATTGGCCCTTGGCTCCAGGGGTTGCTCGTTTAACGGACACCGTTGGGAGTAGTGGCCGGGCTTGCTACACCTGTAACAAATTGGAGGTCCATACCGTGAGTCATTGGCCCTTCTCCGCTGCATCCAGAGGATGTCCTCCGGGCTGTCGGCGAGCTGCATCCTCCCCGGGGGCTTGGATCTCGTCGGGGGCTGGAGTGCGGCGAGGATCTTGGCGAGGTCTCCATCCATGCGACGGACCTGGGCAGCCAGCTCCTCCATCATTCCGCCAAGGGCTGCAGGGGCCAAGGGAGCTGGGGGAGAAGGGGCTACCAAGATGGGAGTCGTCTTAGCTGGCCATGGGGTCGCTTCAGGGACGTCGGACGCTGGGGGCTGCAGAGCTTTGATGGCCCGTTCTTTCAGCACGGCAAAGTCCACGTTAGGGTGTTCTAGGGCCCACAGCCGGAGCTGCTTGCGGTCCTCTGGGGATCTCAATCCCTGCATGAACTGCTCGATTAACATTTTGTTGCTGTCCGCATCATTAATGCTTCAGTGTACGGAGGGAAGTTTGCAGGCGCAAGGCATAGTCTCTAATACTATCTGCAGGCCGCTGTCTTGGCTGTTAGGAAACCCTAATATGGCTCGGTGGAACCGAGGTGGACTGGGCCAGGGTTGTAGCCTGCCGGTACCGACATAAGGAACCGACCCAGAAACCGTAGCACAAAGGGGGGTACTCGGACCCTGAAGCCAGGACCAGAACCAACTGGAGCTGGTTAATTAACCAATTGAGCCCAGGACTAGAGGTCCTGTCCCACCCAAAGTCCCTCATAGAAGACAACAGCCCACCGATTAGGGATAAGAGATCAGCGCCAGGGCCCATAGATCCCATGGGCCAGCGTCTGCAGGCACGGCTCCTTAGGCCACATCCAGCCGGGAGCGGACTCCTACGTTTCAAACTGGGAAGTCTTTTCTACTTAAACAGTGCAGGAAAAGGATAGAGACCACCAGCCGGGTGGGGGATCCCGAACGCAACCGGCCGCGGCACCGGCCACCACCACCTTGGTTTACCAGAGACTTCTGTGTTTTACTGAAAGTGAGTACACCAGCACCCCCTGCAGTCGTCATTCCCCCTGCACCAGAGCCATCGGATCCCGGGCCACCATCCCTGCCCACAGAGGGGTTAACATCTTGCTGCACAACATCTCCCTCGGGTGCCCCGAAACAGCAGCGGTGGTGCCCCATCTCACCACACACCGTAGGTGGCGTCACAAATTTATTACGGCCTAGCCCATACATCTACGTCCCCCATTTTATTCGGCGTGTCCGTGAGACCCCCGGGTCCAGAGACCTTCGAGCCACCACCCCTCAAGGTCCGGGCCTGAGCAGCGACCGGCTGCTGGCACAGGGGCGGCACATTAGCAGAAGCGATGGCCCAAAGCAAAGAAAAAAGCTATACTTCCGGAGTGGTTCGGACCCAGACCATCACAACCCTCGATGGTACAAGAAATACAGAGACTCTGATCAGAGTAGTACAAGATCTTTAGAGTTCCATGAATATTATGTGTCACCCAGGGCTATGGAGTACTCGGTCCCGGGTGATGTATTGCTGGAGAGATGTCACTGGGTGGGCGTTGCCCGGTTCCGTGACCTTGGGGACGCTTTTTAAAAGGGGTGTATTTATAGGGGAGTTTAGGTAAAAGTTTATATCGTGACGCCACTTGCAGGTTGCAGCTATTTTAGTGGAGCCGTCACTGCACAGTTCTCACTACTGGGGCTGGTGTTAGTTGCAGCCTGGATGTTGGGCCCTCCGCAAGTAGGGCCAAGCCCCAGACGATAGATTATGTTGATGGGTGCAGAAAGAAAGGTAGGCCACACAAGGGGTTGCAGTGTAACTGGTTCCTTTACTCACAGTAAGATGGAAACTGGTCACCCGAGGAAGGCTAGTCTCTCAATTTTAGTCCGTATGACGTTAGTGTGAACCCTGTGGGGCCAGTTTCTATGGTCCGGTTCCTCGGTTCTCCCGTTTCTACGGTGTCCCGAACTTCAAGGTCAGCGAGGTCCTGGATGGTCCTCTCTCTGTGCAGATTTTATCAGGTCTGCCTGGAGCGTTTGCCTGAGCTAGGAGTCTGTACCCTATTGGGGCTATGATTCCAGGAGTACTCCACTGCAATCACATGCCTGGGCCCTCAGGTCACCGTCACGCTCCTGTCAGTGTCGACGTCCAGCTCCTCTCACTGTCACTGCCTAACTACCCTAACTACTGACTCTCTCTCCTCTGTCTGCCCCCTCCCACCTGGTCGTCTAGTAGACTGGATCAGCTCCACCCCTAGGTGGCCATCCATTGGGTCCAACCCTAGTCTGTCACCAGTCTTTGGGGAAAAACAGGGATTAACTGGAATGTTTTGTTGTTACCGGTACTGGTCTTCTGGGTACCTGGGGGTAGGCCCTGCATCCTGGTGGGGATGCAGTACCTTGTAGGTCCCTGATGGCTTCAGGCGCGCTACATATGCAAGAGAAGCTGACTCAGATGGAATAGCAAATGAGGATCTGCTTTGCCCCTGAGGCCTACCCGGACCTACAATATCCTTATCGGGCCTCCCCCCGGCCCCTGTACCTGAGCCTCACTACTCAAGTCTGCCGAACCCCTACAGTCCTCCACCTACTATGCCTGTTTGTGAACCGTTCCACCAAGTTCCTCAATATCTTTCATCGGCATGCCCTTGGTCTGAGCCTATACATCCGGGATCCCAGCATTCACCCACGATGCCAGCCAGTCAGGTTCTAATGGAGTCTCTTGTACACAAGCGAAGAGAGGACTGTTATCATGCACAATGTTGGTAATATGGAATTAGAGGACACCTCTAGAGGGTGTCGAAGTAATCTGCCAGGACACAGAAAGTCGCAGTTAAACTTTCGGCCCTCGCAAGCCACCCAACACAGCTCCAAACATCTTGTCGCTGGGTGTTCAATCCTACAAGATGAGTTTGAAGGCATCCCACTGACTGCTTAGTAGAGTTGATAACGGGTCACAGGTAACGACCATGACCGAGTCGTAATTCAACTGATACTTTCAAGTGTTGGCCAAGCCAGAGAGGGAGATGCTGAGCTGGGTAAAGGTGGCTAATCTGCAACCAATTCCAGTCACGGGGATCATGTGGATGAATGTTCCGCTATGTGGTTAAGATGTGAGGAAAAAAAAGCATCCTAATGGTTCCCGAGCCATTCAAAGAAAATGTACCAGTGATAAAAGTATGAATATGCTGCAAGAATTATACCAGATTATGTTCACTAAACAGGGGCCTGGCTACTGGAAACAGACCACTCAGCACAAACCTACACACAAAGCATTCCAATGACTGATCTGTATCTGTGGGATACAAAAGAGTGTTCCAGTACACCAGTCTGTAGGAGGTATCCAAGTACCGAGAAGGGGTACTCTCATCCTCCCTACTTTTCAAGAGATTATCCTGCCAGTACCTGTGGGGACCTTCCGCAACCTTGAAGGTATGGAGGTGATCATCGAACTGGTGAGCCTAGGAGAGAGAGGCCAGTATGCCCTAGTCACCTGTACACTGGCAGTGGTCCATAATGGATGAGTATGCATCAGAGCTGTGTGACATAGAGAAGTCTCCTTTGCATCGGGAGTGAAGCTGGCTCTTGTATAACTACATCAGGGCGAAGTGCTGAGTTGGAAAGAAGTGACCCTAGCTCCGATAGATGATATCTTCTGGACTTTAGCAGTCACTGCTGAAGCAGAAGAGACCCTGAACCCAGAATGGAATGGGCGAGCCATCTTGGACCAAATGAAGGTGGATGTGAAGAATCTCAGTCTGGATCATATGCAAGCAGTTGAAGCAATGATGTGGGAGAATCAGGCCATGTTTGCACGCCATGCCGCCAAATTTGGCTACACAGACAATACCACCCATCAATTACCAATGGGGGACACTTCTATTTGAGAAACACATCAACAGATACCTCCCAAGCCATACCAGGAGGGGAAGACGTTATTGAATCAAATTTTGGACTCAGGAGTGCTAAAGTCCATGGGTAGACCCAGTGGTGCTTGTCAAGAAGGATGGAACTATTCGATTTTGCGTGAAATACCAGAGTTTGAATGCGTGCACTGTGCAAGACTCATACCTTCTGCTTTGCATCGAGGAGTCCCTGACGGCCCTAGGGAAAGCTAAATACTTCTCCATTCTGTATTTAGCTGGCAGACACTTCTACCTACTGGTGGCAGAAAAAGACAAGGCAAAGACTCATAGACTCAAAGACTCCCCATGGTGCTATTTGAATTTAACAAATTGCGATTTGGACTATCCAATGCACCAGGTACATTCCAGTGGCCGATTAAGAAGTGCCTGGGCAATCTGAACTTTGAAGCTACCCTCATATACCTGGATGATATCATTGTGTACTCTGCTACCTTTCAAGAACAACTCAATAGACTTGAGCAGGTAAAGCCAAAAAAGTGTTATCTTTTCAAGAAAGAAATTGAGTACCTGGGCCATAAGGTGCAATGGCCAATGCCCAGAGCCCTGCAGGAGTTGAAAGTCTTCCTTGGATTGGCATTTATTGACGGTTCATCAAGGACTATGTGAAAATAGAGGGCCTTCTGAATGAGCTACTAAGGGGGATGGCTTGGGCACCCAAAAATCAAAGCATACCCTGGGAGCAGAAGCAAGATGAGGCCTTCCAGGCCCTGAAAAAAGCCCTGACATCAGCCGCTATCCTAGCTTATGCAGCATTTGATAAACCATTCATCTTACACACTGCTGCCAGTGTCTTTGGACTCAGGACTAGTGAGGTTCGAGGTTCGCCAATTTCATGTTTGAGTGATTTTGGGGGGTGCTCGAGATCGAACTCGAACTCGAGCTTTTTGCTAAAAGCTCAACAGTTCGAATTACGTTCGAGAACGGTTCGATCACCATAAACGTGGCTTTTCACAGTAAGGTTATGTGCACATGTTGCTATCTGAATGCGTCCTGCGTCCCCAGAACAATCCCTCTCCCTTTCCTACTCACCGATCACGGGCGTCTCGCTCCACGTCTGTCACAAATCTGCGGTGTCTCTTCCTCTTTAGAAAATGGCTGCCGCTTCATTAGTCAATTAGTTATTCCGTGCTTTCCCCGCCCACCGGCGCCTATTATTGGTTGCAGTCAGACACGTCCCCAAGCTGAGTGACAGCTGTCTCACTGCAACCAATCACAGCCGCCGGCGGGCGGGTCTATATCGTGCAGTAAAATAAATAAATAATAATAAAAAAAAAAAATGCGGTTTCCCCCATATTTGATACCAGCCAGGATAAAGCCACACGGCTGGAGGCTGGTATTGTTAGGATGGAGAGTGCCACAGTATGGGGAGCCCTCCAGCCTAACAATATCACCCAGCAGCCGGCCGGAATAGCCGCATCCATTAGATGTGACTGTCCCGGGGGACTCTACCCAGCTCATCCCGAATTGCCCTGGTGCGGTGGCAATCGGGGTAATAATGAGTTTAATCATGCCAGGCGTCTCCCCGAGATACCGTCCATGATTAAACTTAAAGTGAAAGTAAAGAAACACACACACCGAAAAATCCTTTATTTGGAATAAAAGACAAAACAAATCACCCTCTTTCACCACCTATTAACCCACAAATACCCCTCTAGGTCCGATGTAATCCGCACAACACTGTCAGCTCTGCTACAGAACACGAGTGCTCTGATCATCTCCACGTAGCAATCGTGCGGTCAGCAGAGACTTCTGGATAGAGCTCTCGCATAAGAAGTGTGAGTTCTAGTCCCGGTAAAGAATTTTTTTATTTTTTTTAAATTATAATTATTATCTATTTATAAAGTGAAAGTAAATAAACACACATCGCGAAAAATCCTTTATTTGGAATAAAAGACAAAAAAACACATTCAGCATTTTATTAAAATCCTCCAATACCCCTCCAGGTCCAACGTAATCCACACGACACTGTCAGCTCTGCTACAGAACACGAGTGCTCAATCAGCTCTACGTAGCAATCAAGTGAATCGCGTGGTCAGCTGAGAGAGAAAAGAGAGAGAGAAAAGAGAGAGAGAAAAGAGAGAGGAGAGAAAAGAGAGAGAGGAGAGAAAAGAGAGAGGAGAGAGAGAAAGAAGAGAAAGAGAAAAAAGAGAGAAAGAGAGAAAGAAGAGAGGGAATGAGAGAAAGAAGAGAGAGAGAAAGAGAGAAAGAAGAGAGAGAAAGAGAGAGAAAGAAGAGAGAAAGAGAAAGAGAGAAAGAAGAGAGAGAAAGAGAGAGAAAGAACAGAGAGAAAGAGAGAGAGACACAGAGAGAAAGAAGAGAAAGAGAGAAAGAGAAAAAGAAGAGAAAGAGAAAGAAGAGAGAGAGAAAGAGAAAGAAGAGAGAGAGAAAGACAGAAAAAAGAGAGAGAAAGAGAGAAAGAAGAGAGAGAGAAAGAAGAGAAAGAGAGAAAGAGAGGAGGAAGAGAGAGAGAGGAAGAAGAGAGAAAGAGAAGAGAGAGAAAGAGGAGAAAGAAGAGAAAGGAGAGTGAGAGAGGAGAGAAAGAGAGAAAGAAGAGAGAGAGAGAAAGAGAGAAAGAAGAGAGAGAGAGAAAGAGAAAAAGAAGAGAGAGAAAGAGAAAAAGAAGAGAGAGAGAAAAAGAAGAGAAAGAGAAAGAAGAGAGAGAGAAAGAAGAGAAAGAGAGAAAAAAGAGAGAGAAAGAGAGAAAGAAGAGAGAAAGAAGAGAAAGAGAGAAAGAGAGAAGGAAGAGAGAGAGAGAAGAGAGAGAAAGAGGAGAAAGAAGAGAAAGGAGAGCGAGAGAGAGGAGAGAAAGAAAGGAGAGAGAGAAAGAGAGAAAGAAGAGAGACAGAGAAAGAGAGAAAGAAGAGAGAGAGAAAGGAGAAAGAGAAAGAGAGAAGGAAGAGAGAGAGAAAGAGAGAAAGAAGAGAGAGAAAGAAGCGAGAGAGAAAGAAGAGAGAGAAAGAGGAAAAAGAAAAGAAAGAAAAGAAAGAAGAGAAAGAAGAGAAAGAAAGGAAAGAGAGAAAGGAGAGAGAGAATGGAGAGAGAGAAAGGAGAGAAAGAGAGAGAGAAAGAAAGGAGAGAGAGAAAGGAGAGAGAGAGAGAAAGGAGAGAGAGAGAGAAAGGAGAGAGAGAGAGAGAGCTCACAGCTGATGTCCGGCTCCTGCCCTCAGTGCATAATTAAATTATAATTATAAATATATTACAAAAAAAAAAGAAATACTTTACTGGGACTAGAACTCACACCCTCATGCTTCATAGGCGAGCACTCTATCCACTTTGTCAAATGGAGTTTTGCACAAACTTTGGTGAATGTCATGGTCCTGTTGGGTGCTGTTCAGATTGCAGATTTTGACACTCCGCCCAATGGTTTCTCTGGTGTCTAAGATCTACACAGGCAGACTCGGGTGTTGACCTGCTGGTCTCCTTGCTTCTTTGGTCACATGTTGTGGGGAGGCCTATTACATCTTCTTCCGTCGTATTTATGCCATTTGAAACCTTCCAATGTCAGCTATAGTTTATTCTATGTTGGTCTGTGTGGTGTGGTAACCAAGACTCTCAGGTGAAAGTTGTGCTTATTGCTTGGTGTTTTGTAGCTTCTTTCCTGCTCTTGTTTTTTCTCTTAAACCACTTATTATCTTTTCTACTGTTGTGTGTGCGGCGTGCTGAGTGACAGAATTTTGGTTTTCACTGTCTGTATTCATCTGTGAGTTTCTTCACCTAACTGGTGGGAGGGGGAATGAGACCAGGACTGGTCAGGAGCAGGGCCAGGAAGGAGACTCAGGCCTCTCCACCATCAAGCGTATCCTTGAGATTATGGATAGCATAGGGCCCACTAGCTTGAGGGACAGCTTAGGAGCCCAGATTCCCTGCTATACCATAGTCATCATGACAGTTTTTCTCTGAAAGATCACAGCTTTCAGAGTCAAACTTACATGACTGAAATCACACAGCCAGTGTCTGATACATGCTTTGGGCAGCATGTATTCACTGTGAAGTTCCTGTTTTTGTCCTAGTAACCTCAACTTATCTGCCTAGGATAAAACGAATCAATCGTAACTGGTGGTAACCAATAGCCAGTTTAAAAACAATTCAGCAATATTTTTTTTTTGTTGTTTAAATTATAAAAACTGTCAAAAAAACATCTATTTTGGGGGGCAGATGCTTGACCAGCCTTTGGTGTGAATATTTTATTTCAGAATGAAAATTAGCACTGAAGGAACATAAACATTTTTTGTAGTGTAAATTTAAGAATGAAAAAAAGGTGTTATTGAGGTGCTGTACTGCAGTATACCATGGATCAATCAATTCACAGTCACACAGACTCTGCAGGTTCAGCACTTCCTTGTAACTTGAATCTGTCTCCATTATTATTGACAGACTGAGAAATCACTCCCATCCATTTTCCACATTCCCCAGAGCTTCTGTAGTACACCATATCCGCATTTTGTTCCCTATCTTTAAAAGATGAGCTGTGAGCACTTCTCAGACCTGTTCTCACACCTTTATAGTCCTTGAGATATTACCCCCGATTGGCTGCACTATCCTATGTGACTTGATACCTACTGGGAGTAGGTTAACCATGAAGTGGATTTTGTGACTGTTATAAAGACTAATGCTTATATCATGCTGTCTTATTAAGCTCAAGAATCTTAACTTTACAATGATAAGAGCTCAATAATATTCCTTAATGGATTTGTCTTATGTCTTCCCTCTGGTTTTCTATGTGCTCAGGGCAATGCTATTTTAGTGATTGACAGGACAAGTGAGAAATTACAGAAAAAAAAATCCCCTTAAAAAGTATTTATCAGTGTATATATACTGTGTATATATATATATATATATATATATATATATATATATATATATCTATATATATATATATATATAGATATATATATATATATATATATGTATATATCTCCCTAATTACACAAACTATAGAACTTGTGTACAGCTATAACCCAGTTGTTGGGTCTAAAGAGCCATTTACACGTTGCGACATCGCTAACGATATATCGTCGGGGTCACGGTGTTTGTGACCCACATCCGGCGTCGTTAGCGATGTGGCAGCATGTAACACCTATGAGCGGCCTTAAACGATCGCAAAAGAGGCAAAAATCGTTGGTATGTGAGACGTCGTTCACTTACCAAAAATCGTTGCCTATTCAGTAGCGAGGTTGTTTGTTCGTCCCGCTCATCTCCGCCCCTCCGCTTCTATTGGATGGCTGCCGTGTGACGTCGCTGTGACGCCGCACGAACCACCCCCTAAGAAATGTGGCGGTTCGCCGGCCACACCAACGTTGCAGGGAAGGTAAGTCCGTGTGCCAGGTGTAAGCGATGTTGTGCGCCACAGGCAGCGATTTTCCCGTGACGCACAACCAACGTCGGCGGGTACGCTCGCTAGCGATATCGGTACCGATATCGCAGAGTGTAAAGTGCCCTTTAGACAAAGAAATCACGTATTATAGGTGAGAGCAGGACCGGTTTTAAGCAAAGTGGGACCCTGGGGTCCCCAGCGTCTATAGCAGGAGGTACTTTGTTTTTAATCAGTGTAGCTTTTAATGTGGAGGCTGCTTGAGGACCTTTGGTGATATCACGATCATGTTATCAGTCATGTGGCCGTGATCTCACCACAGATCTTATACTCTGCCAGACTTCAGGGCCTTTGGTAATATCACAATCATTTTGCTTCACCAGGCGATGGCCAGAATCCAAACAAATGGATATTAGCCATATAGGAAACATGACATGGCTAGTATCACCTATCTATGAACAGGTAAATTCATGATAGACAAGATGACGGTAATATCTCCCACCTGGGACCTTCAGGAGCAGAGATAGAATTTCAGGAGCAGTAAGCTAGAATTTCATGGCCTCTTTTCTGGTGCTGGCAGAGGAAAGAATGGACCCATACTCCTGCCTGCTTAGTTACTGAATGGTTGGGCTCCTTCACCCATACTCAACAGTACCCAGTTAAAAAAAGACTTGCTCAGTCTTGGTTAATGATACATTTCTATTGGCTATTTCTGAAGTTTTCCCAAAACAAATTAATGAGCTCGGATATATAAATGTGGATGTTCAATATAATATGGATATGCTTCCAGCTTTAGGGCCTTTGAAAGTGGTGTTTTATATGGTTACCAATACAGATGAGGGATCCTGCCAACGATTGGATCAGTTCAGGATCGCCGATCCCACCTGAGATTACCGATAGGATCAGCGATCCTAGTCAATCCTATCGTTGATCCTAGCTGAACCCATTAAATTAAATGGGAGGCAAAAGTGATTTTGTAAAATGGTGTAGGAGGGCTGTAAAAGAAAGAAAATAAAAAAGGGTTAAAGCAGAACATACTTACCAAGTCTCCTGGCAGCTGTAATGCTACTTCCGGGTCTGCTAATTATCCCGCATACATATTCATTGCTTTACCCTTTCACCAGTGTCTCTGATTGGCTGACGTTGGACCACGCCCCCACCCTCTGAGACAGTGTTTGAGATTGGTTGGAATCACACACGCTATCTGTGTCATTATACTTTTGATAAATAAATAGGTATATTTGAAAAAAAAAAATGTAGGGTTTCCCTGTATTGATACCAGCACAGATAAAGCATACAGCTACAGGCTTCAGCCTCCAGTCGTGCACTTATCGTGGCTGTATACCAATATAAGAGGAACCGCATACGACTTTTTAAAAAAAAATATTTATGTAAATACATTACAAAAACAAAACAATTTTGATACCCAGCCATGACAAAAGCCTACAGCTGGAGGCTGATATTCTCAGGCTGGGGACATCCATGCTTATTGGGACCCCCAGCCTAAAAATAGAAGCCTGCAGCCACCCAAGATTGCTGCATCCATTAGATGTGACAATCCCGGAACTTTACCTGGCTCTTCCCGATTGCTCTGGTGCAGTGGCAATTGGTTTAATAGGAGGTTAATAACAGTGCACAGCTTCAATTAAGCCCTAAATTAGAAATGAGAGGAGTCTATGAGACCCCCATTACTAATCTGTAAAAAATCCTTATTTTGAAATACTGTAAAATACAAAAAACCCACCCTCTTTCACCCCTTTATTAACCTCCAAAAAATAATGTAATCAAAACAAGGTCCCATGATGATTTCAGCTCTGCTACATCTGAATTAACAGCGTCAGCCCATAGAACATGACCGCCTGCTGTAACTTCAGGCAGAGATGGAGCCGCAGTGATCAGCAGTGATGTCACTCATGTTAGTTGCAGTCACAGCTGGAGGTTCCTATGGCCCTCCACCTGTGACTGCAGGTAATCTGACCTCAGGGGACCTCAGTGATCTCACTTTAGAAGGACCTATGAGGTTCCCTGAGGTCAGGTTACCTGCGGTCACAGGTGGAGGGCCGTGCGAACCTCCAGCTGTGACTGCAACCAACCTGAGTGAAATCACTGCTGATTGCTGTGGCTCATTCTCTGCCTGAAGTTACAGTGTGCGCTCATGTTCTATGGCCTCTCACTGTTAGTTAAGATGTAGCAGAACTGAAATCTTTGTGGGATCTTGTGTGGATTACGTGGGACCTGGGTGTTTTGGGGGTTAATAAAGTGGTGAAAGAGGGTGGTTTTTTGCATTTTATTTCAAATGACTTTTTTGGCATTTGTATTTATTTCTTTTCACTTATATATTAGTAATGTGTGTGGGTCTCATAGACGCCTCCCATTACTAATTTATGGCTTAGGCCCCCTTCACACGTCCGTGATACACGTGCGTGTTTGGTCTGTTTCCGTATATACCGGAGACATGGCCAAACGTGCACCAATGTTATGCAATGTTTGAGGACACACGTGCGTTATTTCATAATGTCCGTGTGTCCGTGTGCGTGCTACGCTTGTGTCTCCGTCTTGCACGGGAGCATGTCCGTTTTCAGCACGCAACACGCAGCATGGACCCAATGAAAGTCAATGAGTCTGTGCGCACGTCCGAGTGACACGGACGCATCTCTGTTTGCTCCCTGTATGTTTTGTGCTTTTAGCGCGATGAGCTGTCACTGAGGTTACCCGCGGCCACCACTGGATCCAGCGGTGGCCGTGAGTTACCTGACTGACAGCAGCTGATCGCGCTACTCACCTCATTTGCTGCGTGGAGCTGACAGGAGCGGCAGTGTATACTGCTGCTCCTGTCACCTTCATGCAGCAGAGCTGGATGCGACGCTGGAGGTCCGTGGATTACGCCGGACATGGAGGGCTTTGTTGGGGTTAATAAATTGGTGAGGAGGGAATTTGTTAGTGTTTTTTATTTCTAATAAAGGATTTTTCGGGTGTGTCTGTTTTTTAACTGTAACTTACAGATTAATCATGGAAGGTATCTCGGGGAGACGCCTGACATGATTAATCTAGGATTTAGTGGCAGCTATTGGCTGCCATTAACTCCTTATTACCCCGATTGCCAACGCACCAGGGCAAATCGGGAAGAGCCGGGTAGAGTCCCAGAACTGTCGCATCTAATGTATGCTGCAATTCTGGGCATCTGCTGGCTGATATTGTTAGGCTGGGGGGCTCCCCATAACGTGGGGCTCCCCATCCTGAGAATACCAGCCTGCAGCCGTATGGCTTTATCTGGCTGGTATTAAAATAGGGGGGGGACCACACGCCGGTTTTTTAAATTATTTATTTATTTCTCTGCTCCATAGTGACACGCCCGGCTGCGATTGGTTGCAGTTAGACAGCTGTCACTCAGCGTGTGGTCGTGTCTCACTGCAACAAATCATATTTGCCGGTGGGCGGGGAAAGCAGGGAATACGTGATTGATTAATGAGCGGCTGGCTTTTTCAAAAGAGGAAAAGCCGCCGGAGTTTAGAGAACAGCCGTGCAGCGCCGCGCCGGAGATCGGGTAACGGTGAGTATGCGAGAGGGGTACTCCATTCAGTCATTCTGGTGATTAGCGGTCACCGGTGAGTCCTTCACGGGTGACCGCTAATCAGGACGCGACACAGACAGAACCGCGGTATGACAATGAAGTCGGGTGAAGTTCACCCCAGTTCATTCTCTACGCGCGACACTGTCTGCTGTCAGCGGGTATGTATCTACGACATTGTGCATCACAAACACGCATAAGTTCACATGGACAACACATACACATGTCAGTTATTTCTCTCACGCATAAACGGACAATCAACACGCGCACACGGCTAGCATACGGCATTCACACAGATGTCACACGGACACCAAAAAAGGACACAAAAACGGAAGACGGACCCGAAAAACGGACGTAACACACGTGCGTGTTTTTTCATGGACGTGTGAAAGGGGCCTTAGTGGCAGCTGTAGGCTGACATTAACCCCTTATTACCCCGATTGCCACCACGGTTTTTAAAATGGTTTAATTAAATCATTTTTAAAAAGCTGCATGCGGTTACCCTTATTTTGATACACAGCCAAGATAAGCAAATGGCTGGGGTTGCAGCCTGTACCCATATGCTTCATCTGTGCTGGTATCAATATATAGGGGGACAACATAGCATGTTTTATATGTATAGTATTTATTTATTTTAGGCTGCTTTCACACTACGTCTTTTTAACATGCGTCCTGAACGTTTTTTTGCTGCAAAAGCGGATCCTGCTTTTACAGCAAAAAACGCATGCAAACGCATGTGTTACTTTGCAGGATCCTGTCACTGGATGTTTAGGGGCGGGCATTGGAGTCATGTGATCGGGAGTGATGGGAACTAAACGTGCCAGACTGGGAGCCGGCATCTGACAGCTACGAGGCTCGTAACCAAGGTAAACATCGGGTATACTTGCTTGGATACCCGATATTTACTTTGGATACAAGCGTCTGCAGCTGCTAGGAGCCGGGCTCCCTGCACACGTTACCAACGTAAACATCGAGTAACTAAGATAAGTGGTTACCCGATGTTTACGTTGGTTACGAGTGTCCGCAGCTCTCAGGTGGGGGAGAGGGAGGGGGAGAGACAGAGAGAGAGGGAGGAGAGAGACAGAGAGGTAGGAGAGAGATAGACTGATCACGGGGCTGGCTTCTGTGCATGCTCAGTAGAGCAAGCAGGATCCTGTCTATCAGCATGCCAGCGTTCACCTGCGTTTGCGTGCTGTTTAGTCAGGATCCAGTGACTTGCAGTATTTGGACGCAGCTCAAAAACGCTACAAGTAGCGTTTTTGAAAGATGTTAAAAAACTGCAAGTCGCTGGATCCTCACTATAACGCACGCAAACGCAGGTGAACGCATGTTAACGCGAGTCCATTGCAAATGCATTGAAATGAAAACGCATTTGCACTGGATCCGCTTTTGCGTTAAAAAAACGTTCATGACGGATGTTAAAAAAACTTAGTGTGAAAGCAGCCTTACACCTGCAGTATAACGCTTTCAGAGAGAGTGGGGGTGCGGTATGACTGCAGCCTATCAGAGATGCCAGTGGGTTTGGAAAGCAGTGAATATATTTGAGGGATAATTAGCAGCCCCGGAACTAGTGCTGCAGCTGCGGAGAGACTCGGTAAGTATGTACTGCTTTAACCCTTTTGCTTCGTTTTTTTTTATAGTGGCCAATCACAGACATGCCAATACTTTACATGACTGGGATTGGGCAGGGAGAGGATGATTTTTGCTATTTGAACAGTTACTGATCCTTGGCAAGATCACCAATGTTTGCGGTAAATGGCCATTAAGTAATATGGTTTTGAATTTAAAAAATTGGTTGAAAAACGCATATCTAAGTTTTTTGCATGATAATCTGAAATTTTTTTATATGCTACTGTGAGCATAACCTAACAGTACTGAAGACCAAGATTTCAATTACTAGTTCTGTAACCCTAAAAGCTCAGTCTTTTTGGCCGTTTTATAAAGACTTCAGTGCAGAGATCTTCATTTTAATAAAGCAGTTGATTATTTGCACATTTTTTTCAAGCTGAAATCTGCACTCGAATACTTTAACCATATGATTGTATTTTCCTTAACTCTGAGTCAGAAATAATAGTACGAAGCACAACGTCTAAACATAGTTTGACTTTTAAACACTAAAAACAGATTATTTTTTAGTCGAGGCATATTTAATACTTAGCTGTTATAATAATTACAGTAACATTTTACCGCTCCCACATTATCCAGTAAAGCAAAAAAAAAAAAAATAAAAATAAAAAATCAGATTCAGTTACAATTACAAGAAATAATAAAAAAGAAAATAAATAAAATGTTATTTACATTTTCAAGTACGGTATTACAGTTTGGAATTTATTCTTCCTCTGGGTAATAGCCAATTCAAGAAAGGAAGCAACTAATCTGCACAACTCCACTGATAGACAGCATTTTTGACTGAGCATTGATTGAAACCATATTTCCTTCTTAGTAGTGTTGGCAAATAGCCACCTCACTCCTGACGCTGAGGCCAGGACTAGCTCTGTTCACTGTAATTTCAATTTGAGTCCCGTTGACCTTTTTTTCGTGTCAGTAACGGAAAGCACCTTTCACTTATTAGGAATAAACATAGTTCAGCTCCAAACAGAACTCAATGTATAGATTTTTTTTTACAGATTTGTTTGTCAGGAAAAATAATTGAAAATTGAAAAACATGTAAATGTCAAGGTACTAACTTTATAACATTTTATAACTTTTTGGCTATGGTTTTGAAACCTTATTATGCAGTCAATAGAACAAAACAGGCATTGTCTCCTTGGATAGACTGTAGGCATTTTGCCTTAGGATTTTTCTATAAGATTTCGGTAAAATATCTTGGAAGTCATTTATGTTTCCCAATGTATAAAATATTGGTCACATTCTAGTTCTGCTTTCCACATTACATCCTCACATCTGGAAAGATACTATATACTATTGCTTTGTACTAGTTTCAAGTAGTGGGAAAAACAAAATATCATTTTAACAAGTTTCCACAAGGAAAGGATTGATTTTGGCTGCTGGAAGGTACAAATCAAAGTGTGACAGAAGGAAGGAAGCCATTAAGTCTGATACATATATCAGATGATATAAGCATGTAAGTAGGTAAAAAGCATGTGTACCATAATGTTTCAGCATACTGAATTACCAAGGAAAAAAAAGCAATGGTTTCTAAATTTATTGTTGCTGTAAAAGTTAAGAGTCATGTGATATGTTGGTTTTTTTCTATGTTAGATGTCATTGCAGTTTTATTAGGATACTTCTCGATGTTCTGCTTCTAATAAAGAAGAAACTGAGAATAAAAATAATAATATGTAGATACATTCAGCTATAATTCTGTACACCTCACTTAGGTAGATGACTTTAAAAATGGCATAAAAAATTGGAGTATGGAATTTTCCGAAAACTTTGTAATACCCATGAAGTTAAGGAGTGTACTATCAGTCTGTTCTGGCATTCATTAATTTTCTACTCATCTGAGCTGCGTTGTCTTGTTGTTAAAAGAGAGTTTATTCTGCTTGTTGATCTGTTTCTACTACTTGCTCTTTCTTGCCTTCCAAGCCTTCCTCCTTGTCTGGCGGCACTTGAAGCTGCTAGTCCATTTCCCCGAAATACACTTTGATGTCCGACATCCTTGTCTAAGCAGTTGAAAGTAAGGGCTACCCCTACATTACTTTTCATCACCCTAGAAGTCCCATCAGATGAGCCATCAAAGCATCTACCCAGTGCAATCTCCTTAGCGGTTCTTGGATCTTGATCAGTAACAGTATAAATGCCATAGTTATGTCCAAGTGGATCAAGAGGAGCAAGCATAGTATACTCGTTGGTGTCATTGTTAACTGCCATTGGTAGATGATTCACAAGATACTCATGAAGCATGCTGTTTATGGCATCCCTTCGACAGCTTCCTTGAGGAACAATCTTCACAAGTGTACGATCTACTCTGTCTTGATCATACAGCATACCACTACATTTAAATTCCACACATGCTGTAGAAATGCTGGATTCGTCTAGATCTCTGGTGCTCCGCACATCTCGAATGCCGTATAGTTGGCCAACTGTTTCTGGGTGTGTGCCGCCCATATTTCGGGACCTTACAATAATTTCTTGAGGCCCAACAATTTTAACTTTCATGTAACAAGCCCTGTATTCCATTGGCTTTGGCCACCATACTAAGTAGTCCGCAGTCCAGCTCATTGGGTCATCTTCATTAAACGATACGGTATTGAAGTCATATCTGTCACCTTCTATTCTGTAAAATCTAAAATGTGCAGCACTGTGGGGAGCCTCTTCACATTCCAGAAGTTTGTCATATGCATAAACAGGACCATTGCTCTCTTCTGCAACATTTGGAGTTGGTTTGGCCACATTGATGCTGAAAGCTGTCTTCTTGACTTTGGAATCATCATGATCTGTTCTTCTGTAATTTAATTTATTTAGGTAAGGTTGTGGAACACCAATTCTATTAGGATTAAACTTTGGAGAGGATTCTACTGCTTCCAATTCTTCTCCTCCCAACGTGGCAGTTACAAATGCAGAGTAAGCATCAGGGCTTTTGTCATCACAAAATGCAGGTAAACATGCCCCATTAGGACCAGTTATAGCACTGTCAAATCGTCCCCAAGCACGAGGATTGGATGAAAATCCTGACACAGGTTCCATGTTGATTAGGTTCATCACTACACCTTCTATTTGTTCACTTGGCAAAAATCTTTCACTTCTATAACCACGAACTTTCACATAGCATCTCCGACTTTCAGGAACATCGAGGTTGAACAATCTTCTTTCTCTAATTTCCATGTTACCCACAAGAAAAGTCCTCTCTTCTCTTTTACCTCTTTGAACTTTTGATTGTTGAAAATCTCCTTCTTCTTCCCAAAGTCCAGTTTCTGGATTTAGAGACCATAATTTCATTCTTTCAAGGTGTTCTGACATTTTGACCTGAGAAGAGTCAAGGTATACTTTAACAGCTCCAGCATTCAAAGATTCAGTGGCTTTTTCATCAGTAAAGTCTACTGAGAACATTCCATATGAACGTAGGGGCAAGGTGTCACCTTCATCGTTGACAAAATTTAAATCACTCTGTGCAGCTTGTGCAGTAGATATATTTCTTGGGTCTAAAAACGTAACACTTGCCTTTACTTGTCCATTGTAGATCTCTCCATTTTGTCGATAGAAAGAATTTGGTGGAATTTCCAATTCAGCTATAGGATCACTGTTTTCTACATCTCCTAATAATATCTGGTTTGTCCTTGTAGAGTCCAATATTACAGGTTCTTTTTTCCTCAGAAGAATGACTTCATGAAATACAGCACCTCCCTTTTTATTGAATGGAAGAACCTTTGTGGTATTGACAAATTTTTGTAGTCGGTCAACAAACGTAAGAACCAACCTCTCTGTTTCTGCAGGAACCTGAATTGAAAAGGTACCTTTATAACCTGTCATGCTAACCCTGTTTTTTCCCATGTAAATGTGTCCAAATCGCATTGGTTCTCCAGTATCTGCTGCCACTGCTCTTCCACGTACAATTATTTTGCTGTCCGTACACTTTAAGCAACCACATTCCACAGCAACTTTAATGGGGAGAACATAACCCTGGCAGGAGACTTCTTTTAGTTCTGTCTTAGTAATTCCACAGCAGTAGGGCACAGTGTCCTTGCATCGCAGTCCATTGTCCAGATCCCCGGGGCAAGATATAGAGGGACATTTCCCAACATTGTAGTAGAGTGAATTAGTGTCATTTTGAAAACAGTCATGAGGAAGTTGGATGAGATGATTCTCTGGATTTGGGCTGCAGGCATCACCATCTTGAGCTGTAGGAAAAAAAATAGTTTTAATAATGACACTTCACTGATAATTTACTACTTCACATTTATCACACTAGAGATAGACAGATTCGTTGAAGTTTCGACCATTAAGTGATAACAAGTATTGTTAGAAACAAATAAAGAATAATTATTTTTACAATTAGAGGATGAACACATGATCATATTTAGAACAGAAAATAGTGTATAAGAAATACAACAGTTTTTTAAAATCTCAATTTAAACCAGAATTATTGTTCCTTTTTCCTTTAAGGGAACCTGTCAGGTGCAATACGCACCAAGAGCCACGAAGAGTTCTAGGTGCATATTTTTAATCCCTGCCTAATGGTCCCTGTATCTAGTAGCATAGATAAGGAGATCTTTAGAAAAGTACTTCTAAAGATCTTTTATCATATGCTAATGAAGCCAGCGACTAGTCATAAGGATGTTATTTCCCTTGACTAGTTGGCCTCCTTAGCATGTAAGCATGCCTCTGTGGGCGTGCTAGCATGCTAATAATGCACAGAGTCATAGGTATGGTCGATCTCACTGCTCTCTGCTGCCACCACGCCGGACGCTGGATTTCAGCTCAGTGCAAATGATCAGAAGTATCAGACTTCCAGCTATGTGCACTATGAAGCCGGGTGTACTTGTCCCGGCTTCAAACTGGTGTAGTGCACATGACCGAAAGTCCGGGGACGTTCTGATCATGTGCACTGAGCTGAAAACCTGTGGTGGCAGCAGAGAGGTGAGGGGGACCATGCTGCTAATGCTGTGCATTCATTAGCATGTTAGCACACCCACAGGGACGTGCTACGATGCTAAGGGGGCCGACTAGCCAAGGGAAATAACGCCCTTGCTACTAGTTGCTGGCCTCATGAGCATATTATAAAGAATCTTTAGAAATACATTATCTAAAGATATCTTTATGTACGGTACTAGATCCAGAGACAGTTAGGCAGGGATTAGCAATATTCACAGAGAACTGCTTGTGGTTCTGGGTGCATATTGCACCTAACAGGGTCCCTTTAAGGTGAATCTGTCACCAGGTTTTTGTTACCCTATCTGAGAGCAATAGAATGTAGAGTCAGATACCTTGATTTCAGAAATGTATCAGGTACTTCTAAATCTCTGTTTTATCTGTTGAAGATCTACCAATTCTCTGAATGAAGAGCTCTGTAAAACCTCGCCTACATCACAGATTGGTTGTTTTCTGTGTACACAGTGCATAGGCTGAAAGCTAATCAGTATTGGGGGTGGAGTTATTCACTGCAAATGAATATGGCAGCAGATTTACTTACAAGTAAATGACAAATCGCTGGAGTCAGTTTCTCCGTCTCTACATTATGTTGCACTCAAATTAGGTGACAAAAACTTGTTGACAAACCCCTTTTAATAAATTTAAATCATTGTGTTTTTCAAATGTGTTCAATGTAAAAGCAATAGTTTTTGGATTATTGAAGGAAGTATTATTTTAACACTTTTTTTTAAACTATAGTTGTTTTTATAATGTTAAATTGCAACTTACCAATAAGCGTGAGTCTAGCATGATTGGATTTGGCAAATCCAGCATCATTTTTAGCTTTACAGTAGTACTCTCCCGCCTGGCTTGGCTTGAGCTTACGAAGGATTAGCTGGTTACTAGATTTATGGATATTTTGCTCCAAAAGAGTTCCATTATGGTACCTGAAAAAAAATTATACAATTGTAAATAATCACTTCAATTAGTACACTAAAGTGTGAAAATATGTGACTAAAATGCTTAAATTGAAATTGTCACATTGAACTAGCAATCTGATCTTCCCATATTATAAAGCAGAAGGTAAGCAGATTCTTATAAAAAATAGAAAAAATATTTAGTTTAATTTGCATCAAGTGGGAGGTCCTAATCAGTGATTGAAAGCTTTTTCTGTATTCCCATTGAAACCCATCAATCTGAATAGGACTGACCATCTATGCACACAAAACAAGTGTTATAATTAGTAAACTACAATCAAATACTGAGTCTTAAAAGGGAATCTGTCAGCAGTGTTTTGCTATGTAATCTGAAGACAGCATACTGTAAAGGTTAACATACAGATTACAGCCTGGTTTCTCTTATCACAAAGTATGTTTTTCTTTACCTGCAATGTTAAGTTAAGCTTCAGTAGTTTTATCATTAGTGGACTCTGGAGTGTGTGAGCTCAAGGCAGACTCCACCCCCTCTGTAATTAGCAGATTCTCTTTAATAAATGGTGGGGTTAAGTAAGATGAGCCCCTAAAAGAAATGTACTCCGTAATTTATTTCACTGTTGTGGTGTAAATTAAGATAAATTTGTCTGGTGTGCAAGGATCTACCCACTTTTTAAAAAATTGGACGGACCTGGTCAAAATTCCTAAAACCCCCAATAGCGACAATACAAGATTTACAAAAATGTAACAACATTTCAAACAAATTTTGCGGATCAATGCTATGTGTATATTTTTTGAGCATACACAGAGAAGAGGAGCCTTGTGGCAGAATAGTATATGGCCATTTTGCAGTCCAATAATGAACCCCTTTATGTGTTTGTGAAAGAAGCTGCTTTCTGGCTGCAGAGGTTGCACCAATGGTTTGTCCGTCCCTGATGTGGCCTGCTGCCTTGTGTTTTTATGTGGACACAGAAATCCATGACTATTTCTAATAGTCTTACTCTAGTACGAGTATTCTGCCATAAATTGCTTCATGTATACTTTTCTTTAGCACCAATTTTAGACAAAAAACTGGATCTTTAGTAGAGGTGAATATGCTGTAAACAGTTATAGTTTCCATTTCTGCTCATAATAAACATCATGACCTGGGTTTGAGAAGTTTAGAAATCTACAGGTATATCGCAATAAATTAGAATATCATCAAAAAGTTTAATTATTTCAGTAATTCAATACAAAAAGGGAAATGCATATATTATATAGAGTCATTACAAACAGAGTGAATTATTTCAAGTGTTTATTTCTGTTAATGTTGATGATTATGGCTTACAGCCAATGAAAACCCAAAAGTCATTATCTCAGAAAATTAGAATAATTATCACAAATCACCTGCAAAGGCTTCTTAAGTGTTTAAAATGGTCCCTTAGTTTGGTTCAGTAGTCTACACAATCATGGGGAAGACTGCTGACTTAGCAGATATCCAGAAGGCAGTCATTGAAACACACCACTAGGAGGCTAAGCAACAAAAGATCATTGCTAAAGAAGCTGGCTGTTCACAGAGTGCTGTATCCAAGCATATTAATGGAAAGTTGAGTGGAAGGAAAAAGTGTGGTAGAAAAAGGTGCACAATCAACCAGGATAACCGCAGCCTTAATAGGATTGTTAAGAAAAGACCATTCAAAAGTGTGGGGGAGATTCACAAGGAGTGGACTGCTGCTGGAGTCAGTGCTTCAAGAGCCACCACACACAGACGTATCCAGGATTTGGGCTACAACTGTCGCATTCCTTGAGTCAAGCCACTCATGACCAATTGACAACACCAGAAGTTTCTTACCTGGGCCAAGAAGAAAAAGAACTGGACTGTTCCTCAGTCGTCCAAGGTGTTGTTTTCAGATGAAAGTAAATTTTGCATTTCATTTGGAAATCAAGGTCCCAGAGTCTGGAGGAAGAGTGGAGAGGCCACTATCCAAGCTGCTTGAGGTCTAGCGTGAAGTTCCCACAATGATTGATGGTTAGGGGAGCCACGTCATCTGCTGGAGTAGGTCCACTGTGTTTTATCAAGACCGAAGTTAGAGCAGGCGTCTAACAGGAAATTTTTCCATTACCTGTTTACTAACCACAGTATCACTGTGCTTGATTGGCCAGCAAACTCGCCTGACCTAAACCCCATAGAGAATCTATGGGGTATTGTCAAGGTATTGTCAAGAGGAATATGAGACACCAGACCCAACAATGCAGACGAGCTGAAGGCTGCTATCAAAGCAACCTGGGCTTCCATAACACCTCAGCAGTGCCACAGGCTGATCGCCTCCATGCCACGCCGCATTGATGCAGTAATTCATGCAAAAGGAGCCCCGACCAAGTATTGAGGCATTTACTGTACAGACTTTTCAGTAGGTGCCAACATTTCTGAGTTTAAAATCATTTTTTCAGTTGGTCTTATATAATATTCTGAGATAATGACTTTTGGGTTTTCATTGGCTGTAAGCCATAATCATCAACATTAACAGAAATAAACACTTGAAATAGATCACACTGTGTGTAATGACTCTATATAATATATGTGTTTCCATTTTTGTATTGAATTACTGAAATAATTAAACTTTTTGATGATATTCTAATTTATTGAGATGCACTTGTAGAATCCTGCTACAAACCATTATATTCACAAATTTCAACATTAACTGAAATGTTGTTGATTAACGGTGTTCGATGTTCGCACAAAACATTGACTTTACCAAGAAAACAGAGTTCGTGTTCGGAAATCGGTTCTTTATGTATGGAAACCACTTGATTGAGCATCGCTGTGTTCGGGTACTCTTGGTGCTTGGCCCAGTGCGAGGCACTTGTGGTGTTTTAACGGCTCGCACTGGGGTAACAACAGCATGATCAGATTTACTATACACTAACAAAACAAAATGGAATAACCCTGCCCACCCACCCCGGAAGTGATCTACTTATGGTTGGCTGCATGTAAGACCCGAACTGCCCAATCAGTGACTTTGGTGAGGGTAACTGTGGAAAAAGAAGGCGTAAAAATAGGGTTTTACCCGGTATGACACGTGGGGGCAAGTGTGGGTTAGAACACTCATCTGATGGGGTTGTGCAAGTCACGTAGTAAAAGTGGAAGGCAGCGGTCCCGCAGTGTAGATATATTCCAAGAGGTAGAGCAGAAAGCAGGTATCAAAATCCGCACCATACCACAGAGAGTCCAGATGCTTGTTAGTGAATCCTTTCTTTCTTTATTTTTTACACAGGTCTATGCGTTTCGAGGACATATCCGTTGGATATGTCCTCGAAACGCGTAGACCTGTGTAAAAAATAAAGAAAGAAAGGATTCATTAACAAGCATCTGGACTCTCTGTGGTTTGGCGCAGATTTTGATACCTGCTTTCTGCTCTACCTCTTGGAATCAATCAGTGACTTTAAATGGGTTTCAGGTCAAGTCTAGATCTCAAATCGACCTTTATCTAAAGTCCGGCTGAACCTGCCAAACTGTACTTCCATGGGTCCGCTCATCTCTACCGCTGATGCCTTCATTACACATGCCTAATTCACACAGGAATGCTGGTTGCATTTAAGTAAAACTGTGTGGATAAATTTGTCAGTGCCACTTACCATAGATATTGCTCTACGGCTGGCTCTCCCTCAGCATTGCAGCAAAATGTGACGCTTTGCCCCACTCGCCTCACCTTGGCTTTAGGATTTTCTAGCATATAAGGCTTTTCTGGGGAGAAAAGGATCAGAAAGGATAAAAAGTGTAAATGAGAAAAATTGGGGATTATATTGTATAAGCATAGATGGTTTCCAAAGATATTTGGTAAAATAAAGATCCATTTCATGTAGCATTAGTGTAAAAAATTAAAGTAAAAGTTGTCTGGAGCCACCAATTTTCATAGCATGGGTCAACTAGTCTATAACTGTATGGGAACTTCACGGCTTTCTCCTTAGGGCTGTCTTTTATTATTTTATGCTATAAGGTGCTGCTGAAGGTATCTGATCACAACCTATTTGTTGAGGCAGTCAAACATTATCTTAACGTGGTTCTTCTTTCTGGATCTCTCTGTCTTATGTAAACAAATGCTCACCTTGCCGTCCATTATCCAGTGGACCCTATACTGTAGGTTGCTCTAGTTTATTATTAGGTAGATAGTAATAGAATCAGTGTCGTGGGTCTTGAAACTTCCAGGAAACCAACAATCTTTTTGTAAATCAGAATTTTGGTGATTTATAATTGCAAAAACCCAATCAAAGTTTTCTTGTTTGTAGTTTTTATTTATTTTTACTTATATTCCATGGCACTTTAAAGACTTTATCACTGTTTCCACTATATCCAACAATCTAAATTCCCTCAGTATCTCTTTGTAGTGTGGGAGGAAACCTAAGAACCTGGAGGAAACCCAAGCAAACACGGGGGGAACATACAAACTCCTTATAGATATTGTTGTCATGAGTGTCTAGGGGAAAACAGGATAACCTATTCTGGCCCTATAAGGCTGGGGTCCCTGCGCTCACCCTAACACCCGAAGGTACCCTTGAAGGTAGGGAGGTCAAGGCCTCCAACCTAGGCCATATCTCCTGTCCTTGTCGTTGATGATAAGAGCCCCCTCCACAACCCACCACCCGGGGGAGGGGTAAGAACAGAAGTCAACACAACACCAATAAATGTGTACAAAACAGAGGTAACAACTACAACAACTCGTACACATGGAAACCACACACAATGGAGTCACTAAAAGTGCACGAAGGGAAGCACTTGGCCCATCATTCACAAATGAGTAATAACATCCCTGACATTCAAGATATAAAAAAATACAATAAAGTCACTTTACTCTTACCTTTCCTCTTCATTTTAATATTGATGGATGAGGATGATCCATTGCTTTCAGGAACATTCACATTCACTACAGAGTATTTTTCTAATTTCAACTGCAATGTGCTGTTAGGGCACAACCCAATTACACGGAACTGCCCTTGGCCATCAGATACTGCTTTCACTCTGGGTTTTTTTGAGATAACATAAACATTTACACCAGCAGCGGGAGCTCCGTCTGGAAGTGTGACTGTTCCATACAGTATTTGGTTTTTACATTCACACACACTGCAGTCTGTGCTTGCTTTGCCCATAGGACAGGTGAGGCTGCATACTATGAGAAAATAGAAGGATGAATGCAACATGCAACTTTATAACCACAAGGTAAGTGTTAACAACAATTATGTTAGTTTTTTTTATTAGTAATTAGTTATTAATCTGAAATCATCCGACTCCAACTCCGAAATATTTTCTGAACCCATGCATTCCTTAACCAAGATTCTGCAAAAACACTAGTGCATTCCCTCATCATCTCCCGCCTCAACTACTGCAACCTCCTGCTCTGTGGCCTTCTTTCTAACACTCTTGTTCCCCTCCAATCTATCCTAATCTCTGCCACCTGACTAAGCCACCTGTCCTCTCACTATTTCCTGGCCTCTCTACTCTGCCATTCCCTAAACTGGCTTCCCATTGTCCAAAGATTCCAGCTCAAAACCCTAACCATGGCATATAAAGCCATCCACACCCTGTGTCCTCCATACATCTGTGACCTAGTCTCCCGGTATTTACCTGCAAACAACCTCCGATCCCAACAAGATCTTCTACTCTACTCCCTTCTGATCTCCTCTTCCCACAATTACATACAAGATTTCTCCTGTGCCACCCCCATACTTTGGAACTCTCTAACTGAACATATCAGACTCTCGCCTACTGTGGAAACCTTCAAATGGAACCTGAAGACCTACCATTTCTGAAAGGCCTACACCCTGCAATAACGCTCAGTCCACTGCTACACAACCAACTCTACCCTCACCTACCGTACCCTCACACATAACCTGTAGAGTGTGAGCCCTTGCGGGCAGGGTCCTCTCTCCTCCTCTACCAGTCTGCGCCTTGCAGTGTTCATGATTATTGTATTTGTTTTCATATGTTAAGCGCCATGGAATAAATGGCATAATAATAATAATAATAATAATAACAATAATAAGAAAAGCCGAGTGTAGTTAATTTTCTTTTACCTGTACACGGGGCACCTGTACATCTGCGCCCTTCCTCAGTGGGTCCATTACAGTGCTCTTGCCACTGATCCTCTGCTAAACAGGTCCTTCTTCGAATCTGCATGCCATTACTACCACACCTGGCTGAACACATGCTCCATGGTGACCATTCTGACCATGGTTCTTTTGGAACTGTAGGTTGAAAAACTGGAACAGAAGAATCAGTTTAATGTTAATATATATACCGTGAATATATATATATATATATATATATATATATATATATATATATATATATATACACATATACAGTACATACACAAAATGAGCCTAATTGCACAAAACAATGGCAATATGAGGGTGCTTCTCTTTGCACTTTTGCTAAAGCATTATTCTTAAATTGTCTCTTAGGCTATGTGTCCACGAGAGAATGTAGCTGCGGGTTTTTCTGCATCAAAATCCGCAGCTTTCCCGCAAAACCTTTTCAAAGGTGCGGATTCGCCGCGGATTTACCGCGGAATTGCCGTGGATTTGATGCGGATTTTGGTGCGGATTTTTTTTTTTCCCCAATTTTAAAGCCAAAATCCGGATGAAAATCCGCAACAATAATTGACATGTTGCAGATTTTTCCGGACCAAAATCCGCACGAAATCCGCTGCGGAAAAATCCGCAGCATGGGCACAGCATTTCTAAAATGCCATAGAAATGGCTGGGAAGTGCCAGTGCTGCAGATTTTCGGGAAATCCGCGGCTTTTCCACGAGAAATCCGCGGCAAAATCTGCGCATTTTCCGCAGCGTGGACACATAGCCTTAGGCAGCTCACACATTTCCAGGATCCTTACTTTCTACTTTCTAGGGGGTGAGCATTCCTTCTTAAGTGACAGTTCTGATGATAGGAGAGCTATAGTATTAGTAGAACCATAAAGCTTAGGACAAGTTCTTCTGTAGCACCTTCAGCTATTAGTAGTTTGTTCTGGGGTGTAGACTATGTGCACAATTAGGCATATTAGGTGTATTTTTGATGATTAATTTTATTATTGAAAAACTACAGTGCTGTCGGTCAATCCAAATGGTTAATAAATTTGTAACCTGAATATTTAAAGGGAACCTGTCATGTGTAAAAATGCTATCATCCTAAATATATGGGGTTATTCTGCAGGTTAATAACGTTTTAAACTTTTCAAGCGCCTGCACATTGAACCCCGCAGCAGGAGGAAATTACCTTTACTCCTACCAGTTGTGTTCAGATTTCATTCACGGGGGTGGCGCTGGAGCCGAATCAGTCACTGATGTGAGGAATGAGATAGGGAACAGAGGCTGTAACCACATTCCCCGCACTGACTGAAAGCCAGCTATAATGTTCCTTTTCAGAAAGTAAAAGAGAGCATTTGTGTTTCTTAGGTGAAAATCTATGTGTGCAGAATTATTGGACAACTATACAGTGCTGGCCAAAAGTATTGGCACCCCTGCAATTCTGTCAGATAATACTCAGTTTCTTCTTGAAAATGATTGCAATCACAAATTCTTTAGTATTATTACCTTCATTTAATTTGTCTTCAATGAAAAAAAAAAAATTGTCATAAAGCCAAATTGGATATAATTCCACACTAAACATAAAAAAAGGGGGTGGACAAACGTATTGGCACTGTTTGAAAAATCATGTGATGCTTCTCTAATTTGTGTAACTAACAGCACCTGTAACTTACCTGTGGCACCTAACAGGTGTTGGCAATAACTAAATCACACTTGCAGCCAGTTGACATGGATTAAAGTTGACTCAACCTCTGTCCTGTGTCCTTGTGTGTACCACATTGAGCATGGAGAAAAGAAGGAAGACCACAGAACTATCTAAGGACTTGAGAATGCAATTCGTGAGGAAGCATGAGCAATCTCAAGGCTACAAGTCGATTTCCAAAGACCTGAAAGTTCCTTTGTCTATGGTGCGCAGTATCATCAAGAAGTTTAAAGCCCATGGCACTGTGGCAAACCTCCCTAGATGTGGAAGGAAAAGTAAAATTGACGAGAGAGTTCAACGCAAGATTATGCGGATGGTGGATAAAGAACCTTGACTAACATCCAAACAAGTTCAAGCTGCCCTGCCGTCCGAGGGTACAACAGTGTCAACCTGTACTATCCGTCGGCGTCTGAATGAAAAGGGACTGTATGGTAGGATACCCAGGAAGACCACACTTCTTACCCCGAGACATAGAAAAGCCAGGCTGGAGTTTGCCAAGACTTACCTGAGACAGCCTAAAACGTTTTGGAAGAATGTTCTCTGGTCAGATGAGACAAAAGTAGAGCTTTTTGGGAAAAGCCAATGTGACGCCCTGGGCAAGCCAGGGGTCACAGGTCATTGCACCACCACACCCTACACCCCAGTTAGGCACACCAAAGCTAACCAAAAATCCTTGTTGCCTTCCTCCAGAGGCTGATGTTCACACCAGGGGGTGGGCCAGGCGGTTGGCTCCGCCCACCGAGGAGGACACAGCTCTGGAGGCGGGAGAAACCAGGCAGTTGAGCCCAGGCAGGGCTTGTGTGAGGAGTCCAGCTAGGGACAGAAAGGAGTAAACAGCTAAGTGAAAGTGAAGTGGTAAAGGAGGAGTGAAGTAAGGTGAAAGGTGACAGAAAGAAAAGCCTGAAGTGGTCCAGCTGTGTGCAGGACAGAGTCAGCAAGGTCAGCAACGGCGGTGACTGTCTGGAGGGGGACTGTGTGGAAGTTCCTGGAAGGACCGCGGACGGGTGGTGGCCCGGCGGTCTGGAGCAGTGTACCAAAGGACAGTCAGCACCAGGGCAGGGGCCTCTCGGACCCCGGCAAGGCTAGGAGTCGCCATAATTTGCCGAATCCGTCAGTGAAGGGGACATAGATCCCCCAACAACCAAGTCCCGATTGAAGGCAACAGCCCAACCATTGTAGCAGAAGCACCGCCACCGCCAGGGCACCAGTTTCTCAGGGCCAGCGCCTGCGGGCAAAGAGTAGAGCTCCTCCGGTCCAGCTTGAAGCCGGGGAGCGGGTTACCGGTGGGGACCCATCGTGACCAACATAGAAACAAAGGTGCAAGGTAAAGGGGCATCACCGTCACCTACTGGGAGAGCAAGTGCAGCCGTCCGTGGGAACCGTCTTTCCAGCCGTGTGGTTTACCGTAAAACTGTGTCAACGTCTCAGGCTGAGTGAGTACCACAGTGCCGCAAGGCACAGCGCTGCCCCCGCGTCCCTGTGCCCACCAGGCCCTGCACCTTCCACACCATCACCGGGCCCCGGGATCACCAACCCCTACCCACGGAGGGGCAACACAACACCTGGCTGCTCCGCATCACCATCCCCGGGATTTCCATATTGAGCAGCGGTGGTGAAATCACCACAACCGTGGGTGGCGTCACGGACAATAAACAATCCCCACACCCAACCAACCCCTTTCACTCACGGGCAAGGAGTGCCGCTCGAGAACCCCCGGGATCCGGCCTACAGCTCGAGCCACCACTGAGCAGCGGCCGCCGGACCCGAGCAGAAGGGGGTGAGCGTAGTGTGCTGACACCCTCCTCCCCGCCCGCGACAACTTGGCGTCACGAACAGGATCTTACCGCTCTGCCGTTTGGTAGAGGTGGGCCTTGTTACCGCCGGAGGTATCCGGCTGAAAAATTTCAGAAGCCGCCATCTTTGGCGCGAAAAGTTCCCGCTCGAGGGTCTTCTCGAGTAGCCGAGGCGCGAAGGCCAAAACCCCACCCCGAAAGAGGAGTGGCCGGTAAGAGCTAAGGGGGACGCGATGGCGGCTGGCCTCATGTAGCTGCAGCTATAAAAGCAGGGACGCCAGGACTCTACGGACATACCGTTCCTGGAAGAAGAAGAAGTCACCATATGGATGCCGTCCCGCGACACCGTAGCCCCCGCGCCTGGAACCGCGGCGTGGGTGGAAATCCGGACCGCGCAGCTATACCAACGGCTGCAGGTGAAGATGCAGCTCCTCATGGAGGAGTGGGAGGCCGACATGGCGGACGTTATAGCCACCGTGCGGAGACGCGAGGAGGAAGCGGAGAAAGGGAGGGTGAGTGACCCACGCCCCTATGTCCCCGAGGGACCGGTCTCTGCGGCTGAGGGACCCGGTCCAAGCCCTCTTTCCCCGCTGCCTCCCTCGCCACCCGTCCCGGAGGCCGTGACCCCACCATTAGGCCTGCTACCACCGCAACCGGTAGCAACACCCAGCGTCCCCGCCCAGGCGGGCCAACCTGTAGCCGGAGCCCGTAGTAAACCGGAGGTGTTGCCGTGGAAGATTCCGAAGGTTGAACCGGAGGCATCCCCTGAAAAGTCCCCCGAGCCGGAGCCGATGACCCGCTCCGAGCCAAAGGTCCAGCAGCGGAAAGCCCCTATGCCCATCCCCCACACCTCGGCTGAGGTAGCGCCGGGTTGTTGCTGTAAGGCAGCGCCCAAGGCCAAGACACCGCGGGACACACCGCCCAGATTCCTGACAGTGGGCAACGTCCAGAATGTCCCGCGGGGCCCGACCCGTGCGCCGGAGCTCGCAGCAGCCCCGTATTGGGATAGGGAGCCGGTACCGCTGGGCCTGGAGATCGCTGAGAGGGAACGGAAGAAGGCCGAGCTGGTGGCCCGAGCTATCCGAGAGAAGGAGAATCTCCGCCAGGCCACGTTCCGTGTCCGGGGTCCGCTGTACGAGGGGCAGGTGAGGCGGTTTGATGTCCACCGGGGCTACGGGTTTATCTATGAACCGGGCCTGGAGGCCGAAGTGTTTGTGGCCCGGCGGGATGTGAATGCCCACCTGCCTGAGGAGCATCCCGGCCGCAACCTAATGCCGGGAGACATCGTCCAGTATACCCGACACTGCGGAGAGAGGGGGTGGTTTGCCCTGGATGTGAAACTGCGGGGCAGCCAGGAGAGCAGAGTGAGTCCTGCACCCCCTCCCTTGGATGAAGCTGAAGGCCTGGAGTAGGGCAGCGGAGCACCGTTGTCCAGTCCCCGTAGGGACCACCAGAAAGTTGTGTGAGTTTCTGTTTAAAAGTTTGAAAAGTTTGCAGAGAATGATGAAAAATGATAATACCGAGTACTTTACCTGATTGTCTGCTTGATTTGCAACCGGCTGGAGCCGGCACCGTTGTCCCCGTGGGGACCGTTTAAAAAGTTGTTTGCATGGGAACTATCCATGGACAAGCCCGTGAACTTGCAGGGCAACCACAAACGTTAAGTGGCTTGTAAATATGTTGTTTGCCGTTACCGTTTCCGCAATGCCGCCTCCGGAGAGGCAGGTTGGAGGGAGGGCCCTCAGCGGAGCAGGCTGGGGCCCAGCCACCAAAGGAACCGGTGGCTACCCTCTGGAGGGGAAGGACAGATCCCGCTCGGGTACCGTGTGCTGGACTGTGGGTCAAGGGGTGCTGCCTGGGCTTTAGGGGCAGCATCAGGGCCAGGTTGCTTGGGTGGGAGAGAGCGGAAACCGTAACCGTAAACCGTTTGAAACGTTCAAATAAAAGTGCCTCCCATTATGGGAAGATTCATTAAAAATGTATATATGTTACCGTTTACAATGTTATATTTTACAGAAAATAAAACCGGTGTTGGACGGGCAGCCCGCGGACGGTCTGCATTTTGCTAAGGGGGAATGTGACGCCCTGGGCAAGCCAGGGGTCACAGGTCATTGCACCACCACACCCTACACCCCAGTTAGGCACACCAAAGCTAACCAAAAATCCTTGTTGCCTTCCTCAAGAGGCTGATGTTCACACCAGGGGGTGGGCCAGGCGGTTGGCTCCGCCCACCGAGGAGGACACAGCTCTGGAGGCGGGAGAAACCAGGCAGTTGAGCCCAGGCAGGGCTTGTGTGAGGAGTCCAGCTAGGGACAGAAAGGAGTAAACAGCTAAGTGAAAGTGAAGTGGTAAAGGAGGAGTGAAGTAAGGTGAAAGGTGACAGAAAGAAAAGCCTGAAGTGGTCCAGCTGTGTGCAGGACAGAGTCAGCAAGGACAGCAACGGCGGTGACTGTCTGGAGGGACTCTGTGTGGAAGTTCCTGGAAGGACCGCGGACGGGTGGTGGCCCGGCGGTCTGGAGCAGTGTACCAAAGGACAGTCAGCACCAGGGCAGGGGCCTCTCGGACCCCGGCAAGGCTAGGAGTCGCCATAATTTGCCGAATCCGTCATTGAAGGGGACGTAGATCCCCCAACAACCAAGTCCCGATTGAAGGCAACAGCCCAACCATTGTAGCAGAAGCACCGCCACCGCCAGGGCACCAGTTTCTCAGGGCCAGCGCCTGCGGGCAAAGAGTAGAGCTCCTCCAGTCCAGCTTGAAGCCGGAGAGCGGGTTACCGGTGGGGACCCATCGCGACCAACATAGAAACAAAGGTGCAAGGAAAAGGGACATCACCGTCACCTACTGGGAGAGCAAGTGCAGCCGTCCGTGGGAACCGTCTTTCCAGCCGTGTGGTTTACCGTAAAACTGTGTCAACGTCTCAGGCTGAGTGAGTACCACAGTGCCGCAAGGCACAGCGCTGCCCCCGCGTCCCTGCGCCCACCAGGCCCTGCACCTTCCACACCATCACCGGGCCCGGGATCACCAACCCCTACCCACGGAGGGGCAACACAACACCTGGCTGCTCCGCATCACCATCCCCGGGATTCCCATATTGAGCAGCGGTGGTGAAATCACCACAACCGTGGGTGGCATCACGGACAATAAACAATCCCCACACCCAACCAACCCCTTTCACTCACGGGCGAGGAGTGCCGCTCGAGAACCCCCGGGATCCGGCCTACAGCTCGAGCCACCACTGAGCAGCGGCCGCCGGACCCGAGCAGAAGGGGGTGAGCGTAGTGTGCTGACACCCTCCTCCCCGCCCGCGACAACTTGGCGTCACGAACAGGATCTTACCGCTCTGCCGTTTGGTAGAGGTGGGCCTTGTTACCGCCGGAGGTATCCGGCTGAAAAATTTCAGAAGCCGCCATCTTTGGCGCGAAAAGTTCCCGCTCGAGGGTCTTCTCGAGTAGCCGAGGCGCGAAGGCCAAAACCCCACCCCGAAAGAGGAGTGGCCGGTAAGAGCTAAGGGGGACGCGAAGGGGGTGAGCGTAGTGTGCTGACACCCTCCTCCCCGCCCGCGACACCATCAACATAGAGTTTACAGGAAAAAAAAAGAGGCATTCAAAGAAAAAAACACGGTCCCTACAGTCAAACATGGCGGAGGTTCCCTGATGTTTTGGGGTTGCTTTGCTGCCTCTAGCACTGGACTGCTTGACTGTGTGCATGGCATTAGGAAGTCTGACTACCAACAAATTTTGCACTATAATGTAGGGCCCAGTGTGAGAAAGCTGGGTCTTCCTCAGAGGTCATGGGTCTTCCAGCAGGACAATGACCCAAAACATACTTCAAAAAGCACTAGAAAATGGTTTGATAGAAAGCACTGGAGACTACTAAAGTGGTCAGCACAATGAGTCCAGACCTGAATCTCATAGAACACCTATGGAGAGATCTCAAAATGGCAGTTTGAAGAAGGCACCCTTCAAATCTCAGGGATCTGGAGCAGTTTGCCAAAGAAGAATGGTCTAAAATTCCAGCAGAGCATTGTAAGAAACTCATTGATGGTTACCGGAAGCAGTTGTTCGCAGTTACTTTGGCTAAAGGTTGTGCAACCAAGTATTAGGCTAAAGGCCGATTTACACGCTGCGATTTATCGTGCGATCGCATGTGCGATCGCACTCGCCCCCATCGTTTGTGCAACACGGGCAATTTGTTGCCCGTGTCGCACAAAGTCGGTAACCCCCGTCACACACGTACTTACCTTCCAAACAACCTCGCTGTGGGCGGCGAACATCCTCTTCCTGAAGGGGGAGGGACGTTCGGCGTCAGAGCGATGTCACACAGCGGCCGCCTAATAGAAGTGGAGGGACTGAGATGAGCGGGACGTAACATCCCACCCACCTCCTTCCTTCCGCATTGCCGGCGGGATGCATGTAAGCTGCAGTTCATCATTCCCGGGGTGTCACACCGAGCAATGTGTGCTGCCTCAGGAACAATGAACAATCGGCACGCAGAAGGACATTCGATTTTTTGAAAATGAGCGACGATAAGGTGAGTTTTTTTGCTTGTTCACAGTCGCTCGTAGCTATCAAACGCTACGATATGTCAAACGATGCCGGATGTGCGTCACTTACGACGTGACCCCGACGACATATCGTTTGATATATCATAGCGTGTAACTGGCCCTTTAGGGTGGCAATACTTTTGTCTGGCCCATTTTTGGAGTTTTGTGTGAAATGATCAATGATTTGATTTTTGTTTCATTCTCTTTTGTGTTTTTTCATTGCAAGCAAAATAAATGAAGATAATAATGACAAAGAATTTGTGATTGCAATCATTTTCAAGAAGAAACTGAGTATTATCTGACAGAATTGCAGGGGTGCCAATACTTTTGGCCAGCACTATAAGTGTTCAGAATTATTATGCAACTAAACAGTAAACATAAATTTTCCCATCTCAATTTTTGTATTTTCATCTGTTAAAGGGAGAATGACTAAACTAGAAATGTATAAAAATAAATTTCTTACATTTAACAAAAAAAATAAAATATATATATATATATATATATATATATATATATATATATACATACATCATATTTATTAAGTATATAAATACGTGCGTCCACCCCCACATTTTTGTAAATGTTTTATTATATCTTTTCATGGGACAACACTGAAGATATGACTCTTTGATACAATGTACAGTAGTCAGTGCACAGCTTGTATAGCAGTTTAAATTTCGTGTCCTCTAACTCAAAACACATCCATTAATGTTTACACCGCTGGCAACAAAAGAGATTACACCCCTAAGTAAAAATGGCCAAATTGTGCAAAGTTAGCAATTTTCCCTCCCCAGTATCATGTGACTCATTAGTGTTACAAGGTGTCAGGTGTGAATGGGGAGCAGGTGTGTTACATTTGGTGTTATCACTCACACTCTCCCATACTGATCACTACAAGCTCAACATGGCTCCTCATGGCAAATAATTCTCAGAGGATCTGAAAAAATGAATTATTCCTCTGTGTAAAGATGGCCAAGGCTATAATACTAATGCCAGCACCCAGAAACTGAGCTGCAGCATGGTGGCCAAGGCCATACAGGAGTTTAACAACCATGTCAAGGCTATCTCATATTACTGGGTCCCTATTCTGAACTTAAGCCTCTCACTGGGTTAAAAAACCTCCATGTGTATGGGCAAATAGGGATCTGCTAATAGACAATAAAATCATCTGTGGCTAATGGGGGAGCGGTGCACAGTCAGAAGTCAGAATGGAAGACCCATTCCTCCTCTTTTTTGTGTTTGAAAATAATTAATTTAGAAATCCTGGCTGGTTTTGAACTCCAAATAAAGGTAATTACTTGTTATTGCAATTAATTTATCAAAAAATCAGTGATGATTATCAGAATTGCACGGAAGATTGATTGAAGGTGGGGTAGTAAGTTTATCTTGTAACGGATTAATTTACCTAACCAGAATGTTTAAATTTTCTCTAGGTTGTTTATACTTTCTTGGAATTCTTTAAAGATATAGGACAGATTTGTTTGTATTATTTTATAACTTGATTTTGTTAATTTAATTTCTAAATAAGTAATATAGGAGTTCTCTCACACATATGGAATTTTGTTTATAGTAATAATTTTCAGACCAGGCAAAAACTTAATATTTCTTATTTGGATGGGTTAATTTTGTAATAGGAAATTTGTGAGAATATATTTATTAATTTGGAAACTTCTCTAATAGAATTTAATGGGTCAGTTAATGTGATAATAAGGTAAGCTGAGAATAGAACAATTTTAAAGAGCATATACTGTACAGTAAAGCTTAATTGACCCATGAAAACCAAATTTTGTTTATGTCTCAAATGGTAGCTTTCAATGAATTTGGTCGAATGCTTTTTCAGCGTCTAAAGAAAGGATTAGTGAGGGGATTCTCTTTTCATCCAAATATGAGACCAAGACCATTATGATTCTTATATCATCCGAACTTTGCCTTCGCTGAACAAATCCCAACTGATTTGAGTGAATCAACTTAGGGGGAATCTCTGACCATCTATTTGCAATACGTTTTGCACAAGTCTTAATATCTGTATTTAACAGGGTGATTGGCCTATAGCTTGATACCAGAGTTGGATCGCTTTGTTGTTTTGGGATCACTGAGATAATGGCTTTAAGATTTTGTTGTGGAGATATAGCATTATCATTGATCTGTTTGGACATCTGTTTGATATTTGTCATAGAGGAAGATAACAGTTATATTTCTGGTAGTACTCGTTAGTCAGATCATCGGGTCCACGGGATTTGATTTCTTTCATTATTGATATAATAGAATTGACTTCAGAAATTGAGAATGGGGAGTTTAAACTTAAAGGGAACCTGTCAGGTCAAAAAAGCGTTCTGACCTACAAGCAGGAGCCTGTGTGAGCTATTAACCCTTTCCTACCTATCCCTGTGTTGTTATATTGTGTAATTTGAAAGTAATTAAATACGTTTTATTGCTTTCATATTCCCTATCTAAATAGGATAGGTCTCTAGCCCCACGGGCGTCTCATCACCCTGTGGGCGTCTACATGCTTTCCATGGTATCATGCCCCTGTGGGAGTGATACCATGGCTTTACATCAGCGGCATCACTTCTGCAGCTTCAGAATCTCGCATGTGCGTGCTTACCATTCTCGTAGTTTTTTCATCCTGGCGCTTGCTTTTCGGCTTCTGACGTGCACTGCGCTTGACTGGAACCGCAGGCATCTTTTGAGCATGTGCAGTGCGCGTCAGAAGCCGACACACAAACACCAGGATGAGGCGGCGAGAATGGTAAGCATGCGCGAGATTCTGAAGTAGTGACAGTCACGTCGCTGATGTAAATCCATGGTATCACGCCCACAGGGGTGTGATACCATGGAAAGCATGTAGAGACGCCCATGGGGCTAGAGACCTATGCTATTTACATAGGGAATATGAGAGTGAGAAAATGTTATTTTATTACTTTCATATTACACAATATAACAACACAGGGATGGGTAGTAAGAGGTTAATAGCTCACACAGGCTCCTGCTTGTAGGTCAGAACGCTTTATTGACCTTACAGGTTCCCTTTAAGAGATGAACATTAATTAATTTAGGAAGTAAGACATTAATTAATGTTTAATTTTCTTGGTTTGGAGAGTTTGTCTATATAAGGAAGATTAAAATTATTCAAAAGCTTTGAGATGTCTTTGGGGTGATTTGTTTGCCATCTTAGTAGACAGAATTTTGGGTTTGGATCTTTGCTGCTTTATTTTGAATTCCTAGCCTCTTTCCAGATGAATTGTGTAATACTATTGTATGTTTTGAGGATTTCGATAGCGTTAGGGCAATGACAGCCAGAGACGAGTTTGTGGTACAAGATGTTTTTATGATATGTAACCACGGTAGATACACAACGGAAATACACAGTATAACAAACACAAAAATAATACCTTTCTGAAACGGAGCGAAGGGGATTCCCGGGGCCACGCACCGGACTCCCCCAGGGAGACCACCAGAGCGAACCCCTATACAGGGACTGTCCGGCAATCAACCCCGGAAGGCCTAAATGCGCCGCAGCCGGGACACAAGGGGCAAGCGGTAAAGTCCAGAAGTGTCCGTACGGAATGAAAGTCCAGAATGGTTATGAACCGGAAGAAACCGGGCAGACGTGCTGACAAAAGACGGCAGACGGAGTCCGGGCACAGTTTGAAGAAACCGGGTATGGTCCAGAGTCGGTCGGTAGATTTCCAGGAGGATCCAAAGGTAATCAAGTAGCAGCAGCAGCAAAGCAGGAGCACACAGCAAGCAGTATACTCAGGCACTGGACTAAGCTTAGAGGCGGCCTTTTAAGCAGCTGGACAGGAAGTAGGGCAACAGAACACAAAACTCCATGTTAACCGAGGGCAAGCTTTTTCAAAAGAGGACTGGAAAACCCGGAAACCTGACATGACTCCCCCCCCCCAGAAACGGCCTCAGGACGGGTCAGGGCCCGGCTTGTCCGGGTACCGTCGATGAAACTGAGCGATCTTCCGTGGTGCTCGAATGTTACCCACCGGTTCCCAGGAATCGTCCTCGGGGGCGTAACCCTGCCAACGTACCAGATACTGAAGCCGACGACGATGAAGCCGGGAGTCAATAATGTCCTCAACCACAAACTGCTCCTCGCCGTCGACCATCACAGGCGGAGGAGGAGGCACGACACGACCATGAAACGTATTGGGAGAGACGGATTTGAGGAGAGAAACATGAAAGACCGGGTGTACCTTTAGATGGTGCGGTAACCGCAGCCGACAGGCCACAGGGCTCACGATCCCGGTGATCTTGAACGGACCGATGAATTTTTGTCCCAGTTTCTGCGAAGGAACACCCAATCTCAGGTTCTTGGTGGACAACCATACAGAGTCCCCTACCTTATACATGGGTGCCGGTCTCCGGTGAGCGTCTGCCGACCTCTTGTAACGCTCCTGAGCTGTAGCCACAGTGTCCTTCAGAACCTCCAGATTTTGTCGTAGCTCTGTTAATCTGTCCTCCACCGCAGGCACTGAGACCGCAACCGGTGACCTAGGCAAAATAGTCGGATGGTAACCCAAGTTAGCAAAGAAGGGCGTTACCTTAGTGGAGCTGCTCTGAGTGTTGTTATACGAGAACTCCGCCAACGGAAGCATCTTCAACCAATCGTCCTGCAGATGGCTGACATAACAGCGAAGGTATTGTTCCAGTGTTTGATTGGTCCGTTCGGTTTGCCCATTTGTCTGAGGATGGTATGCAGAAGACAAACAGACATCAATCTGGAGTGCCGTACAAAACCCCTTCCAGAACCTAGACATGAACTGCACGCCCCGGTCAGAGATGATCTCGTCTGGTACCCCATGCAATCGGAATACGTTCTGGATAACCAGATCCACTGTCTCTGCGGCTGAGGGAAGACCGGCACACGGAATAAAGTGAGCAGCTTTAGTCAACCGATCCACCACCACTAAAATGGTATTGTGACCATCTGAGACGGGCAACTCCACAATAAAATCCATTGAGATAGACCCCCAAGGGCGAGATGGCACGGGTAACGGTTGGAGGAGTCCTGTAGGAGCCACACGAGGGACCTTGCACCGGGCACAAACCACACATGAGTGGACATAGTCCTTTACGTCCTTTAAACAGGTAGGCCACCAGAAAAAACGGTTCAGAAATTCCTGCGTCTTCTGTACCCCCCTATGACCAGCCAACACGGAGTCATGGACCAACTTGAGAACCCGAAGTCTTACGGCCTCCGGGACATAAATGCGTCGCTCTCTCAACCACACACCATTCCGAAGAACAAGAGTTACATCATTCGGGGGGGCAGCAAGAAATACGTCACCATCATAGGCCAGCTTGATGTCCTTCCACAAGTCCTGGTCCTGGATTACTCCAACGAAATTGGCATCCGATAACACGGTCTGAGACGGGGTTCCAGGCACGGAGTCCACGGCGTGGATTCGGGACAAGGCATCGGCTTTCCCATTACGTGAACCTGGACGGTATGTAACGACAAAATTGAACTGGTTAAGGAATAGGCTCCAACGGGCTTGCCGTGGAGACAGGCACCTGGCAGACTTAAGAAATTCCAGATTACGATGATCTGTGAGTACTATCACTTGCTGCGCGGCTCCCTGTAAGTGATGTCTCCATTCCTTGAAAGCGGAAATAATCGCTAACAATTCCTTGTCCGCAATGTCATAGTTCCTTTCTGCAGGGGACAACCGGCGGGAAAAGAAAGCACACGGATGTAAGAGACTTTTGTCCCCAGTCCTTTGTGAAAGGATGGCCCCTAATGCGTAGTCGGAAGCGTCGACTTCCACGATAAAGGGAAGTGCGGGATTCGGATGTACCAATATAGGCGCTGAGGTAAAACAAACCTTGAGACGATGGAAAGCTTCCTGGGCCTGGGCGGACCACACAAACTTCTGTCCTTTCTTGGTTAACAGAGTGATGGGACGAACGATCTCTGAAAAATTACGGATAAAACGTCGGTAAAAGTTGGCAAAACCGACAAAGCGTTGTACCTCCTTGATGTTCCCCGGTTCCGTCCAGTCTAGAATTGCTTGTATCTTGCCAGACTCCATGTTCAGTCCCTGAGGAGAGATGACATAACCTAAGAATTGTATTTATGAGCAGTGGAACTCGCATTTCTCCAGTTTGATGTACAGGTGGTTTTCCCTCAGCCGGGTAAGTACGGTCTTGACGTGTTCCTGGTGTTCCTGTAGGGAATCAGAAAAGATTAGGATATCGTCCAGATAAATCACCATGAATTGGTCCATGATATCCCTAAAAATATCGTTAACTAGATGTTGGAAAGTCGCGGGAGCGTTACAAAGTCCAAAAGGCATCACTAGGTACTCAAAATGTCCATACCGACATCGGAACGCGGTCTTCCACTCGTCTCCGGGACGTATACGGAGTAGATTGTATGCCCCACGGAGATCCAATTTGGTGAATATTTTTGCCTGTTGGACCCTCTCCAATAGCTCAGGAATCAACGGTAACGGATACCGGTTCCGGATAGTTATTTTATTCAGTTCCCGGTAGTCAATACAGGGTCTCAGAGTCCCCTCTTTCTTTTTCACGAAAAAGATGGGTGCCCCTGCTGGTGAGGTAGACGGACGAATGAATCCCTTAGCTAGACTTTCATCAATGTATTCTTTTAGTGCTTCTAGCTCAGGTGCCGCCAACGGGTAGACATGACCAAACGGGATCTCCGCCCCTGGGAGTAAGTCTATGGGGCAATCATACGGTCTATGCGGGGGAAGCCGATCGGCTTTTCTTTTGTCGCATATATCCGCAAAGTCATTATACACCGGGGGTAGAACAGGTACCTGTACAGTGCCCTCCGCATTCGGTGTTACTGGAACCGGAACAGTTGGACTAATGGTCGGAATACTCTGCGGTGGGAAGGATATTTCCTTAGTTTCCCAATCGATGACCGGATTTGTAGACCGTAGCCACGGAATACCTAGAATAATCGGAAAATGAGGAGAAGAAATTAACATGAAAACAAGGGTCTCCTGCTGACCTGGCTTCATGACGCATTCTAGCGGTACGGTTTCCCGATCAACTGGTCCAGAGATTAACGGAGATCCGTCAACCGTCTCCATGGTAACCGGTGAGGATCTTTGCTGAGTCCGGATACCGTGTTTCCTGGCAAAAGAGGAGTCCATGAAATTTCCCCCTGCCCCAGAATCTATCATTGCAGAGGTAGGTATTAGCTGTCCCTCCCACCGGATCTGCATGGGGAGCGAGCAATGGGTATATTTCCCTTCCGAGTCCTTCGGTGAGGTTGACATTACAGTCAAGGGAAATACCGCATCCAGGTGTCCACTTGCCTCAGAGATATCGGACTCTGCGTCCGTGTTGTCACACTCTGCCATTGCTGCCAGTACCTTATTTGGGCGATTCGGACGTTTCGGGCAGTCGATCAAGAAATGGTCCGATTGACCGCAATAGAAACACAAACGCTCACGGAGCCGGTGTTCGCGACGTTCATTGGTCTCTCGCTTTTGCAGAGAGTCCACTTGCATAGGAACGTCCTCGGCCTCCCGTGGCGTCCTGAGAGCGGGTTCTCTGGAAGGAAAGGCAAAGTTGTTTACACGGTTTACAGCTGC